>NW_028227263.1:36892806-37582806 GCF_978045245.1 Mus caroli | reverse complement strand
TTTCCACAAACAGTTGTTATCATCATTAAAATATGTTGTCGGGCTGGTGAGATGGCTCAGTGGGTAAGAGCACCCGACTGCTCTTCCAAAGGTCCAGAGTTCAAATCCCAGCAACCACATGGTGGCTAACAACCATCTGTAACGAGATCTGGCGCCCTCTTCTGGAGTGTCTGAAGACAGCTACAGTGTACTTACATATAATAAATAAATCTTTAAAAAAATATATGTTGTCATGAATATTAGTGATACAAATATTATATCAATTGCTTTCCAAGAGTTTTTATTAGAGAAGCATAATGCACTTTCAGGAATATAAATATAATAGTTGAAGACTATGCACAGAATAAAATGGGAGACAGATACAATAAATGCTACAAAAAGAAAATTCTCTGCCATTTCAAGAAATGATGTTAAAAACTACTTTACACTTGCAAACACCAAACAAGTTTTGATTGTTTTGTAATGACAGATATCACATACTCTTACTGACATAATCTTGTCTCCAACACCAATTCTTGCCTTCCAAATAACCTATCATATTGTTTGTCCTTTAAAGGTCAGTGTTTTCACTAATTTAGAAAATGTCCCTACAAGACTGGCCTGTTGACAAGACTACAGCACATTTTCTTAATTAGTGACTGATGTGGGAGAGCCTAGCCCATTATGGGTGGTTCAACCCCTAGGCAGGTGGTCCTGAGGTATATGAGAGAGCAGATTGATCAGACTTTGAAGAAACAAGCTACTAATCAGCATTCCTCCATGACTCTGTATCAGTTCTTGTCTCTAAGTTTCTGCCAGTTTCTGTCCTGACGTCCCCAGATGATGGACTTCAAGTTGTTGGATGAGATAAACCCTTTTCTCCTTGAGTTATAGTATTGGTATTTATCACAACAATAGGAGTTGTAACTAAGACAGTCATCTTGGTAAATACTTAGAATGCCTTCTATATTTCATAGTTCAGGATATTTTACTCTAAAGTTTTATGGCCATGAAAACTTTCTCACTAGTTACTTCTGCCAACTAATTGATATCTATAATTCCCATTTTTATTTTCTTTGTAAAAATTCATGAAAACTAAAAGGGGAGTTCTTTAAGTGAATAATTAGTAGCTACTTACACCATAATACAGATATTTATTAAAAGGTTCCAATGTACCCTTAGAATTTTTTTTAATTATGATTCTATCCTAACCTACATGAAGCTCCATCATGTCTGTGTATTTGTCACTGTGCTTAATTATAAATTTTCATACAAATGAAGCAAGATGGTATGCATTTCTTTTTGTAAAATTGTTTTGAAATTTTATCCATAAACTACTCAGTATGAGAAATGCACTACTGTTTATAACAAAATTGAATTTTTCTGTATGACTATACCAGCACATGTGATCTTTTCTTTGTGCATGGAAACCTGAATTATCTCTATTTGTTCTTAAATATAAAGCTTTAATAATAGAAATCAAATTTTAAAAATAACAAAAATTCAGTTGAAAAAGTCTATAGAGCCTCAAGGGATTGTTGTTGTTGTTGCTGCTGCTGCTGTTGTTCAAAGTGAATGACATTAGCAATAAGTCAGATTGACCAAAGGAGAAGACAAATACATGGATTTGATGTGAAAGGATGTGAATGAGAAAAGATGAAAAAAAAATTCACTCTGATATTAACCAAAACCAAAACAATACAAAACAAAACAAAACAAAACAAAACAAAACAAAAAACTATAAATCTCAGAAGGAAACATTGGGTTTTTTAGTAAGATGGCTATCTTACTAGAAACTGCTCCCATGTGACTTTGTTAAGAAGAACCTGTGTTGGTAAGGCCCTATTGCCAAAGATAACACTTACTTATGTCATCAAATCTGGTTCCTAAACAAAAGCTTCATCCCTATTGACTAAGGTTCATGATTCTTAAAAATTACTCTGCATGACATTAGAGGAGCAAGGTAATACTATAAAGCAACTACAAACTCTGAGGCCTGAATATACTGGTACAATGGTAGCACAAATATTATGGAAGCAATTAACCATTTTTTGATTGGATGAAAGACCCATTATTTTAAACACAGCACATACCAGTTACTGCTAAAATAGCCATGGACTTGGGACTAGATAGGTTATGGACCCTAGGAAAAAAAAAAAAACTACTATTATTATTTTGCTAAAAGGACATACAAATTAAATTTACTCCTATTTACATACCCATATATCAGTGTCTCTCTGAAACCATATCAGAGAAGCTTTTTCTTGCAGTAGTTGCAAATTATCACGGAAACCTACAACTGGCCAATGTGCATACAGGACTAGACTTTGGAGCAATCAATCTTAACTAGGATAATTTAACTAAATCCATTCCCTCAAGGCTCAGGAACCTAAGCAGAAACGGAGGAAAGGTTTAAGAAGCATAGGTAGCTGATGACTCTAACAGTATCTTTGAGACATAATAAGACTTATGTTCATGTGAACTCACAGAGACAGTGGCAGCACACACATGACCCAATAGGTATGAGCTAGACAAAGTCCCAGTACTGAGATGAAGAAGTAGACTCTGGCTCCTACCTCTGACAAGAAGCTATCAGCAATGAATACCTACTGACAAATGGAAAATAAGTTTTCTCCAATGCAGTCTCTCTGAGTATATAAACTACAATTCAGAGCAGGCTTCCTGCCCAGAAGTGATTAGCCAACATAAAATAAACTCAATGGTATTTTTGATCACTTTTTAAATTTTAATTTGTTTTGGTATTTGTTGTTGTTGTTGTTGTTATTGTATTAGTCTACTATGGTGTTTTAAAATTTTATTTGTATGTATGTTTCTTATTCTTTCTTTTGTTTTTGCTTTGTTTCTTGGGAGAGAGGGAGGGAGGGAGGGATTGTGCCAGGGTTGATTCTCCTTGTCTGGAGCATCCCTGCCCCAGTTTGCAATGGATCTGGGCTGGTGAATCACAATTGCATCAGCGGGCAGATCAAGTTCACCTTTGGTATTCCTGAGGTTCTGCCCAGCTTTCTGGTGGTTCTGTTCCTGAGGCATGAGTTTGGTATTCTCCTGTTTCTTCCCAGCTATCTGGTGGGCCTGTTCCTGAAGAACTTTCCCCTTCCCTAAGGAGGTTTCTTTGGTTGTTCTCTTCTCTCTGTTTCCATAGGGCTCTCCTGCATCTTCTGTGCCAGGGTGTTTCTTCTTAGGCTTTTTTTTCCCTGTGATTTCTTCAGCTGGTAATCGGGGTCGAGAACCTCATATACTCTGCCCTCTGGCATGTCGATACTGACTTGTTTGAGGTCGGTCTGCTGCACATAGAAGAGCACATAGGCATTCTCATTCAGGACAGAAGTTACATCGCACCTGGTGACCTTAGTATCATCCATCTTGTACCACTTCCCATGGCTGGCTTTGACAAAACAGAAGTAATGTCCACTGTGACAAGTCGCACCATCATGGACCAGGACGGCATAGAGGGCATAAGGCAAAGGTCCTGCAGTAGGCTGGGACAGGTATGACTTCAGGTCAATGAACTCCAGGTAGCTTACTTTTCTGTCCAACTTGTTACCCATGAAGCCCGAAAAGTGCTTTAACACTAGCAGGGGTACCTTTGGGGCACTATGAACATGCAGCTTGGAAGCTGGCATCTTCTGTCTACACCTACCACAGTAGTAGGCGTTCGTTCTCCTTCTCTGTATCCTGCAAGGCTTCCTTCACACTCTGAGCCAAGCTGATATCCAGGGGGACATCCAGGAAGGGATCGTAGGTATCTGAGGTGCCCTGGAAGTGGAGACACTTGATCTGAGACCTCCGCCAACCTCCAAATATGTCATGAATTGAGGAGCTGCCCTCAAAGGGGGATTCCTCTTCTGACTGGCTGGGCCCTCGAAGGCAGGATTCATGCATGGTTTTCAAGGTGAACATGAGAAACTCATGGGCATTTTCCTGCTGGTGCTTGTGGAAGGCAGAGGTCAAAATCTGGGAGGGCTTCATGACACTCCCTGCGTGGGAGTGCAGGAGACTCTGGGTCACATGGTCTTCCATAGCACACATCTTACAGCCTTCTGGGGAACAACAGGTCTGAGTGTACTCCTGGGACAGTATGTAGTCAGCGAGAGGTGGTGTGTGTGTCAAGCACTGCAGAGCTGCATTCAGGTAGCAGCTGTTGCCTGTATTCTGGAGCCCGCATCCCGGTCCTTGGGGCCTCTTCCAACTCAGATTGTGCTTGCCATTGGCAGCCAGCTGCTCCACCACCTGAGCTTCATCCTGACACAGCTCTGGGGCACCAGGAGATGACAGGGCTGGATCTGCTATGAGACAAGAACTCGAAAAGAATTTAGGACATGCCAGTGGCCAAATCCTTTACCTTCAGTCTCCATTCTAGAAAACCTGACCTAACTTTCACCTCAGCAAAAGTAACAGGACAGTACCTAGCATTACTCTCCAAGTTACCCCCCCTCAAAAAAAAAAAAACACTCACATACACCCCACCCCAAACCAAACAAGAATCTAAATCCAGTCTCTAGGTTACACCCCCAACAAGACCAGTGTCTCCAGGTTATTACTCCACCAGATCTGCACCCCAAGGTTCAAAGCCCACTCCTCCCTAATGACCACCAGAGCAGAAGGAAGCAGACATTTTAGCTTATGACTCCCAGGACCCACCATTATATTACAGGCCACAAAAACTAGCCGATTAGATGCTTGCACACTCACCCACACCCCTCTGCTTGCTGTTTACTGTAAACCCTTACCCTGATAGATATTCGGGGCTCATCATCCCCAAAGCCTTCCTGCTAGACAGTGGCTCATGGTAGTACCCTAGCTAGCTGGAATAAAAAGGCCTCACAGTGATTGCATCTCATCAGTTCCTGTCTGGTTTGGGGGGATGACTACTCTTTTCTGGCACTACACATGCAAGCTGCAAAAGGCCTTATGATGAGACTCAACTTCTTAGAAGAGCAGAGCACCCCCTGTGTCAACAAAAGTCTGTCCCAGCACACTCGATTCATCCTTATGCAGGTCTAGGGCAGCTGGAGATGACAAGGCTGCTGGGGGACACACAAGATGTAAAGACCTTACAGTGAGACTTACCTTCTGGGAAGGAGGGAGAAACCATCATGTCTCCAACGGCCTCTTCAAATAACTTGCTGGAGTCTTCTAAGGGACCAGAAGGAAGTCTTTTTCTACAGAGAATCTCTGCAAGTGAGGACCATTCCCAAATGCTCAGCTTTTTAGACTCCAGACGTGTGACCACGCCTACAGTCTTCCCAGAGCAGCCAATCCCAGACAAGCCTCTTCCAAGTTGGATGTGTTTTCTGCCAACCAGCTCTGAAATCTCATCTCTTTGGAGTGCATTTCCCCGAATTTAGCTCCAGTTTCTTATGTGTCTTAAGCTTGGGTTTTACTTAGAATAAACTTATAAAATCATGTCAAATAGAGGAAATGATGACTATACATGCCATACACGAGTTTCCATCACCTTGCTAACCCCACAGAACCAGTGTAAACAGCCTAGCCCTTGTTCTCCTCCTTCCTTCCTTCCCCCTCCCTCCTTCCCTCCTCCCTCTCTCTCTCTTGCTTTCTGTCTTCATTGATGTTGGATCTGCAAGGAGATCATTTATCTAGTAGCAGACACATTTCCAGTCAAGGTCATATGGTCTATGTGGTCATCTAGTCCACTAAGTAGACTGTTGATTCTCTGTGGGGGAAAATGACCTTGGATCTACACTCTGCTTCTTCAATGTATTATCAATACCCAAGTGTACAAAGCATTTTGAAGTAAGTGTTTTACCCACAACTAACTCTCTAATTACTTATAAGGATAATTTTATAGTGCCATGGCCTCTAATGACATAACTACTGTGGAGGTGATTCAATCACCCAGTTAGCTCCATAATGCTCATTCAGTCTAACTAGAGCAATTAGATTCTCTCTAGGTGGACCAAACCAGGCAAATTCTCCCTTCCTGTATGTTTTTGAGACAATATGGCTCATTCTCCATACTGACCTTGAGCTTGGCTTCAATCACCCTATGATGGCTTCAACTCATGACCATTTAAGGATAATTTTATAGTTCATTGCCTCTAATGGAGTAACTATCATGGAGGTGACTAACTCACCCAGTTAGCTCAATCATGTTCATTCAGTCTAACTGAAGTAATAAGATTCACTCTAGGTGGACCAAACCAGGCAAATCCTCCCTTCCTGTATTTTTTGAGAGAATATGGCTCATTCTCTATACTGACCTTGAGCTTGGATCAAACGCCCTATGATGCCTTCAAAACATGACCATTGTGTTGGCTTTCATTCCCTCAAAGAAAAGAAAACACACACATACATGCAAGTATTTTACCCACAACTAACTCTCTAATTACTTATAAGGATAATTTTATAGTGCCATTGCCTCTAATGGTGTAACTGCTGTGTAGGTGATTCACTCACCCAGCTAGTCCATCGTGCTCATTTAGATTAACTGGAGTAATAAGATTCACTCAAGGTGGACCAAACCAGGCCAATCCTCCCTTCCTGTACCTTTTTGAGACAAAATGGCTCATTCTCCCTGCTGACGTTGAGCTGGCTTCAATCACCCTGTAATGGCTTCAAAACATGACCATTGGCTTTCATTCCCTCAAAGAAAGGAAAACTCACACACACACACACACACACACACACACACACACAAAACCACACATCCAAAGCAACATCTGTCATAGTCCTGTTGTATCTCCTTATGAAGTAGTGAAACAAGATACAAGGTTTTTTTATTCCATTTCTGTTAACAGTTAAAGACATTCTCACCACAGTCTTCCTTATTATTTTATATGTTATCCTTCCTTTTTCTGGATAGAGTGGCTGCTTTAGTTTTATTCCAGTATGTTCAAATTAATCTTCTGGCTTTTTATGGTTGGGCATGTCAATGATATGCACTTAGGCTTTGCACATTCCCTCTAAATCCTTTACCTCTGCCATTCACGCAAGGTCCCTTTCCATTCTTACTTTCAGTCAGGAATTGTCTAAGTTGTCAAAGTGTGCTTGAAAGCAAGACATAAGCAGAATGCAAATTGCTTTCTGTCTACTTTACCAGTCCCCTAATGATCTGGGTTTTGAATTTTAGAGCAATGTTCAAGTTACTAAGACTGTTCCCTGGGCTAAGTCAGGGTCTCCAGTCCATTATATTGAAATTTTATTTCACAAATACTATCAGTCTAAGGTATTGGTCATTGCTCACACAGCATTTGGAAAAACCAACCAGGGTGTAGTGTGAAGCAGATGGGAGATGAGTGTGAGAGTCCTGGTGTCTGTGGCTAGTTCTGCAGAATGCCAATTTCTAGCAATATACACAGTGTAAGAAGAAAGCCAAGCCTGTGTCCTTCCTATTAGAGCCTCTTATGATGGGTCTGGTTTAAACACAGCCATCCAAATGCCCTTACATTGGGTGGGATTCTACCTACTTGTCCTCTTCCCATATCATATCTAATTGGTTCCATATGGATGTTCTGAACACTGCTATGTAATGGTTGTTGGGTTTGAAATGGATTTCTCCACTTCAAAGTCTCTCCTACACAGTCCTAGAACAGTGGTTCTCAACCTTCCTCTAATGCTGTCTGAAGATTCAATAAACTTCTTCATGTTGTGACACCCCCCCAAGTATAACATTGTTTCCCATGCTACATTCATACTGTGACTTTGCCACTGTTGTTGAATTGCCAGGTGACTATCTGATAGGCAGGATATCTGATATGCAACCATTTTGAAAGAGCCATTCATCCCCAGAGAGGTTGAGACCTACAGATTAAGAACACCATACTAAGCTTGTGTAACCAGTAATCAAGTTGTGTTTAGTAAGCATTTTTCATTGCACTGATTACCAACTCTGTATATTGTTCACAGTGGTGCTTCCTCTCCTATAATAAGGCAACCTTTTCATTCCAATAGCAGAATTTGTCTTCTTTCACCTTCATAACAGGCTTAAGAAGTACTTGGGGCCTGCGTAACAAGAAGGCACACTAAGGCTGATGGAGTCTTTGGCAGAGACATGGAGCTCAGGCAGTTTGTCAGTCAGAGACTCTGCAAGTCCCACCTCAGCCTTTTCCATTTGTCTTTGATGAACACCTGATGCCACACAGGTGCTGATTCTCAGCCTTTCTCTTTCAATCTCACAGCCTGAGTCTAGAAGCCAGGAGTTCAGTGGTGCCCATGATCTCACACCACAGACAGGGTAGGTGGTAACTCTCTGGGAGAAAAGAATCCTCATTTAAAAACCTGTGAGTTTTAAATTCCTGTCTACACCCATGAGACCAGTGTTACAACGAGGTTCATCACACTCTCCCAAGAGTATACCATACTGATTTAAGTTCATCATCAAAACAAAACAAAACAAAACAAAAAAAAAAACAAAACAAAACAAAACAAACCATACCATACCAAAAAAAAAAAAAAAAAAGAAAACAGAACAATAAAGAAGCAGACAAGGATTGTGAAGTAACAGAATTTATTTTGTCAAAGAACTGTTGATCACACACAAACAACAAGAACATCTCTATAGTGAGTACTACACATTTTCTGGGAAAGAGATTCTGCACAGCCCTTTGACATCAAACGTGGTTATTTTTTGAGACAACCTCACTATGTTGTGCAGGTTAGCCTCAAACTTGAACTTTTCTCTGTCTCAGCCTCCCAGATACTTCTTATTTCTGATAGAACACTTGAAACTGAGTCTGTTTTCTTATAATGAGGTCGCTAAGCAAATACACTGCTTGATGTCTTTAAACATCAACACAGTATACAAAATTTGTTTACATTGTATGAACTTCCAGGTTCTTATTATCAGCATTGTATAGGATTTTACTATGAGATTGTATAAAAATGTGTCCATATTGATGCTGGTAGAAATTTATTTCTCAGGGTTAGGTTATGTTACAGATACTTTGCAAAGGATGCTGCAATCAGCATTCTAGTTAATGTACTCTTGTGAATGTGCATACACATTTTCTTGGAGAGAGAACTGGCAGTTGTGTGTATTCACTATTATGAGATACAAAAACAAAAAACAAACAAACAAACCAAAACAATTGGTTCCATTTATACCAGTGGTTCTCAACCTATGGGTCTGGACCCCTATGTGGTCACATATGATATCCTACATAGCATATATTTACATTAAGATTATAACACCAGCAAAAATACAATTATGAAGTAGCAACAAATAGCTTTATGGTTTTGCTGTTCACCATAACCTAAGGAGCTGTACTAAAGGGTCCCAGGATTAGGAAGATTCAGAACTGCTCACATTCCTCTCAGTAGTTCATGACTGCTCGAGCTCCTTACCCCTTTCAGTGTCTGATAGTTTTAGGCTGGTTCATTACCTACACATGCTGGTATGTATACTATACCATGAGAGATTCAATCTGCATTTATTCTCATTGTAACTAGAAGGTCCACACCCATTTGCCTGTTTGCTGATACATTTGTTCCTCCCTGCCTTTTTCTTTTTCTTGCTAACCTTGAAGGGATGATTAATACACCCTGCTATATATGCACACAGTGAATATCATCTTCTTTGTGCCTGATGTTTTCATGTTTTATCACCTTTTCACTAAAATACTAAAATTTTATTTACTTCAGACTGTAATTATGTGGATAACATTTTTGTGACTTGGTTTTAAAACCTTACCTACAAATCACAAAGAAGATACATGTTTTGTTTTTCATATTTAGTTCTAATGTTTTCCTGAAATTTACCTTTGGATCAAAGGAATTTAAGAAGAAAGAAGGTTTGCTTTTTCTACTACATATCTCATTGATGTAGCAACATTCAACAGTGAAAACATATTTATTGTCATTGAGCAAGCTGAAATCTAAATTAGATCACTTAATGTGCATTTTTAGATTTGGTATCCTGATTCTGTACTCTAATAATCTCTGCAATAATTAGGGAGGATGACCTGTAATTTAGGAGGATACATAAAGTGTTCACATACATGTCTTTGGAATTGGAAGGATTAGATCACAATCTACAAACCATTGTGACAGTGCTATGGGTGTAATGATATAATCTCACAGAAATTAAAGGATTAAAACTGCCCCTCAAATTATATACAAGATACACAGAAAGAGCTGTTTATGTCTAAGCTCCTGTCAGAAGTGCATGGCACGTCTGATTCCCCATCCTTGGCAATGACAAGTGACAAAGACCAATGTGAGTTGACAAAATTTCTAATAAATTAATGGAATTTACATGAACTTGGTTGACAATAGTTCTATGGGAAATCATTTGTCTTTGAAGTAATTATAATGCTGTTGGGGAGTGAGGGAAATGGGAGCCAGCTGGGCTGCTCTGGTACCTAGTCAGAGTTTCTTTCACAAGGCCAGTTAGAAAGCCCATGCAGATTTCCTTCTTTGCTTTGGAGTCTGCTCAGTAAAGGACACTATCCAACTGCAAGCAGCCTTAACTCTGGGACCTATGGATTGAGGGTTTGAGTGCCTGGTGGGCAAAGACTATACAATAGCTAAAAGCCTCCCTCTGCCCCTCCCCACCCAACTCCAGCCCAGAAACCCAGCTTTGAATGCAGGGAGAAGGATATTTTTTTTTTTTTTTGAGAAAGGGAAGCACTTCCTGGTAGGTTGCCCAAGGACTATAGAACCAACTCTAGCTCTTAGAATTCTGGTGAATTCCTTATCATTTAATTGCCAGACAGTTGTTGTTCTCTGATATATTAAAGTTACGGCTATTCTAGCTCATGCCTAAAGCTTATTGTCTTGACCTGCCCTTCACAGGCTTGTGTAGTAAGCATAGTCCTACAGACTCCATCACTTGGATTTTTGTGTTGTGTATGTGTGTCGTTTTTCTTCTAAGTATTACTAGAAGCGTGTGGCAAACAGCTTCTCTTTAAGGAATCCATTCTGAAAATACCAATTCCTCTCCCAAACCCTCAACATCAACAATTCGTACACACACAAACACACACTCACATATACATATATTCATACACACACAACATAAACATATACAGACACACCATAAACACACACTTACACACAATATAAACACACACAGACACCATAAACACACACACTCTCTCATACATACACATTCACACACACACATACACACATACAACATACATACACACCATGTACCACACATATACATCATACACAAACATATACACTCAGACACACACACATGCCCTCCAACACACACACACACACAGAGAGAGAGAGAGAGAGAGAGAGAGGGAGAGAGAGAGAGACAAAGAGACAAAGAGACAGAGAGATAGAGAGTGCCCAATGTTTCTTTGGGATCCTGGGCACTGGATTTTAGTTCTGCCACCGTTGCTGAGGTATTTGTAGTCTCTCTCCATGGAGCTCTAAACTTCCAGCTGGATAGGCCTGTGTGGATTCACATTGTTCCCTGGCTGATGGTCAGTGTTTCCAAAAGAAACAAACAGAGAAAGTGTGGGACCCCATTCCAAACACTTATTTAAGTTGCAAATGGAGTTTGGAAGCAAAGAGAATTTAGAATTTGGTAATTTTCTTCTAGTATGAAAAACAAATAGGAGATAAGATTAGAAATACTTTTTTCTACAAAGATGCAAAACTTAAAAACCACCACCACCAATAACAACAACAACAAAAAAAAACAAAACAAACAAACAAAAAAAAACAACGCAAGCAATTCTTATAAAATCAAAGGAAGCAGTGGAAATACCCATTGTGTCCTTTATCTGTGGTAATGCGATATTTTTCAAGATTCTTTACACAATTTTATTTAAAACAGCACAGACTCTACACTAGAAGGCAGCTTCTCCCAAGGCATCTATACTCAATCCTCTAGTGGACTCGAGAGAATAAGGACACAATTACTGTACCATTTTGCAAACAAAACTTGTCTAAGAGGTCCCCGGTCTTCCTCCCGTAGGACCTTCAGCCTTGGGGGCTGGAGAGGTAGTGGCCTCCTTGTCTTGTGAATGTGGAGAAAGCTCCTTAGTGGCCATACTGCCAAGCCCAGTCCTCAGGGTTAATAAGTACCACTTAGAGTTTGGAAATGAGCCCTGCCCAGTGTGTGGGACCTATTCCAGCCTCACGAGGGCAGCAAAGACACCCGGATACATGTGCAGTGGCTGGTAGTCAAGGCGCCCGCAGCAGTGCAGGTGGCGCTGGACCTATCTGAGCTGTCCCATGGCCATGGTGTTGGAGCAGGTCACTCCTGTGCTTGTGCTCTTGCTGAGGGACCCGCGTTGCTGGTGTGAGTAGTTTGCTCTCACCTCCAACAGCTCCCGCGTGTTCTGGGGTTAGGTGAGAAGACCTCGAACTTTGGGGGATCCCAGGCTCCTGGATGCAGGTAGGGGGCAGGATTCAGTGTCACTGAGAGGATGCAGGAAGTGGGATGCGCAGAACTGTCTCATCTGGGCCTCCGGGATTGGCCACAGGGAACCTGCAAGTACACAGTTGTCAACCTCCAGCCACCATTGCCTCAGCGGTCCACCTCTGGGCAGCTCTGATCTCAGGTAAGTCCGGGGGCAAGTAGAGAGGGGGTGCCACACAGCGGGGTGGCAGGGCGGAAAGATTGGCATGGTGAAAAGGGCTCAGTGCACAGCCTTATTGACTGGGATGAATCTATTGGGTCCTCATTGGTGAGGCTGGCCTGGAGCTCAGCATGGTCAATGCTCCTGGAGGCTGAGCTCCTGCAATTGGATGGCAGAGATAGAGAAGAAAGTCAGGATGGGTTCAGTCAGTTCCTTGGTTAGGGACTGAGGAGGGAACGCGGGTGGGGTTCACCAGGAACTGCCTGATAATTCATGTGGGCAGCCTGGAAGGCTTTACCAAAATATAACTTTTATTTATATGGCTCCCCACTCAAAAAAAACTAATTAAAATGCGTTCGGTTTTTATGATTATAAAAACATAAATCTGAAAAAGTAGAAAGTATAAATGAGAAAACAAATATAGGTGACAACACGTTATTGAGAAAACACATATTAAATGGAGAACTAGTATAGTGGAGGCAAAGACTTGATAGCCTTTACTAAGACATAGTAATATTAATGGTATATGTATAATATATGTGTAAACAATATATATACATATATATATATATATATATATATATATATATATATATATGGTATAGCACAGGCAATGGAAAAATCTCAGAGGACAAGAAAGGAAAATCAGGGGGATTTGTAGAAAGAGTAAAACAATGGATGTTATTGCTTATTTTGTAGAAAAAATAAACTGAAGCTCTTGTATTATTAGTTGCTCTTGACCTATGAACGTGCATTCAATTATTGGGAAAACGTATTAGAGTTCAGAATGTTAAAAGACAATAGAGAGGGCTGGTGAGATGGCTCAGTGGGTAAGAGCACCCGACTGCTCTTCCAAAGGTCCAGAGTTCAAATCCCAGCAACCACATGGTGGCTCACAACCATCCGCAAAGAGATCTGGCGCCCTCTTCTGGAATGTCTGAAGACAGCTACAGTGTACTTACATATAATAAATATGTCACTAAGAATTTTAAAAGTCTAAGTCTTAAGTTATAAATAATTATTGAGAGGATAAATCATCTATCTATCTATCTATCTATCTATCTATTTATGAGACTTGCAATATATTCCAAACTGGACTCGAGCTCTCCTGCCTCAGTCTCCCCAGAGCTGGTATTTAGTCACACAGTCAACATGCCCAGGCTAAATACTTTCTAAGACCATATCTATAGTAAAATGTGAACTAACTGTTGAGAAAAACATTCTTATAAAGGACACATTTGGAAGAATCATAATAGAATACAGTGCATTATTATTTTACAAAGATGAAAATCTTTCAAAAATTCAGTCAGGATCTGACCAGTAACAGTTCCCTGAAAGAATCAATGAATTAACAATAAATAAAAATACAAATGTAATAAAATATTCCTTTGTTTGATTGAACATAAAAATTGTACTGTATGGTTTTTAAAAGGAGAATAGAGCTGTAAATAACAATTACAACCTGTTTTGGTTTTTTTGTTGTTGTTGTTGTTTTGTTTTTTGGGTTTTTTTTTTTTTTTGTCTTTTCTTTAGAAAAAACCTACGTAACTTTAAGCAATTCCAAGTTGGGATTAGCATGGTCATGTCAGCACAGAATAACCCAGATCTGACCCCAGCTTCCTTTGTTCTGAATGGGGTCCCAGGCCTGGAAGACATGCACATCTAGATCTCCTTCCCTTTCTGTTCCATGTATGCAGTGGCTATGTTGGGGAACTGTGGACTCCTCTATCTCATCTTCTTTGAGGATTCCTTACACAGACCCATGTACTACTTTTTAGCAATGCTTTCTCTAACAGACCTTGTCATGTGCTCTAGTACAATCCCCAAAGCCCTGTGCATCTTCTGGTTTCATCTCAAAGAAATTGGATTTGATAACTGTCTTGTACAGATGTTCTTCATCCATACCTTCACGGGGATGGAGTCTGGAGTGCTCATGCTCATGGCTCTGGACCGCTATGTAGCCATCTGCTACCCTCTGCGTTACTCCACCATTCTCACCAATCCTATCTTTGCCAAGATTGGGTTAGCCACCTTCCTGAGGGGGGTTCTGCTAATTATTCCACTCACATTTCTCACCAAGCGCCTACCCTACTGGTGAGGCAATATAATAAACCATACCTACTGTGACCACATGTCTGTAACCAAGTTGTCCTGTGGCAATGTCAAGGTGAATGCCATTTATGGTCTGATGGTTGCTCTCTTGACTGGGGACTTTGACATCCTGTGCATCACAATCTCCTATACCATGATTCTGAGGGCAGTTGTCAGCTTATCTTCAGCAGATGCTAGGCAGAAAGCCTTCAGCACCTGCACTGCCCACATCTGTGCCATTGTTTTCTCCTATAGCCCAGCCTTTTTTCCCTTCTTTTCCCACCGCTTTGGGGAGCACACAACCCCTCCAACTTGCCACATCATTCTGGCTAATATTTATCTGCTTTTGCCTCCCACTATGAACCCTGTTGTCTATGGAGTGAAAACCCAACAGACTGTGTCATAAGGATTCTTTCAGGGTCTAAGGATTCCAAAGCTCACAGTATATAAATAAGCTTTGGCAGGGCAACAGAGAAGTACATCTAATTGCTTGCTTAGGTGAGTCCTGGTAAAATCCTTGTACATACACTACCTTTACAAGGCACTAAAAACTAGACTGTGTTAAATGTATTCTTCAACATTCCTGGAAAGCTCACCCAGCTTCCCCTGACTATAGCTTCTCTCTCGAAGCACTAATCTACTGGATGGGCCAGATTTCATTGTCAGAACACAATGAGAAATGAATAAAGCTTGAGGATTTTAACTCAATTTATCGACTGCAGTTTTAAGTTTTAAGTCAATATATCAACTGTAATACTTAGGATATATGTCAGTTATTGCTTTTTATTGAGTACATATGTATGCATATGTAAATGTGTGTATACTGATATAGATATTTGTATATATGTTAATATACATAGTGATATATGTATGTATGTATGTACGTATGTATGTATGAATGAAATACAAAGTACCTGTTTTTCAAATACTTCTTTCTTCCTGAAAGGATAGAGATATTTCTCATAAAGTCATGAATATAATGAACTTTTTATAGGTTTTTATAGGGTTCTCAATAGAATCTTATTAGGCTACCTAGCCTTCTCTATCCAAGACACTGTTATAATTATTTCACAGCAGAACAATTAACTGTCCCATATCCTTCAAGACAGGCTTAAAGATCATGCAGTCCAGAAAGAGAGCTAATTCCCTGAAACACATTTAAGAAAATTCATATATTTCCCTAGAAAAAAATCATATAAAAACTATCAAATTTTATTTTTAAGTTTTCTCCAATTGCAAGTATAATAAAATCAAATATTCCTCTAATTTTAAAGAGTATATTAAATAAAAATAGTTCAAAGAAACAGTATTTGTATATTTAATGTTTTGTTAGCTGAGTTGACTTATAAGGAATGCAGAGTAAACATATTTTTTATTCTCACTTTTCCCTGTCCAGGAGGCAAGAAAACACATTCTTTCTCTCAAATCATAATTTGAGAGATCATAATGATGAATTATAGTCACCAAATTCCATTCATCCACTTCAAAAACCTTCTGTACAGTATCACATTTAATAACCTATTAGGTGACACCATCTTAAAAATAGGTGCTGGAGAATATTACCAAGATCCAAAACTGTTCAAAAGACACTGGATATGTCACTACAGGGTGTCCAACCCCTGTGATGCAACTAAATTGCAACTTATATCCCTAAGGCTCAGGAAAAATAATGGAAAATTGGGTGGGAAGATTGTAAAAACCAGAGGGCCAGGACATCTTCTGCTATATAGTACTTTTTTAAACACAAGGAAGCTGAACATATGAAACCCTAAGAGTATGGTTGCCTAAAACAGGTATGTATGAATGTATGTATGTATTGTGTACACATATGTATTTGTGTGTAGCAATAACTAAAGAAGAGTTTGTGAACGTGAGATGAAATGAGACATGGAACGATATGGAAAGGAGTAAAAATGATGTAAATAGAGTATAATCTATGAAATTCTTAAATGAGTAAAAGTTACTTAAAACTCTAATTGGGACAAGGCTTATTTGGGAAAATGCTTACCATGCAATCATAAGAATCCTCTGATCCTTGGGACTAATGTAAAATAGTCAGGAGTGGTGGCATGAACCTGTAATCCCACCATTCAGAAGCTGGAAACAAGAGGATCCCTGTGACTCACTGCCCAGCTAGCCTAGTCTAATTGCTACACCCATAGATCACCACATCTCTCAACTCTCATCAAATAAGCGTGTTGCAGTAGGCGGAAACTAACACAGGTGTTTAACTGGTCACTAAACGGGGAAATAGAAACTGTGGATTGATCACCCTAATTTCCAATGAATGGAAAGTATCTATACATGCTTATGTTCACTCACAAGGCTCAGGGATTTTCATGGATGATTGTACAGAAAGATTGGGAGATATGGTGGATAAGTCCAACAAAACTGTTTTAGACATACTGCAGGGCAGATATACATAAGAATTCATGGGAATTGCGACACCACAGATAACACTTATGCAAACTCAAATCAGACAAAATACCAGCATGAATGGGGGAGATGGGCAGAGAATCACACCTCATGCTGAGGAGCTATTTGTGGGCTTGTGGGAGAGTCAGATTATTTCTTTACTTTTAAAAGATTAGTTTATTTATTATATGTAAGTACACTGTTACTGTCTTCAGAATATGGCATCAGATCTCATTATGGATGGTTGTGAGTCACCATGTGGTAGCTGTTGGGATTTGAACTCAGAACTTTCAGAAGAGCAGTCAGTGCTCTTTACTTCTGAGTCATCTCTCCAGCTCCAAGAGAGTCAGATTCTTTAAATTGATAGGTCCAATTGTATGGAGAGAGAGAGAGAGAGAGACAGACAGACAGACAGACAGACAGACAGACAGACAGAGACAGAGACAGAGACAGAGACAGAGACAGAGACAGAGACAGAGACAGAGAGACAGAGAGACAGAGAGACAGAGAGACAGAGAGAATAACAAAGTTGAGTGGAAGGGAGGTGAAGGTGGAGGGAGTAGATCTGAGAGCCTTTGAGGAAAAAGTTGACTACTATCAAAATTAAAGACCACTAGATGAAAGAAAATTGAAATTACCTCCTAAATCTTATCAGCCCATTGTGAATTAAAACTGAATACCAACAACTGAACAAGCAACCAGACAGCATGCAGGATTTGAACCTATGCCCCCTACATATTTGCGATGTGTGCTTGTTCTTCATGTGGCTTCTCTAACAGTTCAAGAGGGAGCTGTCTCTGACTCTGCCTGTAACTGGATCCCCATCTCCTACCTGGACTGCCTTGTTGGGCCACAGTGGGAAAGGATGTGCTTAGCTTTGCTGGGGCCTTGCACTATCTTTACAACATAGGCTTTTCATACTACTACACAGGAAATTATTGACTTATTTTGCTTTTTTGGACTCATAATTCTCAATATATAGATATACAATTGTTTTTTATTGAATATTTTCTTTATTTACATTTCAAATGTTATCCCCTTTCCTAGTTTCCTCTCTGTAAATCCCCTATCCCCTCCCCTGTCCCCCTGTTCCCCAACCCACCCACTCCCTCTTCCTGGCCCTGGCATTCCCCTATACTGGGGCATAGAACTTTCACAAGACCAAGGGCCTCTCCTCCCATTGATGACCGACTACACCATCCTCTGTTACATATGTAGCTAGAACCATGAGTCCCAATATGTGGTTTTTTTGATTGGTGGTTTAGTCCCTGGGAGCTCTGGGGTTACTGGTTACTTCATATTGTTGTTTCTCCTATAGGACTGCAAATCCCTTCACCTCCTTGGGTACTTTCTCTAGCTCCTTCATAAGGGACCCTGTGCTCCATCCAATGGATAACTGTGAGCATCCGCTTCTGTATTTGCAAGGCACTGGCAGAGCCTCTCAGGAGACAGCTATATCCGGTTCCTGTCAGAAAAAAAAAAAAAAGATTGGGTATGTTGTGGCTTCATTTTCATTAAACTCTAAAAAGTCTTTAATTTCTTTCTTTATTTCTTCCTTGACCAAGGTATCATTGAGTAGAGTGTTATTCAGCTTTCATGTGAATGTTGGCTTTCTATTATTTATGTTGTTATCAAATATCAGCCTTAGTTCGTGGTGATCTGATAGGATGCATGGGATAATTTCAATATTTTTGTGTATGTTGAGGGCTGTTTTGTGACCAATTAATTATATGGTCAATTTTGGAGAAGGTACCATGAGATGCTGAGAGGAAGGTATATCCTTTTGTTTTATGATAAAATGTTCTGTAGATATCTGTTAAATCCATTTCTTTCATAACTTCTGTTAGTTTCAATGTGTCTCTGTTTAGTTTCTGTTTCCATGATCTGTCCATTGATGAGAATGGGGTGTTGAAGTCTCCCATTATTACTGTGTGGGATACAATGTGTGCTTTGAGCTTTACTATAGTTTCTCTAATGAATGTGGATGGCCTTGCATCTGGAGCATAGATATTAAGAATTGAGAGTTTCTCTTGGAAGATTTTACCTTTGATGAGTATGTAGTGCCCCTCCTTGTCTTTTTTGATAACTTTGGGTTGGAAGTAGATTTTATTCGATATTAGAATGGCTACTCCAGCTTGTTTCTTCAGACCATTGGCTTGGAAAATTGTTTTCCAGTCTTTTACTCTGAGGTAGTGTCTTTCTTTGTCCCTGAGGTGGTTTTCCTGTATGCAGCAAAATGTTGGGTCCTGTTTACATAGCCAGTCTGTTAGTCTATGTCTTTTTATTGGAAAATGGAGTCCATTGATTTTAAGAGTTATTAAGGAAAAGTAATTGTTGCTTCCTGTTTGTTGTTGTTGTTGTTAGAGTTGGCATTCTGTTCTTGAGGCTATCTTATTTTAGGTTTGTTGAAGGTACTTTGTTGCTTTTTCTAGAGGTTAATTTCCCTCCTTGTGTTGAAGTTGTCCCTTTATTATCCTTTGAAGGGCGGGACTGGTGGAAAGATATTCTGTGAATTTGGTTTTGTCATGAAATACTTTGGTTTCTCCATCTATGGTAATTAAGAGTTTTGCTGGGTATAGTAACCTGGGCTGGCATTTCTGTTCTCTTAGAATCTGTATAACCTCTGTCCAGGATCTTCTGGCTTTCATAGTCTCTGGTGAAAAATCTGGTGTAATTCTGATAGGCCTACCTTTATATGTTACTTGACCTTTTTCCCTTACTGCTTTTAATATTCTATCTTTATTTAGTGCATTTGTTGTTCTGATTATTATGTGTCTGGAGGAATTTCTTTTCTGGTCCAGTCTATTTGGAGCTCTGTAGGCTTCTTGTATGTTCATGGGCATCTCTTTCTTTAGGCTTGGGTGCTGGGATGGCATGGTATCCCAGGCAACTGAATAAAGTGTCAAGGTATTTAATGTGTTAATTTATTCTGGGACCTCAACTCCACCTGATGAAACACAGTCAACTAAGAATGCTAAGAGTGAAAGAAATAATCATTCCCAGGAATAAGCAAACCAATTGGTTGTCTAAAAGGAAATGGTCATTTCTGAAGCATACTTACAAGCAACATTATACAGAACAGGTAGAATTCTGCCTACATTATACAGGATATAGCTATATACATATGAAAACAAGTAAAGAAAAAACAATTAATTTGAAAGAGATCAAACATTGCTTGGGGAGATTTGGAGGGAAGAAAGGAAAGGGAACATTACAAAATAATATGGGAATTACAAAAAATAAATTAAATAATTTTGAAAGTAGGTGTTATACCTAAAAGCTATTTATTAACCATTCAGAACATAGCTCCAGCAGCTAGATAAGCAGCAGGAGAAAAGCTGGAACTCCTTTAACAGATGAGTAAGGCAACCCTGGTGAAAAGAACTGATGGTTTCATCTTCAGATAGGCCTGTGGCCTACAAAGACTTCAAATACAGTTACTGGTTTTAGTAAGACTAATTTCTCTGGTAGATAGATTACCAGTAGAGGAAGATCTCATTTTTCATTCTTTATGACTGAGAAAATAGAAGCTAGGAAGCATCTTGATAAGCCACCAATTGCTTAAAACTAATATACTCTTGGGGCCTTGAGAATATGCTACAATCATAAGCCAGAGATGTTAATTTAACCTTCCATTGTTTGGAGTGAGAGACAGCCCTGGAATACAGTTGTGGAAAGAAAATGGACAAGACAATGACAAGCTGAAAAGCGCAGGTTGCAGGAATCTCACCTCTAACAGAAAAATGTACCCTTGATGGTAAAAAAAAAAAAAAAAAATCAGACCCTTGATGGTCTGATTTAACTATTATCAATTGAGCCTGAAATCGGCAGTAGGATCAAACTCTGCCACACACGGCTCTGGATCCCAAGAACACATATGTATGTTTTTCTCTGAGAACTTAGATTTTTAAAACATAAAAATAGGTCTTTTATCTGTACAGATCTCAGTCCTTTTCTTTCTTCTCACACTTGAAAAGCATCCTCAAGCTAAAATGTTATGCAGCTGAATGGGTAAAACCTGGAGACTCTACAGAGGGCAAAAATACCTGTTTAGACAACAGATTACACAGTTAAATATGGCTAGAAGAGGCTTTTATTACACAGAGGGAAAAAAACTACTTACATGAGCATAGCTGTGCTAGACACCAAACAACAGAAAATATAGATGAAACACCAGGATAAACCACAGAAAAGAAGAATACACAAAATCACCTATATCCTGAATCCAAAACACTGCAAAAACTCAGGAACAAAAATATTGGTTTTCTTTTTTTCCCTATTCTACTTACTTCCTTTATACTTCCAAAAAAAGCTTGTTTACATATATTTAAATTGGTAATATTTTCCTCTTCTCTGTTTTATACTTTTATCTTCACTTTTTATTTTTGTCTTCTATTATATTTTAATAATATTTTACTGTATCTGTTTCTTACTATTAATAAAAAAATCATCCAAGATATTTTTATTATGTTCTTTCCCCAGATCGTACCCACATCCCTAACTACTGAATTTCATGCTCTCTCTCTTCCAACCTCCCTCCTTCTCTTCCTCCCTCCCTCCCTGCCTTCCTCCCTCACTCTGAAACCAAAAATCATCAACAACAATAACAACAACAACACACAAAAATTAGAGAGTCTGTTTTGTGTTGGCTAAATACTTTTGGTCATGGAACCTGCCCTGAAGTATGGTTAACAAACTCAGTGTCACTCTCTTGAAGAAAACTGTTCTCCATTTTGCTAATTAAATAATTTGCAAGTAGTTTTTTGGTTAGGGGTGAAACTGTGTATATATTCCTTGATTTTAATAACATAATGGAACTGTCAGTCTTGGTGCTGGGGTGGCATGGTATCCCAGTCAACTGAATAAAGTGTCAAGGTATTTAATGTGTTAATTTCTTCTTTAGTGATTTATCTAATAAAATGTAAATTTCCTAAAATATCTACTTTCCTTAACCTATCTACAGTATTCATCTAGTTTCTAGAGAACAAATAAATATTTTTGAAAGGAATGGATTAATGAATGATTTTCTCATATCTGGTTCTGAAGCCTCATTGGTGATAGTCAATCAAACTATACATTTTAGCATATAATGTAACTTGAGATATAATCCTAAATTATGACATGACCCAATAATTTACATTTAGAAAACTAGTTTAAGCTCAACCTCTGCTCACTCTCATCTGTAAAACAGAAGATTGTGGTGTTTGTGTGTGTGTGTGTGTGTGTGTGTGTGTGTGTGTGTTGTGTGTGTGTGAATGTAGCCAAATTGGTAGAATCCTTGACTGTCTTGCATATAGTCCTATGCTAGATCTCAAATACCATGTATTCTGAGTGTTAAATATTTGCAAATTAAATATTTGGGAGATGAAAACAGGAAAAACAGAAGTTCAAGGTCTTTCTTAGCTGTCTAGCAAATTCAAGGTTCACCTAGATTACATGATACCATCTTATAATTTACATCAAGCTGAAAAAAGGGAGTCTTGGCTGCTATATATGTATATTGGTGTGTGATGTGCACCTGCATGAAATATGCATGTATTCTAGTCCAGGTTCACACATGCCATAGTATGCATATAAAGGTCAGAAGACAATGTCACTATCAGTCCTGATCTGTCACCATTTTTGATACAGGGTCTTTTCTGTCATTTACTGCTCCAAACTCTAGGCTAGTAGACCAAGTAGTTTGCAATGATCATCCTGTCTCCTCTGCCTTTCCTCTGCCAGCAGGGACAGGAGACACTTTGAATGAAAGATGACTGATTATCCGTGTTCAAATTCTTTTATAGGGGTGCTATCAAAGATTCAGTGTAGACCTTACTCAAAAATAGCGTTGGGAGAGAGTTGAGCTGAATCTTCAGAGGGAGGATCATTTTGGCTTCTGTCCACCATTATAGCATGTAAGCTGAGACCAGATGTCATGGTTAGAATGTTAATTCTCTGGAATTCATACACACCTCTTTCTATGCACTGTTTTCTAAGTAATCATGGCATTATATACTCTAGCATATAAAAATTGTGTGTGCCTAAAATAATTATTTATCTTTGCATCTCATACTTCTCTATATTCACCAGAGTGTGCAGTAGAATATATTACATGAACCAGTAAAATAATGAAAGAAAAATTGGTTAACATGAATGGAACAAAAATAGTTCATTTTTCATTAGTTCAATTAATGTCTTCAAACATTCACTAACATGCTATCAATATTAACTTGCAAAAATTTTTACCTAAGGTTAATTTTCATCATGTATATCCCATAATTTCCAAGTAAAATGCTCCAATACTCACATAAATAAGAAAACAAGAAATTGCTTGGGATTGACAGACCCTTTGAAAATTAATTGTGTTTGTGTGAAATGAGCTGCTCATTATGCACTAGGAATGAAGTAAAGGTCCCTGATGATTTGAATTAACACTGGAATACAGAGCGTCTAAAGAGACTCATCCTCAATGACAAACAGTGACAGTGGAGACAGCATTATAGCTACAAAAGCATAGTAACTTTGAACTTCTTACTGTGAAATGAATTCTTATGTCAAGAGGTAAGATTTTGACTTTGTTGGTAAATGGAGATAACTTGACTGTTTGCAATGTATTGTATTTACGAACCATAGTGGAGGAACAAGTCAGGTGGAATCATAGAGTTATTAAACATAAGGGGGAAGCCACGAACCAAATTTTCACCTTGTGTTTCATTAGTAAATTATCCAGAGTTATCAAGCATAAAACTAAGTTTTCATAGATTTTTAAATTTATCTATCCATTGGCTGGATCAGAAACCAACATGAACTTCAAAGGTACACACACATAGTATTCACCAAAAGGCTTACAAGTTCACTAGATTTGAAGTGCTTTGGTGGCTTACTGTCAGGTCATAGCATGTGCATTTTCATGCTTTGTTTATGGACTAAAAGTTCGAATATCACAGGCACCAGTGTGGATAAATGAGGGTATAAATATCAAAAGTAAGGGATAAGAATCACTCTGTGCAATGATGGATGAACCTTGATAAACGACTTAACTGCTTGGTTAAATGTCTTCTAATGTTCACCAACCTGAAATAATTTTGAAGAGTGATGATCCATTTAGAAGTATTAAAATATTTAATGAGCTTAAAATATGAGGTTGCATTTGGAATTTTAGAGTGATCCCTCTTCTGTTTCTTCTAAGTTCTAACCAAAAATAATTATCGTCTTTTTAAAAGTTGATCAAGGAATAACTGTAGATAGAGAAACATTATACTTTGTGGTCAGTGTTAGCAACAAAGCATGTCTGTGTCATAACCATTTTAAATTAATTACTTCATATATATATATATATATATATATATATATATACATATATATAGTGTGGGGGGGTGAGGGGATAGGGGTGGGGGGTGTCTCACTTAAAATCTTTTTCTGCTACAGAATGAAAACAATAGAAAGGACAATGCTATTTCATGGAAATTAAAATAGGAAAACACACAAGTTCATTTTTAATGTATGTAAAAGGTTATGTAAACATTTAATAAAATATAGCATTTACTTAAGTCTTTAATACATAATTCTGTGCTTTTATAATTTGTTCTTTTGTTATACTTATAATAAATACATTGTTGCTTTTTAAGATCCACATTATTTTATATTTATTTACTTCTCTATATGTTTGTGTGAGGGGGTGGTATTGGTAACATATCATATCTGAGGACAGCAAAAAAAAAAAAAAAAAAAAAGAAAAGAAACATTCAGGAGTTTGTTCTTCTTCCCATATTGTGAGTCAAGAATCGAATCAAACTGGAGCTGTAAGCTGTCAGGCTTGCGAACAAGAATCTTTACTTGCCAATTCATCTCACCAGGCCAACCATCATAATTTTAAACTTTATTCTTAATGACAATTGGGTATGTATTACTATAAATAAATGTAAATAAACATTTTTTATTTGTAGCACATTTCTAGCATTTCTGCTTAAATAACTTTGAAGGAATTATCGCACATAAATGTACAAACAATGACAATCTCAGTAAAGCATCCATTATTGATGCGATTTCAAATAATATATTAGTAATGTTCCTGTTGTCAGTATTAAATGAAAGGAAGAGACCTATTTATAAATCTCTTTCTGTACTTTCTTCATCACAGTCTTGATCTAGCAGCAGCTACATAGTCCCATGGCTTTCCTGGAGGATGGGAACCATACTGTAGTGACAGAGTTCATTTTATTGGGATTAACTGATGACCCAGTCCTTAAAGTCATCCTCTTCATCATCATCCTGTGCATCTACCTGGTGACTGTGTCTGGGAACCTCAGCACCATCCTTCTCATCAGAGTCTCTTCCCAGCTCCATCACCCCATGTACTTTTTTCTCAGCAACTTAGCTTCTATAGACATAGCCTACTCATCTTCTGTCACACCCAATATGCTTGCCAACTTCCTGGTAAAGCAAAATACCATCTCCTACATTGGATGTTCTATTCAGTTTGGCTCAACTGCTTTCTTTGGGACAGTTGAATGCTTTCTTCTGGCTGTCATGGCTTATGATCGCTTTGTAGCAATCTGCAACCCACTGCTTTATTCCACAAAAATGTCTACAGAAGCCTGTATCCAGTTGGTTTTAGGATCTTATATAGGTGGCTTTCTTACTGCTTTATCCTTCATCCTTTCCTTCTTTTCATTTATCTTCTGTGGACCAAATAGAATCAATCATTTCTTCTGTGATTTTGCTCCTTTGGTGGAACTCTCCTGTTCTGATGTCAGTGTCTCTGTACTTGTTACCTCATTTTTTGTTGGTTTAGTCACTGTGATCACAGTGTTTGTCATAGCCATCTCCTATATCTACATCCTTATCACCATCCTGAAGATGCACTCCACTGAGGGCAGTCACAGGGCCTTCTCCACCTGCACCTCCCACCTCACTGCAGTCACTCTCTTCTATGGCACTGTCACATTCATCTATGTGATCCCCAAGTCCAACTACTCCACTGATCAGAAGAAAGTGGTCTCTGTGTTCTACACGGTGGTTATCCCCATGTTGAACCCCCTTATCTATAGCCTTAGAAATAATGAGATTAAGGGTGCTTTGAAAAGACTGCTTGGTAAGAAAATATTTTCTTAGCATAATCTGTTGTTTTATAAAACCTAACATAATAATGGCAATTACCCAAGACTAATGGGAACATAATCTCAGATTTGGTCATTCACTTTCTTGTTAGTCCATTTGTCCTTATCTTCCTTTTTTCCTAGTATATATAGCTTTTGTATTTTATTGCATTTCACTTTTGTATTTTAATGTGTTTGGAGAATATACAATGAAGTGTGTGTGTGTGTGTGTGTGTGTGTGTGTGTGTGTTCACCCTCTATCCCAACTCTTCTCATTATAACTCCCTCTCTTACTCACCCAATTATTTTTATGTCAAACCCATCTTGTGCTATCTGTATATACTTAGATATTGGGCTTTGATTGAATCATGTTTAACCGACAGGGTCCGTGCCCTTATAGAAACTGACTTTACTTCTAGAATACATTAATTACCAATAACTCCACAACTACCAGTGGACTTCAGGCCTATGTTTCCACTGCACACTTGGATTTTGTCTGTTTTCAGCTTGTCCATGCCAACACAACTAACATAATATCATATTTGCGATGATACTCTTTTGTTCTGAAAACATTTTTTTTATTTGTGGTCATCTACCAGCTCTCTCTTATAATCTTTCTTCTCACGTTATCATGATGCTTCCTGAGCTTGTAAAGAAAGAGGTGTGATATAGATGTTAATGCATGCATAGTAATTGTCATATTCCCAAAGTATCTGCATACTGATAAGTTAATGTTAATCATCATCTATTACAAAAAGAAGCCTGCAGATGATGGTTGGGAAATGTACTAATCTATGGGTTCTGATGAAAGTTTATTGCAAACAGGTTTGTTACCATGTCCATTTAGGGCAATCAAGATGGTGGGTTCTTCTCTAGGTGAAGTGGAAGTTTCTGGTTCCTTTAAATACTCAGTTGTGTCATGGAATATTTTTCTGGAAGCTGTCTTTCGAGAGGGCACATGATGTTTTTCTTGAAGCTGTCTTTTTGAGAGGGCACATAATGTTTTTTCTGAAAACAGACACTTGAGAGGGTACATAAATGGAACCCCAGAAACAGTGAGAGGAGGTTCTTGCATTGCTATGCCATGTAATGCATCATTGGTCATCACGGGTCTTTGCTGGTCTTGACTTAATAGAGAGAAATACACCAAAGAACTTCTCATGGTATTCCAGCTGATTCTGAACAATTCTGCTGACTCATACTGAGGTTAATATTTTTGTTTAGAAATTTGGAGTTTACATAACTAAAATTCCAAAGTCTCACGTAGTCAGAAGCTCCTTAAAATTTTACCAGATAATTTGGTTTTGTCAGTTTGTCTGATAGTTCTTCAACTGTTACAGACTAAGCTTTCAGGAGAGGTAGGCATAAAGTTCCCAACATGAGAGTTAATAATATGAAGAAGCTTAGGTTTACTGGGAAAAGTCAATATCACTATCCCTAATAATCTGGCTTCGATCCCAGAAACCTGCATGGTTGAAGAAAGAACCAACTCTCACATACATACAAACATACATACATACACACACACATACACACACACACACAAACACACACACACACCAAAAAAAAAAACAGGCCAGACAGACTAGAGATACATAACAAGGGAATATAGGATGGAAATAAGAGGAGATTGAATATACTAAAACAATGACTTAGTGTTTAAGACCACATTGTACTCTTGCGAAGGATCTGGTTTCAGCCCTCAGGACCTTCATTACCACCACCTATCAAGTCTAGGGATTCAGCACACTCTTCTGTATTCTAAAGGGACTTGGTTTACATATGGTATACATCCTTAAATGCAACACACTCAAACACATAAAAGTAAAAAGAAATAAATATTTTTAGAAGATTTATTTAGGATATTGTAGAGAGCTGATCTATTGGAATTCAAGGAATTTCTCTCCTGTACCCAGTCTTGAATTGATAGTGTCTGTTCCTATGACAGCAATAGAAGTAATAACAGATTTTACTCACATGCACACTAGCCTTTGTTTTTCTGCTTTACATG
This sequence comes from Mus caroli, assembly GCF_978045245.1. NCBI lineage: Eukaryota > Metazoa > Chordata > Mammalia > Rodentia > Muridae > Mus > Mus caroli. The sequence continues at coordinate 37,554,706 of NW_028227263.1, read as the reverse complement.
GGAACCTCAACAAGAGAATAGTGTGGATTCACTACATCTGGACTGTGGGAGTCATGCCACCCCATCCTCTCTGACTGATCGCGATCTAACATTCAGAAAGTTCTCTGTCCTTATAATTTTCAATCTGTAGTTTCTTTATCTTTTACTTCTCTACATAACAGATTACATGGACTCTGTCTTCAGGACACCTAATATTTGCTTCCTAGTAAGTCTCCTGGAATGATAGATGTTAAAATTATCTAAACATTCCACTGGACACCATATGTTAGAACTTCCATTTCTTAGCCAATTCTCTCTTTATATATTTTTCATTAGCTAGTAGATATCACAGAACAGTTCCCATTTTGACAATCTCATGCATATAATATATTGAGAAAATCTCTCCCCATTACACTTTTATTACATTCTAATGCTTCAGAAATGACACTCACCACAAACCCTGCTCTTCCAATTAACTAATCTTAATGTTCACACCTTCTCACTCTTCCATTGACATAATCCTGCTTTGATCTAATTATATTATAAGATTTTGTGTGTGTTCTCTATTTTTTTGAAAAGTGCTATTCTACAATCAAGGTTGAGATTGAGTCTCCGACATAATCCTGCTTTGATCTAGTTATAAGATTTTGTGTGTATTCTCTATTTTTTGAAAAGTGCTATTCTACAATCAAGGTTGAGATTGAGTCTCCTTGAGTCTACAGCTTTTTGTTTCACTTCCCCAATTTAAACTTAAGCACCAAAATACCTCTAGAAAGGGAAACACATGGGCTTGTACAAGGTTGTAATCATTTGGAGTCAGATGGTAATTTAGGTGTTTTGGTAGGCACACAATACCTGTTACTTAATAAATGCTGGATAAATGGCAGTGCTCAATTTAATTGTTTCTAATAACACCATAAGAAACTTGTGCCATAGTCATGTGCAAAGTGCTTTCCTGGAGAATAGAGAGCCTTTCTTTCCTGGGTTAAAGAGATTTGATATCACTATACCTGTACTGTCCATAGCTGAATAGAGGGATTTCATGTCATTAATCAAAGGAAAAACTAAGACTTTTCTTCTTTGATTGTTGAGGCAGATGTGAGATTTGAGTGATAATATGTGTTAATTCTTCCCTATTTTAATTATTTTCTCTATATTTATGTTTTCACACTTTAACTTTGTAATGGTCTGTATGTGGGGTGTGTGTATGTGTGTGTGTGTGTGTGTGTGAGAGAGAGAGAGAGAGAGAGACTGTTCAGGTCATCAAACTTAGTGGCAAGCAATTTTGCTCAGTTCAGTCACCTTGGTGGCTTTTTCTTCTTAATTTTCAAGGTCTATCTACTTTAATTAAGGCATTAAAGTATGAGAAATTAAAAAATATATAACATGCCTATATAGCACCTCATACTTTATTTAACTTACTTTGCTTTCTTTTCACCCTTGCTTAGCACCTTTCATTGAAGAGCATATCATGATTCTACCTGATAGTGAAATAAAATAGTTTCATTTACTAGTGCGATGGTTTGTTATGCTTGGCCCAGGGAGTGTCACTATTTGGAGGTGTGGCCTTGTTGGGGAAGGTGTGTCACTATAGGCCTGAGTTTTCATACCCTCATCCGAGCTGCCTGGAAACAAGCATTCTCCTAGAAGCCTTCAGATGAAGATGTAGAACTCTCAGCTCCTCCAGTACCATGACTTCAGGGACACTACCGTGCTCCCATCTTGATGAACACACAACCATGCTCTCTGACATGGTTGGATATGGTAGTCCCTCCATTCTGCACAGAGCCACATTCTGGCTGTATATCTGTTGAAAGGTTGCTTCCTCTAGTCCTGACCGATGGAATTCTGAAATAATGGCTCTCAGGAAGCTCTGTTCCAGGACAGATGAGTTTTTGATGGCAGTAATATAAGATGAGGAGAACATTTCATCTATAGCTTCCATTAAGTGGGCCACAGTTACCAGGTTCTGAGAGTTACCATGTAGATGGGAAAGCTCACAGATCTCTGTGGCACACCTGCAGATGTCTAGGCAGTGCCGGGCATCTCCAGAGAGGGCTGGTAACTTCCTGATTACCAGCTGAATGACATCGTCCTCAAACATCTTTAAATTCCTCAGTCGAGAAACTAAGATCTGTTTCGGGTGGCTGTGAGAATAGGACTGGAAAGACATCCTGGTGAGGCCCAGTTGACTAGACACACAGTTCATCATGATCTTCTCTGGAAGGTCCATGGTGTTGGCAATGGTCAACACTATCAACTGGGCTCCTTTATGAGTAGGCCAATCAAAGAGGTTGTACATTACATCTTGTTTGTGAGTCCAAAGAAGGTCAAGCTCATCCACAAACAGTGCAGTGGTTTCCTTCTGGGACCCTCAGCTGCAGAATTGCTTCGCCAACAGTTCTGCTGCATGATTGGCTGTTGCCTTCGGGCCTGTCAGTTTCTGTAAAATCTGCACATAGACTTGGTGGAGTTCGGTCAGCTTCATCCCATTAACCTCAACGTATTGAAAGGGAGGAACATCATTTGTTTGTGCTGACTGCTGCAGACAGCATATGACCTCATGCACAGTGGCTGCCTTCCCTGTCCCAGGAACCCCGGAAATGTACATACTCCCTTCAGTCCCATCAAGAAGTTTACTTTCCACAAAGCTGTAGATGTCTTGGAATTCCTGCTCTGGACAGGGAAGAGAGTCGGGCACAGCAGAAACATGTAACCTCAGCCTTGCCTCTTCCAGCACACTAGCTGGCTCCTGGACAGCCGAGTTTCTGTCTCTGATCTGAGGAGTGCCAGGATGAGGTATTCTAGGTTTAGGAGTTTTCTTTGGTGACTTGGAGGGGTTCTGCAATGATGGCTTAGAGGCCATGCTCTGGGTCCTGGACTGCCCCAGGGAATTTCTTGTAAGAAGGGAGGGAACAAACTCATCTTCCTCCTCACTATCAGAGTCTGACACTTCTGCTGAGGATACAGACTCTTCCTCTTCTTGGTCGATTTTATCACTATCTAGAAGCCAAAGCTGTTGCCTAATTTGCTTCAAAGTCAAGAGAGAATTCCTTCTATGGACACAAGAAGTATGGGTGGGTTCTTTGTGAGTTTCTTGTTCTTTTGCATTTATCCCAATGTACCCTGTCTGTCAGACCCTCAGAAGGCACCACTGAAGATCTCAACCCATTCCTGATAGGGCTAAGTGCGTTCTCCATACCAAGATTTGTGATCATCATAGCTGAGTCCTAGGCTCTCAGAATCACACTACCTTTGGCACAAAAAGGTTGAGCCTGTCCATTTTTTCCTAGAGTTTCCAAAGCTGAAGAGGGCTTTATTTCACAAGGTTTAGACTTTTTAGGAGGTAAGGTGGTCTCATAGAAGGCTGCTATTCTTTTAGGTGTTTATTGATAATCCCAGGAGTCACTAGAGCTCTTCTGTGACCGCCTAATGTTAGGCTTCCTGATAAAACCTAAGCCATCGAGTTCCAGTGACTTCTTTACACTGGGGGTGACAATATTAGCAGGAGTCTGGTGAGATTTGGAACTGGAATGACTTGATTCAATCCCTTTGACCTCTTGTTTTGTTGTGTTCCAGGCAGGGTGTTTTACGTTTTTAATCTTGGCTTTTAAAGGTCTTTGGCACTTGGGAATATCTTCTAGTTTCCTTAATGCTCCAAGCACTTCTGGTGGCAATGATGCAAAGTCCTTTTTATTTCAGGATAGCTCCACAAACAATGTCTCCTCACTTTTCTGATTCACAGGGATCAGTTCTTCTGGGGCTAATGCCACCTGAACGGGGCCAATGATGGTCTCCATAGAAAGGTTCTCACAGTCAGAACAGTCATACCAGAATATCTCCTGTGCAGGAGGACTCTGGCCTAACAAGTGCCTTTTAGAGATAGAAATCTCAAAGAATCAAACAAACCATTGCACATTTCTTGGGAGGAAATTCAGATCCATTTTAAATCATCTAATTAGTTTAGCAACATAGGGCTTTTTATTATCTTCCCCTTGAATCAATACAAACTGTCCAACCTTGGTGTGAATCTCAGAACAATCATTGATTTTCATACAAATGTCCTTGTATTCTGGTGGAGCTGTTTGGGATTTGGTGATGGCTTGCCAATCCACGAGAAAGTTTGTATGCTGTTCTACCTTGAAAGAGAGGATGGCATGGTTTTTCAACATTTATTCTTTGTATTCACTGATGCAACACACAATTGTAAGAATTAAATCTTCTTTTTCAATTTTTTATTAGATATTTTATTTATTTACATTTCAAATGCTATCCTTTAAGTCCCCTATACACTTCCCCCACCCTGCTCCCCTACCCACCCACTCCCACTTCTCGACCCTGGCATTCCCCTGTACTGGGGCATATAAAGTTTACAAGACCGAGGGGACTCTCTTCCCAATGATGGCCAACTAGGCAATCTTCTGCTACATATGCAGCTAGAGACACGAGCTCTGGGGATACTGCTTAGTTCATATTGTTGTCCCACCTTATAGGGTTGCAGATCCCTTCAGCTGCTTGGGTACTTTCTCTAGCTCCTCCATTGGGGGTCCTGTGTTCCATCCAATACATGACTATGAGCATCCACTTCTGTATTTGCCAGGCACTTGCATAGCCTCACAGGAGACAGCTATATCAGGGTCCTTTCAGCAAAATCTTGCTGGCATGTGCAATAGTGTATGCATTTGGTGGCTGATTATGGAATGGATCCCTGGGTGGGGTAGTCTCTGGATGGTCCATCCTTTTGTCTTAGCTCAAAACTTTGTCTCTGTAACTCCTTCCATGGGTATTTTGTTCCCCATTCTAAGGAGGAATGAAATATCCACACATTGGTTTTCCTTCTTCTTGATTTTCATGTGTTTTGCAAATTGTATCTTGGGTATTCTAAGTTTCTGGGCTAATATCCATTTAGCAATGAGTGTATATCAAAAGAATTCTTTTGTGATTGGGTTACCTCACTCAGGGTGAGATCCTCCAGATACATCCATTTGCCCAAGAATTTCATAAATTCATTGTTTTTAATACCTGAGTAGTACTCCATTATGTAAATGTACCACATTTTCTGTATCCATTCCTCTGTTGAGGGGCATCTGGGTTCTTTCCAGCTTCTGGCTATTATAAATAAGGCTGCTATGAACATAGTAGAGCATGTATCCTTATTACCTGTTGGAACATCTTCTGGGTATATGCCCAGGAGAGGTATTGCTGGATCTTCTGGTAGTACTACGTCCAATTTTCTGAGGAACCGCCAGACTGATTTCCAGAGTGGTTGTACAAACTTGCAATCCCACCAACAATGGAGGAGTGTTCCTCTTTCTCCACATCTTCACCAGCATCTGCTGTCACCTGAATTTTTTATCTTAGCCATTCTGATTGGTGTGAGATGGAATCTCAGGGTTGTTTTGATTTGCATTTCCCTGATGATTAAAGATGTTAAACATTTTTCAGGTGCTTCTCAGCCATTTGGTATTCCTCAGTTGAGAATTATTTGTTTAGCTCTGTACCCCATTTTCAATGGGGTTATTTGAATTTCTGGAGTCCAGCTTCTTGCACTCTTTGTTTATATTGGATATTAGTCCCCTATCAGATTTGGGATTGGTAAAAACCCTTTCCCAATCTGCTGGTGGCCTTTTTGTATTATTGACTGTATCTTTTGCCTTACAGAAGGTTTGCAATTTTATGAGGTCCCATTTGTCAAATCTTTAACTTATAGCACAAGCCATTCCTGTTCTATTCAGGAATTTTTCCCCTATACCCATATCTTTGAGGCTTTTCCCCACTTTCTCCTCTATAAATTTCAGTGTCTCTGGTTTTATGTGGAGATCTTTGATCCACTTAGACTTGAGCTTTGTACAAGGAGATAAGAATGGATCAATTCACATTCTTCTACATGATAGCTGCCAGTTAAGCCAGCACCTTTTGTTGAAAATGCTGTCTTTTTTTTCCAATGGAAATAAATCTTGTAACTTGCCCCAGCTTTCCAAAATGAAGTAAAACAAATGTCTCTCTCCAAAGCTTGCCAGAGCTGTCCGTTCCCCTCTGCTTCCCACCAGTTGCAGTCCAGGCATTGGGGTAGCTGTGGAATGCTCGCTAGTCCAGGTTGGGCTCCTCTGGAAGACCACAGCTTTATAGTTTCATGAGGTCCCATTCATTTATTGTTGATCTTAGAGCCTGAGCCATTGTTCTTCTGTTCAGGAACTGGCTCCTGTGCCGATGAGTTCTAGGCAGTTCCCGACTACTATCCAGCTATTAAAAGCAAGGAAATCATTAAATTTGTTGGCAAATGAATGGAACTTGAGAATATCATCCTGAGTGAGGTAAAGCAGACCCAGAAAGACATGTATGGTGTATATTCACTTATAATTGGACATTAGCCATAAAGTGCATGGTAACCATGCTACAATCCACACACCCAAAGAAACTGGGTAAAAGGAGAGCCCAAGGGAGGATGTGTGAATCTCACCCAGAAGAGAAATAAAATAGTCATCAGAGGTAGATAGAGAAGAAACTGGATGGGAGAGGGGGTAATGAGGGGTACGGGTTTGCCAATCATTTGTGGGGGAGAGGAGGTTGGAGAGGGCTGGTAGTGTGAATGTAAATCAAGGGGAGATATCTCAGAGATTAGCTAGAGATCTGGAATGGGGGAGGTTACAGGGAATCTATGGGGGTAACCATAGCTGAAGTTCTTATCAGCAGTGGATAAAGGGTCTGAAGTGGCCACCTCCTGTAGCAAGGCAGGACTTCCAGTGGAAGGTGGGAGACACCAAGCCACCTACAAAATCTCCAAACCAAAATGTATCTGCCTATAAGACACACAGGGCAAAAGATTTAACAGAAACTGAGGAAATAGCTAACTAATGACTATGACAATTTGAGAACCATTCCATGAAAGAGAAAAAAATCCTTGACACTATTAACGTTACTCTGCTATGCTTTCATAGAGGAACCTATCATAACTGTCTCCTGATCTTCTTCATCCAGCTTTGGGTGGAAATTGATACAAAGACCCATAGCCAAACATCAGGTGAAAGCTTAGAGAGTCTTATGGATGAGTGAGGGATAGAATTGAGTGAACTGAAGGGATCAAGGACACCACCACAAGAATAACTACAGAGTCAACTAACCTGGGTCCATGGGGCTGACAGAGATCTAACCACCAACCAAGAGCATGCATGGGCTGGAACTAGGCTGACCAAACATTTTTAGCAAATGTACAGCTTGGTCTTCATATGGGTTCCAAACAATTGGAGTAGGAAGTTCTCTGATTTTGTGACTGTAATTGTATCCCCTTCCCCTTTCTGGACTGCCTAGATGGGCTTCAGTATGAGGGGAGTTGCTTAGTTATGCTGGGACTAGATGTCCCCAAGTGGTATAGAACTAAAGCATGGCTTCCCCTCACTGAGAAGAAGGGGGAGGAGATAATGAGGGAGAGATTTGTAAGGGCTTGACCTGGAGAAGTAGAAAGAAAGGTAGCTGTGATTGGGGTGTAATATGAATAAAAAAATAAATAAATTAAGGAAAATAAAGAGTTGTTTTACTATAATGTTGGGTTTTTATCTATGGCCCTTAGTTACAGCACTCATAAAGACAGAGTTCTGTTCTAACAGTATTAACACAGTTTTTAAATTTTCTTAAAGCATGTACCAGAAATGGTAAGCATAGTTGCAAAGTAGCATGAGGATATATTTATAAATTTCTTTACCTTTTTAAATATTTCCTTTATATTGCATAATAATTTAGCTCCTTTGATGGCTAGACAGCAGTCTTTAGCTATGGATTTGTGAAATGCAGTGAATCAACAACTGAAACCCATTCAAGAATATATTCTATATCTTTATTGACAACTCTTCTTTACATATATTCAAGCTACTCTGGTTACAGGTAGCCTACTGTAATTGATGGTAGCTCTACTGTTTTATATCTGTTTAAAGTCCTACCAATTGTATGTCATGATTTTAATGGTATAAAACATGCATTTTCCATAAAAAGCCCTTAAATATTTGAGTGCAGTCATCATATCTCTGGTTCCTTCCCTTTCTTAAATTAAGCATCCACAGTTCATCTTGTATTGTGCATTCCAGATTTTCAAAATTTCCTTTGTCAAACCCTGATCAAAGCTGGGTATTGACAAATGATTTTAGCCTATGTCTCATCAATATTCAGTGGAAGAAGTCCTACTTCCATTCAGATTCCCCAAGAACCCAGTAGTTCTGACCAACCACAGCATCAGAGACTGAACTTAGACAAGGTCGATGCTGGACAAGACACACTCTTTTGCTTGGGCTCTTACTTATTCTACTTGTACAGTGAGATTATTTATCATCCAACACAGTTCTGTTGTGAAATTAAGAAATGTTTTATTTTTAATTAAAAGAAATACTATGTATAAAATTTCCAGAGGCCTTTGGTCTAGCATCAGAATTAAGTAACTTTCAAATTTAAACGAGGATAAAATATCTGTGGATTTTAATCATTCAGTATGTTGATGAGAAGTATTTTTTCATTCAATGTTTCAGAAGATTTTCACAACAAATATGAGAAAATCACAAGGCACAGACTCTTAAATCTCTGTTCTTGACTAAGCCATATGTATGCACTAACACCTATTGGGTTTTGTTCTCTATTCCTCTCCATTGGGAATTCAAAGTCTAGACCTCTCACCCACACACTTGTTTAACTCGGGTCAGTATATTTCCCCTAGCTCCATCAGCCACCTCTGTAAATAAGGAAAACAGAAATGTGAGCTCAATCCAAATATTAGGGTTTTTTTTCTCTGATTTCATTTTCATAAACTTTTCTGATGCACTGGTTTTGCCACAGACCATTTCCTAGGTACCATGAGAAGAATGGACCAGATAAGCCAGCCTGACCATTGCCCAATGACTGTTATGGAGATAAGCTTTCCATAGAGTGAGAAACTAAAACTACTTAACCAGTTCTGCTCCTTTCAAATCCTTTTGAACTAATAAATACCCATCTTAAGATCCATGAATGTCACACTTACCTTCTGAAGGCAGAATTTCAAAGAAGACTCTATAAAGTTGATCCATCTTATTTGTTTTTATAGTTGAAAACTCGACATTAGGACCACTGACTACAACACTTGAATAAAGAACAGTTATACACACCTGATGAGAATGATAGCAAGACTTTGTCTTATGATGGGAGAGGGAAAAAAAAGTACCTCTTAATATGACAGATCCTCAGAGGCTATTGTTATTTGTCTCTTTGAGATAAAAGTTTGTTTGTTATTGTACATAAAGGACATATGGAACCAGGTGGCTCATTACAACTTCTCATAGGCTCCTGTCAGAAAAAACTTCTTGGCATCAGTTCTTCCAGAGCCTGACAAATACAGAGGCAGATTCTCACAGCCAACTATTGGACTGAACAGGGAGTCACCAATGGAGAACTTAGAGAAAGGAATGAAGGAGCTGGAGGGGTTTGCAACCCATAGGGAGAGAAATAATTTCAACTAGCCAGACCCCCTCAGAGCTCTCAGTGACTAAACCACCAACCAAAGAATACACATGGAGGGACCCATGGCTCCAGCTGCATATGTAGCAAAGGATGGCCTTGTTGGACATCAACGGGAGGAGAGGCCCTTGGTCCTGTGAAGGCTTGATGCCCCAGTGTAAGGGAATGCCAAGGATGTGAGGTGGGAGTGAATGGGTGGGATAATGGGAAGGATGATGGGATAGATGCTTTCTAGAGGGGAAACTGGTAAATGGGATAACATTTAAAATGCAAATAAATAAAATATCCAATGAAAATAAAACTTTAGAAAATAAAACTTTAGAAAAGAAGTCTTCTCATAGGAGTTCCCTGGCAATGGGCAGAGACACCTTGTTGGTAATGTTCTTATATTAGTCACAAGGGCAGAGCAGATGGCAGTTTTTTGTTCATCCTAGCCTAATGCCTGGCTTGGTGGCCAAAGTAGTTTTATGCCTAGGACACATAAAAATCAAATCAAATCAAATCAAATCCTGGCAGCACAGTGTGAAAGGAGGAAGCCACACAGAGACCTACAGATCACCATGCCACCCACAGACCTGCCTTCCAGTGCTTGTCACAGGTGGGCCATAAATACCCACTTGTCACAGGATGCTACCCAGGAGCCCACCAGCCACATGGCCAGCCTGTGGTGGGAGCCATCACAGTGTTGAAGTATGTGGTGGACAGATGTAAGAGAAAAAGAAGTGGAACAATTTGAGCACTGTAAAGAGAGATGGAAGTAAATACAGGGTGTAGAGGAATAGCCTGTTATGAGTGGCTAGACATGCCATCAGGTGTCATGGTGAAATCTCAGTCTGAGCTGCCACTGAGGGCCATATCTGGGTCTATTGCTACACAAGGACAGGTGTCAATGTTGATATACATGGCTTATTTTACCATAAGTAATTATTAGACATCTCTGGTCTGGGCAGCTGCCAGGGGCCTCATGGATGTCAATCGGATGTGCAGAACTGGCCCCATTCCTCACTGGCTTCAGAGCTCTGGAAATCTGGCCCCAAAATTTACCAGTATTGCACTCCAGAGAGTGGGCCCTTCACCTTTCCTGAGAAGCACAATAGAGCTTATCCTGGTGGTAAGGGTGCTGGTGTTCTGGCCCCAAGGATGTGAGGAAAGGAACACTGGTTTGCCAGTCCTCTGCCATAAGGTGGCTTTGGCTTGGGGGGAAGGGGAGATGCCATCTACCCACCTCTTCTTTCACCACTGGAGGTAGCTGGAAGAGCTGGCCCTTGGGTCATGAGACTGGGTGAGGTGAGTTGTCCCAGCTCCTCACGATCTGCAGTACTAGGGAGAGCAGTCCTTGAACCTCACCTAGGCAGCACAGTAATGGCCCTAGTCAAGGGCCAATGGGTGAGCTGGCCCCAAGGGCAAAAATAAGAACAAGCTGTCCCCACCAGTCCTCTGCAGTGAGATGATATGAGTACAAAGGAGATTCACTCCCCTACTGCCACCTGCAGAAGCCAGGAGAACTGACTCTGAGGGCTTGAAAGTAGGAAAGCTATGCCTGTCTCCAAACTGGCTGTAGCACTTGGAAGAGTAGACCCTGCACCTAGCCTCAGCAACAATGGAACTGGACCTGATGGTGAAGGTGTGGATGAGCCAGCCCTGGAGATGTGAGAGTAGAAGAGCTAGACTATTCCCTCAAAGGCAGCAGCACTTGTAGAGTAGGCATTACACTTTAACTAAGCAGCACAGTGGAGTTGACCCTGGACACATGGGTGCTGGTAAGCCAATGCTGAACATACGAGAGCAGGAGAGCAGGAGAGCTTCATACCTGTCAGCTATGAAGGGTGGCATTTGGGTAGCCTCTTCAGACCAGGACTGGAGAGCTCAGCTCAGTTAACATCCAGACTCAGATCTTATATTCTGAGTTTGCCCAACCTAAAATCTATATCATCTGCAAATAGTTGGAATAAGTGAAAGGGCCAGCCTGCTGATCCAAAATTGCATGATCTCCATGACACAGGGTGACAACAAGATAAACAGGAGGAGGCCCAGTAAGGGTCCAGTATTTATGGTATCACAGAAGCCAGAGATCTTCAACCTGATCAATGATACATTGCAATGACCATTTGCTAGTGAAGACATATGGATAGAGGAATACACTGTGGGACATACTGTGACATACTACAATTTCAATGATTGAGAGGGATCCAACATTGACAGTGTCATAAAAACCAGAGATCTTGAATCTGAGCAATTACTCATTGCAATGAACATTTGCAAGTTAAAATGTGAGGACAAAGCAGTATAGTGTAGGTCACACTGTGACATACTACAACTTCAAAAGCTATGTTTTCTATGTTCTTTCTCTCTCTCTCTCTCTCTCTCTCTCTCTCTCTCTCTCTCTCTCTCTCTCTCTCTCTCTCTCTCTCTCTCTCTCCTTCCTATTTTGGGGGAGGATATGGTGGTGGATATGAGGGGATAAAATGCTTAGCAGGATGGGGGTATGTGATGCAAAACAGAAAACAAAAACAATAAAATGTTAAAGAAAAGATTTCTCTTAGGACTTATTTAAGATTTACTACAATAAAACGTCTAATTTTCTTACAAGAAATTAGTGCCAAGTTTACATTGATATTAATTCCAACTCTTCAACATAGATTTAAGAAACAGTATTTTATATTGCCATCTGTAATATATACCATTATGTATCTTGGAAAAAGGATAAGGTAAGCTGCATGTAAAGTTGTGGGCTTTATTTAGTTATCTATTATTGAAAATAGATTCTTCTATTATTCAATATATCTTGACCATAGTTTCTGCTTCCTCCACTCCTTTCATCTTCCCCTGAACATCTCCTCTCTCCCAGTCCACTCCTCCATTTTTGTTTCAGAAAAAGTATGCCTCCAAGAAATAACACACAATCATGATAAAACAAGAACACATAGGACAAGACACAGGCCTTCATATGAAGGCTGGGTAGCACAACCTAGTATGAGAAAAAGCATCCCTAGACCAGGTAAAAGAGTCAAAGATGTACCTCCTTCCACTCTTAGTAATCTCACAAAACTACCAGCTACTGACCATAACATATACACAAAGTAGGTAAGGGTGAAGAGTAAAGCAATCACTCTTTACTAGTGGGAGTGCAAACTTGTATAGCTATTGTAGAAATCAATTTATTGGTTCCATTGTTGAAGCTTCATCTGTTGACATGTATTGTGCATTGTAAGGCTAAATTTCTATACCCAAAGGTCTAGGTCTATGAGTGATTTCTCAGGTTTACAAGCTTTTGTTGTGCAAACCTTGTTCCTTGATTTAAAACTATTGGGTAAATACAATTCGGTACACCCAATTACTGGATTAGAGGTAGATGGGCTTAGGGAGGAAGCTGCCACGAGGGGAGATGGACCATGAGCACACAGCCAAGAGAAACAGCAAATGTCTGGAGTACACTGTTGGAGAGGCAGACAGGCAAGCAGATACAAGAATAGATTAGGAGTTACCCTTAAGCAATTGTTAAATCCAAATAAAATAATCATAGTCTAAGTCACATTTATTTGAAAGCTAGTCATAGGTAAGATTAAATTGCTTGTACTATATTTTGGCACTCAACCTGGGGCATAGAACTAAAATATTTGGGACTCCCTCCAAGCACAAGGTATACCTGTGTGCCAGGACACAACCCTAAACACAGCAGCTGGGTTTTTTTCAATATGTATTTCTCCCTATTACGGTGATCTAATCCTGGTATCTTGAGCTCAGGCTCCTGTCTACCTGGGCTCACTTTGTGTGTTGCCAAGTCTAGGTGGGACACTGGTCAACCAGGTGGTTTTGGAGTGACATTATTGCAGAAAAGAAATGAGGAAAGGAGGAGGAAGACGATAAATGGAGGAGGAAGCCAACATGGATTAGGTAAGTCATAAAATTATGGCTATATGGGTTGATTAATTAGAATTAAGCAGCCCAGATGAAACATGGAAAATTATCAGATGAGATTATGGGCTGAGAAATAGACATAATAGCACAGAAGATAATTATATGCCCAGCTCTTGTGCTGTTTAAGGCTTGTTATAAATATAAAGGTTGTATGTTTGTTTTATCTAGGAACTAAATACTTAAAGTTGGGGTTTCTATAACAGTTTCTTAGTAAGATAAAAATAAATCTACCTCAAGATAAGTTTATAGTACTTTTAGGCGTATACCAAAATTCTATACATAATACTACAGAGACACTTGCTCCTTCTTGTTCATTTATAATATTCTCTATTCATAATGACCAAAAATGAAAACAATATAGATATATATTAATATATGTATGGATCAAAAATTGATACATTTGCATAGTAGACTATTCAGCAGTTTTGAAAATCAAAAATATGAAATCCACAGGTAAATAGATGGAGCTAAAAAAAATCATTGCAGATAAGGAAATCCAGATCCCAAAAGACAAATATGGTATGCATCCTCTTATATTCAGATGTCAGATTTTAAGCCCCAATAGACATGCTACTATCTGAATAACCACAGAGGCTATGTATAGGGTAAGGAACTAGAGAGTGGGAAGAATCTCCCAAGGAAATGCAAATAGCATGTATAGTTAGAGAAAAAATATAGGAGATTGGAATTATAGGATAAAAATGGATCAAGGAAGGAAAGAGGATGCTAACAGAGGGTTTGCCATAGAGTCAACTAACATTATGGGGCACTTATGGAGTCATATGGAAACTTACTACAGTAGAAAATTCTTTAAATAAAGTATTGGATCATAAAAAGCATTTCTCTTTGTTTTAGTGCCTCCTTAGCTGCCTCAGATCGAGGAGCACACACATGGAATAAGTGATGACAATATTTATAAGTCCTGTCCACTATTAGTAATAAGCTTACTCCATAAGGTTAACTTTTAAGTTTCTTACAGATTTATAATTCCATCTGGAAAAACATAGAAACAAAAGTTAAGAAGTTTATACAAAGGCACCAGGCATGTGTATAAAAGAGCACTCACAAAAGCCAAAAGTTTTATGTTTAAAATCCTAGTAAAAGGGTTAAGCTACATATCTAAGTTATATGGCTCTCACACTAGATAAATCCATCCTCTGCTACATATGCAGATGAGGTCATGTGTTGGGGCCAGTCTGCAGCTCTCATGTCTGGGTTCGAGCCTGGGAGGCAGCTTGAAACTGAAAGAAAAGAAGGAATCTAGGCGGATTGAGAATTAATGGAACCAAGACAACTAGTTTGCTCAAGGTTCAAATTTTTAACGGCAAACATGCTTTATAAAGGAGAGGGGAAAGCCCATTCCCGCCAAACCATCCTTGGAGCCCAGCTGCAGGTGACCACATGTAGGATCAGATATAGACAGCTAGGCCAACTCCCAGCAGGTAGCAGCAGCAGCAGTGACAAAACAATAGAGTGATCCAAGGAGGTAGGCTCCACCCTAGTTGATCTCCTTAGTAGTAAGCAAAAAGGGTCTGGCTCAGCCTGCTTCAGGCTTGTGGGAGGCTACATCTCCTCCCTGTTATTAATATAAAAAAGAAAGGCTGGACTGAGGCATAAAATTTATTTATGCTCTATAGTTCTGCCTGATTTCCTTGAGCCTAGTGAAGAAACCTGTCTCAGTGGGATTCTCTAACTTTTCTCATGGTAAACCCTTCTTTGGTTAAGACTGTCCTTACTGTTCTAGTAAACAGTCTGCAGACTAGCCCTGCGCTGTTGGCTCCATCTTTTGTAATGCTTAATTAGTTACTGAATAGGGAACTTCCTTACTGAATTCTGGATGTTGGAACATTGGCGAAGGCTTAACTATGCCAGAATTCAATCTTAAAAGGCACTTATAATAAGATAATATTAAGAGAGCACGTGCATCTGTACACCAGACTAACACGGGGATAGGGTAAGAATCTACAGGATAATGAGAACACCAAAGCTCTAGGGGGTGAGTTTCTGTGAAACTCTTTGCCTCATGAGTGCTCTCAGGCCTCTCGGCCTACCCAGAAAACTTCACTGGAGTGTGTGTAGTATTCTCTCTCATTTTTATATTTCTGCCGAAGTCACAGAATGTCTCGCCTCATCGTAGCTATAAATCTTAGGAGTGCTCTAAAGATGAGTGGAAACACAACGATTTACTAATAAAATAGTGCCAATGATAATAGCAAGAAGGATAATATATTGAACCCAATCCAGGGGATTCAATGTACCTAGGTTATTTTTAAATCTCTGGCCAATTCATCAATGTTCTAACTGTATAAATGACTACTGCTAATATCTGAAATTTCTGACTTTTTAGCCTTAATATATGCTATGTCCTGCCCTATTGTTAAGACTACTACTTCTAAGATGTTAACCTTTCCCTCCAATTCTTTTTTTTAAAATATTTTTATTAGGTATTTTCCTCATTTACATTTCCAATGCTATCCCAAAATTACCCCATACCCTCCCCCCTCACAAACTCCCCTACCCACCCATTCCCACTTTTGGCCCTGGCATTCCCCTGAACTGGGGCATAAAACGTTTGCATGACCAATGGGCCTCTCTTTACAGTGATGGTCGACTAGGCCATCTTTTGACATATATGCAGCTAGAGACACGAGCTCTGGGATACTGGTTAATTCATAGTGTTGTTCCACCTATAGGGTTGCAGTTCTCTTTATCTCCTTCGGTACTTTCTCTAGTTCCTCCATTAGGGGCTCTATGATCCATCCAATAGCTGACTGTGAGCATCCACTTCTGTGTTTTCTAGGCCACGGCATAGTCTCACAAGAGACAACTATATCAGGGTCCTTTCAGCAAAACCTTGCTAGTATATGCAATGGTGTCAGTGTTTGGAGGCTAATTATGGGATGGATCCCTGGATATGGCAGTCTCTAGATGGTCCATCCTTTTTCTCAGCTCCAAACTTTGTCTCTGTAACTCCTTCCATGGGTGTTTTGTTCCCAATTCTAAGAAGGGGCACAGTGTCCACACTTTGGTCTTCATTCTTGTTGAGTTTCATGTGTTTCACAAATTGTATATTACATCTTGGGTATTCTACGTTTCTGGGCTAATATCGACTTATCAGTGAGAACATATCATTTGAGTTCTTTTGTGACTGGGTTACCTAACTCAGGATGATGCCCTCCAGGTCCATCCATTTGCCTAGGAATTTCATAAAATCATTCTTTTTAATAGCTGAGTAGTAATCCATTGTGTAAATGTACCACATTTTTTGTATCCATTCCTCTGTTGAGGGGCATCTGGGTTCTTCCCGGCTTCTATGGCTGCTATTAACATAGTGGAGCATCTATCTTTCTTACCAGTTGGAACATATTCTGGATATATGCCCAGGAGAGGTATTCTAGGATCCTCCGGTAGTACTATGTCCAATTTTCTGAGGAACCGTCAGACTGATTTCCAGAGTGGTTGTACAAGCTTGCAATCCCACCAACAATGGAGTTGTGTTCCTCTTTCTCCACATCCTCGCCAGCATCTGCTGTCACCTGAATTTTTGATCTTAGCCATTCTGATTAGTGTGAGATGGAATCTCAGGGTTGTTTTGATTTGCATTTCCCTGATGATTAAGGATGCTGAACATTTTTTCAGGTGCTTCTCAGCCATTCAGTATTCCTCAGGTGAGAATTTTTTGTTTAGCTCTGAGCCCCATTTTTTAAAGGGGGTTATTTGATTTTCTGTAGTCCACCTTCTTGAGTTCTTTATATATATTGGATATTAGTCCCCTATCTGATTTAGGATAGGTAAAGATCCTTTCCCAATCTGTTGGTGGCCTTTTTGTCTTATTGATGGTGTCTTTTGCCTTACAGAAGCTTTGCAGTTTTATGAGGTCCCATTTGTCAATTCTTGATCTTACAGCACAAGCCATTGCTGTTCTATTCAGGAATTGTTCCCCTGTACCCATATCTTCGAGGCTTTCCCCCACTTTCTCCTCTATAAGTTTCAGTGTCTCTGGTTTTATATGGAGTTCCTTGATCCACTTAGATTTGACCTTAGTACAAGGAGATAGGAATGGATCAATTCGAATTCTTCTACATGATAACCACCAGTTATGCCAGCACCATTTGTTGAAAATGCTGTCTTTTTTCCACTGGATGGTTTTAGCTCCCTTGTCAAAGATCCAGTGACCATAGGTGTGTGGGTTCATTTCTGGGTCTTCAATTCTATTCCATTGGTTTACTTGTTTGTTGCTATACCAGTACCATGCAGTTTTTATCACAATTGCTCTGTAGTAGAGCTTTAACCTTTGCCTCCAATTCTTACATAGTGCTGTGGTGTATTATCAATAAACCACGGCCTCTTGGCATGTACCTCTGTCTAGATTAATATGATTCCAAGATCTGGGTGTCCGTCTAGACTGTCTGGCCCTCATAGCAAACTTTAATCCCAAATCAGACCAAAAGCCACAATATGTTCTAAAATGCTTTTTGGGTGAAGTTTAGTAACTGCCACCTGCTTGGAGGTGGGGATGCATGCCTGTTGCAGTCAGGCTGAAGGGCTTTGACTGACCTGCTTGAGAAACAAAGTCCAGACAGTGAAAGTCAACAGTACAAAAGCTTCTTTGGGGGAAGTACAAGTACTCCATTCAATTGCAAATTAGCAATGATCAAGCTTAGACTTAGAGCTCCTGAGAGCTCCAGGTGTGGGGGAGGTGACCTTGAGAATCACAGAAAGGCTGCAATCTTTCTGGGAGAGGAGGCTGTGTTCTAATTTAACTTTGTTAAGTAATTAAGAATATTTTGTTATCTTCCCTGGGATACTCTAATACTAGAATTATTACTAGACCAGTCCAAAATTGAGTTAGAATAACTGGTCACATGAGGGAAAGAGAAGAATCACTAATCTTTCTAAGTCAGATTACACAGTCTCTGATGTTCTTTTTACCTTAAGGTTAAAAGCTTGAAGCAAGGCAGCTTCACTTGTCCAAACTGGAAAAATGGCAAGCAAGGATGGGTCAAAAACATGTACCCAAATTAGCTTTCTTGTCACTAAAGTCAGGGCACTTTTCAGCCTGTCACACAAATTGGCCATTATTCTTCTGCAGCATTCTGTGAAGAAAACCTATGCTTTTCCCTTTCCTAATAAGGTAGCTGTTCAGAATCAAGCCATATGCCAATAAGTAGATCCCTTTAAGACACTATAAGGAATTCATTAAATTCTTTGACAACCAAATTTCAAAATTCCAAAATAAAAGTATGATTTAAATAATGTGCATGGGAATGCACTAAATAATATGCATGGGGATATAATTTCCCCCTTCTTTGTTTTTTAAGAAGGTATAGTTTTAAAGTTCCACAATACCTTGTCCTTGAGAATTAATAATTTGTTGACAAAACATCTTAAATACTTGACTGTTATAGTCAATTTTAATGTAACATGGGCAGTGACTAATAGCACTTTCAATTGTTTTTCTTGAAGAGCAGTTGTAACTAGAAAGCTTGGAAAGTTATTAATAGTCACATGTGTCTTATTTATTCATTTATTAATCAGAAATAGGAGCATTTATTTGCTGCAATTTATTAAGTATAAGTCCTCAAGAATTAACACTATTATGTGGAAACAAGTAGTAACTGAGGACACTAAGAGCAAAAAATTTAACATGCACAATTTCCAAGAATACTAAAATATTATCTTAAACCATAACTGTTTTGAATATGTAAAGAATGAGATTATATATCCAATCTATCTTATATGTAGGACCTATAGACTGCCTGAGATATAAATCCAGCATGTCATTGCTTTAATATGTTCAGGCAATCTAGAACAATTTATTAAATGTCCAAAAACAGCCTTCTTAAAAGGACAACTTTTTTTCTTATGAGTTCTATATGTATAAGCAATTGCAAATTTGAGAATTAATAGCATCTGAGGGACAAACAATCTTAAGCAATTGTGAGCTCTGAGATATAATGTTGACTATTAATATACAAATTAAGGTTTGATTGTTTAGCATTTTAAAACACCATCCACAGCACACAACTTAATTATCTGTGCTGAAACAGGGGGAAACTCAAAGAATAAGTATGTGATCCGATTCACATCTACTTATTTCCCATCGAAGGGTTGTTTTTAAACACAATAATTGGGATGCATGCATGCATGAATTTATAGAAGATACAGAAGCATGCATAAAAACAATTTTAACTTATCTATATTATTTAAAATGATGTTATGCAATAGATCAAATATTAATATTCTGTAATAACCAAATCAATTGCTGTTTAGAACAAGGAACAGACACTTAGTCAGGTTTTTAAGACACAGGTTTTATTTTAGTTATCCCAAACTATATGACTTTATCTTATAATTCTTTGTTAGCACCACAGTGGTTTAATAGGATGCTGAAACTGTGCTTTGAGGTGAATGCCACTTTGGCCTCGCCCTTGAGAGGCATTAGCTAATAAAATACTTTCCACTTAGGAAACAATATACACTGAAAGATTCAAACTCTTAGCTTCTTAATTACAGTTCACGAGAAGCAAATCTCTATTTAATTATCAGAATGTAAAGGAAAAAAAACAAACCTATAAATCCATGAAGTAGGCAAGCCAGATTGTAATGCCTTTATAAATTCTACAGCCTGATTGACCTTTTTTATAAACTTAGAATTTAAACTTTATTTAGAACAACATCTGCAAAGGTGCTCTTCCAGCTAAAAGGAATTCTCTCCTGAAGGCAGGGAAGGGGGGGAGGTTCTCAGAACTTCCCTAGTCAGTTTGTGAAACAAAAGAAATGCCTCACAAACCTCTCTGAGGCTGCCTTGAGCTGAGCTCTGAGTTAACCCAAATGCTAACAATTCTCAATCTGAGCACTCTGCCAGAGTCCTGGCCCAAAGATTATCTCTATTTTGAAGTATCTTTAAGGACCTGTTTTCCTGGGTTCCCTCCTGCCACATGTTATTTAGAATGACTCTAACTCTGAGTTATCAATTTTAAGCTAACTTGATATTACAAGCAAAAGGCTGCCTGCCCCTTTAAGAGCTGCATTTGCAATCAGCTCCCAGTAGGGCTTTTCCAGTTACACTAGCACTTTTCTAAATTTTCACATAGCTCTAAACACATACACAAAACACACAAAACAGAAACCAACAGATCGAGACACATGCAACCCTTTCTCATCTTCCACAAGCAAGCAAAAGAATTAGAAGGGTAAGCTTTTATTTCATAAACAAAACTTGGTCCCTCTGTCCGATCTGGAGACTGCCAGACATCTCTGGCTCTCCCTACTCCCCAGGGCATAGCGGTCTTCCTAGCACATCTGCTGACCACAGTCCCCCGGTCCTTACAACCCGAAGGGACAGCAGCAAATACCAAGCTCATGTTTCAGAAAACCCCATCATCTATAAACACCAGAGAAACCACTCAGATGGATCTAAACTCAGACTGTGCCATGTTTCAGAGACACAGGATGAAACACAAACAACAAACCAACACAGTGAGCACATGTTCATTTCAGGAAACATAAGACAGACACTCAGAACAAAGACACCGGCCAGCACGCACACAAGAGGGGATTCCCCATTTTTCTCTCTGTCCCTGGGGGGGGGGGCGGGAGCGGGGGTTCAAAATCCACTTTCCTTCCACCTGATGCAGTTTCTGACTGTGGCCAATCCGCCTGATTGTAAAATCCCTTTTATTAAACCCTTTTATTTCTCTCACCTAAAAAAAAGCAGCTTCTGGAAGCTGTGGCCAACTGCCTGCCTGTTGAGTTCCTAGTTCCCGATAACTCACTGCTGAACCTAAGTGAATCCAGCCTGCGGGTTTAGCACTGTTCCAGCTTAGCTCGTACCACACCTTTTGCCTGTTTCTTCTCTGGTACACATTTTTTTAAATTCTTTTCTTCTTCCATGGAACTCCAAACCAGCAGTGTTTCTTCCAAATGTCCTCTGCCATTCCCAGGTCCCGAGTTGGTTCACCAAATTGTTGGGGCCGGCCTGCGGCTCTCATGTCCCAGTCTGGGAGGCAGCTTGGAACTGAAAGAAAAGAGGGACTCTAGGTGGGTTGAGAAATAATGGAACCAAGACAACTAGTCTGCTCAGGGTTCAAAATTTTAATGGCGGACACACTTTATAAAGGAGAGGGAAAAGCCCATTCCTGCCAAATCATCCTTGGAGCCCAGCTGCAGGTGACCACGTGTAGGATCAGATGTAGACAGCTAGGCCAACTCCCAGCAGGTAGCAGCAGCAGCAGTGGCAGAACAATAGAATGATCCAGGGAGGCAGGCTCCACCCTAGGTGATCTCCTTAGTAGTAAGCAAACTCAAGGTCTGGCTCGGCCTGCTTCAGGCTTGTGGGAGGCTACAGTCATGGGTCCGTCTATGTTACTCTTTGGTTGGTGCTCTAGTCCCTAGGATCTGGGGGGGGGGGGGGCGCGTGGGGAGAGGTCCTGTTTGTTTGATATTGTTGTTCTTCCTATGGGGTTGCAAACCCCTTCAGTTCCTTTTATCTGACAGCCAGGGAGGCCCTTAGTCCTGTGAAGGCTCAATGCCCCAGCATAGAGGAATGCTAGGGCAGTGAGGTAGGAGAGCAATGAGCATCCTCATAGAAAAAGGGGGAGGAGATATAGGTTAGGGAGTTTGAGAGTAGAGAATGGGAAGGGGGATAACATTTGAAATGTAAGTAAATAAAATATCCAATAAAAATTCAAATAAAAAAAAAGATTTATGGCTCATGAAGAGCCCCCAAGACACTACAAACTTAAAGACTGTTGCTACTGCGCTGTGTTGCATGTGAGAACCGGATGGTAAGGTCCTATCACCGAAGACACCACTTGCCTGGTGCATGACATTAAAAATCTAGTCTGATACTGAACTCCGTGATCCCTTCTTCTTTATTAGATCTCATAGTGCTGGGAAATGCCATCAAAGGTGCTGGTTAGTTATCATTCCTGTATCCTACCATAATACCAATATGGCAGGCAATGTGTACACACTGGTTCAATAGGACATGAATGGCATGCATCTAACAAACTGCTTTCTGACACTGGGTTACTGTAAGTCAAGTCAAAGACAACAGAAAAGACTTCAATGAAGAAGCAATTGCTATTGTTCTATTGAGTACATGTCATATGATTGTCAAATTTCCTTATAAACATGTGTGCTCATACCCAAGATTATAACTGTTGTCACTTAAACTTGAGCATGAAAATAAAGTTCTTCTTCCAATGGGAAATATACTACATATATACATAACCAGTTAGTTCCTGAGAAGGAAGTGTTTCTATAGCAGAGTGGAACAGTGCTCACATATACATATAAAATATCAGATATCTAGAAGGTTCAGGAAATATTGCAGAAAAGTATGTCACTTCATTCCTAACAAAGCAATTATAAAGTAAACAGGCATTTATTGAGTGGATCTCTTATACTGTATAGAAGATTCACCTGTCAACAAATGTTGTTGGCCTATTAGCTTAGGCAGGAAATTGGGATATGGAAGTTCCTGAACAAAGAAATGATTCTGCAGGAGAGAAAAGCATAGGAAAGGGAATTTGGCCCCACACATAGAAGAAGACAGGCACATGTATCTGGTGACCAATAACTATCCACATAGAAGAACTTAGAATAGAATAATGGGATGAATAAGTTCTGAGCTACTCAGAGAACAATCCAAAACATTTGCCCAAGGTATTTGTAAATGTATTGAAGCTTCAAATTTGTTATTCTGGGAGCTTGAGAAAAAAATCACTAGATTACAGAAAACTCCACATTACAGGCATTAAATGAACAAAAGCTAAAGTGACTCATGTTGTATTTATGGTTTAGCCTACTTTAACCTGAATTATAATTACACTAAAATAAATGTTTCAAGTGAGATAATTACTTTGTGATTGTGAAGACAATGAACTTAACATTTGTTTAACTTGAAAAACTTGAGGATAGCCTACCTATACCATGTGATATTCTTTTTTTATTAATTTATTTATTCATGTTACATTTCATTTACACTTCCCTTACTCCTCTCTTCCCAGTTCCACAGTCATACTCCCTTCCACCATTTCTTTCTTTGCCTTCTCCTAAAAAAAGAGATGGCCAAACAGGGATACCAAACCACACTAGCACATCAAGACCCAGAAGTACTTAAAAATCATCTCTTACTGAGGCCAG
Organism: Mus caroli; assembly: GCF_978045245.1. Lineage (NCBI taxonomy): Eukaryota > Metazoa > Chordata > Mammalia > Rodentia > Muridae > Mus > Mus caroli. Next base: position 37,531,183 of record NW_028227263.1, on the reverse strand, counting down.
ACAATGCATCCCAGCTACGGGAAGGGGATCCAAAAGAAGGTAACAGAGTCAGAAATAGCCAATGCTCCAATTGTTAGGAAACACACATGAAGACCAAGTTGCACACCTGCTACTCTGTGTAGAGGGCCTAGGTATAGCCCATGAATGCTTTTTGGTTGGTATTGGTGGTTCAGTCTCTTTGAGCCCCCATACATCAAGGTTAGTTGGCTCTATAGGTCATCATGTGATGTTTTGACTCCCTCCAGCTTCTTTTATCTGTCTTTCCATTTTTTCACAAGATTCCCCTAGCTCTCCCTAAAGTTTTGCTGTGGGTCTCAACATTTGTTTGGTCTACTACTAGATGAAGCCTCCCAGAAGACAGGCTAGGCTCCTGTCTGCAAGCATAGTAGCATATCATTAACATTGTCAATGTTTAACTCTTTTCCATAGGATGAGTCTGAAGGCTGGTCAGTCATTAATTGGCTATTCCCTCAATCACTGCTCCATATTTATCCATGCACATCTTATAGGCAGGACAAATTTTGGGTCAAAGTTTTTGTTGGTGGGATACTGCTCCTTTACCTCTACTGGGGATGCCTACTTCAGGGTCCATAATCCTGCTGCTAAAAGTCTCAGCTAGGGTCACCCCCATAGGCTCCTGGGGGTTTCCCCCACTCCATGTCTCAGCTCATCACAGAGATGAAAAGGAAAACATAAAAAGAGACAATAATTCACAGAATCATTAGGTCTTACTTCAAAAGCCTATACTCCAGAAAATTGGAAAGTCTAAATGAAATGGATAATTTTCTAGACTGATATCACTTACAAAATTTAAATCAACATCAAGTAAACTACCCAAACAGTCCCATAACCCCTAAGGAAATAGACGCAGTCACTATAAGTCTCCCAAATAAAGTCCAGAGCCAAGTAGTTTTAGGTCAGAATTCAAATATATTTGTTGGGAGCCATTAAGACAACACAATTGTCCTGATCTCTGAATTGGGCCTCTCCCCCCAAGAAGAAAAGGAGGCCTTGATGCAACTCAGAACGTTTCCATGGCGTTATTCGCACAAGGTTCTCGTCTCTCTCTACCCCCCAATTTGGTTCTTAGGAGAAGGTCCCCTCGACACCCTCGAATAACTGGACCTGCTGGACGGGTCAAGTAGACGTGGGGCACGAGCTACGACCACCCTCTGGACAACAGATTCAAGAGGTACCACGCAGACAGTGAGACAGTTCCCTGCCACTTCACTTGAGTGTCGCAGACATCGAGAGGTAAGCCTAGGCATTCAGTTGTTGTCCATTAACCATGGGGAATGTTCTGTCCAAAGAGACAGTTTTTAGTCAAGAGATGAAGGGGTCTTTTTAGGAGAGAGGGATAAGAGCTAAAGAAAAAGGATTTAATAAAATTTTTGTTTTGTGGACGAAAGATGTTCATGGCTGGTATTAAATGGTCCTTAAATACACCCTTTAACTTGGAATAAAGTAGGCAAAGGTATTAATGCTTTGATAAAACAAGGAGAAGATGTCCCTGAGTCCTTTTTTAGCAATTGGGGAATCATCAGAGATCTCCTTGAGCAGGCAGAAAAGGGCGGAAAAGGCGCTCACCTCTTACCCCTTACTGAAGATTTTTTAGAAAACTCCCGATCTCGAAAAAGCAAAACTAAGCTGCTGGCGAATCGTCAGTCTCGGCCATCATTGATTATCGATGCCCTGTTCACAGTATCTATATTAGAAGGTTTAGCAGGAGAAGGTTACTTGATACCCAATGAATGGAATAAAGTTGTTCCGTCTGTCCTCACTAGGGGCCAATATTTAACTTGGAAGTCAGAGTTTGTGGATAGAGGAGAAAATTTGGCTGCAAATAATAGAAAAAAATCCTACTAGTAAGACAGCCTCCTGGACTGCTGATAAAATCTGTGGTAAAGGCAATTTCGCTGCAGACATAAAACAATTAGGGCTCTCCCCTGGTATCCTCGCCCAGAAGGCACAGGCAGCCCTGGGAGCTTGGCGCACTGTCCTTGCTGCAGGGGCACTAACTATGCCCCTAACCAAGTTATACAAGGGCCCCAAGAGTCCTATGTGCAGTTCGTTGCCAGATTGTAGGAAGCAGCTGAGAGAATTTTGGGACCTGAGGAAAGTGAGGGCCTGTTAGTCCGACAACTTGCTCTTGAAAATGCCAATTCGGGATGTAGGGTTGCCCTGAGAGGTAAAACCAAGAGTCTAGATATAAATGGTATGATCAAGCTTTGTAATGAGGTGGATGTGTTTTCTCAATAAGTTTCTAAGTCTATTAACCTGGCCATTGGGGCTGCTCTACAACTAAATAAAGGAGAAAAAATTGCTATAGATGCAACAACCAACCTGGACATTTTGCTAGAGAATGCCCTACACAAAGACAGAGCACCCTAGTCTCAACCATGTCTGCTACCCAACAAAAGTTTCTCCCTGTCTTTGCCCTAAGTGCAAGAAAGGCCGCCATTGGGCACGAGATTGCCAAAATAAGACTGTTATCAACGGCCACCTACTACCTGCGGTCGAGGGAAATGGCCAGAGGGCCCCCCTGCAGGGCCCGTCTCCCCTAATAACAACCACAGACAACCCCCTAGCCCCCACGGGAGATTGTGCAGGGCCACGACAGGGAACGCAGTGTTGGGCCTGTGTTCCTCCACCACCAGGATTATAACTCCTGAGGAGGGAACAGTGGTCATTGAAACAGGTGAATCTGGGCCCCCTCCCCAAAACACTTTTTTTCTCATCATTGGCCGAGTGTCCAGACTTTTACAAGGCCTAACGGTGACTCCTACAGTGGTTGACACCAACTACCATGGGGAGATAAAAATCTTAGTCACCGCCACGCAGGGATCACTTACCCTTAGGGCTGGAGCTAGTATTCAACCCACCACTTTTCAGATGTTTCTTAAAATACAAATGCTCACAAGAAGTCGAGCCTACCCATTTTTAGTGGGGCATATTCGAGTCCACACGGGACTTCCTGGGCCCTTGTCCCGGGGAAATGATCTTGCTGATCAGGCCACTCGGCTTACATGCCTTACTATCAAGCCTGACCCACTGTCTCGGGCTCAGACAGCCCATACTTTACATCATCTCAATGCACAGACACTCAGACTACAATTCAACATAACCAGGGAACAAGCCAGACAAATTGTTAAACAGTGTAAAAATTGTCTTACCCTATTGCCAGAACCACATTTAGGAGTTAACCCAGGCCTTGTCCCCGGAGAACTCTGGCAAATGGATGTAACTCACATCCCATCTTTTGGGAAGCTTAAGTTTGTACATGTGTCCATCGATACCTTCAGTGGGTTTTTGTGTGCCTCTGCCCACACTGGAGAATCTACCAAAGATGTTATAAATCATTCATTGTATGCCTTTTCTGTCATGGGACAGCCCAAAATTATCAAAACAGACAACAGTCCTGGATATAGCAGTCTTAAGTTTAAACAGTTTTGTGCACAATTACAGATCAAGCACATTACTGGAATTCCCTATAACCCTCAGGGGCAGGGAATTGTTGAAAGGGCCCATCAGACTTTAAAGAATACCCTGACTAAGCTCGGGGCCCAAGAGACTATCTACACCCTTAAGGGAAATTCAAAGCAGCTACTGTCTCATGCACTTTTTGTGCTTAACTTTTTTTTTTTTTTTTTTTGGTTTTTCGAGGCAGGGTTTCTCTGTATAGCCCTGGCTGACTCTAGACATAACTGGTTGCTCAGCAGCTGACCGACTTTGGCATCCTAAGACCAGTCTAGAGTATGCTCAAGCACTGTGGAAAGATCCCCTTACAGGGATTTGGAATGGGCCAGACCCCATCATCATCTGGGCAAAAGGCTCAGCCTGCATCTATAATTCCAAGGAAGGGGGAGCCAGATGGCTCCCTGAAAGACTAATTAAGCCATTTAATACAACCCAGGGTGGCGCGTGAGAAGATGTTTCATGTTTTCTCTCGTAGGATCACCATGGACAGATCTTTCACCATATTGATGATACTGGTTGTGACGGTGACAGCCAGGCAAGCCCAGACCTATCAGGTTTTTAATTATACTTGGATCATCCAAAATTAGGCGGGGAATGCCATCTTTGCTCGCTCCACAGTTGGCTCCGCCCCCACATTTGATCCCATAATTATAGACCTATGCCACCTAGTCCTGGGAGCCGCCTCATATTGGGGGGTCCCCGACCCCTTCTGGCCACTAGAAAAGGCACCTAAACGGTCTGGAGCAGTGATTAATGGTGCAGGGGCTTGTGCAAATGCCGCCCAGCATGCAAGCCCTCAGAGATCAACTCTTTTCCAAAAAACGGTCGTTCTGAGGGATTTTAAGTATGCCCAGGTCCCTCACATCGTGCTCGTAATCTTGGTCATAAATGTGGCTATGATGATTCATTCTTTTGCGCCTCCCAGGGGTGTGAGACCACTGGTGATGCCTATTGAAGCCCCTCATCTTCGTGGGACCTTATCACCCTCAAAAATAATGGAACATATTCCACCAATGATGATCCTTGCAAAAGTGAAGGGCCCGCTAAGGGATGGTGTAATCCACTGATCCTAAAATTTACTGCTAAGGGGAAGAATTTAGAGGCTTGGGAAAGTTCTTGCCCTCTCGCCTGGGGCCTAAGATTATATCAAGATAACTATGATAATGGCCTGACCTTTAAGGTTCAGCTTCTTAAAACCATCCCTAACAATCTTAAAGCATCCATAGGACTTCCAGGCAGCCACCCCACTGTTCCTGCCCCAGGGTGTGCTAGACCCTGTTTCAGCCCACTTTCCCTGCGGGGGCCCCCCTCTTCCACTGATTTACTGTGGTCCATATTGAATGCTTCTGCTTTAGCCTTGTTGGATAAGACAAAGAGATAATGCGTCAAAATTTGAAGATTGCTAGATGTGCTTTTCTGTTTTCCCGCCCTTTTATAGACTTATTTAAAAATTTTACTCTGCTTTCAGATGCTAGGCAGCTTCCCTTCGAGTCAGTTCAGCTTACCTTGACAGAACTCTCTGGGATAAGAAGTTGTGTGTTGGGCCCAGGCATGTTTCCGCTGCGGCCCTTGCTAGAAACTTGCAATAACACGTTTAGAGTAAATAAAAATGGGTTTTCTTATCTTCTTGCCCCAAATGATACCTTTTTGGCATGTTCCACGGTACATTATTATACAAGATTTTATAAATTATAGAGATTATTGTGTCTTGGTTCAGCTTTTTCCAAATTTTAGTATTCATAAGACAAATGACTTATTAAAGTTTTGGGACCGAGGTGCCTCCTTGCCATCCCACCACAAAAGAGAGCCTATCTCGGCGGTGAATCTTGCAGTCCTTCTTGGCCTGGGTGCTGCTAGGACTGGGACCGGAATCACAGCCCTTGTGTCATCTCAACAGAATGTGCGCAATTACCATCTGCTCAATGAGGCTATTAGCCAAGATATAGAGAATATAAAAAGGAACCTAGATGATCTTACTGATTCCTTGGTCTCCCTTTCAGAAGTTGCCCTTCAAAATAGAAGGGGATTAGATTTGCTCTTTCTACAAAAAGGAGGCTTATGCGTTGCACTTAAGGAAGAATGCTGCGTGTATGTTGATAAAACTGGATTAGTTAAAGATAGCATTACCAAGGTTACTGCCAGCTTAGAAAAAAGAAAAAGAGAGAGAGAACAACAAGAGTCATGGTATACAATAGACTAAAATAGGAACTATGGCAAGGGCATGAAGCCCTTAACCCTGGCTTCTAAGATTAAGTGGATCTTAGGTGGAGCTCATTATAGGACACAGCCTCAGTTATAAGAAAAACTTCAAGTTGTGGATTCTGATACTTTAGGTAAAATTAAAAGTTATGGTTAAATTATGGTTAAAGTATAAAAAGAGACTTCATAAAGGTCAAAATATAGCTCAATTCTTACTGTTACCTTATTTACAACTCCCCAATCCTACATTGTGTCAAAAAATTCATAGATTAGGTTTTATTGGAAGTTAAGAAATCATTTCCTAAAACATATATAATTCATTTTGTTGATGGTGTTTTTGTTGGTTGCAGAAAATAGAGAGCGTTTTGCAGATGGCTATAAAATATTTGACTAAGTGTGGACTGATGATGGCTTCAAAAAAGATTCAGCATGGTAAACTTTTAGCCTATTTGAGACATTTAGTGTACAGAGATTGTGTGTTTTCTCAATAATTTGCCCTAAGATTAAATAAATTAGAAGTTTTGGATGCTTGCCAGAACCTGTTAGAAAATTTTGGATTTTAATCTTAGTTTGACAAGCTGCCTCTTACAAGCAGGAAAGGAAAGGAAGGGATAGAGGAAAATGGATTTTAGAACTCTCCCAGGGACAGAGAGAAATCGGGGAACACCCTGTTTTATCCTCTCTGGCCCCTACAAAAGTTCTTTACCCTTTTTATATTGTCTATGATTGGTGCACCAATCACGTGTCAATTCATGAATGTTTTCTGTTTCGTTGTCTGAATGATTGTTTCATTGTCTGAATGACTGACTGTTTTATGTTTCATGTTGAAAAGAAAAGAAAAAAATAAATAAATGGTTAAAACTTTACCTGCTACCTCTCAGTTTGCACAATGGAGGCTGAGAGAGGCCCCTCACTTTAGCCAAAAATCAAACACAGCAGGAGAGGTCCTGCTGATAAACTGTTTTTAAAGAAAAGGAATCTGCAACCTCTTAGTTCTAAGGCAAATAAGCTGATAGTTGTTTTTTTCCTAGAAAATTCTCTGCAATTTTGTGATTATTGTGTTTAGCAAATGACAAAGTGCGTTTTTATCTTATAAGTATAGCTATAAAAAGTAAAATTCTTTGATTGATCTAAATTTATAAGATTCGTGTAGCCACTTCATTTGGTTTTTGATTGGTCTTAAAGGTATAAATATGATCTGCATATCTTGGTCATAGAGAATTGGCTTATAAGTTATTTGGGTATGATTAAAAAGGTGTAACACTGGTTACAAAGTTAGCTTAAAAGTAGTAACTCAACCACTCTGGAAATCAGTCTGGCGGTTCCTCAGAAAATTGGACATAGTACTACCGGAGGATCCAGCAATACCTCTCCTGGGCATATATCCAGAAGATGTCCCAACCGGTAAAAAGGACACATGCTCCACTATGTTCATAGCAGCCCTATTTATAATAGCCAGAAGCTGGAAAGAACCCAGATGTCCCTCAACAGAGGAATGGATACAGAAATTATGGTACATTTACACAATGGAGTACTACTCAGCTATTAAAAAGAATGAATTTATGAAATTCCTAGCCAAATAGATGGACCTGGAGGGCATCATCTTGAGTGAAGTAACACAATCACAAAAGAACTCACACAATATGTATTCACTGATAAGTGGATATTAGCCCAAAACTTAGGATACCCAAGATATAAGATACAATTTACTAAACGCATGAAACTCAAGAAGAATGAAGACCAAAGTGTGGACACTGTGCCCCTTCTTAGAATTGGGAACAAAACACCCAGGGAAGGAGTTACAGAGACAAAGTTCGTAGCTGTGATGAAAGGATGGACCATTTAGAGACTGCCGTATCCAGGGATTCTTCCCATAAGCAGCTTCTAAACGCTGACACCATTGCATACACTAGCAAGATTTTGCTGAAAGGACCCAAATATAGCTGTCTCTTGTGAGGCTATGCCGGGGCCTAGCAAACACAGGAGTGGATGTTCACAGTCAGCTATTGGATGTATCACAGGGCTCCCAATGGAGAAGCTAGAGAAAGTACCCAAGGAGCTAAAGGGATCTGCAACCCTATTGTTGGAACAACATGATGTACTAACCAGAACCCCGGAGCTCTTGCCTCTAGCTGCATATGTATTGAAAGTTGGCCTAGTCGGCCATCATTGAAAAGAGAGGCCCATTGGACCTGCAAACTTTATATGCCCCAATATAGGGGAATGCCAGGGCCAAAAGAATGGGAATGGGTGGGTAGGGAAGTGGGGGGCGCTATGGGGGACTTTTGGGATAGCATTGGAAATGTAACTGAGGAAAATATGTAATAAAAATATTAAAAATTTAAAAAAAAGTAGTAACTCAGGGCTAGAGTCATTTTCAAACAAAAGCACCTGGCATAAACCAGCCCAGAAAACTAGTCCTCTAAAGATACTTCTAAATTGAGATAAAATTTTATGTAATTCTTATCCTAGAAAGTAGACTTATAGAGATAAGATTTTAAAACAATGTCTCTTTAATGGAACATTAAAATTTGCACTGTCATGCATTCATGAATTGGCAGCCAAACTTTGTAACGTGATAGTGATGTTTCTAGTATTGACTTTAAGGAGAATAAGTTGTTTAAAACTGGGTCTTGCTTTCCAAAAGTTATAGATATATTCTAATATTGCAACAGAACTTAAAAATTATGGTTAAAATTGCCAATGTTCCATTGACTACAGCTTGCAGTTTGATTTCAAATTTAAGATCTTTAATTCACCTGTATATTGTAATTAAGATAATTATAAGAGTAATCATCTTATGAGACTGCTAATACAGCTCACTTTATACAAAACTGGGACAGAGTTATCTAGCTATGTTTGTCTTTGTGCATAGATTAGACCCTCAGACAATCAGTTTGGCTATAGTTGCTGTCTGGCAGGAAACTGCAATATGGGCAATTTTTTTCATAGCACAAAAGTTGTGAAGAACGCTTTCACTGTAAGTCATCTTAAGAAAGAGTATCAAAAATTAGAGACATAGACAATTAAATTGTTCCTCTAAAATTGTTCCTTATTACAGGAGGGCCAAGATGCTCAGATTAAAAAATATTTTACGTTTGAGTTAATGCAGGGCTCAAGACAGCAGCAGGAAAGCTTGTAACCTTCTTTTATTTTGCAAACAGTGCCTGAGAAAGTTTCCCCTGTGTTCAAGGGAATTTCTTTTTAGCTTTGTTGCAGATCTATTCAGATGTTTAAAATAATGCTTAAATTCAAAGAGTTTTGCTTTTAATGAACTGGTGATCACTAGATAATTTTGCCTGTAGGTATGGCTAACATAGCTTTACAATACGTAAGAAATTTTTGTTGTCTGCTTCAATACAAGAAGCAAAGAGTTTAAATCTTTCCGTATATATTGTTTCCTAAGTGAAAAGTATTTTATTAGGTAATGCCTCTAAAGGGAAGTTTAGAGTTCTAGGGAGTAGTTATTGCTCCATAAGATTCAGAGACAATATATTTTTAATATTTAGGATTTTAGTTACAGAAAATCTAAGAAAGAAAAATTTATTTGCTTCAAAATTTTTATTTTCAAAACCTCCAAGAGATGTTTTGTCAACAATTTAATGTTACACATGTTACTGAGATATTTTATAATTCTCAAAGACGTATTATAAAACTTTAAAAACTATGCCTTCTTTAAAAACAAAGAAGGGGGAATTATATCCCCATGCACATTATTTAAATCACATTTTTATTTAAAAAAAAACTAGATATAATAATGTCTAGGGCAGATAAAAAGGATCCACTTATTGGCACATGCCATGATCCTGTTCAGATACTTGATATGGGGAAAAGGGGGAATGTTTATGTTTTTTCCACAGAATGCTGCAAGAGCATGTTAGCTTCCAATGTGACAGGCTGACCTGTGACTTGTGAGTGTCCTGACAGTGGTGACCAGAAAGTTGTGTTGAGTGCACAAAAGAGGACAAATTGGAGAGCAGCCACTTACAAACAGATGAAGAAACTTCCTATCTCCACCATGGGCTTGGAATTCATTCATTACCATCGGCTGGACGTTGGTGATAACAAGCAAGTTACTGGAGAAGAGTCAGACGTGGATACCACTTCATCACCCTCGTCTCAGGGAGAGAGACTCAATTTCCATAAAATGCTTAAGTAAGATCATTCCCCTCCCCCTAAATTCGGCCATCAGTCTCATGCCACGAATCATTTATAGATTGCCGTAGTCTGTGCTTCCGACATGGTAATATACATTCTCACCACATTGGAAACTAAACAGTCATCCCAGGCTAGACACATTGAAAAATTGGAACTTGAAGCAGTCGCCCATGAGAGTTGTAAGGCTAAGGCACTGCACAGAGATTAGTCTGGAAGCTGTTAGTTTCTGAGAGGCATGTCTGATTGCATGAAGGTTGAGTGCCCTAGGGTCCTTTCCCCAGGAAAAACGGCATGGGAAAGGTCAGAGTTACTCTGGGTAAAAATCTGTGGGTCTGAGAGTCAATCCTGTACATGGCCCCTAACAGTACACACTGGGGATCAGACCTCTACCTCTACCCACGGAGCTTCGTTCCTAAATCCCTTGGCTAGGCCAGGTTATACCCAACAGACTGGAACCGTTAATTCAAGCCTCATAGATGACTTGTCCTTGTGTCCTTCATGGTTTTAGAGAATCACCCGGTGAGCAAACAGACGTTTAGGCAGTCGTTAAAAACGTGGCTACAAATTTATTATACAATATGCCTTTATAAAAATATTAAAACGGGGGAGATATTGGGAGCCATTAAGACAACACAATTGTCCTGATCTCTAAATTGGGCCTCTCCCCCTGAGAAGAAAAGGGGGCCTTGATGCAACTCAGAACATTTCTGTGTCGTTATTCACACAAGGTTCTCATCTTTCTCTACCCTCCAATTTGGTTCTTAGGAGAAGGTCCCCTCGAGACCCTCAAATAACTGGACCTGCTGGACGGGTCACACATTTTCAACAAAGAGCTAATGCTAATACTCCTAAAATTATTCCACAAAACAGAGATAGAAGGAACACTGTTATCATCATTTTATGAGGTTACAGTGACCCTAATCCACAGAAAGATTCAATAAAGGAAGAAAACTTCATGGGAGGGGGTGAAACCGGGAAAGAGAATAACCCATAAAAAGGAAGAAAGCATTTATATTTGAAATGTAAATAAAGAAAATATCCAATAAAAAAGAAAACTTCAGACCAATTTCTCATATAAACATTGATACAAAAACAGAACACATGAAAATATCATCCACCAGGATCAAGTAGGTTTCATCCCAGGGATGCAATGGTGGTTCAATATACAAAAATCTGTAATATAATCTGCCATGTAAACAAACTGAAAAAAAAATGATGGTGAAAAAGCCTTGAAAAAACCCAGTACCCTTCGTGTCAAAAGTCTTGAAGACATCAGAAATAAAATGTGCATACATAATATAATAAAATAACTATACAGCCTGCCAACATCAAATTAAATGGCGAGAAACATAAAGCAATTCCACTACAATCAGGGACAAGACAAAGATGTTCACTTCCTACCAATTCAATATAGCTTAAAATTCAAGATAGAGCAGAAAGAAAACTAAAGGAGATAAAGGCGATACAAATTGAAAAGGAAGAAGTCAAAGTATTGCTCTTTACAGAATCTATGATAGTATACACAAATAACACCAAAACTCTACTAGTGAACTCCTACAGCTGTTAAACAACTTCAGCAAAATGGCTGGATACAAAATTAACTCAAAGAATTTAGTAGCACCCCCCCCTTTTTTTTTAACAATAAACAGGCTGAGAAAGAAATTAGGGAAACAGCACCATTAAAATAGCCAGAAATAATATAAAATATCTCCCTGTAATTCTAACAAAGCAAGTGAAAGACCTGGATGACAATAACTTCAAGACTCTTGAGTAAATAATTTAAGAAAGTATCAGAAGATGGAGAGATCTCCCAAAGCTCATGGATCGGTAGGATTAACATAGTGAAAATCACCATCTTACCAAATGCAATTCAATGAAATTCTCATCAAAATTTCAACACAATTCTTTACAGACCTTGAAAAGAGCAATTCTCAACTTCATATGGTAAAACAAAATACACAGAATAGCAAAAATTATCCTGAATTATAAAAGAGCTTCTGACAGTATCGCCATCTCTGACCTCAAGCTGTACTATGGAGCAATAGTGAGAAAACTATTAGTATAGGCACAGACAGGTTGATGAATGTAATTGAATCAAAGACTTAAAATTAACTCACACATCTACAGATACTTGATTTATGACAAGGAAGGCAAATCCATTAAATGGAAGAAAGCAATTTCAACAAATGGCACTGGTCTAACTAGAGGTCTGTATGCAAAAGAATACAAATAAATCCATATTTATCATCTTGAACAAAACTCAACTCCAAGTGAATCAAAGACTTCCACATAAAACTAGATAAACTATATTTAATAAAAGAGATAGTGGGGGATATCTTTATACTCATTGGCATGGGAGACAACTTCTTGAAGAGAAAGAACATAAATGGCTACTCTATAACATCAAAAAATGATAAAATGGACCTCATGAAACTGAAAATTTTCTGAAAGGCAAAGGACACTTGAGGACAAAACTGCAGCCTACAGATTGGAAAAGGGTCTTCACTAACCCTACAAGCAACAGAGGACTAATATCCAAAATATATAAAGAACCCAAGAAGGTAGACACCAACAAAACAAATAACCAAAATTAAAAAGATGATGCAGAGCTAAACAGAGAATTCTCAACAGAGGAATATCAAATGTCCAAGTTCCTAGTCATCAGAGAAATGCAAATCAAAACAACCATTCGATTCTATCTTATGCCCATCCGAATGGCTAATATCAAAAACTGAATGACAGCACATGCTGACAAGGATTGAGAGCAAGGGGAACACTCCTTCATTGATAATGGGAGTGAAACCTTGTGCAACCACCTTGGAAATATTTTGAAGTTTCTCAGAAAACTGGGCACAATTTTACCTCAAGTTCCATCTATACTACTCCTGGGCATATACCCCAAAATTCACTATACCAAAGGGATACTTGCTCAACTATGTAGCAGCTTTATTAGTAATAGCCAGAAGCTGGAAACAATCTCATATTCCTCTACTGAAAAATGGATAAAGAAAACATTGTTTATTTATACAAAAGTACACTACTCAGCTACTAAAAACAAGGACATCAGGAAATTTTCCAGAAAATGTATGCAACTAGAAAGTATCACCTCAAGTGATGTAACCCCAGCCCAGAAAGATATGAATGGCATGTTTTTACTTATAAGCGGATAATAGCCATAATATATAGGATAACCACACTACAAAAGTTGGAACCAAAGAGGTTAAGTAACAAGATGAGCCCAAGGGAGGAGGCTTGAATCACACCTGACATAATTTTATCATATTCATTGAACAATTATCATATGAATCATGTTCATTCTTACACAAGAGGAAAGTACCAGGTAGATAAACTCATTTAAAAGTAGTTGTGTGTGTGTGTGAAATGATCTGGAAATGAGATAATGATCCTCAGTGATTTGAATTCACATCTGAATCCAGAGTCTCAGCAGGGACTTAGTCAATGACAAACAATGACACCAGGAGACAGCTGTGCAGCTACAAAAGCAAAATAACCTTGACTTTATTACTTTGCAATGAATTCTGCTTGGAAGAGGTAAGTTTTGAGTTTTGTGGGTAAACCCAGCTATTTATTGACCTTAAGCATCTTTAGAGAATGCTTTCTTTGAAAACTCACCCCAACTTATAATCTTTAGTGGATACACATATCTGGTGGAATAGGCAATAAACTGGACAAAAAGACACACAAACAAATTGCACAATGAGCTTCTATTTCCATACTCAAACCCCTGTTAATATCTAGTTAATCTCAATCGTTAGACATTTCTTATTTATCTAGAATCCAGCATGATCAATAACAGTATAGGAATTTACTACTCAGGAATATGAAGTCACTGTTTTTAAAATGCTTTGACGGAAAGAGAGGCCCATTGGTTGTGCAAACTTTATCTGCCTCAGTACAGGGGAATGCCAGGGCCAAGAAGTGGGAGTGGGTGGGTGGGGGAGTGGGTGGGGGAGCGGGTGGGGGACTTTTGGGATAGCATTGGAAATGTAAATGAAATAAATACCTAATAAAAAATAAAATAAAAAATGCTTTGATGGTGTACATTGCATAATGACTTATAGAAATACTTGTTTTGCTTATTGACTGAAGGTTCTACTATGAAGCAGCAGATATTTTAGACAATCAGAAAATATAATGTCAAAAATATTGAAGTAAGAGTTCATGCGATCCTGAGCTGCATAAACATGGGTAAACTTAAAATTTTGAATATTTTTTCCCATTTGTACTGTGTAGTAAATCATGTGATTTCATTCTATCACACTCCACTTAGAAAACATGGATTCCTTTTTAGTTTTTCAAGTTCTAATAAGAAAATTTATCTTGATGTAGGCTTGCTTCACTAGCAGACAATACTAATTTTATATGATGGAAACTCATCTTTTGTATATTAACCACAGAGCTGCTTTATGTACCAAATTTGCATGTGCTCAGTTTCACTGTGACTTTTTCATATATAGCAATTACTAAAAGTTAGATCAAATTCAAATACAGTCTGTCTACAGCTCATATCCTCATTCTAGACTTCTTATATAGTGACCAATTACAAACTAAATATTCTCAAAGAAATAGAAATCATAAAAGTATATAATTCTTTAAAAAATTAAAGAACTAGTTATAAAATTCTGTCTTATCCTGGTGCTTAGAAACATCGGTAAGGTTAGCCATTATTAGTCTATAGCACACAATTCTGTGATTGTGGATTTTATGTCTTGTAGTATTTACAATAACTTCTGTTATTTACACAAGTCTCATATTCTAAAACCTTACTTATAAAACCACAGAGGTATATTTTACTATACATAACTAAAAGATAACAGATACATTATTTGAAAGAAATTTACTACCATTTGTTTTAAAATTTTAAGTCACATTTATGCAGAAATACAGATGTACCTGACCAAAATTTTGTTTGATATAACTGTCAATTCTCTTTAAATGATACATTTATTTCTGATACCCTCATGGTTGAGTTGATGAAAATGATGTCATCTACTCATAAAACTCTTCCTATAATGTCTCCATCACAGCCTTGATCTGGCACCAGTTACACTGCCCCATGGCTTTCCTGGAGGATGGGAACCACACAGCATTGACAGAGTTCATTTTATTGGGATTAACGGATGACCCAGTCCTTAGAGTTGTTCTCTTCACCATCATCCTGTGCATCTACCTGGTGACTGTGTCTGGGAACCTCAGCACCATCCTTCTCATCAGAGTCTCTTCCCAGCTCCATCACCCCATGTACTTTTTTCTCAGCCACTTGGCTTCTGCTGACATAGGATACTCATCTTCTGTCACACCCAATCTGCTTGTCAACTTTTTGGTGGAGAAAAATACCATTACATACCTAGGATGTGGCATCCAGCTTGGCTCCGGTGCTTTCTTTGGAACAGTTGAGTGCTTTGTTCTAGCTGCAATGGCATATGATCGCTTTGTGGCAATTTGTAGCCCACTACTCTATTCAACCAAAATGTCTATACAAGTCTGTATCCAGTTGCTTGTAGTAGCATACATAAGTGGTTTTCTTAATGCTTCCTCCTTCACCCTTTCGTTCTTTTCTTTTTTCTTCTGTGGACCAAATATAATCAATCACTTTTTCTGTGATTTTACCCCTCTAGTTGAACTCTCTTGTTCTGATGATAGAGTCTTTATTATTCTTGCCACTATATCTGTTGGCACTGTCATTTTTATCACAGTGCTTATCATTGTTGTCTCCTACATGTACATCCTCATCACCATCCTGAAGATGCGCTCCACTGAGGGCCGCCACAAAGCCTTCTCCACCTGCACCTCCCACCTCACAGCAGTCACTCTGTTCTATGGAACTGTCACATTCATTTATGTGATGCCCAAGTCAAATTACTCTACGGACCAGAACAAGGTGGTGTCTGTGTTCTACATGGTGGTGATCCCCATGTTGAACCCCCTCATCTACAGCCTGAGGAATAATGAGATTAAGGGTGCTCTGAAGAGACAACTTGGTAGAAAAATATTTTCATAGAAATATCTACAACATTGTCAGACTTGTTATGGCAGTAATATGGATATAGTAATAAAAGTTGAGTTTCTGTGGTTGAAAAGATAATTGTTATATTATTAGCAAATGTGGAAGTTTGTAATAAATATTAGAGTTTAATTTTCAGACTATAGAAGAAATAAAACTGTCATAAATTAACTTTAATAAAATCAAATAACCTTTTAATTAACAAAATAAGGTGATTCATCTAAAACAATATGCTGAAAATATTTTGACATCATTTTCTAATATTTTCAAATATTTCATAGTCAACTTTATTACAAATTGTCTATTAACTGTTCCCAAAGTGTTTGTTAAGGTCTGTTCTCTAGTGTTGTTGAGAAAGACTAAAATCATAAAGCTTAAGTCTAATGGGCAATCTTTAGTTTACCAGAGGCATGCCATGATGGAGACAAGGAGACTCAGAATATTGTTCCTCTTCATTGGTCATAATGTGAGGGTTTTTTCCCACCAGGTGTTCCTTTGATGATATACAACTGCAGGTACACAGCAGTGGAATCAATTCTTAGGATACAGAGACTTCAAAAGCAGTGTGATAAAAATTAACCTTTATCTTCAGTGCCAATTGATGAGCTTAAATTCTTGTTGTAGCAACAGAAAGCTTACTAACACATATTATAATGCTTCCGGGTATATGTTTCAACACATGATTGTCCTGAGATAAGTCTGATGACTATAGTTATTCGCAAACTGTACAGAAATGGTAGAGAAAGTAGGGGGTTGTAATCACCTGAGGCCACACTAACTGGGTTCCTCAGTGGGAGGTGGGAGGCCGGAGCTGTATGGAAGGAAACGAGGAGAGAAATAATGGAGGCCAAGACATGTTTCTATTCAAGGCCCCCAAGTTTACTAAGACTCTGTGCTTATAAAGGGGGAAGGCTCATCCCCGCCAATCCATTCTTGGTGCCTGTTGACAGCCTTTAGGCAGATCTGCTGGATGCTGTCTCTGGAATATCTCAGGGCCTCGCAGCAGGTAGCAGTGTCTTGGAGAAGAGCAGAGGCAGGTGATAGAACAATAGAGCCATCTAAATTGGAATGTTCCACCCCAGGTGGTCTCATACTCAGTGGCAGCAAGGTCAAAGCCAGCCTACTCAAGGCTGGGAGAGGCTACAGCGGGTAATTGGTGGAATTATTTTTATAGAAATGTTGTCTGTGCAATACAGGTTTTGTGTATCCATAAAAATCTGATGCGTGGTATAGAGTGGTGGTATGATCCCAATTGTTAGGTACATAGAAAAGAACAGTAAAACCATTCCTCATTAATCTGATTTCTTGACAGTTTCAAAACTTAATATTATTATCATTAATATTATTTAATATTTTTACAGACAAGTCTTTATCCCCTTCCCAGTCTGCCCTCTAACTGTTCTATGCCCTATCATCTCCAAGAAGATGTCCTCAACCCACTCCCCACTCCCCACTCCCTGGGTTCTCAAGTCTCTTGAAGCTTAGGTTCTTCTCTCACAGAGGCCAGACCAGAAAGTCCTCTCCTGTATATGTGTTGGGGGCTTTATATCAACTGGTATATACTTGGTGACTCAGTGTCTGAGAGATCTCGGGCAACCAAGTTAGTTGAGACTTCTGGTCTTCCTATTGAGTAGTATTCTTGAACTTGCCAGGACCAAAGGAAACAAATTAATAAAAACAACAGAAATGGTTTCTAAAGAGAGCTAAGTTTATAATTTCAACAGTGAGCCTGTGAAGAGGACACTTTTAGAAAATTTCATGGTCAGCCACTTATCCTCATGTGCACATGTGGGCAAACCTGGATATATCTCCTTTGAAATCTGACTGCCTTTAGGAGAGATGAAATCAATTTTCACATGTGGGTGATGATCACATTTTCTCTTCTTTCCCCTCCACTGTAATGTTCCAAAAACAAATTTCACCTTCTTGATGATAGAACCAAAGTCACTGATGTTTTTACTCATTCACTTAGAGTTTCACACATTCTAGAATCCGTACAATGATTCTCACGTTTCAGATTAGTTTAGTACAGTGGAAGTAGTTAGAAATAAAAACTGGCAACAGTGGAATTTATTCACTTCTATAGGATCTTCACAGTAAAACTTAAAGGTACATGATGTAGACTATCAGAAGACGTTGAGCACTATTGATAAAACAAAAATTAACAAAATCCAAAATCATGTGTGTTAGGTTGATGTACACAGGGAAAGGGTTGACACTGACTTCTTACTGAGAACCTAATACCTGAGAAAGTATTGCAGGATGAGGACACTCATGTAAAATAAAGCAGTACCTATGTGAGATAGTTATGTGAGTATAATTTTGCTTTCATGTACATTGAAGCTTCTGTTGAAATAATGACAGAACTGTTCATTTTAATCAGCCCTATGGCATACCTAACTGGAACAAACGATAAAATGTTAAGTATATCTTCAATGTTAAATTATAGCTTACAAAATACGCATTCTATAAGCATGCCCAGAAAGTACAACTCAGGAAATTAGACCTAAATTTTTATTTATTATATTTTATTTCAGTGAGGTGAGTTAGCAGATTAAAGCCCCTACCTCAAAACCTTGATAACTTGAGTTCATTTCCTAGAACCCACATAAAAGTAAAAGAAAGGAAATCCCCTGCCACTACACATGATCCTACAGTAATTTATATACTTTTCTTTTCAATGACAGAATTTGACAATTCAGAAATAAGTGCTATAAAACTGAGTCAAATTTAAGATGAGATGTGGGATTAGAGATGCAAGAATCATAAACTCAGAAATGTCCTTTGGAGAGATCTAATCAACAGAAATCATGCATATTAGCAAATATAGAGAAAATAGAGGAAAGCAACCCTTACACAGATTGTAGCAACTGTGGCAAAAGGAACCTCAGTCCTTGAACTTGGCTCTACAAGTCCAAGAACACCTGCCACATCAGGACTAATTGAGTAAATGAATGGACGTGTCTCAATTATCCCTGTCAAACACAGAGAAAATATTGACCCACTGAATAAAAACTGAGGATACCAAACAGAAACGAAATGACCTTATGTGTAGCCTCCCCCAGCCTTGAAGCAGGCTGATCCGGACTTTGACCTTGCTACCACTAAGCAGGAGATTACCTAGGGTAGAGCCTTCTGACCTTGATGACTCTATTTGTTCTTCTCTAAGACTCTGCTTCCTGCTGAAAGGTCCTTGAGACATTCTGGAGACACACCCTATAGATTGCCTATGGGCTGGTTCCAGGCATCAAGAATGGGCTGGCGGGAGATGGGCCTACCCTCTTTATAAGCACAGACTCTCAGTAAATTTCAGAGGCTTTGAAAAGAAAGGTTTGTCTTGGCCTCGTTCTTTTCTCCTGTCTGATCTCTTTCAGCACCAGCACCTTTCAGGGGAACCCCAGTTCACATGGCCTCAGGTGGCTACACTTATGCAAAAAAAAAAAAAAAAAAAAAAGCACTAGAATTTACGATATAAAGCATAGCAAAGGAGTTTTGAAAGTTTTTCATTGTTCAGTGACCAGCTGCTTACAACAAGGGGCATCAGAGGTAGAATGACTCCATAAAATTAAGATTAGCAGGAGTCAGACCAGGCTTTCAAAGTGAAGAGCAGAGAGTGTTTCGACTATCTTCCATCAAAAAATAGAAGCCAAAATCTATTTGTGGTATGAATTGTGAGATACCAATTCTGCCCTGAGGATCAGCTATGTGAGGTTTTTTTTCACAAGGTTTTATCTCTCAGAGTTTTCTATATATCAGTATTTTTATCTCCTTTAAATCAGCTTTGCTCTCCTCTCTCAACATATTCCTCAAGGTAAGTAATAAAGAGTATTGACACCAATAACTACAAAAAAACTAGCACAAGTGAAAAGATTTTAAATGAAAATAGCCAAAGTTGTATTTTAATCTCAGTATCCACTAACATGAAACAAAAAAATGAACCTAGAATCAACAGCTGAGATAGTTTTGTTATCATTATAATTCTAATAATTATCAAATGAAAGTGAGCCAATTCTCAAATCAAAATAAAAAAATTTCAGATTGATTCCTTGAAATTTGTTTTCATAGCTAATAAATGTCTTTTTCACCTGAGAAAATGGGTCCTGGGGATTTGATTCATATGTGAATCCCGAGACAATTCAGAGACACATTCTCAATGGTAAAAGAATCATTGTGGGGATAGCTAGAACTCTATAAAATCATGTTATAATTATCATAATGTTCTTACTTTAAAATGAATCCTTACTTCAGAAGGTGAGTGTTCTGGTTTCCTTCTACCATTGAGGAATAATTTGCTCTTTGAAAATGTGTGTATGTGTGTGTGTGTGTGTGTGTGTGTGTGTGTGTGTGTGTGTGTTATAGTTTGGAAAATAGTCAGGTATAATCACACAAAAAAACAAGTTAATCAACTTATATTTTAAGTCAAATTTCTCTGAATAAATATATATAGAACTTAATTCTCAAAGCTTTCTTATTTATCCAAACACTTTGAAGAGGAGAATCTCACATAGTCTCTACTGGCATATAAGTTTAGCGTTCAAGAAAATTAAATGCTGATAAGTTCACTAGCATTACCATAGATTCGTGATTTCATGACAAATATGTCATGAAAATACAGACTTTTTTACTGACTAAATGTTCTAGCATCACAGGCTCTAGGAACCATGAACATACTCAAGAACATAGGGCTGAATATCTCAAAACATGGGAATCAGCCTGATCCTAGCTGGGTGAATATCCACACCCTGTCCTCTGTATAGAGGCAATAATATTTCATTTCATTGAGTTTAGCTACAAAAATTATTACATTAGGAGAGGATCTGGTGAGTATATGAATAAACTTATACTAATATTATTAGAAGTAGTACTCACATATTTGCAAGTGATTAGACTGATGGAGAAAACGACTTGATAAAGTAATGGTTTAATTAGTAAGAGTTTAAAATTTTACAGTAGGTCCTCTCATTTATAATTTTAGTGTGAATTCTCCCCAGCCCCATTTCTTGTAAGAAATCGTAGCTCTCATTACAAATATTAGCCTTAAAACAAACAGGTAACTGACAGACTTGATGACCTATTTCCCTTACTAAGAAGAACTTCTTGTTTCAAAAGCTGACCTGTTGCCTCTCAAATTAACACATGCTTTTCACTTTTTTTCCAATTTTCAAAGACAGTGTCATAAGAGTAGACTGAATTCTTTCTAGCTCCAGTTCATGTCTTCACACTAGTGTTACTAATGTAACACTAAGTTATCTATCAATTTCAAATCACACATTTCCATCAAGATTAAAATTTAATTAATAAGGGTCTTAATATTATTCCATGGGAATGACAATTGAGCATTTTATAATGTATTAAGTTTAGTACAGTTCATTTTGAAGGATTATGATTGATTATTATTATTCACTTCACATTTCACTCACTGCCTTCTCCAAGTCACCCCTCCTACAATTTTTCCCCCATTCCCCTTCCCTGCTCCTCTGAGCAGGTGGTTCCCCTCCTCCCTCCCCACCCCACCCCCACCCCGGGCTATCCCCTTACCTGGCACATCAAGTCTCTGTGTGACTAGACACATCCTCTCTCTCTGAAGAACATGTCCCATGTTCAGGCAACAACTTTTGGGATAGACCCATACCCCCACAAGATCCAGTTTTTTGGGACACACATGAATACCAAGTTGCACTTTGGATATATATATATATATATATATATATATATATATATATATATATATATATATGGGGAGGCCTAGGTCCAGACTGTGTATGCCTTCACTTGGTAGTTCAACTTCTGAGAGCCCAAAAATTTCAGGTGAGTTGACTCTGTTGGTCTTCCTATAGAGTTCCTATCCCCTTTGGTTCCCTGTAGTCCTTCATACTATTCTTTTATATCAGTCCCCAAGCTCCATCCACTGTTTGGCTGTGAGTATCTGAATCCCTCTGAGTCAGCTGCTGGATAGAGCTTCTCAGAAGAGAGTCATGCTAGACTCCTTTCTGGAAGCATAACAGAGTATCATTAATAGTATCAAGGATTGATGCTTTCCCGTGGGATGAGTCTTAAATTGGACCAGTTACTGGTAGGACATTCTCTCAGTCTCTGTTATGTCTGCCATCCCTTCATATTTCTTTTAGACAAGAAAAATTTTGAGTGGTATGTTTTCTGGGTGTGTTGGTTGTTCATCCTAACTACGGGAACTGACTTCTTCAAGTTTCATACCCACAATGCTGTTAGTCACAGCTATGGTCACCCACATTGATTCTTGGACACCTCCCTTATCCCAGGTATCTGTTCCTTCCTGGAGATGTCCACTACCTCCTTAACCCTGTCAGTTGCAAATTTCCATTCGTTCTCATGGTTAAATGGACATCCCTCTTGTACCTGCCCACATTTGATCCCAAACCCCCCATTTCCCTCCCCATCCCCTCTCTCACCCAATTTCCATCTTCCTCTTATGACTATTATATTTCCCTTAGATGAGATTCTTAAAGTACAGATATTACTTAAAACAATATTGAATAATTTTACGTTTGTAAAGCTTAGTCCTTTCTTGCACATTCGATACTTGTTACTTTCATCAGACTCACAGTTTCCGTATACAGTTATAAATACAATTAAGTGAGTTTTATTATAAACATAAATTAAAGTTACATTGTTTAAGAGATGTTTCTAGTCTTTCATTTTAAAATTTATTAAATAGTTTTGCACATGAATACACAGTGAGTGTTCGATGTACTACCCCAATTATGTTTTGTTTAATGCACTTATGTAATAATTTCTATGTGTTAATGGAAATGCAGAGACAAGTTTACAAATACTTCTCTTTTTTTGCACTAAAGTAAATGCTTTATTGAAAAATTATCAACAAAATTGGACTGGGTTTACTCTCTATTTTCAGTCATGAATTTTCTGCTTTGCATATAAATATTTCCTTCATAATTCCATCTTATTGTTAAAGTTCTAAATAAAATATAACTACATCATTACACTCTTCTTCCCTCTAACCTACCCCAAACACCCCTCATCACTCTGTCTCCAAATCATAGCCTCTACTTTTTTTTTTTATAAAACTCCCAGCAGGCACCTCTGCATATTGGGTAAGGTACCAACCAGCTTTATTTCTCTCACATTGCCATTTATGAAACTTTGCATGGTTGTTGAAGTCTGTCTGCAGTTGTAGTCAATCTATTTTATCTGTTACCACTTCTTTTTTTTAATTTTTATTACGTATTTTCCTCAATTACATTTCCAATGCTATCCCAAAAATCCCCCATACCCCCCCCCCACTTCCCTACCCACCCATTCCCATTCTTTTGGCCCTGGCATTCCCCTGTATTGGGGCATATAAAGTTTGCAAGTCCAATGGGCCTCTCTTTCCAGTGATGGCCGACTAGGCCATCTTTCGATACATATGCAGCTAGAGACAAGAGCTCCGGGGTACTGGTTAGTTCATCATGTTGTTCCAACTATAGGGTTGCAGATCCCTTTAGCTCCTTGGGTAATTTCTCTAGCTTCTCCATTGGGAGCCCTGTGATCCATCCAATAGCTGACAGTGAGCATCCACTTCTGTGTTTGTTTGGCTAATACTGTCTCCATCACAGCCTTGATCTAGCAACAGCTACACTGTCCCATGGGTATCCTGGAGGATGGGAACCACACTGCAGTTACAGAGTTCATTTTATTGGGTTTAACAGATGACCCAGTCCTTAGAGTCATCCTCTTCACCGTCATCCTGTGCATCTACCTGGTGACTGTGTTTGGAAACCTCAGCACCATCCTTCTCATCAGAGTCTCTTCCCAGCTCCATCACCCTATGTACTTTTTTCTCAGCCACTTGGCTTCTGTTGACATAGGCATTTCATCTTCTGTCACTCCCAATATGCTTATCAACTTCCTGCTGGAGAGAAGCACAATCTCCTACACTGGATGTGGCATCCAGCTTGGCTCAGCAGCTTTTTTTGGATCAACTGAGTCATTTCTTCTGGCTGCCATGGCTTATGATCGTTTCATGGCAATCTGTAACCCACTGCTTTATTCCACCAAAATGTCCACACAAGTCTGTATCCAGTTGCTTGTGGGATCTTATATAGGGGGTTTTCTTAATGCTTCCTCTTTTACACTTTCCTTCTTTTCTTTTCTCTTCTGTGGACCAAACAAAGTCAATCACTTTTTCTGTGATTTTACTCCTTTAGTTGAACTCTCCTGTTCTGATAACAGTGTCCTGCTAATTCTTGATTCATTTTCTGCTGGCTCCATCATTGTAATCACAGTGTTTATCATAGCCATCTCCTACACCTACATCCTCATCACCATCCTGAAGATGCGCTCTACTGAGGGTCGACACAAGGCCTTCTCCACCTGCACCTCCCACCTCACAGCAGTCACCATCTTCTATGGAACTGTCACATTCATTTATGTGATGCCAAAGTCCAGCTACTCCACAGACCAAAACAAGGTGTTGTCTGTGTTTTACATGATAGCAATCCCCATGTTGAACCCCCTAATCTACAGCCTTAGGAATAATGAGATTAAGAATGCTCTGAAGAGACAATTTAGTAAAAAAACATTTTCTTAGACTTGTCTGCTACACTCTTTGCCACATTCTGTATAGTAATGATATACCATAGACGTTGTATTAAAAGGAAACTAGATATTGATAGTTGAAGTACATGTTACAGTATATAACCAGACTTGAAGTCTGGTAGTAAATGTACCAGGTGAGTATTCATACATCACAAATTAAATTATATAATCATAATAATACATTTCATTAGAAACAAAAAATTCCAAACAAAAATCAGTTGTTACAAATTATATTTCAGTTTTATTCATATTTTAAAGTAATTACCTGCTAGGTTGAAATATTGACTGCATAAAATTTTAAGTCTATATACATTTTCAGTTATAGCTACCTTCAATTGTATATAGTTACTATAGTTAGAACCAAGCACATTAGAGAGAAGATGGCAAAGTAGCACAGGAAATAATAATGCTGGAGATGTTCTTATTGTGGTTGTATCATCTATTTGGATGGGTCTTTCATAGTCATAGGCGCTAGAATATATATATGTATGTATATATATGTGTATATATATTTCCTCTAATCATTTTCCTGTTTCTCGTTGTGTATGTAAGTAGTATGAGACAAAGAAATCTGTCATGAAAGATGGTATGTCTTATGTGTGTCTGTGTATATATCTATACACATATACAGGTCTATATGTTATAGGCTTGTTTCTCCAAAGAAGCATAATCAATGCCACTGCTCACTAAGATTTTATCTATATGGCTCAAACTCTAAATCAGTTTATGTATACCATCAACAAATAAAAACCTAAATAAATTATATTCTTTTGTAAGTTTTAAATTTTTTGGATTGTGAGGTTTTCTTTATTGTTTTATTTTTAATATCTTGTATATACAGGTCACTAATCTTTTATCAGATATGTTGAAAAAGATGGTATCTTACTTTCTGGGCTTTCTCTGCACTTGGCTAATGGTTTCCTTTGCTGTGCAGATTTCTTTTTTTTTTTTTAGCTTTGTCAATTATTGGCATTAATTCACAGGCAAATGGAGTTCTATCCAGCAAGCTTTCTCTTGTATTTATGTCTCACAGAGGACTCCCAAAGTTTTGTTCTAGCAGTTTCAGAGGTGTAAGGTTCACTTTGAGGTTTTTGTTCCATTTGGAGTTGATTTTTGCACAGATGATAAATATGGGTCTAATTTCATTTTTAGTCATACAGACATCCATTTTCCTAACACCATTTGCTGAAGATATTGGGGGTTTTTAGCACATAAAGTTTAAAAATCTATACATCAAAGAAACCATAAGTCAAGCACAGAGGATGCCCAAAAAACAAGAGAAAATATAACAGATGTTTCATCTAGGTAGTTAAAATTTCTCTTTCTTTTTCTAGACTCTAAAATTCACATACTTCTAGGACCTTGCTAAACTTACATAGTAAGCCTTAATAAATGAAAAAAGTTAATTAATGGAAGAAAAATGCTTCATCTATCTACAATCTTGATTCCATTGGTGGTTAGTATATTACAGAGCATGTAAACAGCCTTTACAGACTAAGACAAAGGTCATGGTCACAGACGTTAAGGCCCTCTCCCCCAGGAGGGGAATGTTCAACCTCATAGATCCCTAAATTGAGGAAATTCTGGGTTTGATGCATTGCTTTGAGTAAACTCTTTCCATCCTAAATATGGAGGCATCTACCTCTGAACTTTCATGCTGGGTTGTATTCAACCAACTAATTCTTTAAAGGTTTATGAGAGTTGGGATAGATACTTTTCAAGCTCATTATTTAAAAAAAGAGATGAACTGCTTAGGTACCTCAGGACTGGAGAAATAGCACAGTGGTAAATCTCTTTAGTTTCATGTTTTCATTTACTGAAGAAAATGTGGAGCTTCCCAATCAGAATCCCAGACAGACCCAGACAACAAACTGTAAGCTTGAGGTTCCTAAAGAAAAAAAAAATGGTGAGACAGTGACCTTAGAAAGCAGCGACCTTGGAAGCCAGAAGCTCCTTGGACAACACTTGCCATAATTCATATAAACACCAATAAAGAAGTAGCATCTTCCCACTCACTCACTTTCAGTGGATTAATAAGTAAGGAGCTAATTTACTCTATCCTACTTTCTACTGTCTGCCTCAACTAACAACTATACTGGAGAAATGAGCTCCTCTATCATCCTGCAGCCTACTGAGATGATGTGAGGGTTAGAATATTTTTGTCAACTTGGTACAAGCTAGAGTTATCTGGGAAGAGAAGAAAGCAGTTGAGAAAATGCCTCCAACAGACTGGCCTATGAATACTTCTGTTAAGTATTTCTTGCTTAACAATTGACATCAGAAGGTCCTATTCACTGTGGGAGGTTCTACCCAAAGAACAGGTGGTCCAGTCTGGTATAAAAAAATCAAGCTGAGCATACCATGAAGGGCAAGCCAGTAAGTACTCTTCATCTTTGGTCTCAGCTCTATTTTTTGCCTTCAGTTTCCAGTTTTGTGTTCCCACCTCAATGATGGACTGTGGCATCTATGGGTAGGCCTTTCCTCTCCAAGTTGGTTTTTGGTCAAAGTTTTACCACAACAAATGTTGCTACAAAAAGATAGAACAATGACATTGAGGTGATGGTGCAGTGCAGTATTCAAAGTAATATAACATGAAAACATCCAAACATTAGCATATAATGTTAATGTATATTATATGCTAATGTTTGGATGTTTTCATGTTATATTATACAGTGAACAGCAGAAGCAGTACAGTTAATAATATTCTAATGAAAAGTAATAGAAACATAGAGGCCAACACTGAGATATCCTTCTAAGTCCTAGTAGTTACAAATTCAGAAAGTTATGTATAACTTTGTATTTAAGAAGCACAGAGAAATCTATATCCAGATAAAACTTTTTTTTTAACTTTTAGAAAAGGTTATTTGGACTTACAATTCCAGAGGGATAAGAATCTATGATAGCAGACTCACAACAGCTACAACTGGAAGCTGGAAACTCTATATCTTGTATTTAACACCCAAATTAATCAATTTCATACACATTCCAATAAGATCATATATCCTAAGCCTCCTAAACAGTGTTATCAATTAGAGACCAAGTATTCAAAGTTCCATGAGTATGAGGGATACCTCATCCAAACCACTATAGTTTCTTCACTAGACACCAAATTGTCAGCAAATTGCCTGGATTTTTGAATGTACCACAGGGCATTGTGCAAAATCAACATTCATTAAATGCTCACTGAATAAACACACTTAGGAAAAAGCAAAGACAGATTGAAGGTAAGGTAAGATCTGTTCTACACTAATGCCTGTATTTCTGTTGGACTTTTCTAGGTGTAGAGGAAAAGAACAAATGTTTCATTTTAGCATCTCCCATGATATAGGATGTTTGAATCAGTTTTATCATATTATCCTCAACCCCTTACTCTTCCTTTAAGTTCACCCTATCCCCCATCCCATATATTCATTTTCCCTGTATATTCTTTCTGTGAATGTCAGGAAACTTCTCATTTTCTAGAATGATTCCTAGGCATACAATGCTCCACACTAAGCATTTCATAGGCATGGTCTCTAAATGAAATTCTCTATACTTACACACACAAAAATTGCATAATAGCATCATCACTCTATTTTTAAGCTTTTTTTTTTCTGTTACCAGTGTGGGAATTTTTTCTGGGACCTTGGAGGAGAGCCCAGAAGACTCTAGACACATCTCCTCTGAACTTTTAAAATTAAAGGCAGACATATATTGAAGTAGCCAAAGACAAAGAAGTCATAATTTATGGAGTAAAACTTGTCTGAAGGATGGTTTCATGAAGAAACCATGAAGTTGAATTGAGGGGTATAGCAGTATAGCATTTTCCTTGGTTTTGTTTTGTTTTGTTCATTGTTTCATGTGGGGTTTTTGTTTTGTGTGTGTGTGTGTGTGTAGAGATGGATAAATATGTAGAGGTCAGAGGACCTCATTCCAGGAATCTATTCTCTTTTCAACTTGTTTTGATGCATGGAGCATGGTTTCTTTTAATTTCTGTCCCACTGTGTACTCTAGGATAGTTGGTATCAAGCTTCCAGAAGATTCTTTTTTTTTTTCAGATAATTTCTTTATTTACATTTCAAATGTTACCCCTTTCCTGGTTTCCCCTCCAAAAACCTCCATCCCCTCCACTCCCCCTGCTCACCAACCCACCCACTTCTGTTTCCTGGTCCTAACATCCCCCTACACTGGGGCATTGAGCCTTCACAGGACCTAGGGCCTTTCCTCCCATTGATGCCCGACAAGGCCATCCTCTGTCTACATATGTGGCTGGAGCCATGGGTCCCTCCATGTATACTCTTTGGTTGGTGGTTTAGTCCCTGGGAAGGACACATGCTTCACTATGTTCATAACAGCCTTATTTATAATAGCCAAAAGCTGGAAAGAACCCAGATGTCCCTCAACAGATGAATGTACACAGAAAATGTGGTGCATTTACACAATGGAGTACTACTCAGCTATTAAAACAATGAATTTATGAAATTCCTAGGCAAATGGATGGAACTAGAAACTATCATCCTGAGTGAGGTAACCCACTCACAAAAAGAACACACATAGTATACACTCACTGACTGATAAGTGGATATTAGCTCAGAATCTCAGAATTCACAGACCACATGAAGCTCAAGAAGAAGAAGCTAGATCAGGGGATTCTGACTATTATTTTGACTCTGCTCTCATTTCATCAAAGAAGCACTGGAAATACAGAAGCACATCAGCACATCAAGCCTTTGATGGATATTTGGAGGAATGAAATCAGGATATCAGCTGTGAGTGACAAGCTCTTTTACCTTCTGAATCATCTCTTCAGGCCTGATCTCTTCAGTACTATTAAAAAGGTTGTCTGGTCACTCCATGGATTTTTATGTCCTGGTTTAGCTTTCCTAAAGTAGAATCTTCTTCATTTTAATATTTCTTTCCCCCCATTCTTTCAGGACAGGGGTAGAGAGATGGCTAAGTATGTGTAGATTTTGGAAGAAAGACCTCAGCATTTAATGACATGGATTAAGATTTAAAAAGAAACAATATCACTGTAAACATTAATTTTAGAAATAGGAATTGTCACATGAATATTTGACAGTACAGAACTCAGAACAAAGAAGATGACTAGGTATATTTGTATAATGATAAATGTTTGAAAAGACAAAACTAAGAGATCCAGAAGACATATGTTATGAGATACAGGAGAGAATTAAGAATGGAAAGAGGTCCCTGGGGTTTTAAGCAATAGCATAGGCAACTCATGATGGTGAACATGGTCTGTAACTTGACTGTACTCCTGTTCTGTGTCATTATACTTGTTGTGACATTTTACTAAGGTGAGGAGCACATATAGAATCTCTGTGGTATTATATGTTATTATTGTGTGTGATTTTCCCATACAATAAATTTTAAAACAATGATAATATCATTTAGGGATGTATAAAATGAGCTTTTTTTCCAGAAATCTTTCAACTTTGAGCTAAAAGTCCTTCTACTGCACTGTGCTCTTGTGCATTCATGGCTTTTTCACTACTGCAATACTTCAATACTTCAATCCTTCAATCCTTGAAGTTTTCATGAAGCTAATTCTCAAAAAGATCAGTTGTTGTTCATAGATAACATGTATTTGTATGAATATGAGTATCTCCAATTTTCAGTCTGATGGGTTTTCAGTGGAATTTTAACAAGCAAGGTAGATACTCAAGGGATTATTTCCCATAAGACAGTATTTCTCATAAAACATAGCCTTCTTTGTTGTTTGTCCTTGAGGCTGAGCCACTCACAGGTAATTTCTCTTTTCTACTGATATGGGAATTTTTATTTATAATTTTAATAATTGAAATTATAAACACATTTTTAAAAGAATATAATTAGTTCCACATTTGTTTGTTTCTATAGTTAACACATGGCATAATATATACTATAATACTCAAATTAAAATATCATAGTATGGCATGTTTTAAAATAAAGCAGTGATAAGTATTTGTATAGTGCATGCCACTTATCTAGGGTAACATAAATAGTCAGTGACAAGTCAGATCCTCATCTTTGGTCTATGTTGCTAAAGCAGTCATTACATTTCTGCATTACATTTTGCATCCATGCCATATAATGCTTACTTCAGCTTTGATACTGTTATGTTCATATGTTTTCATTAAAAGGTTAAGTTTCACTGATATATTTCATATGTCTATCCTGTACAAGAAAAGTAATATACTAGTGTTCAAACACATGAATATCCAGTGCACATAATGTAGCTTGCTATTCTTCAATCAATTCACATATAATTAAGAAGAAGTAATATTTATTTGCACATACATGATATGGATATAGATGGTGGAATAGTTGGGAAGTGGAAAGAGACTAATGTGAAGAAGAGTAAAGAAATAGGAAAGGGAAATAAAGGTGAACGTGTTCAAAGTAGATGAAATACTTGGATAAAACTGCCACAAAACCTATGGTTTGGCACAGTGAAAATAAACTGAAAATGTAACGGTGTAATATCAAAGCAAAGCACACAATATTCAAGGCCAGGGTGTGTGTGCGTGCGCGTGTGCGTGCGCGTGCGTGCATGTGCAGTTTTCCTCACTGATTTCTTGGAAAAACTGAGTTGTTCTATTTCAGTTGTTCTTTATTCCTCATTGGCATGTAAACTAACAACATGAGGCACAAACGATGTGCTACAAACAAAAAATACTAATTTTTATTTCCCATGAATTAACCGGTTTACTGTTTTAGTATTTATGTAAGATAGTACATGAAATATTTCTCATGAAATGTATACATGCTATCTGTATTTCTGTTATTTACCTTATATACAGTTTCTGTAAATACAGTAAGAGTCAATACGATATTCTACTCTAATAGTTGACTGTTTTTCTTTTCAATGGCAGTATTCCTATCATAGATGGAACCTGGAAACTACACAGTGGTAACAGAGGTGATTCTTTTGGGATTTACAGAGGATGCTATAATCCGTGCCATTTTATTTATTGTGTTTCTAATAATCTACTCTGTCACCTTAATGGGCAATGTGAGCATAATCATGCTAATCAGAAGAAGCCCGCAGCTTCACACCCCCATGTACCTTTTCCTCAGCCATTTGGCATTTGTAGACATTGGATACTCCTCATCAGTCACACCCATCATGTTGAAGGGATTTCTCAGAAAAGAAACATTTATCCTTGTGTCTGGCTGTGTGGCTCAACTCTGTTCTGTAGTAACATTTGGGTCAACTGAGTGTTTCCTGCTGGCTGCCATGGCCTATGATCGCTATGTAGCCATCTGCTCCCCTCTGCTCTATGCCACACAGATGTCCTCCACAGTCTGTATTCTCCTAGTGGGAGCTTCCTACCTAGGTGGATGTGTGAATGCTTGGACATTTACTGGATGTTTATTAAACCTGTCCTTTTGTAGACCAAATAAAGTTAATCACTTTTTTTGTGACTATTCACCACTTTTGAAGATTTCGTGTTCTCATGACTTTTCTTCTGAAGTCATTCCAGCAATATCTTCAGGGTCAATCATTGTGGTCACTGTGTTTATTATTGCACTGTCTTATGTTTACATCCTTGTCTCAATCCTGAAGATGCGCTCCACTGAGGGTCGCCAGAAGGCCTTCTCCACCTGCACCTCCCACCTCACTGCGGTCACTCTATTCTATGGGACCATCACATTCATTTATGTGATGCCCAAATCCAGTTACTCCACAGACCAGAACAAGGTAGTGTCTGTATTCTACACAGTGGTAATCCCAATGTTGAACCCCATCATCTATAGCCTCAGAAACAAGGATGTTAAAGAGGCCATGAAAAAATTGATGGCTAACACTCACCATTAGCCATAATATCTGCAATTTTAAACACTGTAATAAGCTCTGAACTTCCAAATGACTGGACAGTATACTATGGAAATTTATTACTGTATTTGTGATATTTTAGACATAAATTTTTATCATCTTACTATCAAGATCTTCATCATAAAATCAGTGGACTAACTAATGTGACAATATTTAGCAAATTTCTCATTGTTTTATCCTTTCATCGGCCACCATTTTTCGCATCTATAAGCACAAGTCTCTCATATAAGTTCTGTTTCTTTTTAATGCAGCCTTTATATTTGAAATTGGAGAATCATTTGAATATTTTCAATAAGAGTGGGAATGCTATATAAGATCTTAACCTGAAAGAAATTACTTTCTGCGTTATAGAAATCTAAAGGTTGAAAACAAAGTAGAAAACTTGTGTTATCAAGAGGATTCTTCTTTTGATACCTCATCCAGTCAACTCCAGAGGTCACTCATATTCTCCCTAATCTATTGACTCTTCCTATTTAGGAACCTGTTAAACTCAATACCTAAAGGGGGTCCTTAAAGACATTCTATTGGGGATAATTTGGGTTATCTCATTCCTGTGAAGATGAAAATGTAGGGATTCAGAGTTCTTGGGTTGTTTTAGTCCTGAGATATACTATGAATTTCTGCCATATCTTTTGAACAATATATTTCTTTGTACCTCTGAAACTGGAAATTCTTAGTGTTTTACACCTAATTCTGATGATATCATAATATTAAAGTGATTATCCTGAATCAGACTAATTTTCCATTTCATGATTTAAAATTTTTTGCGCTTTAATTTACATATTTGCTGTTTACATATTGATTGTCTTCCATATGAATAACTATTCATCAAAATTATGTTTTAATAATTATTTTTGTCTTTAATAAAGATGTTAAAGCATCAGATTAATCTTAATATGCATTATATTATTAGATTTTTTTTAACTGATAATAACATACTGTACTTGACTTGGGCCAAAAGGCTAAACAGGAATGATGCTTTCTATTTTATTTCCAGCAGTATTTCTTCAATCTTCAAGTCCTAGTCTGAACTCCTTAATCATTAGATTAATCAGCACCCAAATCTCTGCATCTCTGTAGCAGTCAAATAATTGAGAGGTTGGTTGAAGTCTCTTAAATTCTATTTTTCTAGGATTTTCCAATAATGTTTCAATAGTGAATTACATGAATTAAATTTTTGCTTTAAATAGCTAGGAGCTTTAACTGAAAGTTGGCCTTTACTGAAATTGCCTTCTTCATAAAGCATGAAAGGTGCATATTAACAACTAAACACTATATACATAAATACTGCACAAATATCATGATGTGGTCAGGGAAATACCTAGCCATATCAACAGAGGAAAAGATGCCATTCTGTGGCTGAGATGTTTGTCTAGTGATCAGAAATTTGCTGGTTTACTTTTATGAGTGCAAATTTTTCACCAAAGTTTAGCAATAATAAAAAAAGAAAGGATAACAATGTAGATATTTTTCTTGTGCATTTTAAGTGTTTTTAAAAAAGGGTGAATTCCATACATGACCTTAAAACATTTATTCTCCCATCACTCAACACACAATAATATAAGATGACACCTCCATAATATTTCCATAAGATCATTCTGTAGAGCATTTTCCTAATTAGTGAATGATGACGTGGTTCTAGCCCATATGACCATATCTAAGATAGCTTTCATTATGGTAATTTGAAGCCCATGTTAGGCAATAAATTAGGCATATTAAGTACCCAAACCAAAAAATTACGATGGGTTTTCCCCATCATCTGTGTACACCTCTCTGCTTTTTCTAAAACCCTGAAAGTGGTAACATATGAAGAAAACAGCACACAATCACCCTAAAGGAGCTTACTCAGTTCTAACAGAAAAGTATAAGAAGAGCTGAGTTTGCTTAGGAATATAATAAAAATTTGGACAGCTGTGATTAAGAGTTTATCAGGAGCTAGAGAAAGTAGCCAAGGAGCTAAAGGGGTCTGCAACCCTATAGGTGGAACAACAATATGAACTAACGAGTACCTCCCAGAGCTCGTGTCTCTAGTTGCATATATATCAGAAGATGTCCTAGTTGGCCATCATTGGAAAGAGAGGCCCATTGATCTTGCAAACTTTAGATGCTTCAGTACAGGGGAACGCCAGGGCCAAGAAGTGGGAGTGGGTGGGTAGGGTAGTGGGGGGGGGAGGGTATGGGGGACTTTTGGGATACCATTGGAAATGTAAATGAGGAAAATATCTAATTAAAAAAAATTTTAAAAATAGTTTATCAGCAGAAGATATTAACAGAAAAGATCAGATATTTAGGAATACATCTAAGGAAATGATAATTGTAGTAAAGGGTGGAGCTGAATAGCATATCAGTGGACATGGGGAGATGATGGAAATTGTAAATCCAAAGTGAAATCAATAGATCATAGACCCCAGTGTGATTAAGGATTTTTTTTTCAAATGTAGTCATTAAGGTGTGAAATCAGATTTCAAGAGATTCTTCAAATTAAATATGTCACAATGTATATACACATCTTATAAAAGCCCTCTGTAATATTCAACTGCCTTTAGTCAGTTAGGTTTTGACAATGCAGTTTGTCTGTGTCTATTGGCCTATTTGCTGAAAAGGTCATGTTTAGCACTCAGTCATTCATGCATCTACCGATCTATCCACCTAATATATGCTAATAAAGCCTATTAAAGCATATTAAGGTATAGATATTAAGGAAATGAATGACCCAGGCTTGTTCCTCAAAGTGAAAAAAAAAGAGTTAGGAGAGATAGACTCAAAAAACTAAAACTTAGATTAATAAATGCAAATGTTTAGAATATGCTATGGAGGCACACAAAAAGCAAGATGAACTTCTCTGGGAAGGCAATATTCTTTAAGGTTATGTTTGAAGAATTTTGCTATACATCTCTAGATTCACTTTTCTCTGGATTTCTACTCACAAAAATCAATCTGAATGCTATCATAAGATTTTAGTTACATTTCAGCCTAGCACTAACCCACTTGGTCACCTGTTGACAAATGAATCCAGCCTAGGAAAAAGTTAGACTGTAATGCCAACCTAAAGATTTCACAACACAATTTGGATTATTGTTCTCTTGCATGAATATGCCTGAGGCAAACGTGTAAGCCAGAACACATAGACTCAACTTCCGAGGGTTCAAAAAGGAATATCTACACTAAATAGCTCGCTCTATTTGTTCTTTTAGGCAAGTTAGTGTCTTTGGGCAATTTCACTCTTCTAATTTTGAATGTCATAGGTATAATATGGTTTTCATCAAGGAATTAGAAGGATAGACTCCTTCTGGGGCTTTAAGAAGGAATCCATTTGCTAGCTTTTGGAGATTCCAGAACTTATCATGTTCCTTGCTTTCTAGCATTCTTCCTCAGTTCAAAATCAGCAAGGTTTTGCACCTTTGTCTTTAGGTCATCACTTCTCTTTCATGCCCTTCCATCCAGTCTTCATGTGCCAAGATAGTTGCAGTTATAATGAGTCTATTTGAATAACAGATTTTATATCATCACTAACATCAATTTCTGCTTTTG
The DNA here is from genome assembly GCF_978045245.1 of Mus caroli. Classification (NCBI taxonomy): domain Eukaryota; kingdom Metazoa; phylum Chordata; class Mammalia; order Rodentia; family Muridae; genus Mus; species Mus caroli. Next base: position 37,495,397 of record NW_028227263.1, on the reverse strand, counting down.
AATTAAACTAGCATATTACTACTGGTTAATGTCATTTGTTCTTTGGCATTTTGTTGGCTAATTTTTAAAAATGCCCCAAGCAAACTGGCCTGTGGGAAGGCCTGTTATATATTTCCTTATTTAGTGATTCGTGTGTAGAGGTCCAAGCTTGCTGTGGATACTTCCACTTCTATCTTGATAGTCCTAGGGTATATAAGAGGGGCCATATCACAAAAAGCAGTCTACAGATTCAATGAAATCATAACCAAAATTCCAACTTAATTTTTTACACCTTGAAAGATCAATTCACATTAAAAGAAAAAAAAAACAAAAAACAAAAAACAAAAAAACAAAAAACAAAGATGGCCAAAACAATCCTGAACAATAAAAAATCTTAAGGAAGAATCACTATCGCTGATCTCAAGCTGTACTACAGAGCAATAATGATAAAACCTGCATAGTATCAGTACAGAAACAGACACATTGATCAATTGAATTGAATTGAAGAACCAGAACAACCCATACAACTATGGACACTTGATTTTTTAATAAAGAAGCCAAAACCATACAATGGAAAAACTGGACTTTTTTTACATGTAGAAGAATGATAATAGATTCATCCTTATCACTCTGCACAAAACTCAAGTCCAAGTAGATCAAGGATCTCAACATAAAACAGGATACATTAAATCTCATAAAAGAGAAAATCGGAAAGACACTTGAACACATTGGTAGAGGAGACATGTTCCTGAACAGAACACCAATAGCACAGGCTTTAAATCAACAATTGATAAATGGGACCTCATGAAACTGCAAATCTATTGTAAGGTAAAGGACACCATCAATAAGATAAATAGGCATCCAACAGATTGGGAAAGGATCGTCAACAAATCTACATCTGACAGAGGGCTAATTCCCAAAATTTACAGAGAACCCAAGAGTTAAATATCAACAAGGCGATTAATCCAATTAAAATATGGGGTATAGAACTAAACAGAGAATTCTTAACCAAGGAATCTTGAATGGCCACGAAGCACTTAAAGTTCAAAGTTCGTTGTTTTATGGGAAATGAAAATCAAAACAACTATGAGGTTTAATCCTATACCAATTAGAATGGCTAAGTTCAAAAACTCAAGTGATTGCACATGCTAGCAATGATATGGAGCAAGGAGAACACTCTTCCATGGAAGTGCAAACTTGTATAAGCCCTTTGAAAATCAATTTGATGTTTTCTCAGAAAACTGGAAATAGTTCTACCTCAAGACCAAGCTATACGGTTCCTGACCATATACCAAAAACATGATCCAGCATCTCACAAGAGCACTTGCTCAGGTATGTTCATAGTAGATTTATTCCTAGTATCCCAAAGTAGAAACAACCTAGATATCCCTCAACTAAAGAATTTACAAAGAAAATGTGTGAGTCAGAAGTAAAATGAGTAAGTAAAATAATAATAAGAAGAACACATCAAAACTATCATCCATCATAGCAAAGTAGGCTTCATCCCAGGGATGCAGGGATGGTTTAATACATGGAAATCCATCAACGTAATCCACTATATAAACGAACTCAAAGACAAAAACCACATGATCATCTCAGATGCTGAGAAAGCACTTGACAAAATACAACACCCCTTCATGATAAAAGTCTTGGAAAGATCAGGATTTCAAGGCCCATACCTAAACATAATAAAGCAATATACAGCAAACCTGTAGCCAACATCAAATTAAATGGAGAGAAATTTGAAGCAATCCCACTAAAATCAAGGACTGGACAAGGCTGCTCACTTTCTCCCTACCTATTCAATATAGGACTTGCAGTCCTAGCCTAGAAATTAGACAACAAAAGGAGATCAAAGGGATAAAAATTGGAAAGGAAGGAGTCAAAATATCACTTTTTGCAGATGATATGATAGTATATATAAGTAACCCAAAAAATCCACCACAGAACTCCTAAACCTGATAAACAGCTTGAGCACAGCTGGATATAAAATTAACTCCAACAAATCAGTGGCCTTTCTCTACACAAAGGAAAAACAGGCTGAGAAAGAAATTAGGGAAACAACACCCTTCACAAAAGTCACAAATAATATAAAATACCTTGGCATGACTCTAACTAAGGAAGTGAAAGATCTGTATGATAAGAACTTCAAGTCTCTGAAGAAAGAAATTGAAGAAAATCTCAGAAGATGGAAAGATCTCCCATGCTCATGGATTGGCAGGATCAACATTGTAAAAATGGCTAACTTGCCAAAAGCAATCTACAGATTCAATGCAATCCCCATCAAAATTCCAACTCAATTCTTCACTGAGTTAGAAAGGACAATTTGCAAATTTATCTGGAATAACAAAATTCCTAGGATAGCAAAATATATTCTCAATGATAAAAGAACCTCTGGTGGAATCACCATGCCTGACCTCAAGCTGTACTACAGAGCAATTGTGTAAAAACTGCATGGTACTGGCACAGCGACAGACAGTTAGATAAATGGAATAGAACTGAAGACCCAGAAATGAACCCACACACCTATGGTCACTTGATCTTTGACAAAGGAGCTAAAACCATCCAGTGGAAAAAAGACAGCATTTTCAACAAATGGTGCTGGCATAACTGGCAGTTAACATGTAGAAGAATGTGAATTGATCCATTCTTATCTCCTTGTACAAAGCTCAAGTCTAAGTGGATCAAAGACCTCCACATCAAACCAGAGGCACTGAAATTTATAGAGGAGAAAGTGGCGAACAGACTCAAAGATATGGGCACAGAAGAAAAATTCCTGAACAGACAGCAATTGCTTGTGCTATAAAATTGAGAATCGACAAATGGGACCTCATAAAATTGCAAAGCTTCTGTAAGGCAAAAGACACTGGTGATAAGACAAAAAGGCCAGCAACAGATTAGGAAAGGATTTTTACCAATCCTAAGTCTGATAGGGGACTAATATCCAATATATACAAAGAACTCTAGAAGCTGGACTCCAGAAATTCCAAAAGCCCCATTAAAAAATAGGGTAAAGTGCTAGAATTCTCAACTGAGGAATACCGAATGACTGAGAAGCACCTAAAAAAAGTGTTCAATATTCTTAATCATCCGGAAAATGCAAATCAAAACAATCCTGACATTTCACCTCACACTAGTCAGAATGGCTAAGATAAAAAATTCAGGTGACAGCAGATGCTGGTGAGGATGTGGAGAAAGAGGAACACTCCTCCATTGCTGGTGGAATCGCAAGCTTGTACAACTGCCAAGGAACTCCGGTGGAGCCAGCTTGAGGCAGTAATGTCAAAAAGCTGCTCATGAGAAATGAATTCCTAGGACTCTTCTCCTGGAAGTCTGACGAAAGTCAGCTCTCCAGTTTGGGTCAGTTTGACAGGCGTAAAGCCTGGAAGCTGTTCTTGAGGATCAGAGTTCCATGGAAATTCCCCTCCCGGAGCTTTGGCGTTTTCTCCCAACCCATAATATTCTAATTTCCACCGCATTAGTCTAATGTATAGATTCACGTGCACTCTATTTAGTATTACCTTATTGTAATGCCTTTTAAGATTGAATTCTAACATAGCTAAAGCCTTTCCCAGTGTTCTAAGATCCCAGATAACAGCAAGGAGCTTAACCTATTCAGTAACTAATTAAGCACTGCTATAAAACAATAAAAACACTAGCCATTAATCCAGCTGTCTGCGTAAAGAAGACTAAAAGTCTCACTGAGATAGAAATCTTTACTACAGGTTACATTCCATGTCAGGAGTGAGTTAATATACTATCCTGATAAGTAAGATAGTCTCCAGACTAGATAAAATTTAACAAGGCCTAGAGAATTTTGGGGTCAGTGACACTACATTACTCTTGAAGCCTGTCAAGAGTTAAACCCCCTGGTGCTATAAATTCTAAAGTGTGAAATTCCTGCCTGGCATTAGGCTTTTCCCAGGCAGGGCTTGTTATCCCTAATGTAAACATTTAATTAGTTCCTGCAAATTCTTTTCTGCTGTATCTGGTAAATTTCAGTGTACCTTGTCTTACTTGTGATTTGTAGCTCCTGATAATTCACTGTAATATAATAGTCTCATGTTTTATGAGAAAATTACATTCAGATTCAACACCTTTCTTGTGTGTGTGACTGTCTGTCCCATCCGACTCTTTGCCCATCTGCTCGAGAGACTTGTTTTTATGCAGGCACAGGAAAAAGAAGGTCTGTGGCATACAACCACTCTGGAAATTAGTCTGGCATATCAGAAAACTGGACATAGTACTACTGGTAGATCCAGCAATACCACTTCTGGTCATATACCCAGAAGATGTTCCAACAGGTAACAAGGACACATGCTCCACTATGTTCATAGCAGCCTTATTTATAATAGCCAAAAACTGGAAAGAACCCAGATGGCCCTCAACAGAGGAATGAATACAGAAAATGTGGTACATCTACACAATGGAGTACTATACAGCTATTAAAAACAATGAATTTATGAAATTCCTAGGCAAATGGATGTATCTGGAGGATATCATCCTGAGTGAGGTAACCCAATCACAAAAAAACCTCACATGATATGCACTCACTGATAAGTGGATATTAGCCCAGAAACTTAGAATACTCAAGATAAAATTTGCAAAACACATGAGAATCAAGAAGAAGGAAGACCAAAGTGTGGATACATTGCTCCTTCTTAGAATAGGGAACAAAATACCCATAGAAGGAGTTACAGAGACAAAGTTTGGAGCTGAGACAAAAGGATGGAGCATCCAGAGACTGCCCCACCTGGGGATCCATCCCATCATCAGCCACCAAGCCCAGACACTATTGCATATGCCAGCAAGATTTTTGCTGACAGGTCCCTGCTGGCTCTTATGAGTCTATGCGAGTGCCTGGCAAATACAGAAGTGGATGCTCACAGTCATCTACTGGATTGAATGCAGGGCCCCCAATGGAGGAGCTAGAGAAAGTACCCAAGGAGCTAAAGGGGTCTGCAACCCTATAGGTGAAACAACAATATGAACTAACCAGTACCCCAGAGCTCATGTCTCTAGCTGCATATGTAGCAGAAGATGGCCTAGTCAGCCATCATTGGGAAAAAAGGTCCCTTGGTCTTGCAAACTTTATATGCCCCACCCAGTACATGGGAATGCCAGGGCCAAGAAGAGGGGGTGGGTGCTTTGGGGAGCAGGGCAGAGGGAGAGTATAGGGGTCTTTTGGGATAACATTTTAAATATATTTTAAGAAAATATCTAATAAAAAATTGTTATACATGTGTGTGTGTGTGTGTGTGTGTGTGTGTGTGTAATTGCTTTGGTGATGAAAACACATAAAAATGACTACCGAACAACAAACTATTATTTATGGTTCACAAAGCCAATCAAGGAATATTCTCCAATTATGTGTGCACATCTTTGTGGAAGCTTCCCATGTCCACAGCCAGTCTACCCCACTCACTCTTTCACACAATAAAGGTCATAGGTTCTCTTTAAATGGCTAGAAATAAGGTTAAAAAAAAATTTAACTGCTGTTCAGGATAGGCTGCATACCCAGTGTTGGATGGCCAACAGAAAGTGAATTCATAGGCATATTTGGAGGTCTCATAATGTTCTTAGGACTTTTTATATTTTTAAAATTTTATCATAATTTTAACGCATACACCATCACATATGCCAGCAAGATTTTGCTGAAAGGACCCTTATATAGCTGTGTCTTGTGAGGCGATGCCAGTGCCTGGAAAACACAGAAGTGGATGCTCACAGTCGGCTATTGGATGGAACACAGGGCCCCAATGGAGGAGCTAGAGAAAGTACTTAAGGAGCTGAAGGGGTCTGCAACCCTATAGGTGAAACAACAATACGAACTAACCAGTACCCCCAGAGCTCATATGTCTAGCTGCATATGTAGCAGAAGATGGCCTAGTCCATCACTAGGAAGAGAGGCCTCTTGGTATTGCAAACTTTATATGCCCCAGTACAGGGGAATGCCAGGGCCAAGAAGCAGGAGTGGGTGGGTAGAGGATCAGGGCAGAGGGAGCGTATAGGGAACTTTTGGGATAGCATTTGAAATGTATATAAAGAAAATATCTAATTAAAAAAAACTAAAATGATATCATGATGACAACACCACCACAAACATTATGCAGAGAGTCTAAAATGGAGACATCTATCAGGTTCCTTTCCTCAGAAATCAGGGTACCCCAGGGGAAGAAGGGAAGGGAAGATTTTCTGAGTTAGAGGGGATGGAGGCAACCAGGAGGACATGGTACATCAAATCAACTAAGAAGGACTCACATGGGCAAACAGAACTAAAACAGCAAGCACAGGACCTGCATGTGTCTGCACCAGGTTCTCTACTTATATGCTATGGCTGTTAGTTTGGTGCTTTGTGGAACTCCTAACAGAGGGAGCAAGTATAACTCTTGACACTTTTGCCTTCACTTGGGATTTGTTTCCTCCTATTGGATTGCCTTGTTCATCCTCAATACAAGGGCCTTATTTTAATGAATGTCATGTTTTGAATGCTGTATCTTGGAGCGTTATTCCCTTTTGAAGGAAAAGGATCTGTAGGAGTGGTAGATCTGTAGGGAGAGGGAACTAGGAGGGGTGGAGGGAGGAAAAAATACAGTCAGTATGAAAAGAAGAATCTATTTTCAATTAAAAGAAAAGGAAATGTAGTTGTCAAACTGAGACTTAACAATTATATATAATTATATATATTTATAATATATATATTATATATTTATAATAATATATATTTATAATATATATAATACACACACACATATATATATTATATACATATTATATATATATTAAGAGGGGGCATTTGGGAAAATAGTATGTGAAATGTTTGGATAGAGATCCTTCAGTAAATTGTGATCCAAAGTTTAGCAAAGAACATGATGTGGAGTTCTCACAGGTTCTGAAACATCTTTATGCTTAGGTCCCAATCTCTGGCCCCCACAAACTCCATGTCCAGAGTCACTTAACTTTGCATGTTTTCTGCTTTCCTTGACTTCTCCAAAAATTCTTTAATTTAATTTATTTTGGAATCATTTCTCTATCATACCCAATATTTTCTACCTCCCAATCTTAATTAAATCTGGCTATCTCAGGAAAGTACACTGTCTTTAAAGCTCTGTTAAGGAGCTGCCACTTCTTTCCCTATTCTACTAACACCAGAACACACTGTTGGCATCTTCCTGGCTTCCACTTTCATTTCTAAAGTATGCATTGGCCATCTTCATGATGAAGCACCAATATCAGTAGTAGTTGGAACCAGGGATATTACTGTCCTGAGAGTCATACTGACAACTGTTTTCCTCTCCTCACTTATTAACAGGTCTCAATCTTTTCTCTAATTCAAACTCTTTGTCCTGCTGCAGAATCAGTACTGATACTGATCACATATGGGAAGTCATTAATGTGATGTGAAAATGATTAGAATATTAGACCTCCTCATTTCTCCCCATAATTCACTTAAAAAACTTGCTATAATATTTTCACTAACATTGTAGCTACATATGGCATATCTGAACTCTCTGAATCTCATAAATGAGACATTGTTTCTTTTTCTGTAATCTTTATCAATTTTAAAAATAGGATTATCATTTTGAGTACTAGAGACTGGACCTTAAACACTCTTGTAGGCAAAGCAATAATTTTAACATCGACTTATATCCCCAGCACAAAATACTTGTCTGAAGACTGGAAGATGTCGATTTTGAACCATCTAATCTAATATGTTGTGGAGAAATGGAAAAAATATATTGAAATAGTTTTGTATATATCTCATAGAATCTGTTCTCTCTCTCTCTCTCTCTCTCTCTCTCTCTCTCTCTCTCTCTCTCTCTCTCTCTCTCTCTCTCTCTCTCTCTTCCTCCATTATTCTTTTGTCTTCTATTCTAGCACCTTGGAAACTTTGTGTCTTCCAACTACAAACCCTGTGTTGCTCTGGACCATCTGAGTCCATAGCTTTACATGTTCTGAAATCCCTGTGAGTGTCCATATTTTTACAAGGCTGTGTCTCATAGACATAGGCAAACAAATTTTCTATGGCTCCCAAAAAAAAAAAAAAAAAACTAGGGAAGTCATCAAATTTATGCTTTTCCTGCCTCATCCTCAAGTCCTGGGATTACCAAAGTGCACCATGATGCCAAACCTTTGCTTATATAAACACTATTAAGTAATGGTTCTTTTATTAATTCATGTCTTATTTTCATTTCTTACTCAAAAGAAGTTAAACCAAAAAGTTTCTTAAGATTTCTTGGAATAGGCAAAACCATGGGAATCAGAAGAATGAGAGGAACAATTCAAGGAGCCAGAGTGCTTGAGGACAGTACCTGAACCCAATGCACAGAATCAACTAAAAGAATTTCTTTGAAATTCTTCTGTGTTGTGATCATTTCCTCTTTATAACTCTAAATTTGTATTTTTTAATAGTAATGTCTCTTTCTACTTTCCCTGTCCTCTTCCCTCTTCACTTCTCTCTTCTTCTTTCTCATTCTTTCTCCTTTTCACTATATCCCCCTCTTTTCTTCAACCTCATTCACTTTTAATTAAATATACTTTTGTTTTCTTTGTTTTGTTTTATAAACAAAGTGAATCACATGAAAATATGCCATTGCAATGTCTGTTTTCTTTTTGACATACAATATGCTTTGCCTTCCATAATTACTAGAATAATGTTGGCATGGACCAACCAATAACTGGTCCAACTTGAGGCCTATACCAGGAGAAGTAGCCCATATCTACCACTGCATTGATGGCCAGGAACCAGACGCTTGTCACCCCAGAGACCCAGGATAGAACCATATATCACTGGCAAAAACAAACAACAAACAAAAACAGTCCATGAAAGTCATGGTCAAACATGAGGCAAAACCATAGGAACCAGAAGAGTGGGAGAAACAATTCTTGGAGCCAAAGGGCTTGAGAACAGTACCTTAACCCAACCCACAGAATCAACTAATCAGGGCTGATGAAGGTTCACAGAGACTAAAGCAACAAACACAGACCCTGTATGGGTCCTAGCTAGGTCTTCTGCATATATGTTAAGATTGTGTAGCTTGGTGGTACTCCACAACAGTTTAAAGGTATGTTTTGAGTATGTTTCTCCACATAGACAGTATATACACATGTATAAATATATTGGTATTTTAATGTTACATCGAGTTTTATAGCAAGAATGCTAGAGATGTCCTAGATCTGATAACTTGAAAATAATAGCTAAAATCTGGATGTGGGAGCTCATGCCTTAATTCCTAACAGAGGCAGACAGATCTCTATGAGTTCAAGGTCAATCTGTCTACATAGTGAGTTCTAGGCAATCTGGAGCTACATAATGAGATTGTCCATGTTTCAAATACATAACAAAAATAACAAAAGTGAAGATTTCTCATTTCACTAAAACTGATCTTAATCCTTAATATATACTATTTTCCACCAACACAATACATATTTTCAAATCTTCTGGGCTTTTTTATTTACCTTTTTGGAGAAAAACCTGATTATGTTGCCTATATCTTTCCTCAAGGCAGTCTGTATGCCTTTGTTCCTTAGACTATAAATGATGGGGTTGAGCAGAGGTGTCAGAATGGTGTATGTCACTGCCAACAGTGTGGCATCTCTGAAAGAGTAGCTGTTCTTGGGTCTCAGATAGACAAAAGAGGCAAATCCATAATGTATGAACACCACTGTGAAATGGGAGGAGCAAGTTGAAAAGGTCTTATACCTTCCCTTGGCAGAGGGCATCTTTATGACTACTGTCACAATGAAGACATAAGAAACCATGATGAAAATAAAGCTGCCTACCAACACAAAGGCAGTGAGTGCAAAGAGAATCACTTTATGATAAAAGGTTAAATTACAGGCAAGGGAGACCACAGGATCAATATCACAAAAAAAGTGCTGAATGATATTGGAGTTGCAAAAAGACAAGTTGAATATTGTAATGACAATACACAGAGAGATTAAGAAGCCAAGCACACCAGAGGCCACGATGAGGTGAAGGCAGATCTTTTGGGTCATCAGGATTGGATAATGCAGAGGGTTGTGGATGGCAGTGTAACGGTCATAGGACATGGCAGACAAGATGAAGCAGTTATTGCCTCCCAAGCCAAAGAAGAAAAACATCTGAGTGGCACACTCAGGGAGAGAGATGGCCTTGTTCTTTGATATCAAGTCCACTAACAGGCGGGGCAGGATCACCATAGTGGTGCATGTTTCTGAAAAGGACAAGGCAAAGAGGAAAAAGTACATGGGGGTGTGAAGGTTGTGATTGAGCTTGATGGCCACCATGATGAATGCATTTGCTAGAATAATAGTCACATGGGAGAAGAGAACCACAAGGAAGAGTAGATTGTGTAGCTCTGGAAAGCTGGAAAACCCCCACAAAAGAAACATAGTCACTGTGGTATGGTTTCCCATCCTCCTAGTGGCAGTGATTTTGTCCCAGAGCAAGATATATATTTTAGGTAAAGACTCAGAAATGACTGTGAAGAGCTTGTGCACTGATGTAACCAAGATTTTGATCAAGGTCACCTGAGTCAGTAAATTCATTAACCTTAAAGAGACACATGTATGCAAAGTGACTAAGAGCAAAGTTAGGAAAGTTAGGAGTCAAAATGATGAGAATATTTCTAGTATGTAGATCTGCTCAAACCCCAAAAAGTAGGTTTAAGTTTCTTCTTGGTTTTTAGTCACAAATCTTGTCTTGATATTTGTGTTCCTGAATCAGGATCTGCAGAAGTAGGAAAATATGTACAAAATTGCTTCACTTTCACCCACTCAATTCTGTAACTCCATATTATTTCAGCCCATTATTTTCTATGATGGTACTCTGGATTGGATGAAAGAATAAAATAATCCATTTGCTTAATTCATTTAAAATGAGCATAGCATTATCAAATGTCTTGAGAAGATTAATAAAAGTTTCCAATAAAATTTAATATTGTTCTTAGGGTTGTTCTATTTATAGCTAAGTTCCGTATCATTCTCTGGTTACAAACAGTGACTGTATTAATAAGGGTTCTCTGGAGAAACAGAACTGATAAAAGTAAGATATAGATAGATAGATAGATAGATAGATAGATAGATAGATAGATAGATAGATAGATAGATAGATGATAGATAGATATTAAGATGGGTTTTATTAGAGTGGCTTATAGGCTGTGGTCTGGCTAGACCAACATTGTCAATCTCAAGTTGGAAGGTCCAAGATTCTGATAGTTGTTCATTCTCTGAGGTTGGATGTCTCAGCTAGTCACTACTTGACTTTGGGATCACAGAGAAGTAGGTTCTGACACAAGTGAAGTAATGCCTCAGCAGCAGGATATATGAGCTTGTCAGTGAGAATGTGGGCAAGGAAGCAAAGCTCCCCTTTTCCATGTCGTTTCATATAGCTTCCTACCAGAAAATATAGCCAAGATTTAGGATTGATATTTCCACATCAAATGATCCAATCAATAAAAACCAATCACAAGTGTGCCCAACTGCTTGGGTGTTAGTTAATTCCAGATGTAGTCAAGTTGACAAGATTGCCCATGATAGTGACAGTTTTGAAAATAACCAGATGAGATTAAACAAAATTTCAGCTTTTTTAAAACACACAGCAATGCTACTACATCAATAGTTTATACTGAGATAGTTCTTATAACAAATCAATGACTCTGAACATTTTCAGAACATCACATTGGACTTACCTGGAGTTGAAGTAATTTTGAAAACACTGTTTCATTACAGACTGTCAACATTGGTCATAATGGTTTGATCAACATTTTTTCCCAGCTAATATACTTCAGTGGTTTTTCAGGAGATTCCTGAAGGAAACACTTTAAATTTCTGAGATCACTTTTCACATCATATATCTAATACATTTATACTTTATTTTTCCATGCTAAGCAGAAATTGATGGGTAAGAATGACAGGATTATGAATATTATTTTCATTTTAACTTCAGTCACCATTAAATCTTAAGAATTTGGGGATTGAAAAGAAAATGTTGGAGAGAGTCAGAGAAAGAGATGCTGGCTGGAAATTATCCTAGCGAATTTACAGAGATTAATGAAAATGATGATAAACTAAGATGAGAGTTGCTAATTTTTAATTTACATGTTACATTTAGTAACAGAATATAATAAAAGTCTGGCCAGGTAACAAGTATCTCTATGTAGTGTAACAATGCAAAGTAGAGTTAAACAGTGCTCCTGTAACCCTCATAAGCATACATGATAAGGATTATCATTTAGATTTTACAAAGTATAAAAGTTTAATTAGGGTGGCTGAGTGACTATTAGCAGTCATGTCTTTTTCTGTCTTATGTTGACTAAATACCTATAATTTGCATCTCGTTGCCTGAGTGTAGAGTTGTACAGATGTCTATGATGTGATAGTGCAGGACTGTTGTCCATTCATCAGCAGAGGCCTGTGTGAGGAAGTTAAGTACCTAAGTGGACTGTACAACCGCATCTATGAACAACATCAGGAGAGAGACGATTAGAGGTATGGCTAACACAAAGGGCTTTCTGTGAGCAACAAAAGTTCTCCAGAAATCTTCACTAATCCTCTTGTGGTTTATCTTTTTTTTTTCTTTTTTTTTATAAAGTTTTTTTTTTTTAAGATTTATTTATTTATATGTAAGTACACTGTAGCTGTCTTCAGACACTCCAGAAGAGGGAGTCAGATCTCGTTACGGATGGCTGTGAGCCACCATGTGGTTGCTGGGATTTGAACTCCGGACCTTCGGAAGAGCAGTCGGGTGCTCTTACCCACTGAGCCATCTCACCAGCCCACGGTTTATCTTTAAGATCAGATTTTCTTTTTCCTCTGAAGGTGTCTCAGTCTAGTTATCTCTAAAACAAAATCCTATTCATTAAAATCCCTTTGCCTTTAGGTTACTTTTGTGATTTTAAGGTTTAGCCATTCTGGGAAAAAGTCTTCAGTTTCCTTTGGAAAATGCTTCAGTCTCTTCTCAGTACTGAATGCAGATGTGCCACATCATGGCTCTTGTGATTTTCTTAAGTTGTTAATAGTATCTGTTGAGACTTATGAGATCACTTTCAACTTGTTTATCCTTTTATTCTCAACAAGTCACTTCCTGCATTCCAGATTCTATATTCTTTTTTAAATACAAGGTTATTGATATAAATTGATTATTTTCCATAGAGTGAAATTGCTTAGGAGATTAAGCTTATTAAACACACACACACACACACACACACACACACACGCTTCATTCATCACACTATGACATAATGATAACTTTCTAAGGACAGGTTACATTGAAAATTTCAAAAATAGTATATAGAAACCCACTGTTCATAGAGAGAAACACAAATATCCCAGCCTGAATTTCAATGTTCTTTGCAAACAAATAGAAATATGTATTGGTTTAGACTCTGTTCTATTCATATACCTATCCTACACTCAGGCCAGAGGATGCACCCTGACTTTCAAATGCAACCTAATCCCTCTGTTACTTTGCATATGGTATAATTTCTGTTCAACTCTTCCTTTTTCCATTGGAGTTTTACACTTTTTTTTCAATTCATTTGCTTCTACTCATCTACATTTTCTTGTCTCTGGAATCCTAGCTAAGAATGCCTCCCCATTTTACTTTGATCACTCATGATTTTTGCAATAGCCTCTAGTATAGGTTTTCCTGTTATATACTCTTCCATATCAAATATATCACCATGGTATATCCTTCTTTGTAGAAACTGTTGTCTGCACACTTTCTGTTTTAGATATCTTTCCATAGCTGGGACCTTAATACTTGAAGACTAAAAGGAAGAACTGTTTACCTGGCTCATAGTTTGGGTCCTGGCTGTCTGATTCCATTGCTTAGGGCCTGTATTTGTCAGCATCTCTTCATTTTTCCCTTTTATTCCATCCTTGTTTTCAGGCTGTCTGATAACCCAATGTACATTCAGATCATGTCTCTCCACCTTACCCAATCCTTCTGAAAAGTCTCCACAGACACACAATGGTGGGCTTTACGAGTATTTTAGTTTGTTCTAACTTTTTTTTTTCCTATTTCTGTTGTACAGTCCTCTGTATCATTGCAGTTACCCTAAGAGGTAAGTGCTACTTCAGAGGTCTTCCTTTTGACAAGGAAACTATGGCCCAGACAGATGCTTGGTCTGCAGGTCATTAGTGCACCTGGGCGGCATGTTTACAGCAAGGCAATAAGAGTCTGGAGAAACTCTATTTGTCTATTTAGACTGTAACATTTACAAAACGCAAGGGTTGAACCATAGGTTCAAGGTCTTGGCTGACCATCCTAATTTCCTGCTGTCAGGATCCCCTATGTAACAAACATTTCTCAATTTCCCAGTTGTGGCAACTTGTTTCTTGATCTTCTCCTTGCCTATGTTGTTGCTTTCATCTGCAGTGAACTTTCTGACCAAAAGGATCAAATGTTACTTGCCCCAGCTTCCTAAACCTCTCTGCTTCTCTTAATCATTTCTTTGGGGTTTCTAAACTACTTTATTTGATGGGATTTGTGTGTGTGTGTGTGTGTGTGTGTGTGTGTGTGTGTGTGTGTGTGTGTGTGTAAACAAGCTTAACCTTTATCATGGTTAGAAAAGTGACTCATTTAAATATGCTGTGTCCCCATCCTAGAGTATCAGTCTTGTGAATATAGGTTTTTGAGGATGGCTAGCTCAGTGGCTGTATGGAATCTTGTGATCTCCAGAAACTTTTCTACAATGATAACAAATATGTACTAATTCCTTTCTAGCACAGTCTTTAATTGGTTTGAGTTTGCTTCATTTTGGCAGTTGGCAGTTTTCCAAATGATCCAGGACTCTGTGCTCTCAGCACTGGGAATGATATGCAGGCACTTTGCCCCTTCCTGCTTACCTCCATTTATGAATGGTGAACAAACCAACAAGGTAACAAAACTCTTAGGTGCATGAGCTCTTTCTTAGAGCCCAGGAGAAAGAAATTATCTCTGCATTTCTAGACCTAACCCTTATTTAATACAGTATGAAATCACACTAAATGTACACAGTGATCTTCTTTGACAAATATCTCAAAATTGCTAGAATCTGTGAGAAAAAAAAAGGAAAGAAACATTTTCCCTCATACTCAGTACAAGTTCTTGGTGTTTCCCACGGTGTCATATCTGAGTATTAAGATAAGTGAAGTTATACAGCCTTCATCAGACAAGGTTGCTTGATGACCTCATAATCATTCTGATACTTTACATATATGTGATTGTACATTCCTTAATCCATTGTAACAAAGTGGATCAAGGTCATTGTAATACCATTACAATCCTCCTTTCTCTTTGGCTACCATTGAACAAAAAGATACTTACTGCATTGTAATAACTGATATTTTCCCCTCTTGTCCTTACCCAGGCTACATTTAGCCTTTCCCATCCTGTTCTCTGCTTGCAGTCCATCACTTCCATGTACTTCACTTCATCTCTATAAGAATAATAAAGGGAATTTCTGCAAATTCTTTCTGGGATTTTGTACATCTCATAATACAGAGACAAACAGTGAAGCCATTTTCCCACTCAAGTGTCTGTGAAGTGTCTCTTTAGTATAGCTTCTTATAATTTAAGGCACTGTCTTCAGCATTGCTTACAGGTGCGGCTTGGAACACTGAAAGATTTAATGAGAGTCCTGGGGCCACTAGAGATAATTATCTTGAGACTATTTTAGATAATAGAAAGTGTGAGTTTATGGGACTTTCATAGAATGCCCTGCCCATCAAGTAATGTCTGAGATGTGATATGGACTTCTATGGCTTATTGTTGTTTTTATGAATATCTGGAAATGGCTGAAGATAAACTTCCTAAAATATCTTCGGGTACAATAGGTTCTGGGGGCACATTTAGCTCTTGCATAATACAATTTATTTTTTGACTTGAAAACTTTAACAAGTCCTTCAGCTTTCTGCTAGTGTATGTTCCTGATAAAGGAATGAATGCCATGAGATTATTTCTGGAGAAAACACGAGCCAGTCAGAAAGAGATAGATCAAGTGATATAATCCTTGTCATTCATTTCTCATAAGGCAACCGCGTTTCAGAATACATTGTTCTCAGAATGTATCAACTTTCATACAAACCCGTGCTTAGTGTACTGACTTTTATTTTACCTATAAATGGCTTCTAAATGTCCATATCAGCATCAAATTCTTTAACACTTATGGTACCAATCATATCATCTTCAATATTATTTCTTCTAACTTCAGAACTTACAGAAAAACAGTCAGTATGTTATTCCTTTTACAAATGAAATTAAGGGCTGAGTTAATGGCTCAGTTTGCAAAGTGCTTGATAAACAAGACTGAAGACCTGAGTTTGATCCCTAGTATCCATGAGAAGAAGTAGGCAGCCCCTGCTTATAATACTAGCACTACACACACTCCCTGGAATTCATTGGCCAGATAGACAAATCTACTTGTAGAGTTCTAAGCCAATGAGAAATACTAATGAACTCCTATGAAAGTAGATTGTTTCTTATCAATAATGCCCAAGACTATCATCTGATCTATACAAACAGACACACACACAAGATGAGCACACAAAAACACATATACGAACACACTCATACTACTAAATGAGTTTCATTTTTAAACTAACACACACCATATAAATAGTTAAAACACTTATTTTTAAAATGAAATTTTAATTTATTTTTAAGAAATACAGAAAAGCTAAATAGTTTCATGACTGTGGGTTATCATGTGATTTTAGTGCAATTACATAATGTGTGCAAATATATCTCCTCAAACATCTAACATGTCTTGTCAAAACATAATTACCAACTAAAAAAAATAAAAGCGTTCATTATAGAATTTCCATATACACATGTCATGCTTTGGTGATGTCCACTCTATTTTCTCTCTCAGGTACTCATCTTCTAGGTCACTAACAATCCCTCTTTATTGCCAGGCTACTTTTTAAATTTTTCTCTTTTTTTAATTTCCATTATTTATTTATTTCCAGATATTCTCCCCAAACCCCTAAACCTGCTCCTCATCCCACAGTTCCTCCTCTCCTTACCTCTGAGAGGTGCTTCCCCTTACCCTAACATACCTCTCCCTCCCCTAGGCCTTCAAGTCTCTCAAAGATTAGGCACTTCTTACCCCCCTGAGGCCAGACCAGGCAGTCCTCTGCTATATATGTGCTAGGGGCCTCACACAGGCCTTTGTATGCTGCCTGCTTGGTGACTCAGTCTCTGGGAGTTCCTTGGAGTCTAGGTTAGTTGAGACTGCTGGTCTTACTATAAGGTCATCCTTCAGCTTCTTCAATCCTTCCCCTAATTCAACAATAGGGGTCCCTGACTTTAGTCCAAAACTGTTGGGTGAAAGTATCTGCATCTATCTCAGCTGCTGTAGCGTCTTTCAGAGGACAGCCATGCTTGTCTTGTCTTCAGTTTCTTCACCATTTTTGTCCAGGCAATTCATGCATATCCTTTGGGTTACCTCACTCAGGATGATATTTTCTGGATCCATTTGCTGCAAAATTCATGATGTTCTCAGTTTTAGTAGCTGAATAGTACTCCATTGTCCAAATGAACCACACTTTCTGTATCCATTATTCAGTTGAGGGACATCTGGGTTGTTTCCAGCTTCTGGCTATTACAAATAAGGCTGCTATGAACATAGTGGAACACATATCCTTGTTATACATTGGAGCATCTTTTGTGTATGTGCCCAAGAATAGTATGGCTAGCTATTTAGGTAGAATTATTTCCAACTTTCTGAGAAACCTCCAGATTAATGTCCAGAGTGGTTAAACAAATTTGCAAGCCTACCAGCAACAGAGGAGTATTCCTCTTTCTCCACATTTTTACCAGAATGTGTTGCCCCTTGAGTTTTTGATCTTAGTTATGCTGATTGATGTAAGGTGGAATCTCAATGTCATTTTGATGTTTATTTCCATGATGACTAAGGACATTGAACATTTCTTTAAGTGCTTCTCAGCCGTTTGTGATCCCTCTACTGTGAATTCTCTGTTTAGTCTGTACCCTACTCTTTTTTGAAGAGAAAAAGAGTTTATTTCATCTTATATCTTACAGTACATTATGAATGGTAGCCAGGACAGGAAATGAAACATGAACTTAGAGGCAAGCATTGAAGAAGAGGTAATGAAGTAATAGAATTACTATCTTATGCAGACTGAGTTCTTATTCCAGCTGTTCAGGGATGGCACTTGCAATAATAAATCCTCAGTCAAGAAAATACTCAATGATCTTTTGCCTACTAGGCAATCTGGAGGAGACATTTTCTCAATTGAACTTTCCTTTTTCAGTTTGACTCCTGGTAAACTATATTTGATTTAAAAAAAAAAAAAGAACAACAGAGAAAAATAAAGAAAGGAAGGAAGAAATAAAGGAAGGAAGGAAGACAGACAGACAGACAGACAGACAGACAGACAGACAGAGAGAGGGGGGGGAAGGGAGGGAGAGTGGGAAGGAGAAAGGGAGGAAGGGAGGAAGGAAGAGAGGAAGGAAGGGAAGAAGAAAGGAAGGAAAGGAGGAAGGAAGGAAGGAAGGAAGGAAGGAAGGAAGGAAGGAAGGAAGGAAGGAAGGAAGGAAGGAAGAATTTCCTCAAAGAGTCAGCTCCTGGTTTTGCTGATTCTTTGTATAGTTCTTTTTGTTTCTACTTGGTTGTTTTCAGTCCTGAGTTTGATTATTTTCTGCTGTCTAATACTCTGGAATGCATTTATTTCTTTTTGTTTTCGAGCTTTCAGGTGTGCTGTTAAACTGCCAGAGGATGCTCTTTTGGAGGTTTCTTTTTGGAGGCACTCAAAGCTGTGAGTTTTCCCTTAGCACTTCTTTCATTGTGTCCCATAAGTTTGTGTATGTTGTACCTTTATTTTCATTAAATTCTAAAAGGACTTTAATTTTTTCTTTACTTCTTCCTTGATGAAGTTATCATTGAGTAGGTCATTGTTCAGCTTCAATGTATATGTGGGCTTTCTGTTGTTTTGTTGTTATTGAAGACCAGCCTTAGTCCGTGGTGATCTGATAGAATACATGGAATTATTTCAATCTATTTGTATCTGTTGAGGCATGTTTTATGACCAATTATATGGTCAGTTTTGGAGAAGGTACCATGAGGTGATAAGAAGAAGGTATATTCTTTTGTTTTACAATGAAATGTTCTATAGATATCAGTTAATACCATTTGGTTCATCACTTTTGATAGTTTTGCTGCGTCTGTTTAGTTCTGTTTCTATGATCTGTCCACTAATAAGTGAGGTTTTAAAATCTCCCATTATTATTGTGTGAGGTACAATGTGTGCTTTGAGCTTTAATAAAGTTGTTTTTATGAATTTGAGTGTTCTTGAATTGGGAGCATAGATGTTCAGAATTGAGAATACTTTTGGGTAGATTTTTCCTTTGATGAGCATGAAGTATTCTTCCTTAGCTTTTTTGATAAATTTTGGTTGAAAGTTGATTTTATTCGATATTAGAACGGCTACTCCAGCTTTTTTCTTGGGACCATTTGCTTGGAAATTTTTTTTTTTTTTTTTTTTTTTTTTTTTTTGCAAACCTTAACTCTGAGGTAGTGTCTGTCTTTGATACTGAAATGTATTTCCTGTATGCAGCAAAATGCTAGATCCTGTTCACATATCCAGCCCTCTAGTCTCTGTCTTTTTATTGGGGAATTGATTCATTGATGTTAAGAGATATTAAGGAATAGTGATTGTTGCTTCCTGTTTTTATTTGTTTGTTTGTTTGTTTGTTTGTCTATTTATTCTTGGTTAGAGGTGGAGTTATATTTGTGTGGCTATCATCTTTTAGGGTTTTTTTTGAAAAAGTTTATTTTCTTGCTTTTTCTAGGGTGTAGTTTCCCTCCTTGTGTTGGAGTTTTCTGTCTATTATCCTTTGTAAGGCTAGATTTGTGGAAAGATATTGTGTAAATTTGGTTTTGTCATGGAATATCTTGGTTTCTCCATCTATGGTAATTGATAGTTTTGCTGGGTATAGAAACCTGGGCTGGCATTTGTGTTCTCTTAGGGTCTATCTGACATCTTCCCAGGATCTGCTAGCTTTCATAGTCTCTGGTGAGAAGTCTGGTGTTATTCTTATAGGTCTGCCTTTATATGTTACTTGACCTTTTCCCCTTACTGCTTTTAATATTCTTTCTTTGTTTTGTGTCTTTGGTGTTTTGACTATTATGTAATTGGAGGAATTTCTTCTCTGGCCCAGTCTATTTGGAGTTCTGTAGGCTTCTTTTATGTTTA
This sequence comes from Mus caroli, assembly GCF_978045245.1. Lineage (NCBI taxonomy): Eukaryota > Metazoa > Chordata > Mammalia > Rodentia > Muridae > Mus > Mus caroli. The sequence goes on along the minus strand of NW_028227263.1, from coordinate 37,475,234 downwards.
TGGGCATCTTATTCTTTAGATTAAGGAACTTTCCCTCTATAATTTCGTTTAAAATATTTACTGGCCCTTTAAGTTGTGAATCTTCACTCTCTTCTATACCTATTATCCTTAGGTATCATTGTGTCCTGGATTTGCTGGATGTTTTGGGTTAGGAGCTTTTTGCATTTTGCATTTTGCATTTTCTTTGACTGTTCTGTCAATGTTTTCTATGGTATCTTTGGCTCCCACGATTCTCTCTTCTATATCTTGTATTCTGTTGGTGATGCTTGCATCTATGACTCCTAGGTTTTCTATCTCTAGGGTTGTCTCCCATTGTGATTTCTTTATTGTTTCTATTTCCATTTTTAGATCCTGGATGGTTTTGTTCAGTTCCTTCTTCTATTTGGTTGTGTTTTCCTATAAGTCTTTAAGGGATTTTTGTGTTGCCTCTGTAAGGGCTTCTACCTGTTTACCTGTGTTCTCTTGTATTTCTTTAAGAGAATCATTTATGTTCTTCTTAAAGGCCTCTATCATCATCATGGGATGTGACTTTAAATCAGATTATTGCTTTTCTGATGTATTGGGGTATCCAGGGCTCACTGTGGTGGGACAACAGGATTCTGATGATGTCAATTAGCCTTGGTTTCTTTAGCTTACGTTCTTGACCTTGCCTCTTGTCATCTGGGTTTCTTTGGTGTTAGCTGGTCTTGCTCTCTCTGACTGTGGCTTGTGCCTCCTGCAAGACTGTGTGTCAGTACTCCTGTGGCACAAGGTCAGTTCCAGGGTTCAGACAGAAACCTGAAAAATCCTGTCCCCAGCTGTTCCTTGGTTCCTGTGACCTGATGACTCTGGGCTGGTCCTGCTTGGTCCAGAAATTTGAGCAGAAGTGGTGGTGTTACCTGTGCTCACAGGTGTGACAACACTCCTGAGAGAACAGCTCTCTCTAAACAGTATTTGGTTATGGACACTGTGGCACAGGATCAACTCCAGGTACAGTTGGAAACTGAAAGGATCCTGTCCCAGACTGCTCCTTGGCTCCTGAGTCCTGAGTTCTCCAGGCAGGTTTCTCAGAGCAGAAGTTGTGGTCTTACCTGTGCTCACTGGTGTACCTGCACTCCTGGGAGACCAGCTCTCTCCCAGTGGTATTTGGGTATGGAGCACTGTGGCACAGGATCTTCAGGCTACTTTTTAAAACAGTTTCTGAATATGAGAGAAATCGTGGTATGTTTTCAATGATGTATTAGGGTCATTACAATTCTTCCCATTGCATACATTTTTCTGCACACTACAGGTTTTTTAATGACTGAATAATAGCCTATGATATATATGTATATGCATATATATGTGTGTATATATATATGTATGTATGCAATCTTTTCTTTATCCATTCTTCTGTCTATAAGTTTCAGAGCTAAATATTTGTACAATAAAAGTAGTTATGCAAGTGGGTCTTGTGTGATGACTTCATCACCTTTGAATTTATGTATTGAGCTGGTATAGACAGATTATTCAGTGATTCGGAAATATAAGGAACTCTTTATTTTCTGTGATGGTTGTGCAAACTTACATGACTACCAACAATACTAAGAGTTTATTTTTCTACACATCTTCACCAGTATTTGTTAGTATTGATACTTTTGATAATAGACATACAAGTGTGGCAAGATAAAGTTTAGATTTTCATTTCCTGATGGTTAAACATGTGAAGCATTTCCTTATATACCCGTGGGCCAGTTATGTTTTTTGAGATAAGGTATTATTGTGTGGTCTAGTATGGTATCATAATTACTGTGACCCTGCTTGGATTTATAATTTGCTTGCATCAACTTTCTGAATACCAGTATTGCAGGTATATTGTACAATGCCTGCTTCTGTATTTCTTCTATATTTATATTTTCATTATGTTTAAATTAATATATAAAATAAGGGCCTTCATTGTAACATTTTCTTACATACATATCCTTATACGTTGTTCTTACATAACATGGAATATATGTATATATTTTCAAGACTAGGAGAAAATATGATACTTGTTTTTCTTTTTTTTTTTTTTTTTCTAGTTTTTTTTTAATATTTTTATTACATATTTTCCTCAATTACATTTCCAATACTATCCCAAAAGTCCCCCATAGCGCCCCCCACTTCCCTACCCACCCATTCCCATTCTTTTGGCCCTGGCATTCCCCTATATTGGGGCATATAAAGTTTGCAAGTCCAATGGGCCTCTCTTTCCATTGATGGCCGACTAGGCCATCTTTCGATACATATGCAGCTAGAGACAAGAGCTCCAGGGTTCTGGTTAGTACATCATGTTGTTCCAACAAAAGGGTTGCAGATCCCTTTAGCTCCTTGGGTACTTTCTCTAGCTTCTCCATTGGGAGCCCTGTGATACATCCAATAGCTGACTGTGAACATCCACTCCTGTGTTTGCTAGGCCCCGGCATCGTCTCACAAGAGACAGCTATATTTGGGTCCTTTCAGCAAGATCTTGCTAGTGTATGCAATGGTGTCAGCGTTTAGAAGCTGATTATGAGATGGATCCCTGGATACAGCAGTCTCTAAATGGTCCATCCTTTCATCACAGCTACGAACTTTGTCTCTGTAACTCCTTCCCTGGGTGTTTTGTTCCCAATTCTAAGAAGGGGCACAGTGTCCACACTTTGGTCTTCATTCTTCTTGAGTTTCATGCGTTTAGCAAATTGTATCTTATATCTTGGGTATCCTAAGTTTTGGGCTAATATCCACTTATCAGTGAATACATATTGTGTGAGTTCTTTTGTGATTGTGTTACTTCACTCAAGATGATGCCCTCCAGGTCCATCCATTTGGCTAGGAATTTCATGAATTCATTCTTTTTAATAGCTGAGTAGTACTCCATTGTGTAAATGTACCATAATTTCTGTATCCATTCCTCTGTTGAGGGACATCTGGGTTCTTTCCAGCTTCTGGCTATTATAAATAGGGCTGCTATGAACATAGTGGAGCATGTGTCCTTTTTACCGGTTGGGACATCTTCTGGATATATGCCCAGGAGAGGTATTGCTGGATCCTCTGGTAGTACTATGTCCAATTTTCTGAGGAACCGCCAGACTGATTTCCAGAGTGGTTGTACAAGCTTGCAATCCCACCAACAATGGAGGAGTGTTCCTCTTTCTCCACATCCTCGCCAGCATCTGCTGTCACCTGAATTTTTGATCTTAGCCATTCTGACTGGTGTGAGGTGGAATCTCAGGGTTGTTTTGATTTGCATTTCCCTGATGATTAAGGATGTTGAACATTTTTTCAGGTGCTTCTCTGCCATTCGGTATTCCTCAGGTGAGAATTCTTTGTTCAGTTCTGAGCCCCATTTTTTAATGGGGTTATTTGACTTTCTGGAGTCCACCTTCTTGAGTTCTTTATATATATTGGATATTAGTCCCTTATCTGATTTAGGATAGGTGAAGATCCTTTCCCAATCTGTTGGTGGTTTTTTTGTCTTATTGATGGTGTCTTTAGCCTTGCAGAAGCTTTGTAGTTTCATGAGGTCCCACTTGTCAATTCTCGATCTTACAGCACAAGCCATTACTGTTCTATTCAGGAATTTTTCCCCTGTGCCCATATCTTCAAGGCTTTTCCCCACTTTCTCCTCTATAAGTTTCAGTGTCTCTGGTTTTATGTGAAGTTCCTTGATCCACTTAGACTTGACCTTAGTACAAGGAGATAGGAATGGATCGATTCGCATTCTTCTACATGTTAACAACCAGTTGTGCCAGCACCATTTGTTGAAAATGCTGTCTTTCTTCCACTGGATGTTTTTAGCTCCCTTGTCGAAGATCAAGTGACCATAGGTGTGTGGGTTCATTTCTGGGTCTTCAATTCTATTCCATTGGTCTATTTGTCTGTCACTATACCAGTACCATGCAGTTTTTATCACAATTGTTCTGTAGTAGAGCTTTAAGTCCGGCATGGTGATTCCACCAGAGGTTCTTTTATCCTTGAGAAGAGTTTTTGCTATCCTAGGTTTTTTGTTATTCCAGATGAATTTGCAGATTGCCCTTTCTAATTCGTTGAAGAATTGATTTGGAATTTTGATGGGGATTGCATTGAATCTGTAGATTGCTTTTGGCAAGATAGTCATTTTTACAATGTTGATCCTGCCAATCCATGAGCATGGGAGATCTTTCCATCTTCTGAGATCTTCTATAATTTCTTTCTTCAGAGACTTGAAGTTTTTATTATACAGATCTTTCACTTCCTTAGAGTCACGCCAAGATATTTTATATTATTTGTGACTATTGAGAAGGGTGTTGTTTCCCTAATTTCTTTCTCAGCCTGTTTATTCTTTGTGTAGAGAAAGGCCATTGATTTGTTTGAGTTAATTTTATATCCAGCTACTTCACCGAAGCTGTTTATCAGGCTTAGGAGTTCTCTGGTGGAATTTTTAGGGTCACTTATATATACTATCATATCATCTGCAAAAAGTGATATTTTGACTTCATCTTTTCCAATTTGTATCCCTTTGATCTCCTTTTGTTGTCGAATTGCTCTGGCTAGGACTTCAAGTACAATGTTGAATAGGTATGGAGAAAGTGGACAGCCTTGTCTAGTCCCTGATTTTAGAGGGATTGTTTCAAGCTTCTCACCATTTACTTTGATGTTGGCTACTGGTTTGCTGTAGATTGCTTTTATCATGTTTAGGTATGGGCCTTGAATTCCTGATCTTTCCAAGACTTTTATCATGAGTGGGTGTTGGATCTTGTCAAATGCTTTTTCCGCATCTAAGGAGATGACCATGTGGTTTTTGTCTTTGAGTTTGTTTATAAACTGGATTACGTTGATGGATTTCCGTATATTGAACCATCCCTGCATCCATGGGATGAAACCTACTTGGTCAGGATGGATGATTGTTTTGATGTGTTCTTGGATTCCGTTAGCAAGAACTTTATTGAGGATTTTTGCATCAATATTCATAAGGGATATTGGTCTGAAGTTTTCTATCTTTGTTGGGTCTTTTTGTGGTTTAGGTATCAGAGTAATTGTGGCTTCATAGAATGAGTTGGGTAGAGTACCCTCTGTTTCTATTTTGTGGAATAGTTTGTGAAGAACTGGGATTAGATCTTCTTTGAAGGTCTGATAGAACTCTGCACTAAACCCATCTGGTCCTGGGCTTTTTTTAGTTGGGAGACTATTAATGACTGCTTCTATTTCTTTGGGGGATATAGGGCTGTTTAGATCATTAACCTGATCTTGATTCAACTTTGGTACCTGGTATCTGTCTAGGAACTTCTCCATTTCATCCAGGTTCTCCAGTTTTGTTGAGTATAGCCTTTGGTAGAAGGATCTGATGGTGTTTTGGATGTCTTCAGGATCTGTTGTTATGTCTCCTTTTTCATTTCTGATTTTGTTAATTAGGATGCTTTCCCTGTGCCCTCTAGTGAGTCTGGCTAAGGGTTTATCTATCTTGTTGATTTTCTCAAAGAACCAGCTCCTTGATTGGTTGATTCTTTGAATAGTTTTTCTTGTTTCCACTTGGTTGATTTCACCCCTGAGTTTGATTATTTCCTGCCGTCTACTCCTCTTGGGTGAATTTGCTTCCTTTTGTTCTAGTGCTTTTAGGTGTGTTGTCAAGCTGCTAATGTGTGCTCTCTCTAGTTTCCTTTTGGAGGCACTCAGAGCTATGAGTTTTCCTCTTAGAAATGCTTTCATTGCGTCCCATAAGTTTGGGTATGTTGTGGCTTCATTTTCATTGAACTCTAAAAAGTCCTTAATTTCTTTCTTTATTCCTTCCTTGACCAAGGTATCATTGAGAAGAGTGTTGTTCAGTTTCCACGTGAAGGTTGGCTTTCTATTATTTATTTTGTTATTGAAGATCAGCCTTAGTCCATGGTGATCTGATAGGATGCATGGGACAATTTCAATATTTTTATATCTGTTGAGGCCTGTTTTGTGACGAATTATGTGGTCAATTTTGGAGAAGGTACCATGAGGTGCTGAGTAGAAGGTATATCCTTTTGTTTTAGGATAGAATGTTCTGTAGATATCTGCCAGATCCATTTGATTCATAATTTCTCTTAGTTTCACTGTGTCCCTGTTTAGTTTCTGTTTCCATGATCTGTCCATTGGTGAAAGTGGTGTGTTGAAGTCTCCCACTATTATTGTATGAGGTGCAATGTGTGCTTTGAGATTTACTAAAGTTTCTTTAATGAATGTGGCTGCCTTTGTATTTGGAGCATAGATATTCAGGATTGATAGTTCCTCTTGGAGGATTTTACCTTTGATGAGTATGAAGTGTCCCTCCTTGTCTTTTTTAATGACTTTGGGTTGGAAGTCAATCTTATCAGATATTAGAATGGCTACTCCAGCTTGTTTCTTCATGCCATTTGCTTGGAAAATTGTTTTCCAGCCTTTCATTCTGAGGTAGTGTCTATCCTTTTCTCTGAGATGAGTTTCCTGTAAGCAGCAAAATGTTGGGTCTTGTTTGTGTAGCCAGTTTGTTAGTCTATGTCTTTTTATCGGGGAGTTGAGTCCATTGATATTAAGAGATATTAAGGAAAAGTAATTGTTGTTTCCTGTTATTTTTGATGTTAAAGTTGGCATTTTGTTCTTGTGGCTGTCTTCTTTTAGGTTTGTTGAGGGATTACCTTCTTGTTGTTTCTAGGGCGTGGTTCCTGTCCTTGTATTGGTTTTTTTCTGTTATTATCCTTTGAAGGGCTGGATTCGTGGAGAGATAATGTGTGAATTTGGTTTTGTCGTGGAATACTTTGGTTTCTCCATCTATGTTAATTGAGAGTTTGGCTGGGTATAGTAGCCTGGGCTGGAATTTGTGTTCTTTTAGTGTCTGTATAACATCTGTCCAGGATCTTCTGGCTTTCATAGTCTCTGGTGAAAAGTCTGGTGTAATTCTGATAGGCTTGCCTTTATATGTTACTTGGCCTTTTTCTCTTACTGCTTTTAGTATTCTATCTTTATTTAGAGCATTTGTTGCTCTGATTATTATGTGTCGGGAGGTATTTCTTTTCTGGTCCAGTCTATTTGGAGTTCTGTAGGCTTCTTGTATGTTCATGGGCATCTCTTTCTTTAGATTTGGGAAGTTTTCTTCTATAATTTTGTTGAAGATGTTTGCTGGTCCTTTGAGTTGAAAATCTTCATTCTCATCCACTCCTATTATCCGTAGGTTTGGTCTTCTCATTATGTCCTGTATTTCTTGGATGTTTTGAGTTAGGATCTTTTTGCATTTTACATTTTCCTTGATTGTTGTGCCGATGTTCTCTATGGAATCTTCTGCACCTGAGATTCTCTCTTCCATCTCTTGTATTCTGTTGCTGATGCTCGTATCTATGGTTCCAGATTTCTTTCCTAGGGTTTCTATCTCCAGTGTTGCCTCATTTTGGGTTTTCTTTATTGTGTCTACTTCCCTTTTTAGGTCTAGTATGGTTTTGTTCATTTCCATCATCTGTTTGGATGTGTTTTCCTGTTTTTCTGTAAGGACTTCTACCTGTTTGATTATGTTATCATGTTTTTCTTTAAGGATTTGTAACTCTTTAGCAGTGTTCTCCTGCAATTCTTTAAGGGATTTTTGTGCTTCCTCTTTATTGTCTTCTGCCTTTTTAGCAGTGTTCTCCTGCATTTCTTTAAGTGTGTTATTAAAGTCCTTCTTGAAGTCCTCTATCATCATCAGGAGATATGCTTTTAAATCCGTGTCTAGCTTTTCCGGTGTGTTGGGGTGCCCTGGACTGGGCGAAGTGGGGGTGCTGGGTTCTGATGATGGTGAGTGGTCTTGGTTTCTGTTAGTAAGATTATTACGTTTACCTTTCGCCATCTGGTAATCTCTGGGGTTAGTTGTTATCGTTGTCACTATTTAAAGATTGGAGCAGAAGCTGTGTTCCACTCACCAGCAGTCTCTAAATCCTGCGGCGGGGGTCGTGGGTAGCTGAAGGTACCCCGGTGCTGGTCCAGCCGGAAGAGGCCTGTGGTCCTACTCAGGCCGTTTTTCTGCTTCCCTAACTAATGCAGTCTCAGGTCCCGCGTGCAATTGGATTGGAGCAGAAGCTGTGTTCCACTCTCCAGAAGTCTTAAGATCCTGTGGTGGGTGTTGTGGGTAGCTGGTGAGTGTCAGCCGACCCTGTGCCCCAGCTGCCCCGGTGCTTTTCTGACCGGAAGAGGGTTGTGGCCCTATGTAGGCCGGATTTCTCTCTCCCCAACCAGAGCAGTCTCAGGTCCCGCGTGATTGGACTGGAGCAGAAGCTGTGTTCCACTCACCAGCAGTTCCAAAATCCTGCGGCGGGGGTCGTGGGTAGCTGGCGGGTGTCAGGCAACCCTGTGCTCCCGCTACCCTGGCGCTGATCCGGCCGGGTGAGGCCTGTGGCCCTACTCAGGCCAGTTTCTGCTTCCCTAACTAATGCAGTCTCAGGTCCCGCGCAATTGGATTGGAGCAGAAGCTGTGTTCCACTCACCAGCAGTCCCAAAATCCTGCGGCGGGGGTCGTGGGTAGCTGGCGGGTGTCAGGCAACCCTGCGCTCCTGCTACCCCGGCGCTGATCCGGCCGGATGAGGCCTGTGGTCCTACTCAGGCCGGTTTCTGCTTCCCTAACTAATGCAGTCTCAGGTCCCGCGCAATTGGATTGGAGCAGAAGCTGTGCTCCACTCACCAGAAGTCTTAAGATCCTGTGGCGGGTGTTGTGGGTAGCTGGCGAGTGTCAGCAGACCCTGCGCCCCAGCTGCCCAGGTGCTTTTCTGACCGGAAGAGGGTTGTGCGATACTTGTTTTTCTACATAGCTTAGTTTTCTTAACACAAAGATTCAAGTTCCATCGATTTTTTTCTATAAATTAGCTAATTTCTTTCTTCTTTACTGATGAATAAAATACTATTTTGCATATGCATCATGCTTTCTTTCTTTTTGTTTTCAAGATTTGTTTATTTATTTAGTTACTTTATGTATGTGAGTATGCTTTCACTCTGTTCAGACACACCAGAAGAGGGCAATGGATCACATTAGAGATGGTTATGAGCCATCATGTGGTTGCTGGGAATTGAACTCAGAACCTCTGGAAGAGCAGTCGGTGCTCTGAACCACTGAGCCACTCCACAGCCCTGTATTATGCTTTCTTAATTCACTGATGTATTGATAAACCTCCATGTTGTTACATGTATAGACTAATGTGCGTAGTTCAAAAATAAACATGAGCATCCAAGAATCTCTGTGTTCTTCTGACTTAGAATCCCTTGAGTCTATAATAAAAAGTGGTAAGGATGGATCGATCATATGGTAATTCTATGTATTAAGTGTGTGTGTGTGTGAGAGAAAGAAGAGAGAGAAAGAGAGAGAGACTGTATAATAATTCGTTTTCCCACATCCTCTCCACCATTTGTGTTCATTTCTTTTTTTCATAATGGACTGAATATTGTTTTAATTTCTATTTCCTTTTTTTCTTTTCCTTTATTGGATATTTTCTTTACTTGCATTTCAAATGTTATCCCCTTTCCCAGTTTCCCTTTTGGAAACCCCTACCCTATCTTCCCTACCCCCTGCTTCTATGAGGGTGCTCCCCCACCCACCCATCCACCCACCCACTCCTGCCTCCTCACCCTGGCATTCCCCTACACTGGGGCATTGAACCTTCACAGGACCAAGGGCCTCTCCTCCATTGATGCCCTAAAAGGCCATCCTCTGCTACATATGTGGCTGGAGTCGTGGGTCCCTCCATGTGTACTCTTTGGTTGGTGATTTATTCCCTGGGAGCTCTGGAGAGTCTGGTTGGTTGATATTGTTGTTCTTCCTGTGGGGTTGCAACCCCCTTCAGCTCCTTCAGTCCTTTCTCTAACCCCAACATTTGGGGACTCCCTGCTCAGTCCAGTGGTTGACTGAGAGCATTTGCCTCTGTATATGTCTGGCTCTGGCAGAGACTCTCAGAAGACAGCTACATCAGGCTCCTGTCAGTGAGCACTTCTTGGCATCTGCAACGGTGACTGGGTTTGGTGACTATATATGGGATGAAACCCAGGTGGGGCAGTCTCTGGATAGCCTTTCCTTCAGTCTCTGCTCCTCACTTTGTCCCTGTATTTCCTCTCTTGGGTATTTTGTTCCCTCTTGTAAGAAGGACTGAAGCATCCACACTTATGTCTTCCTTATTCTTGAGCTTAATGTGGTCTGTGAATTGTAACTTGGGTATTCAGAGCTTTTGGACTAATAGCCACTTATGAGTGAGTACATACTAATGTATTCTTTTGCAATTGGGTTACCACACTCAGGATGATATTTTCTAGTTAAATCCATTTGACTAAGAATTTCATGAATTTGTTGTTTTTGATAACTGTGTAGTATTCCATTGTCTAAATATACCACAGTTTCTGTATCCATTCCACTGTTGAGGGACATCTGGGTTCTTTCCAACTTCTGGCTATTATAAATAAGGTTGCTAGGAACAGAGTGGAGCATGTACACTTATCACATGTTGGAGCATCTTCTGGATATATGCCCAGGAGTGGTACACCTGGGTCCTCAAATAGTACTATCTCCAATTTTCTGAGGAACTGCCAGACTGATTACCAGAGTGGTTGTACCAGCTTGAAATTTCAAAACCAATGGAGGAGTGTTTCTCTTTCTCCACATTCTTGCCAGCATTTGCTGTCACCTGAGTTTTTTGAACTTAGCCATTCTGACTAATATGAGGTGAAATTTCAGGGTTGTTCTAATTTGCATTTCCCTTATGACTAAGAATTTTGAACATTTCCCACACATCCTATTAGATCATCATGAATTAAGGATGGTCTTCTCCTTCTCCTTCTCCTTCTCCTTCTCCTTCTCCTTCTCCTTCTCCTTCTCCTTCTCCTTCTCCTTCTCCTTCTCCTTCTCCTTTCTTCTTCTTCTTCTTCTTCTAGTTATTTTCTTCATTTACATTTCTTTTTCTTATTTTTTTGTTTTTTCTTTGTATTTTTATTTTATTAGATATTTTTTTCATTTACATGTCAAATGCTATCCCCAAAGCTCCCTATACACTTCCCTACCCTGCTCCCCAATGCACACACTCCCGTTTCCTGACCCTGCCATTCCCCTGTACTAAGACATATGATCTTTGTAAGACCAAGGGCCTCTCCTCCTATTGATGGCCAACTAGGCCATCCTCTGCTGCTACATATACAACTAGAGACACAGATATGTGGGTACTGGTTAGTTCATATTGTTGTGCCTCCTATAGGGTTGCAGACCCCTTTAGTTCCTTGGTTACTTTCTCTAGCTCCTTCATTAGGGGCCCGGTGTTCCATCCAATAGATGACTGTAAGCATCCACTTCTGTATTTTCCAGGCACTAGCATAGCCTCACAAGAGAGAGCTATGTCAGAGTCCTGTCAGCAAATCTTGCTGGCATATGCAATAGTGTCTGGGTTTGGTGACTGATTATGGGATAGATCCCCAGATGGGGCAGTCTCTGGATGGTCCGTCCTTCCTTCTCATCTCCAAACTTTGTCTCTGTAACTCCTTCCATGGGTATTTTGTTCCCCATTCTAAGAAAAAACGAAGTAACCACACTTTGGTCTTCATTCTTCTTGAGTTTCATGTGTTTTGCAAATTGTATCTTGGGTATTCTAAGTTTCTGAGCTAATATCTGCTTATTAGTGAGTGCATATCATGTGTGTTCTTTTGTGATTGGGTTACCTCACTAAGGATGATATCCTCCAGATGCATCCATTTGCCTAGGAATTTTATAAATTCATTCTTTTTAATAGCTGAGTAATACTCCATTGTGTAAATGTATCACATTTTCTATATCCATTCCTCTGTTGAGGGACATCTGGGTTGTTTCCAGCTTCTGGCTATTATAAATAAGGCTGCTGTGAACATAGTGGAGCATGTGTCCTTATTACCAGTTGGAACATCTTCAGGATATATGCCCAGGAGAGGTATTACTGGATCTCTGGTAGTACTATGACCAATTTTCTGAGGTACTGCCAGACTGATTTCCAGAGTGGTTGTACAAGCTTGCAATCCCACCAGCAATGGAGGAGTGTTCCTCCATTTTTAATAGGGTTATTTGATTTTCTGGAGTCCATCTTCTTGAGGTCTTTATATATATTGTATATTAGTTGCTATGTCCACTCCAGTGCAGTCTGCTTGGTAGGCCTAAGGGCCTGAATACAGTCAGGAGGAGAAGAATTTCAAGGAAACTTTGCCTCCTGGAACCTTGGAATTCCCATAGCCCATATACTCAAACCCTGTCCCCTCATTAGTCTGGTGCATGGATCCTTATGTTCTCTTTTAGTATTGTTTTATTATAAGTGCCTTTAAGGATTGATTTTGGCATAGATAAGCCTCCACCATTCTTCCAATGGTTTCTAGATAATCCTTGAAGCCAACCCTGAGCTTGGAATTCAGTAAGAATGTTACCTATTCAGTAACACTCAAATTCACGTCTTGTAGAGACTGTAAAACTAATTAGGCATTACAAAGTACAGAGCTAGGAAAGATCAGGGCTAGTCTGCATAGTTATTACTTAGGACAATAGCAGAGTCACACCCAAAAACAAGAATACACAATGGCCTAGCAAATAGGTAGGTTGACCTATGAAAAAGTTAGTGGAAGTGAATTTCCCTGGTACAGATTTCTTCACTAGGCCCAGAGGAATAGCATAATCACGTATTTACTAAAGAACCCCTGGTGGTGGGTTTAACAATAGACTAGCATTGCATCAGAGCATTTACCTGGTTCCAATGTTTAACTGATCTTTTTAATTAAGTGGTAAATGAGGCCTGGTCCCCTCCATCTTTTTATGTATGCATTCTTTTTTGTTTTGTGTCAATGTAACTTGGCAGATGTGTTTGCCTGGGTTTTCTTGTTTTTCTTCTGTATTAAAAGTCTGGTGTTCCTTTGGATAAAATATATTCAGATCCAGCACACTCTCTCGTATCTGTGTCTCTCTGTCAGTTCTCATCGATTCCATGCACATCTGCTGGAATTCCTGATTCCTCACGGATTGAGAGAGGCTGACTGGTGCCTGTCCATGGCAATTAGGCCCCTATCTGATTTAGGATTGGTAAAGAACCTTTCCCAATCTACTGGTGGCCTTTTTGTCTTATTGACAGTGTCTTTTGCCTTATAGAAGCTTTACAATCTTATTAGGCACCATTTGTTGATTCTTGATCTTACAGCACAAGTCATTGCTGTTCTGTTCAGGAATTTTTCCCCTGTGCCCATATCTTCGAGACTTTTCCCTACTTTCTCCTCAATGAATTTCAGTGTCTCTGGTTTTATGTGGAGTTCCTTGATCCACTTAGACTTCAGCTTACTAAAAGGAAATAAGAATATATCAATTCGCATTCTTCTACATGATAACCGCCCGTTGTGCCAGCACCATTTGTTGAAAATGCTGTCTTTTTTCCACTGGATAGTTTTAGCTCCCTTGTCAAAGATCAAGTGACCATAAGTGTGTTGGTTCATTTCTGGGTCTTCAATTCTGGGTCTTCAATTCTATTGCAATTCTATTGCAAAGAAGAAAAACCACATGACACATGACCATTTCATTAAATACTGAGAAAGCATTTGACAAAATTCAACACCCCTTCATCGTAAAAGACTTAGAAAGATAAAAAATTCAAGGCCCATACCTAAACATAGTAAAAAGCAATATACAGCAAACCAGTAGCCAACACCAAACTAAATGGAGAGAAACTTTGAGGCAATCCCACTAAATTCAGGTAGTAGACAAGGCTGCCCACTTTCTCCCTACCTATAGTATTCGAAGTCCTATCAGGACAATTATACAACAAAAGGATGTCAATGCAATACAAATTGGAATGGAAGAAGTCAAAATGTTACTATTTGCAGATGATATGATAGTATAGTTAAGTGACCCCAAAAATTCCACCAGAGAACTCCTAAACCTGATAAACAATTTCAGCAAAGTGGCCAGATATAAAATTAACTCAAACAAATCAGTAGCCTTCCTCTACTCAAAAAAAGGATAAATAGGCTGAGAAAGAAATTAGGGAAACGACAGCCTTCACAATATTCACAAATAATATAAAATGCCTTTATGTAACTCTAACCAAGGAAGTGAAAGATCTGTATGACAAGAACTTCAAGTCTCTGAAGAAAGAAATCACAGAAGACCTCAGAAGATGGAAAGATCTCCCATTCTTGTGGATTGGCAGGATTCATATAGTAAAAATGGCCATATTGCTGAAAGCAATCTACAGATTCACTGAAATCCTCAACAAAATTCCTACTCAATTATTCATAGAATTAGAAAGAGCACTTTACAAATTCATTTGGAATAACAAAAAAACTCAAGATAGTGAAAACTATTCTCAACAATAAAAGAACTTCTAGGGGAATCACCAACCCTGACCTCAAGCTGTTCTTCAGATTAATAGTGATAAAACAAACAAACAAAAAAAAACTGTATGATATTGGTACAGAGACAGTCAGGTAAATCAATGGAACTGAATTAAAGACCCAGAAATGCACCTGCAAACCTTTGGTCACTTGATCTTTGACAAAGCTCTAAAACCATCCCGTGGAAAAAAGACAGCATTTTCAACAAATGATGCTGGTTCAACAGGCAGTCAGCAAGTTGAAGACTACATGCAAATCAATCCATTCTTATCTCTTTGTACAAGGCTGAAGTCCAAGTGGATCAATGACCTCTACATAAAACCAGATACACTGAAGCTAATAGAAGAGAAAGTGGGGAAGAGCCTTGAACATATGGGCACAGGGAAATTTTTCCTGAATAGAATACCAATGGCTTATACTCTAAGATCAAGAATAGACAAATGGGACCTTATAAAATTTCAAAGCTTCTGTTAGGCAAAGGGCACTTTCATAGTACAAAGGGCAACCAATAGATTGGAAAAATATCTTTACTAATCCTACATCCAATAAAGGGCTATTATCCAAAATATATAAAGAACACAAGAAGTTAGACTCCAGAAAATCAAATGACCCTATTTAAAAAAATGGAGTACAGAGATAAACAAGACTTCTCAACTGAAGAATATGAAATGGCAGAGAAATTTCTATTTCCTTAATAGCTAAAATTACTGAACAGTTTTTTTACATACTTATTTGCAGTTTTTTCTTCTTATTTTAAGAAATGCTCAATTCATTATTGTGTAGATCATCTGCTTTATCTTTGATTTTGTTTTTGTTTGAGTTTTATTGGCTGTAGATATTAATTCATCATTAGACATTTAGTGGTCAGAATCACAGCATACAAATTGTTTGAGTGCTTCAGTCTCTGCTCTATCAATGAATACTGAGAATAAGAAAAAAAATCTATATCCTGTCTTACAGTGAAGATCCTCTACATGTAAAATGCTTAGCAGAATTATTAGTATTAAGGAATGTTGAAGGAAATATTGGTTTGAATTATTGTAGTGATTGTCAAACCAACCATTCAATAAAGGGCTACAAGTGTTCTAAAATTAGAGTTAGCAAGAGAACTAGAGTACCACCAAGCCTTTGGGCTGAAGAGTCAGTATTATCCCATGGCCTACCTATATCAAGGGCACTAGACAAGGGTGACACTTCGACTATATTCCCATTCTTGGAGATATCCAAGTCATTTCTAAATTCTACTTCACTGTGGAATTTTAAAACATTCATGTTCTGCCTTCTTATGCAATGGTAGAAATGTACATTTTTGTTATTTAAATTTTAAGTTTATATAAAGTTTCACTTCATGCTCCTCTGGCCTACTTGATAGAATAAGCTAAAGTTGGTAATTTAAATACTTATTTATAAATACATCTAGAATGAGTGAAAATAGGTCTAACTTTTATACTTTAAGTATAACATTTTTTATTTAGTACAAGTATCAGTGTAAACTTAGAAATAATTGTTTTTAACAAAATTTTTGAATTATAATGTAGTAAATAGTAAACAAACCCTGTATGACTGTGCATGAACACCTAAGAGAGAACAAAATAATAAATTGAGCTCTTGAGAATTGGCAGGATCTTGGGAGCTTGGTTATTCTAGCCCATATTGACTAACTCACTATCCACCACAGGAAATAGTAATGTTCTATGATACTTCAGAATTCACATTTGAATCTTAACATCTTCAGGGATTTATCCTCAAAGGAGACAAACACTAAACGATGACTACATAACCATGCAATCTTGACTTTTTAATGAAGGATAAATGAGTTCTCATTTCAAGGTAGGACTCTGGCTTTTCATAATGAATCTGGATGAATGGTTTTCATATATAAACTGAGAAAAATATTTATGTACTCAAAATAAAATTGTCTTAGCTATTGGTTGAGTATCTGTTATGTTGTTTAAAAACTAATTGGATAGATATTTCACATTATATGGTAAAACAGCATTTTCTCTTTCAAATATATTAAATATATCGAACAATTTTCAATAGAATTTTTATTGATAACTTAAAATTCCTGTTTAGTTGATATATGAGCAATAACTTTATTTATATAGGAAATTTTACATAATACCTGTTTTAAAACTTTACAAAAAATTCCAATCTTTTCTGATATAAAAGAGTCTAAGATTTTTATTATTTAACTTTATTATTATCTATATGTTAAGTAGTTGGTTTCTGACAGTTAAGATTCTAATTCTGATTTTAAAAGCTATAAATGACGTGCAAGTGAAAAAAAATAATGTCTTTCAAAGTTATAAAAATAGCGATGAAGTTAATATCTTAAGCAAATATAATATCAGGTTTAAAAATATATAAGAAAATATTGGAATTTAATCCAAATTAATTGATGATTTGTAGCTATGCATAATCTTTAGATTAATGTTTGTTTTTAAAGAAGTATGTAAATATATTAGCTGCTACTAAAGAATTTCTTTAACAGTTTTTGCATTCATCTTTTATAACATACTACTGATTAATTTTGCTATTTTACGTTTATTTTTTGCTTTAAGGAAATGGTAAAAGAACATGATATGTAAAGAAACAGGGTTTTATGAGATAGAAAGATTTAGGGTATTGTCTTAACCACATTTAAATTGTAGACTCATCCTTGCAGATGAGTAATTTTTCATGCTTGGACATCTTTAAATATAATTGCATTATTTGTATATGAATGAAAGTGAAACTACTCATTTATAAATGCCCTCCTGTACTATCTCCATCATAGCCTTGACCTGGCAGCAGCTACACTGTCCCATGGCTTTCCTGGAGGATGGGAACCACACTGCAGTGACAGAGTTCATTTTATTGGGCTTAACTGATGACCCAGTTCTTAGAGTCATCCTCTTCATCATCATCCTGTGCATCTACTTAGTGACTGTGTCTGGGAACCTCAGCACCATCCTTCTCATCAGAGTCTCTTCCCAGCTCCATCACCCCATGTACTTTTTTCTCAGCCACTTGGCTTCCATTGACATAGCCATCTCTTCTTCTGTCACACCAAATATGGTTATCAATTTCCTGGTGGAGAGGAGCAGTATATCCTACACTGCATGTGGTATCCAGCTTGGCTCAGCTGTTTTCTTTGGAGCTATTGAATGTTTCCTTCTGGCTGTCATGGCTTATGATCGTTTTGTGGCAATCTGCAACCCACTGCTTTATTCAACTAAAATGTCCAAACAAGTGTGTATCCAATTGCTTATAGGGTCTTATATTATTGGCTTTATTCATGCTTCCTTCTTTACACTTTCCTTTGTTTCTTTTCTTTTCTGTGGAACAAATAGAATTAATCACTTTTTCTGTGATTTTACTCCTTTAGTTGAACTCTCCTGTTCTGATAATAGTGTCCTCATAATTCTTGATTCATTTTCTACTGGCACTATTATTGTAATCACAGTGTTTGTCATTGCTATTTCCTATACCTGCATCCTCATCACCATCCTGAAGATGCGCTCCACTGAGGGTCGACACAAGGCTTTCTCTACCTGCACCTCCCACCTCACTGTAGTCACTCTGTTATATGGGACAGTCACATTTATTTATGTGATGCCCAAGTCCAGCTACTCCACAGACCAGAACAAGGTGATATCTGTGTTCTACATGGTGGTAATTCCCATGTTGAACCCCATCATCTACAGCCTCAGGAATAATGAGATTAAGAGTGCTATGAAGAAACAGCTTGGTGAAAAAAATATTTTCTAAGAGCCATCAGTTTTTATGAAAGACTTCATAGAATAATAATGACTAGTTGATATAATAGTAAATGGAGAGTTCTGATTGAAAAAGTTATAGTATATTACTAGCTTTTCAATAAATATGGGGGTTCAAATTTCATGTTACATAGAAAACTAGAAGTTTTTTTTTAAATAAAATCCAATGAATTTTTAACTTAAGGGCATAAATCTAATGTAAATATAAATTGCTAAACATAATTTTAAGTTACATTAACATTTTTCCAAGTTGTTCATGTTTAAGCATGTTACATGTTTGATCTTAATTGTTCATAAAGTTGTGTATAATTGTCAAGATCCTGATAATTATCATGTTTCTCTTGGGAATGAAAGAGACATTTAAACAGTGAACCTAATTGCAATACTCACTTTACTTGAGGCGTGTCATAAAAGAGATAAGTCACTCAGAACTTTTCTATCTTCTTTATTTGCCAGGGGCTGAGTGTCTTTGTTCAACCACACATCCTTACCATGAGGGACAAAAACAAAATGAATCAATAGACTCAACTCACCAGGGAATGAGACTTATAAACCTCTCTGTCAGGAATGACCCTTTTCTTTTTATAAGTTGATTATCTTAACTATTTGTTATAGCAACAGAAACCAGGCTAATAAGAATTTCAATACTTCAGGCTATGTTTGAATTAACAGTTATCTTCAGATAAATTTGATAAATATACCTATCCTCACTCCAACATATAACAAGGACACAAGCACCACTATGTTCATTACAACCCAGATGTCCATCAACAGAGGAATGGATACAGAAAATGTGGTACATTTACACTACTCAGCTATTAAAACAATGACTTCATGAAATTCAAAGGCATTCAAAGGCAAGTGGATGAAACTTGAAAATATCATTCTGATTGAGGTAACCCAGTCACAAAAGAAAATGCATGGTATGTACTCACTGATAAGTGGATTTAGCAACAACAACAACAACAAAATGGAATGCCCAAGACACAACTTACAGACCTTATGAAACCCAAGAAGAAGGAAGACCACACCAAAGTGTGAAGGCTACAGCTCTACTCAGAACGGAGAAGAAAAGAATCTTGGGAAGTAGAGGAAGAGAGGAATCTGAGAGGAAGAAAGGAGGAAGAGAGCAGAGAGGGGCTGGTTTAGATAGAGGAGTTGATGAGGGAGAAGTACAGAGGATCAGGAATTTGAAAGGAGGTATGTAGTAGTGGGGAAAGGGAACTGGGGGGTAGCCACTAAAAAGTCCCAGATGCCAGGGACCCAAGAGGTTCCCGGGACCTAATAGGGAGGATATTAGCTGAATTATCCAACAAATGGGAGATAGAACCTGTAGAGACCATATCCAGTGAATAGACATGATTTTTTGGTTGAGAGATGAGGCCACCTACCCACATAAAAAATATAAATCCAGAATTACTCCTATTAAAGGAGTAATTGCAGGGGCAAAGGGCAGAGCACAGACTGAAGGAAAGGCCATCCATAGACTGTCCCACCTAGGGATCCATCCCATCTGCAGACATCAAACCCAGACACTATTGCTGATGACAAGAAGTGCTTACTGACAGGAGCCTAATATAGCTGTCTCCTAAGAGGCTATGCCAGAGCCTGACCAATACTGATATCAATATAGTCAGTCAAACATCAGGTTGAGTGTGGGGACCCCAGTGGAGAAGTTAGGGCAAGGCCTAAAGGAACTGAAGGTCTTTGCAACCCAATAATAAGAACAACAATATCAACCAAACAGACACACACACCCCAAGGGCCCAGAGACCAAACCACCAACCAAAGAGTACACAGTGGGGGACCCATGGTTCCAGCTGGATAGGTAGCAGAGGATTGCCTTATCTGGTAACAATGGGAGGGGAGCCTCCTTGGTCCAGTGGGGGCTAGAGTACTCAGGGTAGAGAAATGCTAGAGCACTGAGGCAGGAGTGGGTGGGTGGGTAGAGGAGGACCCTCAGAAAGGGAGGGAGAGGGGAGGGGATAGGGGGCTTGTGGAGGGAAAACTTGGAAGGAGATAACATTTGAAATGTAAATAAATAAAATAATCAATAAAAAGGGGGAAATTATTTTGATATATTCAAAAAGGGAAAAAGAAAGAAGCAAAAACAGACTAAAATTCCTAGAAATATTGTAGAAGGGCTAATCTATAAGGATGGACCTTTTAGACTCATAAAGCTTCTGATCTGTGGTCTTGGACCCTGGTCATGACCTAAATGTAGAGTATGAAGAGAAGAATCTATCCTTGATTTATCTGCAAATTTCTCTTACATTTTGAAAGCTTCATACTTTATAACACATATATTGATTATATCTACCTAGCACTATCTCCTTCTAACTTCATATAGTGCCCCCACTTCATCTACTCCTGATCAACTCAATATCTCATTTAAACATTGTAAATGATCTCTTTTATTGGGAGATTATAATATAATTTTATCCCTTATCTTCCCATCAAATGTCCATACATACCTCTCCTTTCTCTTTTAAATTCATATTTGATTTTTCCATTTTTATTAATGACTTCTGAGTAAAATTAATGTTTCACATATGCAGATAGGTGTGTGGACATCCACTGGGTAAGTAACATACAAGCATTCTTGTTCCTAAAAGAGAGTGACTCTCTCTCCTCAAGAACCATCACTGTCAGTAGCTCCTCTGACAGGCCTGAGAAAACAGAAGTATTTTTTTCTTCCATTCCTGCTGGAATGTGGATTGGCCTGATCTTGTGCAGGTAACCATTTTAACTGTACAACAACCATGTTCTATTTACAACTCAACATTATATAGTGCTTCTCTCCACTTGCCAGCTCTTACTTACATTCATTTGAATTCCCCTTTGGTGAGGTTCTCTGAGGATTGTAAGGTGGAGACTGGTATAGATAACCCATGTTCAGGTGAGCACACAGAGTACTTTGATCATTTAAAGGCCTCTGTATTGACTACTACCCTCTACAAAAAGAAACATATCTAACCAAGGTTGAAACAATACAAACTTCTTCCCTGAATTCATGATTTCTGCCTCCTTAAACTCCTGGCCTGCATTGAAACAGAAACTAAACAGAAACACAGTGACACTAAGTGAGGTAGTGAACCAAATTGATTTAACAGAACATTCAGAACATTTCACCCTAAAACAAAAGAATATACTTTCTTTTCAGCCCCTCATGGTACTCTCTTTAAAGTTGATTGTTGAGGCCGACCAGCGGTTCACATGTCCGGGTTCGAGCCTAGAAGGCATCTTGGAATCTGGAATAAAAGAGGGAGCCTAGGTGGGTCAAGAAACAATGGAACCAAGACATGCTAGTCTGTTCAAAGTTCAAATTTTAATGTCAGGGAACACACCTTATAAAAGGTGGGGGGGGAGGTCCATTCCTGCCAGTTCATCCTTGGAGCCTGGAACCAGTTGCAGGTGATGATGTGCAGAATAGGGCGTAGTTTCCAGAATAGCTCAGGGGCCTCTCAGCAGGTAACAGTATCTTGAAGAGGAATAGCAAATAGCCGCAGTGGCAGAACAATAGGGTGATCTAGGGAGGCAGGCTCCACCCCAGGTGATCTCCTAGTGACAACAAGTTAAGCCTGGCTCAGCCTGCTTCAGGCTGTGGGCGGAGGTTACATCTCCTCCCTGTTATTAATATAAAAAAGAAAGGCTGGATTGACACATAAAATTTATTTATGCTCTATAGTTCTTCCTGAATTCTTAAAGCCTAGTGAAGAAACCTGTCTCAGTGGAATTCCCTAACTTTTCTCATGGTAAGCCCTTATTTGGTTAAGACTGTCCTTTCTGTCCTAGTAAACATTTTGCAGACTAGCCCTGAGCTGCTGGCTCCATCTTTTGTAATGCTTAATTAGTTACTGAATAGGTAACTTCCTTGCTGAATTCCTACTGAATTCCAAGTTGTCAGCTTCAAGGTCTTTCTAGGATGTTGGAACGCTGGCGAAGACTTAACTATATCAGAATTCAATCTTAAAAGGCACTATAATAAGATAACACTAAAGGAGAGCATATGGATCCATAGACCAGACAAACGCAGGGATAGGGTAAGAATGTACGGGTTAATGAGAATGCCAAAGCTCCAGGGGGTGAGTTTCCATAAAACTCTTTTGCCTCATGAGTGCTTCCAGGCTTCTCAGCCTGTCAAGTGGACTTCACCGGAGTGTGCGTGGCATCTCCCCCGTTCTTTTATTTTTCAGCCAAAGTTCCAGGATGTCCCACTTTGTCGTAGCTACAGATCTTAGAAGTGCTCTAAAGATGAGTGGAAACACAACAATTTACTAATAAAATAGTGCCAATAATAATAGCAAGTAGGATATATATTGAACCCAATCTAGGGGATTCAATGTACTTAGGTTATTTTTAAATCTCTGGCCAATTCATCAATGTCCCAAGTGTCCAAGTGGCTATTGCTAATATCTGAAAGATATTAAGGCACACTCTGCATCTTCTCTCTGGAATGTGGGTCCTCTTTAACAGCCTTGGGAGTCAGGAAGAGATAAGGAAGAGAGGACTATAGTTCAGCTTTAACAGCCTCAGGTGCCAGGAAGGGAACAGGGAGGAGGGGGTGATAACCAGCTCCTTAGCACAAGGCCATTTGGCTTGTTAGGGTGGGAGACTGTGAAAGGCATGCTTTCTCATGGTATGGTCTCCAACATCTCCCCTTTTGAATTAAATTTAATAAGGCCACACTTAACTGAGGTGATCAAATGATCTTCTTATCCTTGGATGAGAGGGCATTAACCATGCTGGATGAGCATTGACCTGATTACTCCCATGGGTGCTGTCACAACCCACAACCATGGCTCTTGGTATCTTTTGGGGAGGGGAGGCAGAGCCTCAGAAAGATTCTTTTGGTTGTAACTGGAACTAGATACCAACCTCCATCCAAACCTGGTGTGTCTCTCAGGGAACTCAGAAGCGGTCTAGTTAGACCTTCCCCTGCAGTACTTAGCCTCGTACCCATGTTGGTGCCCATACTAGATTCATATTATCACGAACCAGCATGCACAATTCTGAGTCCTGTGCAGCTCCTAAAGGAGAATTGTCAACCTCAGATTTAGCAAGGCCTCTACAAGAATTATGCCAATTGTAACACTACAATTTGTGGTTCTTAGGCTATATTAGGAGCTGGGGGTCACCCTTTCTCATCCCTATTGTCTCCACGGCCTGAGGAACCAAGGGGACCTTGCATTTGCAGCAAGGGTGGAAAACTGGAGACCAGCAGTTGCTCTTTCTGTATCAGTGGGAGGGACATCTTCTTCGTCTGAGTTTTGGATATCCAGTTGATGATAGTGAACTGCAACTGGCTTGCTTAAAGCCACTTCAATCTGTGACTTAACAAAACTGGTTAATCTATTAAAGGCCCAAGGGCCAAAAGACAAAAGCCGTAAAATATCCATGAAAGGTCCCAAAAGGCTGGAAAGTAAGGTAGTGAGCCAAGGAGAAGTAGAAAACCAATTTTATACCAATATTCTTGTTTCTCTCTGTTGCGTTTTCTCTCTTCTAAACTAGTTCTAACTTTGTCTATGCTATCTTGAACTAAGCCAGTCTTATCAGAATAAAAGCAACATTCTTCTAATATCTGAAATTTCTGCCTTTCTAGCCCTCATAGCAAACCTTAATCACAAATCAGACCAAAAGCCACAATATGTACTGGAATGCTTTTAGAATGAAAATTAGTAGCTGCCACCTGCACGCTCTTGGGGGCAGGGATGCACGCCTACAGGCAGTCAGGCTTTAGGGTATTGATTGACCTGCTTGGAAAACAAAATGGAGACAGTGAAAGGCAACAGTACAAAAGCTTCTTTTGGGGAAGTCCAGGTACTCCATTCAATTGCAAATTAGCAAAGATCAAGCTCAGTCTCTGGCCTCCCAGTGTGGGGGAGCTGGCTTTGAGAATTGCAGGAAGACTGCCGCTTCTCTGGGAGTGGGGCCTGTGCTCCAATTTGACTTTTTGGTTAAAGAGGATTTTTAGCCATAATCGAGGTTTGAGTCATACTTACTAGAAGATTCAGGATCTGTGTCCAGTTGACAGACTAATCTCTCAGGCAACTGAAAGACTCTAAGACTCCCAAAGGGAGACACTCACTCAAGCCCCGGGTCAGCCGCGCACCCAAGAAGACACTGAGACCGAACTCAGGATGTAGAGAGTAAGATTTTATGAAGCAGCAACAAGCAAGCACATGGACCAGAGGCCTCTGGGGTCGATACCCATGCACACAGCAAGGTGCAGAGGAGCTTCGACAATTTGCCCAGATTTGTCACAGGCTTTTATAGGAGAAGGATAAGGGGGGAACAGGGCAGGGAAAGTACAAATGTGCGTCATTAAAGAGTTCTGCCAAAGGTTATTCTCAGGGACTTTCCAAGAGACTTTTCGTAACCAAGGGGTCGTGTCCTATATTTTGGCAATGTACTTGATCTATTGGAACATTCTGGGGTAGTACCAGGAGGCCCCTATCTCAAAAATGTTCTTGGCATAGTCTTTAGTTGGGAGGGGTTGGACTGAGTTCGCTCCAGGAGACCCTTATCTCAGAAATGCTCCTGGAACCGTTCTCACTTGGGAGGGGTCGGACCCTGGGGTGAAGAGTTCAAGAATGTACTCTGAGGTAAAAAGTTCGGGTGTGTTTCGGGAACAACCTCTAGATGGGAGGGGTAAGAGAACTCTGAGTTGGAGAGTTCATGGAGAGTTCAGCTTTTCTTCTTTCACAACCATCATGCTCCATCTTCTTTTTGTGAAAGAATGCAGACCAAGCCCCTTCCCCAGATTGGGAATGGGTCTGGACCCTTCCTTTCGTTAGTGAATGGGTCCCACTATTTTACCATGGCATAAGAGCTAGAAGTAACTGGATGCCAGTGGTGATCCGCTACACACTGACCTTTAACATCAGTTTGCAAAAAATTTAGAACAATTAAAGCAAAAGCAAGATGTGCCTTTGGTGACCTTGGGGGATATAACTGCCCCTGTTTTGTTTTAAAAGCCAATTTTTTTAAGTGCAATGAACACGTTCAACTATTCCTTGTCCCATGGGGTTATAAGGAATTCCAGTTATATGTTTGATGCCAAATTCTTTACAAAATGAAGTAATTTTTTTGCTAGAATAGGATGGTCTGTTATCTGTCTTAATAAGTTTAGGCAATCCCATGGCATTAAAGGCTTGTAGGCAATGATCAATTACATTTTTAGAAGCCTCTCCTGTATGCAGAGAAGGAAAAAGAAATCCTGAACAAGTATCAATACAAACATGTATATATTTTAATTTTCCAAATTCTGCATAATGAGTTACATCCATTTGCCAAATATGATTAGGCATGTGGCACTGGAGATAATGTAATACATTTAGGATATTGTTTTACAATCATTCTTGCCTGCTCCTTAGTGATCTAAAGTCGGAGCCCTAAGGTCTGGCTCAAGAAATGAAAGTTTTCATGATCACGCTTGGTCAAAGCAACAGGATCTGAAATTAAGGCTTCTCCTATTAGAGCTCTGTCAACGCAATCATTGCCTTCAGCTAAAGGTCCAGGAAAACCAGAATGGGCTCTTATGTGGCAAATATAGAACGGATGTTTTCAGACAAGAATGATGTTTTGCAATTGTGAAAACAGGGATCCTGCTAGTGTATTAAAGTTAAACGTACCACAAGTCTCCAATAAGGGTACTGATTGTGCAACATATAAACTATCAGTAAAAATATTAAAAGCCTCACACACAGACTGAAAGACATTCAGTACTGCTGTTAATTCTGCTAATTGAGCTGAGAGGCCAGGAGTCTCTATGATTACTTGTTGATTATTAATAAGATATCCAGCTCGCCCTTTGGAGGAGCCATCACTAAACACCAGAAGAGTATTGTATAAGGGTTGTAAAGAGGTCATATTAGGAAATATTACTTCATGAACCTTTAAAAATTTTATCAACCTATCTTGAGGGTAGTGGCTGTCTATAGTTCTTTTAAATCCTATTTGAGCAAGCAACCAATCTGTACTTTGTTGTTTCAGCCAAGTGCCTTGACTTATGCTGTAAGGCTGAACAATAATATCTGGCTCTTTGACAAAATAAGTTAATGCCTGCTTCCTTCCAATGATAATCATAATATGGCAAGATATTGCGTTTAGGAGAAATCCGCGAATGTATCTACATTAGAGGAGATTTTTGCTATAACCATCCTGTAGGCACATGAATCCTATTAAAAATTAACAGGTGTAACGGCAAAGAGTAATCTATATAAATGACAAATTGCTCTTTAATAGATTTTTCTACTTGTTGTAAGGCCAGCAATCTTTCTGAGGTTAGGGATCGAGGGGAGGTAGGATTAAAACTCCCTTGAAGAATATCAAATAAAGGTTTCAACTCCCCTGCAGTGAGCTTTAAATAGGGACAAAGCCAATTAATATCACCTAAAAATTTTTGAAAATCATTCAAAGTCCTTAAGTTGTCTCTGCGAATAAATATCTCTGGGGAAAAACAGCTTGATCAGTAAGTCTAAAGCCCAAATAATTACAAGGATCTTGAGTTTGTATCTTTTCAGGAGCTGTCTATAATTCTTTTTCAGCTAAAGCTTTTTGTAAATCTCTATAACACAAAAGCAAATACTGGTGGTCTTTTCCAGGCAACCCAGGACAATATCTTTTTTCTTTTTTCTTTCTTTTTTTTTTTTTTTTTGCTAGATGAATATATTTGAGTTACTGTTTGATTAATTTCAGAACTTATTGTTATACAAAATGAAAATAACCCTTACATAGGTGAGTGGCAGATATGTTACATGAGCTAAGATATTTTGCATGCTTTTACAATATTTTGATTATGTGACCAATTTACTTACATATATTCCTGTCACAATAATTAAATAACAAAAAACAAAATTATATTTTCGGTTCTCTCATGATAAAGTTTCTTTCCTTTCAATATGTTTTTTTTTTTTTGTATTTTCCTCAATTACATTACCAATGCTATCTTAAAAGTCCCCCATATACTCCCCCACACATCCCTACCCACCCATTCCAATTTTTTTGGCCCTGGCATTCCCCTCTACTGGGGCATATGAAGTTTGTTTGTCTAATGGGCCTCTCTTTCCAGTGATGGCCGACTAGGCCATCTTTTGATACATATGCAGCTAGAGTCAAGAGATTCGGGGTACTGGTTAATTCATAGTGTTGTTCCACCTATAGGGTTGCAGATCCCTTTAGCTCCTTGGGTACTTACTCTAGCTCCTCCATTGGGAGCCCTGTGATCCATTCAATTGCTGGCTGTGAGCATCCACTTCTGTGCTTGCTAGGCCCCAGCATAGTCTCAAAAGAGACAGCTATATCTGGGTCCTTTCAGCAAAATCTTGCTAGTGTATGCAATAGTGTCAGCATTTAGAAGCTGATTATGGGGTGGATCCCTGGATATGGCAATCTCTAGATGGTCCATCCTTTCGTCACAGCTCCAAACTTTATCTCTGTAACTCCTTCCATGGGTGTTTTGTTCCCAATTCTAAGAAGGGGTAGTGTCCACACTTTGGTCTTCATTCTTCTTGAGTTTCATGCATTTAGCAAATTCTATCTTATATCTTGGGTATAATAAGTTTTGGGCTAATATCCACTTATCAGTGAGTATATATTGTGAGTTCCTTTGTGATTGTGTTACCTCACTCAGGATGATGCCCTCCAGGTCCATCAATTTGCCTAGGAATTTCATAAATTCATTCTTTTTAATAGCTGAGTAATACTCCATTGTGTAAATGTACCATATTTTCTGTATCCATTCCTCTGTTGAGGGGCATCTGGGTTCTTTCCAGCTTCTGGCTATTATGAATAAGGCTGCTATGAACATAGTGGAGCATGTGTCCTTCTTACCAGTTGGGACATCTTCTGGATATGCCCAGGAGAGATATTGCTGGGTTCTCTGGTAGTACTTTGTCCAATTTTCTAAGGAACCACCAGACTTATTTCAAGAGTGGTTATACAAGCTTGCAATCCCACCTACAATGGAGGAGTGTTCCTCTTTCTCCACATCCTCGCCAGCATCTGCTGTCACCTGAATTTTTGATCTTAGCCATTCTGACTGGTGTGAGGTGGAATCTCAGGGTTGTTTTGATTTGTATTTCCCTGATGATTAAGGATGTTGAACATTTTTTCAGGTGCTTCTCTGCCATTTGGTATTCCTCAGGTGAGAATTCTTTGTTCAGTTCTGAGCCCCATTTTTTAATGGAGTTATTTGATTTTCTGGAGTCCACCTTCTTGAGTTCTTTATATATATTGGGTATTAGTCCCTTATCTGATTTAGGACAGGTAAAGATCCTTTCCCAATCTGTTGGTGGTTTTTTTGTCTTATTGATGGTGTCTTTTGCCTTGCAGAAACTTTGCAGTTTCATGAGGTCCCACTTGTCAATTCTCTATCTTACAGCACAAGCCATTGCTGTTCTATTCAAGAAATTTTCCCCTGTGCCCATATCTTCAAGGCTTTTCCCCAGTTTCTCCTCTATAAGTTTCAGTGTCTCTGGTTTTATGTGAAGTTCCTTGATCCACTTAGATTTGACCTTAGTACAAGGAGATAGGAATGGATCAATATGCATTCTTCTACATGATAACAACCAGTTGTGCCAGCACCATTTGTTGAAAATGCTGTCTTTCTTCCACTGGATGGTTTTAGCTCCCTTGTCGAAGATCAAATGACCATAGGTGTGTGGCTTCATTTCTGGGTCTTCAATTCTATTCCATTGGTTTACTTGTCTGTCACTATACCAGTACCATGCAGTTTTTATCACAATTGCTCTGTAGTAAAGCTTTAGGTCCGGCATGGTGATTCCACCAGAGGTTCCTTAATCCTTGAGAAGAGTTTTTTATATCCTAGTTTTTTTGTTGCTCCAGATGAATTTGCAGATTGTACTTTCTAATTCGTTGAAGAATTGATTTGGAATTTTGATGGGGATTGCATTGAATCTGTAGATTGCTTTTGGAAAGATAGCCATTTTTACAATGTTGATCCTGCCAATCCATGAGCATGGGAGATCTTTCCATCTTCTGAGATCTTCTTTAATTTCTTTCTTCAGAGACTTGAAGTTTTTATTATACAGATCTTTCACTTCTTTAGTTAGAGTCACGCCAAGATATTTTATATTATTTGTGACTATTGAGAAGGGTGTTGTTTCCCTAATTTCTTTCTCAGCCTGTTTATTCTTTGTGTAGATATAGGCCATTGATTTGTTTGAGTTAATTTTATATCCACCTACTTTCACTGAAGCTGTTTATCAGGTTTAGGAATTCTCTGGTGGAATTTTTAGGGTCACTTATATATACTATCATATCATCTGCAAAACGTGATATTTTGACTTCATCTTTTCCAATTTGTATCCCTTTGATCTCCTTTTGTTGTCGAATTGCTCTGGCTAGGACTTCAAGTACAATGTTGAATAGGTATGGAGAAAGTGGGCAGCCTTGTCTTGTCCCTGATTTTAGCGGGATTGCTTCCAGCTTCTCACCATTTACTTTGATGTTGGCTACTGGTTTGCTGTAGATTGCTTTTATCATGTTTAGGTATGGGCCTTGAATTCCTGATCTTTCCAAGACTTTTATCATGAATGGGTGTTGGATCTTGTCAAATGCTTTTTCCGCATCTAACGAGATGACCATGTGGTTTTTGTCTTTGAGTTTCTTTATATACTGGATTACGTTGATGGATTTCCGTATATTGAACCATCCTTGCACCGTTTTATTGATGGTATCTTTTGCCTTGCAGAAACTTTGCAGTTTCATGAGGTCCCATTTGTCAATTCTCGGTCTTGGGTATGTTGTGGCATCATTTTCATTAAATTCTAAAAATTCTTTAATTTCTTTCTTTATTCCTTCCTTGACCAAGGTATCACTGAGAAGAGTGTTGTTCAGTTTCCACGTGAATGTTGGCTTTCCATTATTTATGTTGTTATTGAAGATCAGCCTTAGTCCATGGTGGTCTGATAGGATGCATGGGACAATTTCAATATTTTTGTATCTGTTGAGGCCTGTTTTGTGACCAATTATAAGGTCAATTTTGGAGAAGGTCCCATGAGGTGCTGAGAAGAATGTATATCCTTTTGTTTTAGGATAAAATGTTCTGTAGATATCTGTTAAGTCCATTTGTGTCATAACTTCTGTTAGTTTCACTGTGTCTCTGTTTAGTTTCTATTTCTACGATCTGTCCATTGATGAAAGTGGTGTGTTGAAGTCTCCCACTATTATTGTGTGAGGTGCAATGTGTGCTTTAAGCTTTATTAAAGTGTCTTTAATGAATGTGGCTGCCCTTGCATTTGGAGCATAGATATTCAGAATTGAGAGTTCCTCTTGGAGGATTTTACCTGTGATTAGTATGAAGTGTCCCTCCTTGCCTTTTTTGATAACTTTGGGTCAGAAGTCGATTTTATTCGATATTAGAATGGCTACTCCAGCTTGTTTCTTCAGACCATTTGCTTGGAAAATTGTTTTCCAGCCTTTTAGTGTCTGTCTTTTTCCCTGAGATGGATTTCCTGTAAGCAGCAGAATGTTGGGTCATGTTTGTGTAGCCAGTCTGTTAGTCTATGTCTTTTTATTGGGGAATTGAGTCCATTGATATTAAGAGATATTAAGGAAAAGTAATTGTTGCTTCCTTTTATTTTTGTTGTTAGAGTTGGCATTCTGTTCTTGTGGCTGTCTTCATTTTGGTTTATTGAGGGATTACTTTCTTGCTTTTTCTAGGGCATGACTTCTGTCCTTGTATTGGTTTTTTTTGTTGTTGTTGTTGTTGTTATTATTCTTTGAAGGGCTGGATGCATGGAAAGATAATGTGTGAATTTGGTTTTGTCGTGGAATACTTTGATTTCTCCTTCTATGGTAATTGAGAGTTTGGCCGGGTATAGTAGCCTCGGCTGGCATTTGTGTTCTCTTAATGTCTATATAACATGTGTCCAGGCTCTTCTGGCTTTCATAGTCTCTGGTGAAAAGTCTGGTGTAATTCTGATAGGCCTGCCTTTATATGTTACTTGACCTTTCTCTTCTCCCTTACTGCTGTTAATAGTCTATCTTTATTTATTTAGTGCATTTGTTGTTCTGATTATTATGTGTCAGGAGGAATTTCTTTTCTGGTCCAGTCTATTTGGAGTTCTGTAGGCTTCTTGTATGTTCATGGGCATGTCATTCTTTAGGTTTGGGAAGTTTTCTTCTATAATTTTGTTGAAGATATTTGCTGGCCCTTTAAGTTGAAAATCTTCATTCTCATCAACTCCTATTATCCGTAGGTTTGGTCTTCTCAATGTGTCCTTTATTTCCTGGATGTTTTGAGTTAGGATCCTTTTGCGTTTTGTATTTTCTTTGATTGTTGTGCTGATGTTCTCTATGGAATCTTCTGTACCTGAGATTCTCTCTTCTATCTCTTGTATTCTGTTGCTGATGCTCGCATCTATGGTTCCAGATGTCTTTCCTAGGGTTTCTATCTCCAGTGTTGCCTCACTTTGGTTTTTCTTTGTTGTGTCACTTCCCTTTTTAGGTCTAGTATCGTTTTGTTCATTTCCATCAGCTGTTTGGATCTGTTTTCCTGATTTTCTTTAAGGACTTGTACCTGTTTGGTTGTGTTTTCCTGTTTTTCTTTAAGGACTTGTAACTCTTTAGCAGTGTTCTCCTGTATTTCTTTAAGTGAGTTATTAAAGTCCTTCTTGATGTCCTCTACCATCATCATGAGATATGCTTTTAAATTCGGGTCTAGCTTTTCGGTTGTGTTGGGGTGCCCAGGACTAGGTGGGGTGGGAGTGCTGCATTCTGATGATGGTGAGTTGTCTTGGTTTCTGTTAGTAAGATTCTTACATTTGCCTTAGCCATCCTATAATCTCTGAAATTAGTTGTTATAGCTGTCTCTGGTTAGAGCTTGTTCCTCCCATGATTCTCTTAGCCTCTATCAGCAGAGTGGGAGACTAGCTCTCTCCTCTGAGTTTCAGTGGTCAGAGCACTCTCTGCAGGCAAGCTCTCCTCTTACAGGAAAGGTTCACAGATATCTGTCCTTAGGACCTCCCTCCTGGCCGAAGAAGACGAAGGCCCAAAACAGGACCTGTCCTGAAGCTGAGTTGCTTTGGCCTGTCCCAGAAGCTGTTGGCTTTTGTATTCTACATTCTCACCTGTGTAGAATACTCTCAGAGGAGACCTGGAACCAAGATGTCTGCCGCCAATGCTCAGGCCAAGCACTCCCGGCCCAGGCCAACCCCTATCCTCTGGCTAGGAAAGTGGCCAACTCTCTGGGGCCAGAAAAGGGGGCTGCCTTAGAAGCTCTGTGGCTCCCACCTGTCCCAGAAGCTTTTAGCTTCTGTATTCCGTACTCTCACCTGTGCAGAATACACTCAGCGGGGTCCCGGAAACAAGATGTTGGCTACTAATGCTCAGGCAAAGCGCTCCCGCTCTAGGCGGACCCCTTTCCTCTAGCCAGGAAAGTGGCCGGATGTCTGGGGCCTGTGCAGAATACTCTTGGCTGGGTCCCGGAACCAAGATGTCTGCTGCCAATGCTGAGGCAAAGCACTCTCGCTCCAGGCGGACCCCTTTCCTCTGGCTGGGAAAGTGGCCAGATGTCTGGGGCCTGTGCAGAATACACTCGGCAGGGTCCCGGTACCAAGATGTCTCCAGGACAATTTCTTAACTGTCCAAAAACAGTCCTTTTAAAGGAACAGTATTTTTTCTTATGAGTAGCATAAGCAATTGCAAGCTTGAGAATTAGTAGCATTTGAGGGATGAACAATTTTAAGCAATTGTAAGCTCTGAGATACATTTATTAATAAAGATACAAATTAAGCTTGATTATTCAACATTTTACAACACCATCTACAGCACACAAATTAATTATCTGTGTTGAAGCAGGGGGAAGCTCAAAAGAATAGGTGTGTGATCCAATTCACATATACTTTTCTCCCATAGAAAGGATGTTTTTTAAACACAGTAAATGGGATGCATGCATGCATGAATTTATAGAAGATATAAAAGCATGCATAAAAACAATTTTTAACTTATCTTTAGGATGATTATCAATTTTATTTAAAATGGTGGTATGCAATAAATCAAATATTAATATTCTGTAATAACCAAATTAATTGCTGTTTTGAACAAGGAACAGACACTTAGTCAGGTTTTTAAGACACTATTTTTGTTATAGTTATTCTAAAATATATGAATTTATCTTACAATTATTTTTGTTAGCACCACAGCAGCTTAATAGGATGCTGAAACTTTAGTTTGAGGTGAAGGATGATTTTACAACAATGTTTTCTCTAGCCAAGGAATTGTTGTGGGCACATTTAATAACCAATAACTAAAATAGGCAGTTAGATTTAATTACCAATGATTATAATTGATAACAACTATAAAAGCTTTCTTTAATTTCTGCAAGTTAATTTGTGTTCTTTGCCAATTAATTTGTGTCTCACTTAATAGCACCTGACAAAGGCTTAAGTTCTCTTGTGGTGAGTTTAAGGTGAGGTCTTATCCAATTAACATCTCTTAGAAGCTTTTGAAAATAAAATTTTGAAGCAAATCAATTTTTCCTTCTTAGATTTTTGGACCACGATTTTCTAGTATAACTAAAAACCTAAGTATTAAAAGATATTGCCTCTGAATCTTAAGGAATCTTCCCTGAAGGCAGGGAGAGGTGAGATCACAGGAAGATCCCCAGTCACGGTTTGTGAAACAAGGGAGATTTTGTGACAGCTTCCCCAAGGCTGCTTTGAACTTGCATTAACTCGAACATAAGAAAAAATTTCTAACTCAAGCATTATG
The DNA here is from genome assembly GCF_978045245.1 of Mus caroli. NCBI lineage: Eukaryota > Metazoa > Chordata > Mammalia > Rodentia > Muridae > Mus > Mus caroli. Next base: position 37,441,449 of record NW_028227263.1, on the reverse strand, counting down.
GCTCTCCTGTAATGAGGACCAAAATTTAGAACTACTAAGTTTCTTAGTAATATTGGATTGTAACTACAAACTTGGGAAGGCAAAACTCAATTTCAAAACAATTTATCATTTTAAGAATTAACAAAACAAAACAAACAAACAAATAATGCAATCAAAAAATGGGGGATAGAAATAAACCAAGAATTCACAACAGAGGAATCTCGAATGGCTGAGAAGGACCTAGAGAAATGTTCAAAGTCCTTAGTGATCAGAAATGCAAATCAAAATGACCCCGAGGTTCCACTGTACACCAATTAGAATGGCTAAGATCAAAAACTCAGGTGACAACATATGTTGGTGAGGATGTGTAAATGGCTTCTAAATGTCCATCTCACCAACAAATTCTTTACCATTTATGGTACTATTAATCACATCTCATCTTCACTATTTATTCTCATAACTTCAGAACTTACATCAAAACCTTCAATGCTTAGATTGATTCCAGCATCCATGAGAAGAACCAGGTGGTGACTCCCTGCTCATAGTACTAATACTCATAGTACTAATGCTCATAGTACTAAGATTCATAGGCAACCTTCCTGGAATCCATTGGTGAGCTAGCCAAACCTACTTGGAGGATTTTAAGCTAGTGAGAGATATTAATGCCCTCCTCTGAATTTAGATTGCTCCTTAGCATCAATGCCCAAGGCTGTTCTTTGCTCTACACACACACACACACACACACACACATACACACACACACACACACGAACACCCATGTACAAACACAGGCATACAACTAATGAGTTTTATTTTTAAACTAACACACACATGTGAATATTTAAAGCACTTATTTTTAGAATTCATATTTAATTTAATTTTAAATAATATAGAAAAGGAAAACACACAAGACAACAGGTTATTATGTTACTTTTTGGCACAAATACATAATGTGTGCAGTATATATAAATTTAAACATAGGTAGTTCCTGAAACATCGGCCATGTCTTTTTAAAAAAAAGGTTGATTGATTGATTGATTGGTTGTATAAGTTCACTGTAGCTATCTCCAGACACACCAGAAGAGGTCATCAGATCTCATTATAGATGGTTATGAGCCACCATGTGGTTGCTGGGATTTCATCTCAAAACCTCTGGAAGAGCAATCAGTGCTTTTAACTGCTAAACCATCTCTCCAACCCCCTATCATGCTTTTAAAAAGGTATTTATCAACTTTAAAAAAGTAATGGCCTTCATTGCAAAATTCCTATGTAAACACATGTCATGCTTTTGTGTTGTCCACCATTTTCTCTCTAAGATGCCCCTCTTATCTCTGACCTACATCAGTACACTTCTCAGTCACTAATAATCCTTCTTTGTTTTCAGGCCACTTTTTAAAATATTTTCTGTATATGAGAGAGACCATGGAATGTTTTCTGTGATGTATTTGGCTCATTGCAATCCTCCCATTGCATACATTTTTTGTGCACACCACAGGGTTTTTAATGACTGCCTAATAGCCAGTAATTATGTACATCAATTTTTCTTTATCTACTCTTATGCTGACACACTCTTGGACTGACTATATTTTGGCTAAATAGTGGTACAATAAAGGTATTTATGCAAGTGGCTTTTGTATGATATCATAATATTTGGATATGTGTCTTGAAGTGGTATAGTAGGGCCAAACATTGATTCAGAAATATTGAGGACTCATGTTATTTCTGTAATGGTTGTCCTAATGTGTACACCTACCCACAGCATCTACACAGCTTCACCAGAATTTGTTACTATTGTTATTTTTGATAATAGATATCCAAGTGTGGCAAGATAAAGTTTTTATTTTAATTTCCTGATGCCTAAACACAAGAATTTCCTTGTATATTTATGGACCAATTATACTTTTGTGAGATTATTATTGTGTGGCCTAAGTTGGTCTCATATATAATGTGTATCCCAGCTTGGCCTTGGATTTATGATCCTCTTGCTTCAACCTCCTGAATGCAGGTAAATTACATGATGTATACCCACTGTACTTCTTTCTTATGCTTATTTTTCATTACTTTTAAGTCAATATATAAATCAATAGGCTTCATAGACACTTTTATACATACCCAAAAGAGCATGCATAGTACATACTCACAAATAAGTCAATATTGGCCAAAAAATACAGAATACCCAGGACACAACCCACAGAACTTAAGAAGGTTAACAAGCCAAAGGACCCAAGTGAGGATGCCTCAATCCCACTTGGGAAGGAGAAGAAAGCAGAGGGCAGAGGGAAAAGGGAAGGAGAGAACTGGGTGGTAGAGGGGAGTGGAAGAGGCAGTGGAAAGGGGAAACATGATCAGGTATTGGGGGTGCCAGGAGTGAAGCCCCACTGGCCAACAGAATGAATGGAAATATACAACCTCAGGAAGTGAGAGGTAGCGTGACCATCTAAAATGTATCAGAGATCTGGGAGGTGAGAAAATCTCAAGACTCAAAGGGACAGACCTTAGATGAAATGCCCAACAATGGGGAGATGGAACTTGTAGAGTCTAGCTCCAATAGAAAGAGAGGGCATCAAATGGAGAAAGGGGTTGCCATACCACAGTCAAAAACTCTGGCACAGAATTTTCCCTGTATAAAAGAACTGCAGGGACAAAAATGGAGAGGAGACTAAAAGAAAGGAGGTCCAGTGACCATTGGAATCCAGCTCAAGCGGGGGCTCCAAGGCCTGACACTGTTGCTTATGCTATAGTTTGCTTACAGACAGGAGCCTAGCATGACTGCCCTCTGAGAGGTCCAGTAAGCAGCTGAAAGAGTCAGATGCAGATACTTACACCCAACCAATGGACAGAAGCTGGGGAACCCTGTGGTTTAATTAAGGAAATATTGGAAGAAACTGAGGAGGAAGGTGACCCCATTTGAGACCAGTAGTCTCAACTAACCTGGACTCTTAAGATATCTGGGACACTGAGCTACCAACCAGGCAAAATGCATGAGCTGGTCTGAGGCCCCCGACACATATATACCAGAGGACTGCCTGGTCTGACCTTAGTGGGAGAAGATGTTTCTAACCTTCAAGCAACTTGAGACCCCCCAGGAATGGGTAAGTCTGAAGGTGGTGAGTGGACATCCTCTTAGAGAAAGGAAGGAAGAGGAATGGGATAAGGAATTATAAGTGGGAGAACTGGAGAGGGACAACAGCTGCACTGTAAAAAAAAAATAATAATAATAAAAGTAATTAAAACTCCAATGAAAGATGAAAAGTCAGTTTTATTTGTTTATTTATTTTTACCTTTTGGTTTCAAAATTAGTGGTAGCTTAAGTTTTCATCTTTGTGGAATTTGAATTTTATTTACAAAAATAGATATGCTCAAACAATTATTTCTTCCCTGATACCTTAAAAAGACACAACTCAGTGCCTTAAACAATGATCTGCATCCAGATTGTTTTTAACTAAGTCAAGTTTCATCTTTCTTCCATGTCTTCTGCTTAGCTGGTTGGCTAGGAGCAATTTTTGACCCTGTTTCTTTTCTTATTGCTTCTTCTCAGTCTATCAAATGCCACACAAGACAGTGAGCACCATGCCTTACTGGTGATAGGCACTTTGTAATAAATTTAGCCATTGGAGAATTATTCCGTTTTAGATCATGTATTACTTCCAGAGGGTTGTTGTTTGTTTGTTTGTTTAGTTTTGTTTTTTGTTTTTTAAATTTTTTCCTGACTCCTCCAGAGCATATTAAACTGTTCTTCCAGAATTGTTTTAGCTTCCATTAACTGTGTACCAGCAAAGATGCTTGGTCCTGAATTGTATTGCAATGTATTTGCCATTTAGGCAAAATCTATGTATAACTTTAATGTTTATGTGTTTCATTTTCCAAACTGCATTCTAACTCCTTGAATTCAGGATGATATCTATTCCTCTTGGTGGTTAAGGCCTACCATGTGCCAGCCATTGTACATAGCCTGGTCACCCAATTACACCATAAAACACTAAAGCTTCCATTTTTCATTTCATTAAGTCTTTGACAGTAGATTTTGTTACATTTTCAGCCACTTTCTCCTCTGTGTTGAACACCTTATTTTCATATTAATTCACTATTATGTCAAAAATGACTAGGCTAAATTAGAAAAATGTCTAAATTTGTGCAAAGCTGTTAGCTCATTACTTACCCTCATATACAATATCCACTTGCTTGCCAGCAAAGTCCTGCCAAATAAAGGGGTTACTGACAATATATAATTTTAATTAATATATTTGGTTTTAGAATAATAATATATATTGCTTTACACAGAAAAAAAAACATTTTAATGAGGGTGCTCACTGGAGGGAGGGTGGGATTGGGGAGGTTTCCGGAGGGGAAACCAGGAAAGGGGTTAACATTTGAAATTCAAATAAATAAAATATACAATATCCTTCTTGATGCCCTCTACCATTATCATGAGATATGCTTTTAAATCCGGGACTAGCTTTTCGGTTGTGTTGGGGTGCCCAGGACTAGGTGGGGTGGGAATGCTGCGTTCTGATGATGGTGAGTGGTCTTGATTTCTGTTAGTAGGATTTTTATGTTTGCCTTTTGCCATCTGGTAATCTCTGGAGCTAGTTGTTATAGTTGTCTCTAGTTAGAGCTTGTTCCTCAGGTGATTATGTTATCCTCTATCAGCAGACATGGGGGACTAGCTCTCTCCTTAATTTCAGTGGTCAGAGTACTCTCTGCAGGCAAGCTCTCCTCTTGCAGGAAAGGTGCCCAGATATCTGGTGTTCGAACCTGCCTCCTGGCAGAAGTTGTGTTCATTGGTGGCATTTTTGTCTTATTGACAGTGTCTTTTGCCTTACAGAAGGTTTGCAATTTTATGAGGTCCCATTTGTCAATTCTTGATCTTACAGCACAAGCCATTGATGTACCATTCAGGGATTTTCCCCCTGTGCCCATATCTTCAAGGCTTTTCCCCACTTTTTCCTCTATAAGTTTAGGTGTCAACACCTAAACCTGAAAAACAACTTCGGTGAAGTAGCTGGATATAAATTTAATTCAAACAAGTCAATGGCCTTTCTCTACACAAAGAATAAACAGGCTGAGAAAGAAATTAGGGAAACAACACCCTTCTCAATAGTCACAAATAATATAAAATATCTTGGCGTGACTGAACTAAGGAAGTGAAAGATCTGTATGATAAAAACTTCAAGTCTCTGAAGAAAGAAATTAAAGAAGATCTCAGAAGATGGAAAGATCTCCCATGCTCATGGATTGGCAGGATCAACATTGTAAAAATGGCTATCTTGAAAAAAGCAATCTACAGATTCAATGCAATCCACATAAAAATTCCAACTCAATTCTTCAAGGAATCAGAAAGAGCAAACTGCAAATTCATCTGGAATAACAAAACACCTAGGATATAAAAAACTCTTCTCAAGGATAAAAGAACCTTTGGTGGAATCACTATGCCGGACCTAAAGCTGTACTACAGAGCAATTGTGATAAAAACTGCATGGTACTGGTATAGTGACAGACAAGTAGACCAATGGAATAGAATTGAAGACCCAGAAATGAACCCACACACCTATGGACACTTGATCTTCGACAAGGGAGCTAAAACCATCCAGTGGAAGAAAGACAGCATTTTCAACAAATGGTGCTGGCACAGCTGGTTGTTATCATGTAGAAGAATGTGAATCTATCCATTCCTATCTCCTTGTACTAAGGTCAAATCTAAGTGGATCAAGGAACTTCACATAAAACCAGAGACACTGAAACTTATAGAGGAAAAAGTGGGGAAAATCCTTGATCATATGGGCACAGGGGGGAACCAACAGATTGGGAAAGGATCTTTACCTATCCTAAATCAGATAGGGGACTAATATCCAATATATATAAATAACTCAAGAAGGTGGAGTCCAGAAAATCAAATAACCCCATTAAAAAATGGGGCTCAGAACTGAACAAAGAATTCTCACCTGAGGAATACTGAATGGATGAGAAGCACCTGAAAAAATGTTCAACATCCTTAATCATCAGGGAAATGCAAATCAAAACAAACCTGAGATTCCACCTCACACCAGTCAGAATGGCTAAGATCAAAAATTCAGGTGACAGCAGATGCTGGCGAGGATGTGGAGAAAGAGGAACACTCCTCCATTGTTGGTGGGATTGCAAGCTTGTACAACCACTCTGGAAATCAGTCTGGCGGTTCCTTAGAAAATTGGACATTGTACTACCGGAGGATCCAGCAATACCTCTCCTGGGCATATATCCAGAAGATGTCCCAACTGGTAAGAAGGACACATGCTCCACTATGTTCATAACAGCCTATTTATAATAGCCAGAAGCTGAAAAGAACCCAGATGCCTCTCAACAGAGGAATGGATACAGAAAATGTGGTACATTTACACAATGGAGTACTACTTAGCTATTAAAAAGAATGAATTTATGAAATTCCTAGGCAAATGGATGGACCTGGAGGGCATCATCCTGAGTGAGGTAACACAATCACAAAGGAACTCACACAATATGTACTCACTGATAAGTGGATATTAGCCCAAAACTTAGGATACCCAATATATAAGATAGAATTTGCTAAATGCATGAAACTCAAGAAGAATGAAGACCAAAGTGTGGGCACTGTGCCCCTTCTTAGAATTGGGAACAAAACACCCATGGAAGGAGTTACAGAGACAAAGTTTGTAGCTGTGACGAAAGGATGGACCATCTAAAGACTGCCATATCCAGGGATCCACCCCATAATCAGCTCCAAACGCTGACACCATTGCATACACTAGCAAGATTTTGCTGAAAGGACCCAGATATAGCTGTCTCTTGTGAGACTATGCCAGGGCCTAGCAAACACAGAAGTGGATGCTCACAGTCAGCTATTGGATGGATCACAGGTCCCCCAACGGAGGAGCTAGAGAAAGTACCCAAGGAGCTAAAGGGATCTGCAACCCTATAGGTGGAACAACATTATGAACTAACCAGTACCCTTGAGCTCTTGACTCTAGCTGCATATGTATCAAAAGATGGCCTAGTCGGCCACCACTTCAAAGAGAGGACCATTGGACATGCAAACTTTATATGCCCCAGTACAGGGGAACGCCAGGGCCAAAAAATGGGAATGGGTGGGTAAGGAAGTGGGGGGGGGGTATGTGGGACTTTTGGGATAGCATTGGAAATGTAATTGAGGAAAATACGTAATAAAAATAAAAAATATTAAAAATAAAAAAAAGAAAGGATGCACCATCCATAGACTTCCACACCTGGGGATCCATCCCATAATCAGCCACCAAACTCAGACACCGTTGCATATGCCAGCAAGATTTTGCTGAAAGGACCCTGATATAGCTGTCTCTTGTGAGGCTATGCCAGTGCCTGACAAACACAGAAGTGGATGCTCACAGTCAGCTATTGGATGGAACACAGGGCCCCTAATGGAGGATCTAGAGAAAGTACCCAAGGAGCTAAAGGGGTCTGCAGCCCTATAGGTGGAACAACAATATGAACTAACCAGTACCCCCAGAGCTCATGTCTCTAGCTGCATATGTAGCAGAAGATGACCTAGTTGGCCATCATTGGGAAGAGAGTCCCCTTGATCTTGCAAACTTTATATGCCCCAGTACAGGGGAACACCAGGGCCAAGAATTGGGAGTGGGTGGGTAGGGGAGCGGGAGGGAGGGGTATGGGGGACTTTTGGGGTAGCATTTGAAATGTAAAGGAAGCAAATACCTAGTAAAAAATTGGAAAAAAAAGCAATATTGGTTGTAATTTTGTAGGGATTGTTACATTTCTATACAGAACTACAGAATTACAAGGGATCTGCAATTAGTGTTATCAAGAGAACTAGAGTACCACTGAGTCTTTGGCTGGTGAGTGAGTGTTATCCTATGATCTACCTATATCAAGAGCAATGCTCAGGGGTGATAATTTGGCTGTATTTCTGTTCTGGAAGGCATCCAAGTCATTTTTAAATTCTACTTTGTTGTTCAATTTATGACATTCATGTTCTTCCTTCTTATGAAACTAGGGAAATGTACAAAATTGTTATTTAAAATGTGACTTTATATAAGTTCTACTTCATGATTCTCTGGGGCAATATGCTAAATATGGCAATTCAAATACTTATGGATAAATATACATTGAATGAAACTACGTTTAGCTTTGATTCTTGAGATTTAGCATTATTTACATATTAAAATATCAAAGTAAACTTAGAACTAATGGTTCTTTGGAAATTTTTTTAAATTATAATGTAGTAAATAGTAAACAAATCCTATATGATTATGCATGAACATCTAGAGAAAATGAAGTAAAACTAACCTCTTGAGAATTGACAGGATCTTGGAAGCTTAGTTATTCTTGTGAATTTAATCACTCAGTATCTACCACACAAAATAATAATATTCCATGTTACTTCAGCAATCACATTTGAGTCTTTAGCATCTTTAGGGAATTATCCCCAAAGGAAACAAAACCTAAAAGATGACTACATAACCACACAACTTTGACTTTTCACTGAATGATAAATGAGTTCTCACGTCAAGAGGTAGGACTTTTGCTTTTTGTAATGAGTCTGGCTTAATGGTTTTCATGTATCATCTGAGAAAAAAATATTTATGTTCTGTATTGATTGATTGATTGATTGATTGATTGATTGATTGATTGATGTAGACCTTAGGTGCTGCAGTAGTCCAGACTCCTCTCTTTCTTGGTCCACAACATTGGGTGCTGTGTATTGATAGATGGTGGTGCAGTAGAGGGAGAAGCTCACCAAGAATCTAAGACTTCACATTCTGAAGAAGCCCTTTCAGGGAAGATTGACACCCAGCTAGTTCACTCTAGTTACTTTAATTAAACATCATACAAAGTTAATTGGGGGCTGGGAAAGGTTCCAGTTACCAAACTAATCTTGGACATACTCTTCATAAGAGCAGACAACCCACTCAAAGCTCAGTCCCTTTTGACCATGTCTAGGCATAATCAAATGTAGGAACTCCAGGTTGGCAAGGAATGTCTCAGGTTAAAGATTAGTGAAGCTCTCACCAAAAAAAAAAAAAAGAAAAGAAAGAAGAAAGAAAGAAAGAAAGAAAGAAAGAAAGAAAGAAAGAAAGAAAGAAAGAAAGAAAGAAAGAAAGAAAGAAAGAGAAAAGAAAAAGGAGTAAAAAGTGCAGACCTCCCAAAGACTACATTTCTTCAATATTCAAACAGTTTCACATAGCCAGAAACTGGGAACAACCCAGCATGACAGAAGAATGGATACAGAAAATGTAGTTCATTTACACAGTCTAACAACAAGTTTTCAGCCTCTACTGATTGACTCAAACATAGAAAGGCTTTGCTGAAATATTTCATTTCAATGCCAAACATAAAGGCTTTACTATACATATCAGTACAATTCCATTTAAGCTATGAAATGAATGTCCATTATGTTTTTTTCATAGTGATTGCATAGATATTTCACATTACTTGGTACAAACAACATTTTCTGTTCAAATATATTAAAACATCTAACAAATTTACAATAGACATTTTATTGATGATTTAAAATTCATTTAGTTTGTGCATGAACAATAAAGTTATTCATGTAGGAAATTGTTACACAATATCTATTTAAAATAAAACATGACAAAAACCAATTCCAATCAATTCTGGTATACAGGCATCTAATATTGTTATTATTTAACTTTACTATTACATAGATGTTAAGAGTAGAGTTCAGACAGTGAGGGTTCTAATTCTGATTTTACTGGCTGTTTTTTAAAGGAAAAGCAAGTGAAATAATCTCTTCTAAGTTATTAAAATATTGATGAAAATAATATTTTAAGGAAATATAAAATAATTTTAAAACATGAAAATATTGCAATTTCATAAATTACTTATTTGTATCATGCATAATTCTTAGATTCTTGCCTTTTTAATAATTATGTAAAATATTAGTTGCTATTCAAGTATTTTTTCCATGCATTCATCTTACCTAACATACTTTAATTTATTTTGGTTGTTCTAAACAATATTTTATTTTTATTTTTGTCTTTAAGGTATAGTTAGTTTTTAAAAATTACATGCAAAACAAATCAAACAAAACAACACTCTAATCAATATTTAATTTATATTTTTCTCTTTAAGGTATATTTGGCAAAACAGACATATTATGTGAGGGACACTTTTTTTAGGGATATTGCCCTAACCAACTTTAAATTGTAGACTCATCCTTACAGGCAAATAAATATGGATGCTTGGATATCTTTAAATATAATTGCATTATTTGTGTATTAATAAAAGTAAAACTACTAATTTATGAATGCCTTACTGTAATGTCTCCATCACAGCCTTGAACTGACATCAGGTGCCCCATGGCTTTCCTGGAGGTTGGGAACTACACTGCAGTGACAGAGTTCATTTTGGTGGGTTTAACAGATGACCCAGTCCTTAAAGTCATCCTCTTCACCATCATCCTGTGTATCTACCTGGTGACTGTGTCTGGGAACCTCAGCACCATCCTTCTCATCAGAGTCTCTTCCCAGCTCCATCACCCCATGTACTTTTTTCTCAGCCACTTGGCTTCTGTTGACATAGGCATTTCATCTTCTGTCACTCCCAATATGCTTGTCAACTTCCTGCTGGAGAGAAGCAGTATATCCTACACTGGGTGTGGCATCCAGCTTGGCTCAGCTGTTTTCTTTGGAGCTATTGAATGTTTCCTTCTGGCTGCCATGGCTTATGATCGTTTTGTGGCAATCTGCAACCCACTGCTTTATTCAACTAAAATGTCCAGACAAGTCTGTATCCAGTTGCTTGTAGGGTCTTATATTGGTGGGTTTCTTAATGCTTCCTCCTTTACATTTTCCTTTATTTCTTTTCTCTTCTGTGGTCCAAATAGAGTCAATCACTTTTTCTGTGATTTTACTCCTTTAGTTGAACTCTCCTGTTCTGATAATGTTGTCCCCATAATTCTTGATTCATTTTCTGCTGGCTCTATCATTGTGTTCACAGTGTTGGTCATAGCCATTTCTTACACCTACATCCTCATCACCATCCTGAAGATGCGCTCCACTGAGGGTCGACACAAGGCCTTTTCCACCTGCACCTCCCACCTCACTGCAGTTACTCTGTTCTATGGAACTGTCATATTCATTTATGTGATGCCCAAGTCCAGCTATTCCACAGACCAGAACAAGGTGATATCTGTGTTCTACATGGTGGTGGTCCCCATGTTGAACCCCCTCATCTACAGTCTCAGAAATAATGAAATTAAGGGTGCTTTGAAGAGACAGCTTGGTAAAACAATATTTTCTTAGAGACATCTGTTATTTTGATAGACATGATGTAGTAATAATGCCTCTTTGATATAATATTAAAGGGAAGGTTCTGATTGAAAAAGATTGCTGAAAGTATTAGCATGTGACGAATTTTACAATAGATATGTGGGGTCAAATATCATGTTACATACAAATTTCTTTAAAACAATCGAATTAAGTCTCAAATTAACACCATAATGAATAATACAAATATAAATTCCAAAATATACTTTTGAGGTTACATTAATATTTTTCAAAGCTGTTCATATTTAAGCATGTTACAGGGTTGGTATTAATTGTTCCAAAATCTGGTGTCATCTTGAAAAGCCTGCTGCCTATCATAGTACTCTTGGAGAATGCTAGAGACATTTAGAAATGGAGCCTAGTTGCAATCTTACTTTACTGGAGGCATGCCATAAAAGAGATTTAGGCACTTAGAACTTTGACAATCTTCTTTTCTGTGCAAGAGGTAAGTAGCTTTGTTCAACCACACATTCCTACCATGAGGCACAGAAACAGAGCATATCAATAGACTCAACCTACCAGGATGAGGCCTGTAAAACTCTGCACCAGGACTAACATTTTTCTTTTTATTGGTTGATTATCTTAACTATAGTATATTTGCTATAGTAATAGAAACCTCTTTAATACAGACTTCAATCTTTCATTTATCTTGAGATACAACTGATAAATATAAACATCCTATTGAATGATAAGAAGCAAGAAGAAACTAAAATTCCTAGAAATATTGTAGAAAGGATTATCTATAAGGATAGACTTTGGAGACTCATAAAATCTCTGATCTGTGATCTTGACCGCTGGTCATGGCCTAAGTGTGTAATCTGTAGAAAAGAGTAGAAAATCCATCTCAGATTTATCTGTGAATTTCTCTGTCTAATAATATTTTCTTATATTGTGAAGTCTTCATACATTATAATATGAATATTGATCATATGCACCCAGTACTATCTCCCTCTAACTTCATAGACTATCCCTTCTCTATCTCCTACCACTTAACTGCATATCTCCTTTTTAAATATCCATTTTAAATTTTTAAATCTCCATTTTAAATCATTTCTTTTATTTGGGGGATTATAGTATAATTTTATACTCCATTTCTTCCCCCCAAACATCCCCATATACTACTCCTTTCCCTTTCATGTTTCATAGCTACTGTTTTCTATTTTCATTAATAAGTTCTGAGTTCAATTAGTATTTCATATATGTACACAGTTGTGTGGGCATGTACTGGGTAAGTAACATACCAGCAGTCATATTGCAAAATAAGAGTGACTCTATCCTCAAGAACCATCAGCTGTTAGTAGCTCCTCTGACATACTTTGGACTACAAAGACTCTTTTTCTTCCATTTCTGCTGGAATATAGATGGGATTGATCTTGTGAAAGTACCCATATTAGTTGTGTAGCAGCCATGTTATATTTAGAAGTCAGGACTACACAGTGATTCTCTCTATCAACCAGTTCTTACATTCTTTCCAGCTCCCCTTCTGTGAAGTTCCCTGTGGATTGTAAGGTGGAAATTGCTATTGATGACCCATGTTCAGGAGAACAAACAGACTATTTTGATCAGCTATAGGCCTCTGCATTAACCACTATCCAGTTGAGTTTGGGTTAAATAGTATGAGGGAAAATAAAACAAAGCAAAACTAATCATGAACACACAAACAAACAAATAACAAACAAAAAAAAAAAACCAGGGAGCATAGGAGACTGATGTGCTAAGGCAGAGAGTGTTCAAAATAGTCCTCACTGGGAACTCAAAACTCTTCTAAGTACAGCAGCATGGCCTCAAATTCTTCTAGGATTGGATGCTATTTCTGAAGTTGTGTGAATTCAGTATTCATTCATGTGCATGCAAAAAAATAAATAAATAAAACCAAGGTTGAAAACAATACAAATGTCTTCCCTGTGTTCAGGATTCCAGCCTCCATGAACTTCTGGTATGCATGCCTGTGATAATTTGTGCCATTCTATGTCAGATACAACATGTGAGATCTTGTGCTGGAATGAGCAGGTTCCTGAATTTCTAAGAACCAAGAGAAACAAACCAAAACACTTTCCCAGAAGATTCAAGCTTGTAAGTCTGACCATGAAATTGAGAAGAGGGAAGTTTTAGAAACACTTCATGACTTTAGAAAGCCTTGTAGTTTAGTTTAGAGAGACTTTGAAGACTTCAGAGCCATACCCTTCTCTGTATGCTGAAGATACTTTGTATGTTGTTCACTTGAAATTGTGGTGACCTTCCCAATTTCAAATTATATTTTGAAATTCTGACATGCAAAGCACTATTCTTTTTTTAGTGCTGGGATCACTAATATTTATTTTTGTTGAGCTTTTTTTAAAATTCTTTAATCTTGTTTTACAGTCCAAACTTTATTCCCCTCCCAGTCCATCCTCTTACTGTTCCACATGCCACACCTCCTCCCTTTTCCCTTGCCTACAAGAGGATGTCCCCACTCCCCACCTCCCCACCCCACCAGACCTCCCCACTCCCTGGGGCCCAAGTCTCTTGGGCGTTAGGCGCATCTCTCTGACCTAATCCAGATCTAGCAGTCCTCTGCTGTGTATGTGTTGGGGGCCTCATACCAACTGGTGTATGCTGCCTGGTTGGTGGTTCAGTGTCTGAGAGATCCCAGGAATCCAGGTTAGTTGAGACTGCTGGTCTTCCTATAGGGCTGCCCTCCTCCTCAGCTTCTTCCAGCTTTTCCCTAATTCAACCACAGGGGTCACCGACTTCTGTCCATTGGTTGAGTGTAAATAACTTCATATGAATGTTTCAGGTGTTTTTTGGGCCTTTCAGAGGGTAGTCATGATAGGCCCCTATTTGTAAGTACACCACAGCCTCAGTAATAGTGTCAGGCCTTGGGGCCTCCCCCTGAGCTGGATCTCAATTTGGATCTGTCATTGGACCTCCTTTTCCTCAGGCTCTTCTCCATTTTTTTCTGCAGTTCTTTCAGACAGAAACAATACTAGTCAAGGTTTTTGACTGTGGGATGGCAACCCAATCCCTCCACTTGATGTACTGTCTTTTTACTGGAGGAAAGCACTATTCTATGCCACTGGGGTTGTAAATGAGAAACACTCAAAATGGAACTTATCTTCTATAATAGGATCCCCAGAATGAACTATGAATTTGGTTTGAGTAGTATGAGAGAAAAAAAGACAAAACAGAACATAAACAATAAGCAAAAGAAAACAAAGTGAACATAGGAGATTGATAAGGTAAGACAGGGAATATACAACATAGGTCTCACTGGGAACCCCAAACCCTAGTAGGGACTGCAGAATGTCCTCAAATTCTTCTGGGATATGGTGCTATTTCTGTACAGCCAGTTGTGTGGATTCAGCATTCATTCATAAGCATGTGATTTACTTTTGAGTTTTCAGTTGCCACTGATTATTTTAATCAAACCCATGAGGACCACAACCAGAAAAACTAATAAACATTAGGTTTGATAGGGTTTAGAGAATAACAATTCTAGTGATATCCATAAAAATATGAGAGCTATCAGGGGGTGGGTGGTCAGAAGAAAGGGGATCTAACCTGCAAATATTCTATCTCAATATAAAGAATTTGATAATCAGGAAGAAAATACCAGCTGCATGGCCTCTATGTTTAATGATTTTTGGGAATGAGTAGGGCAAAAGACATAACTAGGAATTATTCCTCAGAGACATGATATTGGTAGACATCACACACGTTCTCAGGAGACTATAAATGTAAGTTGTCAATCAATGCACAGATAGGAACTACATAGCTGTAGTTATGAACTTATATTCAATATGGTCAAAATCCAGTGGTATCCCAAGGTAAATTGAATAAATGAACAATTCAAGACTCAAGTTACCTTATCAAGCATAGAGAAAGAAACTGGCAAGCCAAAAGGAATCCGGGAATGTTAAACATGGAAGTCAGTAAAAGCAACATATGAAGAAAGAAATGAAACCAGTAACATTTGGCTAATATTGATATGAATCAACACAGAACAAAAAAGGTCAGAGATATTTGAAATGTATATATTCACAGAAAATAAATAAAAAAAGGATGTGCTGACAAGGTCAAGGGTATGTAGGGTTGTATAGCCAAGTAATAATAGCCAGGACAATATGTCTCTAGTAGAGCCCAGCAACCCTACCACAAGAGGCCCTGAGAATTGCAGCACAGATGAAGCATATAACAAAGAGCGTAAAATAGCTTTTATGTATACGAGAGATCTCCTTTTAAAAAAGAAATGAATATATCCCTTAAAGAGACCTATGTAAAACAAGCAGTGGGAAGAAGAGAATAAAACAGTCCAAGATCCAAAACTAGGAATAGAATCAATAAAGAAAACCAAAACCAAGGGAAATCAGAAAATATAACTTAGGTATTAGAACAGGAACCTCAGAGACAAACCTATCCAAAAAAGTACAAGAGATTGAACAGAGAACCTCAGATATTGAAGAACCAATAGAAGAAATAGATACCTCCATCAAAGCAAGTGTTAAATCAAAAAGTCACCTAGCATAAAACATTGATGAAAACTAGTACATTATGGAAAGACCAAATTGATAAATAATAGATATAGAGGAAGGAGAGTACAACCAGTGGAGGTAATCATCAAAATAATAGAAGAAAATTTCCCAAATGTATAGAACACCAAATAATTGGACAAGAAAAGAAAGGTCCATCAGCATATAATAATCAAAACACTGCACACACAGACCAGAAAACTATATTAAAATTTAGATGGGAAAATATGATATTCCATTTCAATAAAGAGAGAGAATATTAAAAATTTCAAAGATTTTTTCTTACAGTTTGCAGATTGTGTTGATGTATTTTTGTATATTGAGTCATCCCTACATCCCTTGGATGAACCTATTTGATCATGATGGATGATGTTTTTTATGTATTACTGGATTCAATTTACAAGTATTTTATTGAGTATTTTTGCATCAATGTTCATAATAGACATTGGTCTAAAGTTCTCTTTCTTTGTTGAGCCTTTGTGTGGTTTAGGTATCAGGGTGACTGTGGCTTCATAGAATGAGTATAGCAGTGATCCTTCTGTTTCTATTTTGTGGAATAATTTGAGTATTGGTATTAGCTCTTTTCTGAAAGTCCTGTAGAATTCTGAAATAAAACCATATGGCACTGGGCTTTGGTTGTTGTTGTTGCTGCTGTTGTCATTGATATCCTTTTTAAAAATATTTTTATTAGGTATTTTCCTCATTTACATTTCCAATGCTATCCCAAAAGTCCCCCATACCCCCCCATTCCCCTACCCACCCACTCCCACTTTTTGGCCCTGGCGTTCCCCTGTACTGGGGCATATAAAGTTTGCAAGTACAATGGGCCTCTCTTTCCAGTGATGGCCGACTAGGCCATCTTTTGATACATATGCAGCTAGAGTCAAGAACTCCAGGGTACTGGTTAGTTCATAATGTTGTTCCACCTATAGGGTTGCAGATCCCTTTAGCTCCTTGGGTACTTTCTCTAGCTCCTCCATTGGGGGCCCTGTGATCCATCCAATAGCTGACTGTGAGCATCCACTTCTGTGTTTGCTAGACCCCAGCATAGTCTCACAGAAACAGCTATATCTGTGTCCTTTCAATGAGCACTTCTATTTCTTTGGAGGTTCTAAGTCTGTTTAAATAGTTTACCTAATTTTGATTTAACTTTGGTAAGTGGTATCTATCTAGAAAATCATCTATTTTATTAAGATTTTTCCAATTTTGTTGATTATGGGTTTTTGAAGTAAGACCTAATGATTCCTTGAATTTCCTTATTGCCTGATGTTATATCTCCCTTTTCATTTGGATACTGTCTCTCTGTATTTTGGTTAGTTTGGCTAATGGTTTGTCTATCTTGTTGATTCTCTTGAAGAACCAGCTCTTGGCTTCATTGATTCTTTATATTGTTTTCTTTGTTTCTAACTGATTTATTTCAGTCCTAGCGTAGATTATTTCCTGCCTTCTCCATCTGTGGCTTGCCCTTCACTGCAGTTACCCTCTTCTATGGTGCTATCACATTCATTTATGTGATACCCAAGTCCAAATACTCCATGTACCAGAACAAAGTTCTGTCTGTGTTCTACATGGTAGTAGGCTCGCCATCTACAGCCTCAGGAATAGTGATATTAAGAGTGTCCTGAAAAGTCAGCTTGGTATTGACTACTATCAAAACTAACAATAGTAACAAATGCTGGTGAGGATATATAGAAAAAGAAACCCTTAAGTCTGTTGGTGGCTATGTATGTTAGCACAACCACTACAGAATATGAGCCCTCTATATTTCTAAATCACTGTATAATCTGGATATACCTTCTTAAGACATATATCCAAGGTAATAAAATCATCATACAAAAGTCACTCACATAACTATCTTTATTATACTAGTATTTTGCTAAAATACATCCTTAACCTAGGAGCTCAACAGCAGAAGAATAGGTGAAAAAAAGATGCTGTACATATATCATAGGCTATTATGCAATGGGAGGAATTCTAATAAGCCATATATATCACAGAAAATATCCCATAGACTCTTTCATATGCCAAAATGTTTAAAAAGTAGCCTGAAAACTAAGATGGATGATGAGGGACTAAGAAGTATATGACATAGGGCAGAGAGAAGAGGGGCATCAGAGAGAGAAAACAGGGTGGGGTGGACATCACCAAAGCATGATATATGTTTATTTAGAAATTTCACAATGAGGGCCATTAAGGTCTTTAGTTGATAATTGCCTTTGGAAAACACATGATGGATGTTTAAAGTGCTACCTGTGTTTAAATTAATATGTATGGCACACATTATGTATTTGAACCAGATGATAACATAGTGGTATACCATTTTTATTTTCAGTATTAGTTAAAAATAAACTCAATTTACATTTTAAATTAATATTTTTAATATTAGGTTGTGTGTTAATATAAAAATAAATCTCATTTTATTGGGTAAGTTTGTATATTATGGGTTAAGGTGTGTGTGTGTGTGTCAGAGGAAAACCATGGGAATTGTTGAAAAATAGCCATGAGCCCTATCTGCATCATGGCAGATCAATGTACCTTCCTCCAGACCCCACAGTCTGCCTATCTCCCAGGAAGTCCACTCTAACCAAGGACACAGGAGGAATTCTTTTTTTTTAAATTAGGTATTTATTTCATTTACATTTCCAATGCTATCCCAAAAGTCCCACACACACTCCCCCACACACTCCCCCAACCATCCACTCCCACTTCTTGGCCCTGGCGTTTCCCTGTACTGAGACATATAAAGTTTGCACGACCAATGGGCCTCTCTTTCCACTGATGGATGACTAGGCCATCTTCTGATACATATGCAGCTAGAGACACTAGCTCCGTGGGGTACTCTAACTAGGAACAGCACTGCCTGTCTCCCAGAAGACCATCTCTAATCCAAACAAAAACCCAAGCTAGTAAACACCAGAAATAACCAGATGGCAAAAGTCAAGAACAAGAACATAAGTAACAGAAGCCACTGTAATTTGACACCATCAGAACCCAGTTCTCCTACCACAGCAAACCCAGGATACCCAAACACACATAGCACCATCCCCAAAGGCATTCGCTGCTGATGACATGACACACAGCAAAGTCATCTGTCTCTACTTCTAATTATTCTCCATTTTCTGTCTCTTTTTGTCACTGTCCTCCAGGACTGTCCATTCATTGTCTGTGAAATTAATTGTATGGCCTCATTCACTCTATCCATTTCCATTCCTTACCAGTTTGCCTAAAGAAAACAATGCATGCAAGTTTATTGGTTCTCAGCATTTATCTTTCCTTTTGTAGTCACATATTGATTACAAGTATACAAAGCATTTTCTCACTAAGATATTAGCAAATTGAATCACAGCCTCCAGTCATTCTTGATACTCATTCCTTAGGCACAATACTTATGTTTTCTGGGGAGGTATTTTTTATTAAATATTTTCATGTATATATCATTGGGATTGACACCATGCCAGGTTATAGAGCAGTTCTATTAAAATTATCCACCTATTCTCATATTCCATCCCAGTGATGGTCATGCAATGTGATTCATGGATTGACAGATAACCACTCTGCAGAGAAGAATAAAGGAGTCCTTGAGTTAATTTTTAGACATGAAATCTTTTTACCATCAGGTACATTTGCACTGTACACAAAATAAATATGTTGGCAGATTGATGCTCCTAAAAGAGGGAAGTTCTTTGCCAATGAAGCCCACTTTAGAAAAGTAGAGGTATAATATAGAGAAAAGGATTCATGTCTTTTGACATTGGAAAAGCTCCCCTAAGTTATTAGAGATGAGAGACTAAAAGAAAAATTTATGTTTTGGTAACATCATCATCTGAGCTCTAGATAAAGCTAAGTCTTGACTGGTTCATCCCTATATTTCCTAGGCATATGACAATGGTCCCATTGATTGCTAAAGTCAGTTTGGACTAACTCCTAAGTGTCATCATTCTTATACAAGGCCTGTGAGAATAAATAAGATTGCCTGTATTTCACATAAAAGTTAATAGGACTAGAGAACTTACATCTCCGACTCAAGTTGCTGTGCCTAGCATAGGTGTCTTAAATTCAAGTTAGTAAGATCCAACTATGAAAATAGCCAGAAAGACTTTTTTTCTTTTTTATTATCAATTAATTTTTCATTTATTTATATCCTCCTCCTTGTCCCCCTTGCAGAGGTCTTCCCCCTCCACTCTCCCCTTCACACCTGAAAGAGTGCCCCTCTGTATCCCTACCACACTGGGGCATCAGGTCTCTACAGGATTAGGTGCATCTTCTCTCACTGAGGCCAGACAAACTAGCCCTCTGTTACATAAGTGTTGGGGCCTCGGATCAGCCCATGTATGCCCTCTGGTTGGTAGCTTATTCTCTGGGAACTCCCATGGATTCAGGTTGGTTGACGCTATTGGTCTTCCTGGGGGGTTGCTATTCCCTTCAGTCCCTTCAATCCTTCCCCTAACTCTTCTATAGGAATCCTCAATCTCCATCCAAGGCTTGGCTGTGAGTATCTACATCTGTCTCAGTCAACTTCTGGTAGAATCTCTCAGTGGATAGACATGCTAAGCTCCTGTCTGCAAGCACAACATAGCACAGTAATAGTGTCATGGTTTGGTGCCTGCATATGGGATGGATGCCAAGTTAGCACTTTCAATTGTTGGCTTATTCTTTCAGGCCCTGCTCTATTTTTGTCCCTGTATTTGTTTTAGACAGAAGCAATTTTGGGTCAAAAGTTTTGTAGGTGGGTTGGTGCCCCCATCCCTCCACTAGTGGTCCTTACTTAAGAGGTGGTCTCTATAGGTTCCATATCCCCACTGTGGGGATTTCATCTAAGGTTATCTATATTTTGTCCTGGGAGCCTTCTCCATCCCAGATATCTGAGAATTTCTTGAGATTCTCCCACCACCACCCCACCTCTGGCAACTGCACATTTCGATTCATTTGCCTGGCCCTCTGGACCTCTCTCCTGATACTGCCCCCCCCCCATTCTTTCCCGCTCCCCTCTCTGCTCTCTCACCAGAGTCATTCCTTTCCTCTTCCCCCCATGATTATTTTCTTCTCACTTCTAAGTGAGATTGGCACGCCCTCACTTGGGCCTTCTTGTTTAACTTCTTAAGCTCTTTGGGGGGTATCATAGATATTCTGTACTTTTTGGCTAATAACCATTTATCAGTAAGTACATACCATGCATGTCCTTTTGAGTCTGGGTTACCTTACTCAGGATGATATTTTCTAGTTACATCCATTTGCCTGCAAAATTCATTTTTTTCCGTTGTATATTTTTGGCGTCTTTGTCAAAGATCAAGTGACAGTAAGTGTGTGTTTTTATTTCTGGGTCTTCAATTCTATTCCATTGATCAACATGCCTGCCTCTATACCAATACCATGCAGTTTTTTTAATCGCTATTGCCCTGTAGTAAAACTTGAGGTCAGGGATGGTGATTTTCCCAGTTGTTCTTTTATTGTTAAGTATGGTTTTTGCTATTCTGGGTTTTTTTGCCTTTCCAGATGAATTTGAGAATTGCTCTTTCCATGTCTTTGAAGAATTGTGTTGGGATTTTGATGGGGATTTCATTGAATCTATAGATTGCCTTTGGCTGGATGGCCATTTTTACTATGTTAATTCTGCCAATCCATGAGCATGGGAGATCTCTCCATTTTCTGAGACCTTCTTTGATTTCTTTCTTGAGAGACTTGAAGTTATTGCCATACAGGTCTTTGACTTGTTTGGTTAGTTACCCCAAGATATTTTAAACTGTTTGTGGCTATCACGAAGGGAATTGTTTCCTTACTTTCTTTCTCAGCCTTATTATCCTTTGTATAAATGAAGGCTACTGATTTATTTGAGTTAATTTTATATCCCGCCACTTTGCTGAAGTTGTTTATCAGCTGGAGAAGTTCTCTGGTAGAATTTTTGGGGTCACCTATGTATACTATCATATCATCACCTTTATTTCTTCCTTGCCAATTTGTATCCCCTTGATCTCTTTTTGTTGTCTTATTGTTCTAGCTAACATTTTGAGTACTATATTGAATAGATATGGAGAGAGTGGGCATCCTTGTCTTGTCCCTGATTGCAGTGGGATTGCTTCAAGTATGTCTCCATTTAATTTGATATTGGCTGTTGGTTTGCAGTAAATTGCTTTTATTATGTTTAGATATGGGCTTTGAATTTCTGATCTCTCCAATACTTTTAACATGAAGGGGTGTTAGATCAAATGCTTTTTCAGCATCTAAGGAGATGATCATGTGATTTTTTTCTTTGAGTTTGTTTATATAGTGGATTACATTAATTGATTTTCATATATTAAATCAACCTCACATCCCTGGGATGAAGCCTACTTGATTGTGGTGAATGATGGTTTTGATGTGTTCTTGGATTCAGTTTGCAAAAATTTTATTGAGTTTTTTTGCATCGATATACATAAGCGAGACTGGTCTGAAGTTTTCTTTTCTGATTGGGTCCTAGATTCATAATGTCCTTGTTTTTAATAGGTGAATTGTATTCCATTGTGTAGATGAACCACATTTTTTATCCATTCTTCAGTTAAAGGATTGTCTTAGTCAGGGTTTCTATTCCTGCACAAAACATTATGACTAAGAAACAAGTTGGGGAGGAAAGGATTTTTTCAGCTTACACTTTCACACTGCTGTACATCACCAAAGGAAGTCAGTACTGGAACTCTAGCAGGTCAGGAAGCAGGAACTGAAGCAGAGCCCATGGAGGGATGTTATTTACTGGCTTGCTTTCCCCTGGCTTGCTCGGCCTGCTCTCTTATAGAACCTAAGACTACCAGCCCAGAGATGGTACCACACTCAAGGGGCCCTCCCCCCTTGATCACTAATTGAGAAAATGCTTTACAGCTGGATCTCATGGAGGCATTTCTTCACCTGAAGCTCCTTTCTCTGTGATAACTCCATCCTGTATAAAGTTGACACAAAACCAGCCAGTACAAGGATATCTGGGTTGTTTCCAGCTTCATGCTATTATGAATAGATTTCATGCTATGAACATAATGAAGCATGTATCCTTGTGATATTGTCTAACATCTTTTAGGAATATGCCCAGGGGCAATATAAGCTGGGTCTTCAAGTAGAACTATTTCCAATTTTCTGAGGAACTTCCAAATCAATTTTACACACACACACACACACACACACACACACAAAACCACCACTCTGAGCTGTTTTTAACACAGAGAGAGAGAGACAGAGAGAGAGAGAGAGATTATCACATCTACCTCCATTTATCCCTTTAACACTCTCCATATCCCTCTATACCTCTTTCAAATTCATGTCTGTTCTTCTTTTTGATCATTAAGTTCAGCTAGTGATGCCCATATATGCATGGATGTGGAGCCATCTGCTGGATCATTTAAACCTATCAGTTGCTATATCCTCAATAAATGATTCTCCCTTCCCTAGTAATTAATCTGGTTAAAAGTCCATGGCTGGGAATGTCATAGGCCCTACAGAAAAACCTGCTAGTGTTATTTTGCTAAATCATCATTCTGTCTTTGTCTTTAAAATTTTTATGTTCATATTTATAGTTCTGGGCTGCTCTCAGCTTGGTCAAAGAAACTTCTTCTGCAGTGGGCAGCAATCAATGGAGAGGTTCTTAATGGTCAGAGTACTGAGAATAAGGTTGAATGCATAACCCAATAATTTTTAAAGGATTTTATTTAATTTATGTATATGAGTATACTTTTGCTGTCTTCGTGTACACCAGAAGAGTGCATTGGATTTCATTACAGATGGTTCTGAGATACCATGTGGCTGCTGGGAATTGAACTCAGGACTTCTGAAAGAGAAGTCAGTGCTCTTAACTGCTGAGCCATCTCTACAACCTGTACAACCCAAATTTTGATGCTCTCAAAGTAGTTTTTGAAAATTTGATGATAAAAAACCAAGCTTTCCACAAAGTAACTCTACAAATTTCATAACAGTGTACAGGATATTCACCTCTGATGAGCTCTTCCCTTGCATCAGCTTGCTCTCACTGTGGCTTGCACTCCCCCTATCTTCTCAGGTCTTATTAATAGCATCTGTTCAATCTCTGCTTCCATTTCCTTAAGGTCAGGCCAAGTCAGCTCATCACCTTCACAATTTCATTTTCATAATTGGGGACAAAATGGTGAAATCCAATCTCTTGTGTGAAGACATGTTCATTATTCCCTGTAGAAGCCTGGAGGAGAGGTGTACCTAGTTAGTACCATGGTGTTTCCTGATCTCCACAGAGGAAAGTCTGTATACATGGAGTGTAAGGTCTCCAGAGAGAAGGCTTCTCCCAGAGCACACAATGTTATAAAATCAGTGCACTCATTCACCAAGTTGTATGGATGGGAATGCTTTTAAAATACAAGGTCACATTTCTGATCCATTAGGGTAAGCATCAGCTCATAGGTTTTGAGCTAAAGATTATGTTTGAGATTCTGTCGTCAGTGGCTTCCACCTTATCCATCCTATCAGGGGGATTGCATTTCCAGTCTATTGGCATTTGGGGGTACTTGGCAAGTGATCACTCTGCTCTGGTAAGAAAACCAGTTGCTCCAGTTGTTCTACCTTTCTTCTTCACACAAGGGTCTAGAAAACCGCTGTAGCTCTAAGGGAGTAAGCTGGCATAAGTCATCAGTTCACAGAGGGATCAGAGTGAGTGTGGTCAAGAACAATTCTGTAGAAGAGGAAAACCTGAGGAGAGAGCTACTTGCTCAACATGGTAAGGAAAGTTAATGCAAAAGCCAGTGAAACATGTTGGTGAGTTATGCAAGTTAGCACCAAGTACTCCATATTAGAGGAAGAGAAGAACCGGTCAGGTCCAGTTCTTAAAACTTTCACAAAAGTATTACTTTGCTTTATATAATAAATTTTTTTTACTAGCCCACTCATTTTTCTATTTAAATAAGATCCTCTCTGTATTATCTTATATTAACTTAGTTTGTTTTATACATGAGAAATTAAATAATCATTTTGTCTTTTAAAGTTTTTAATCTTCTTCATAGATTATTTTACTTGTTTTATGAAAATTTTGACAGCAATAACATATTATTGTAGACATTTCTTTTAGTGTGTGTGTGTGTGTGTGTGTGTGTGTGTGTGTGTGTGTGTGTGTGACTGATGTTGGCCTGCACATATCAAGGTCAGAGGTAGACATTGGATGGCTTCTTCTATAATTTCCCACTTTCTTTTTATTCTTTGAGACAGAATCTCCCAGTGTAACCATGGTTGACCTAAAACTTTCCTGTTTCCTGAGTGCTGAGATTAAAGGCATGCAGCATCATGTCAAGATATCTACCTCATTTTCTATGACAGAGACTCATGAAACTTGAGCTTGTCATTTCAGTTCTGCTGACTGAGCAGTGAGTCCTGGAATTTGCTTGTCTCCATCATGTCCTGGGTTGGGATAACAGATGTATATCACTATGACGACCCAGCTACTTCAAGTGGTTTCTGGGGCTCCAAACTCAAGTCCTCACACTCAAGTGAATATCAAGCAAGTTACCCATTGAGCCATCTCCCTAGTCCTAGCTATTTGCTTTTAGGACATCACCAGAGCCAGTAAGTTAGTAAACCAACTTTTATTTAAAAAACAACAACAACAAAAAACCTCTCTGTTAATGTCCTAATGATCTGAACCCAAAGTATCATGTGTCTTCAGTTTGTTATATAATTCTGTCCTCTGGCTTTCCTCTGTCATGTTCCATACTATAATTCTGTTTTTTCTCCCTAAAGCTTTTTTTAAAGCTGGCATCCTCTGTTTTAGTACTCAGTTGTCACTAGAGCACATTCCCCTCACTTATACTTCTAAAACAATCATCTCCACTCTGGTTTCCTTACATGCCTGTCAGAGAAATGAGCATTTTATTCTGTGAGTCAGGGGAGGCCTGAGTGTTTTTTGGAGGAAGCATGGGATTGTTTTGATGGAGTCATAGGAGACACAGATGGGAAGAAGAGGTGTGAAACGTGGGAAGTCATCAGGGCTTCATATACTGATGAGAAGGAACTTGAGTGGATGGCAGGATCTGGAAAGTGTTTATAGGTTTCTGGTTCTAAGGATGCATGAGTACTGACAGAGGGGAGAAATCTGGAAACAGGAGGAGTTAGACTGGGAGATGCAGAGAGACTTGGAGCCTTGTCCAGAAGGGGGTTGTAAAGGGGAATTTGACAAGGAGGAAAACAGCTAGCTGTATGTAAGATTGGAAGATGGTAGAGAATCAGTTTACTGCCTGACTGCTTATGTTCCATCTCCCTAAGCCTAGCCCCCTTTGACTTGAATGGCGGCCCTGCAGCCTGCAGTTTTCTATTGATGAATAAGATGCCCAAGTAGAGCCAGAAGGGCTGTCCAGGGGTAATTCCTGACCATATCGATAGGGGTCCACATGCAAGGAGGAGCACAGGCTCAAGTTGGGGTTTTGTGTCACAAACAAATTCCTAAACCAGTGGTTCTCATACCCCACAGTAGCCTCAAGCTTCTAGAAAAGTCAGACAGTGAATGAGGCTCTTCTTTGATCTCATGTTGATTATTTCCCTTTAGACACAATAGTCAACTGAGGGTAGAGTGTGGGCTTTCTTAATTTAAATAATTATTCCTCCATGGATTGATTAAATATCAATTCATCACTTCATTTGGGGTCAATTTATCTATTATGTATGTAGCTACCTGTTTTCAGTTCTGGAAACAACAAAAAGTCCAGAACACAATTCTTGTCATCCTGGAGTTTATATTCTAGAGGGAGAATTAGATGTGAAGCTGAAAACAGCAAATAATTTGGATTATTTCCATTTGGTAGTGAGTGCTCTGGAAAAATGAAAAACCAGGTGATAGGAGTTAGAGAACTTGGTAGTAGAGATGTACAGAGTGGCTCGGATGTCTTCTGTGGAGTGTATGGCTTTTATCTGAAAAGGTACAGACATTCCTTGGTGATGGGTGCTCAACCAGTGAGTGTGTGACACAAACTCCAAGTATAGCTGTATTTTCCTTTAAAGGAAACAAGTGAGTCATAAATTCAAAATGGTCCTACACAGTATTTTCTAAAGTCATTTTTTAATTCCAAAAATCAAAGGTAGAAGGTTGGTTTCTAAAATTTTTCATTGGGGCAGATTTCAGTAAATTTGGTTCACTGGAGCAGAAATCAAAGAAGTAATCTGGAAGCCATTTGACTTATGTTTTTGGGGTATGGTATATTCATTCGGTACATATGGTTTATTTTTCATTTTTAACAAAGTAAAAAAAGTGTGCTTTGTACTTTGGTATCTATCAAAAACATTTGCCAACATATTTACATTTAAAATTATCATAGTTTTAATTTGTCAGTTATTTTACTATTTATCTAATTTGAAACTCTTTATTTAAAATTTATATATAAGTATACAATTAAATACAACACAGAGATACATGCATCAGAGTAATGAAAGGTGGATTCTAGTAACACAATGCTTGTATATGTTCTAAGAATGAGTTTGGTTAATTTTTTGCTACATAGAAAAATATTGCCAAAACTACTATTTTTTGTGAGCAAATTTTTATTGGTTATTTTATTTAATTGCATTTCAAATGTTATCCCCCCTTTCCAGTTTCCCCTCCCCAAACTCCCAACCCCATCTCCCTCCCCCTGCTTCTATACGGGGGCTTCTCCATGCATGCACTCATCCACTCCTGCCTCACCGCCCTAGCATTCCCCTACACTGGGTAATCCGGCCTTCATAGGACCAAGGACCTTCCCTCCCATTGATGCCAAATAAGGCCATGCTCTGCTACATATGCAGCTCCATGTGTACTCTTTGGTTGTTAACAGCATCATCGTCATCATTAAAATAATAGTAATAATAATAATAACAATAATAGTAATAAAGTGTGTATGTGTATGTGTGTGTATGTGTGTGTGTGTGTGTGTGTGTGTGTGTGTGTGTGTGTGTGTGTGTACATATGCCATGGAGAGCTTGTGGAGTTCAGGGAACTCTTAGGTATTGCTTCCCTTTGTCCACCATATTAATGATGCTCTGTTTTGTTTCTACTGAACTATGTGCTCCAGGCTAACTGGCCTTCAAGCTTAAGGGTATTTCATTTGGCTTTGCCTCCCACTCACATTTTGTTATAGAAGCACTGGGATTACAGATGTGCTCCTATATCAAACTTTTGTATTATTTTGTTGTTTTGGGTGGTATCCAGGGATGGAATTGAAGTCAGGTTCTGTGGCAAGTGCTTTTAATAGCTGAGTCATTTCAACAGCATTATTTTATATTTGTTAAACATTTCTGAGACAAAGTTTTATAACTCTCCACTTGTCTTTTAAAGATTCACTGATACAACATATTGACCATTCTTCACAACTACTAATCTGAACCTCTGTTAAAAAGAACATGTCTTTAAAAGTTCTGCCAAGAACTCCAAGTTTGAATTCAATTCCTGTGTTGTGACTTCATCCTGTATGTACTATGTCCCTAAGACAAACACAGGGTTCCAATATTGTAATGAGGAGGCAAAATCACAGCTCTACTGTTGAATTCATCCTCTTGGGATTTTCTAACTATCCTGAACTTCAAGATCAGATGTTTGGGACTTTCCTAGTTATCTATCTGGTGACTGTGATGGGAAATGCCATCATTATCACCATCATCTTCCTGGACCAGAGTCTGCACATCCCCATGTACCTATTTCTGCAGAATTTATCTTTAGTAGACCTCTGTTTCAGCACAGTTATCACACCTAAAATGCTTGTGGTCCTGACTAGTAAGAAAGCAACCATTTCCTTTGGAGGTTGTTTTGCACAAATGTATTTCATTCTTTTCTTTGGTGTGACTGAGTGTTTTCTCCTGGGAGCAATGGCTTATGATCGATTTGCTGCAATCTGCCATCCTCTATCCTACCCCATGATTATGAACAAAAGACTGTTCATGAAATTAGTGATGTTCTCATGGGTCTCAGGTACCATGATGAGTACTCTACAGACCACATGGGTGTTTAGCTTCCCCTACTGTGACCACAAGGAAATTAACCATCTCTTCTGTGAGACTCCTCCTGTGCTAGAACTGGCATGTGCAGATACCTTCCTGTTTGAAGTCTATGCCTTCACAGGCACCATTTTCATTGTCATGGTCCCCTTTCTGTTGATACTCTTGTCTTATACTCGAATTCTCTTCACCATCCTGAGGATGCCATCCACTACAGGGAGGCAGAAGGCCTTTTCCACGTGTGCTTCTCATCTCACCTCTGTTACCCTCTTCTATGGCACAGCCAGTATAATTTATCTACAGCCCAAATCCAGGTACTCACCAGATACCAAGAAACTGATGTCATTGGCGTATATACTGCTCACCCCTCTGCTGAATCCACTTATCTACAGTCTGAGGAACAAGGAGATGAAAAGGGCTGTGTTGAAATTATGGCAAAGAAAAGTGGCTTTACACACAGCTTGATTTCTTAAGGAACTTGTTTTGCTGCCATGCTTTTGAATTCTATGGATTTTGAAGGTGGTGAGAACAGAGTACGTTTCTTGGTTAGAGTATGTTTTCTTTCTTGATACTTCCATATTTTAAAACATATCACATAAATCTTCACTTTTAATACTTTACTGTTTTAAGAGGTCGATGCTTCTGAAACACATCTCACAGTTTACTGATCTACTTTCTGTTGTTGACATTCATATCATTGTGATAGCACAACCATTAAGATGATGTTTCAATAAATATCTAGTTACTTATATGTTCATGTTTGGTGATTTTACTTATTTTTCCATTTATTGATTGATTGATTGATTGATTGATGTTACATCTCAATCACTACTCTTCTTACCCCCTTCGCGCTGTCACATTCCTCCCTCATGTTCTCCTCTGAGAGGGGGGTACCACTCCTGGATATCCCCCAACCCAAGAACATCAAGTCACTTCAAAGCTAGACGCATCCCTCCCACTGAGGACAGACAAGGCAGCCAAGTTAGGGGAACAGTTTCCACAAACAAGCAACAGCTTTAGGGATGGACCCTCTATAGTTGTTGGGGAGCCTGCATGAGGGCTGAGCTGCACATCTCCTACATATGTATATGGGCCTTAGGTCCAGTTCATGTATTCTCTTTGGTTGGTGGTTCAGTCTCTAAGAGCCCCCATTTTTGTTTTCCTTTGGAGTTCCTATCTCCTCTGGGGTCCTTGGTCCTTCCCCCAACTCTTCTATAAAGCTCTCCAAGCTCTGTCCAATGTTTGGCTGTGGACTTCTCTGTTTCAGTCAGCTTCTGGGTGGAACCTGTCAGAGTATAGTTATGTGAGGCTCCTATATGCAAGCATAACAGGGTGTCATTAATGGTGTTAGGTATTGGTGCTTGCCCTTGGGATGGGTCTCTAGCTGGTCCAGTTAAAACTCAAAGCACACATTGTATCTCACACAATAATAGTGGGAGACTTCAACACTCCACTCTCATGAATGGACAGATTATGGAAACAGAAACTAAACAAAGACACAGTGAAATTAAAAGAAGTTATGGACCAAATGGATTTACCAGATATCTAGAGAACATTTCATTCTAAAACAAAAGAATATATATCAGAAGATGGTCTACTCAGCCATCAGTGGAAAGAGAGGTCCATTGGTCGTGCAAACTTTATATGCCTCAGTATAGGGGAATGCCAGGGCCAAGAAGTGGGAGTGGGTGGGTAGGGGAGTGGGTGGGGGAGGGTATGGGGGACTTTTGGGATAGCACTGGAAATGTAAATGAATAAAATACCTAATAAATATATATATACCTTCTTATCATCACCTCATGGTACCTTCTCAAAATTGACCATATAATTGGTCATATAACAGGCATCACCAGATACAAGAAGATCAAAATAATCCCATGCATCCTATCAGATCACCATGGACTAAGGCTGGTCTTCAATAACAACAGAAACAACAGAAATCCCATGTACACATGAAAGCTGAACAACACTTTACTCAGTGATAACTTGGGCAAGGAAGAAATAAAGAAAGAAATTAAAGACTATTTAGAATTTAATGAAAATGAAAGCACAACATACCCAAATGTATGGGACACAATGAAAGCAGTGCTGAGAGGGAAACTCATAGCTCTAAGTGCCTCCAAAAAGAAACTGGAGAGAGCATACACTAGCAGCTTAACAGCACACCTGAAAGGTCTAGAACAAAAAGGCATAAATACACCAAAGAATAGTAGACAGCAGGAAGAAAAATCAAACTCAGGACTGAAATCAGCCAAGTAGAAACAAAGAGAACTATACAAAGAATCAACAAAACCAAAACCTGGTTCTTTGAGAAAATCAACAAGATAGATAAGCCCTTAGCCAGACTAACAAGAGGGCACAGAGACAGTATCTAAATTAGCAAAATCAGAAATGACAAGGGAGACATAACAACAGAAACTGAGAAAATCCAAAAAAATCATCAGAACCTACTACAAAAGCCTATATTCAACAAAACTGGAAAATCTGGATGAAATGGAAAATGTTCTAGACAGATACCAGTACCAAAGTTAAATCAGGATCAGATAAACCATCTACACAGTACCATAACCCCTAAAGAACTAGAAGCAGTCATTAAAAGTCTCCCAACCAAACAAGCCCAGGACCAGATGGGTTTAGTGCCGAATTCTGTCAGGCCTTTAAAGAAGACCTAACACCAATACTTCAAATTATTCCACAAAATAGAAACAGAAGGAACACTACAAAATTAGTTCTATGAAGTCACAATTACACTCATACCTAAACCACACAAGGACCCAACAATATAAAAGAGAACTTCAGACAAATTTCCCTTATGAATATGGATGCCAAAATACTCAATAAAATT
The DNA here is from genome assembly GCF_978045245.1 of Mus caroli. Taxonomy (NCBI): domain Eukaryota; kingdom Metazoa; phylum Chordata; class Mammalia; order Rodentia; family Muridae; genus Mus; species Mus caroli. The sequence goes on along the minus strand of NW_028227263.1, from coordinate 37,409,887 downwards.
CAACACCCCTTCATGATAAAAGTCTTGAAAATATCAGGAATTTGTCCTTCCTCCCGGTCCTTTCCGCTGCAGCAGAGTGCTAGATGGTCTGCTCCCCTGAAGACACCATATCCTAAGCCAACCCAGAGGAACCTCAGAATTCAGAGCAGTTGAACCCACCTTCCCCCACCCCAAGTTCCAGAGTTGCTGCTGAGAGCCCAGTAGACTCGGGACCTATCACCTGCCAGGACCCTGGTCTGCAGAATACCACTTGACATCTGTCCATTTTTTTCTGCTAGCCAGTCTGCTCCCCTGAAGACCCCATATCCTGAGCCATCCCAGAAGATCTGCTATACTCAAAGCAGTCTGGCAACTGACACCACAGCACGAGGCATCCCAGGAGATCTGCTGTGCATAGGGCAACTGAACAACTGATCACCAGCTTGTCTGCTCCCCTGAAGACATCACAACTTGAAGGCATCCCAGGAACTCCTCTATACACAGGGCAACTGGGCAACAGACACTACAGTCTGTAGACTTCCCAGGGTTCTGTGGCAGGCAGGGCAACTGATCTGACAGACTGAAAGCCTCCCTGAAGTTCTGCCACACACAGGGAAACAGAAACCACAGTCTGTAGGCTCCCCTGGAGAACATCTTCACACAGGACAACAGCTTGAAGGCATCTCTAAAGACTTAACAGTCTGAAGTCCTCCCAGGAGCTCTACTACAGTCAGGACAACAGATCAGTAGCTTCTCTGCCCCTCTGAAGAGACCCCAATTTGAAGACCCCACAGGTGGTCTGCTATAGTCAGGGTCTCAAGCCTACCAGGAGATCTGAAGCAACCCAGGGACAAAAGAAGCAGACTCCAGACAGAGTCACCCAGACCAGCAAACACCAGGGATAACCAAATGACAAAAGGCAAGCACAAGCCCATAAGCAACAGAAGTCAATATACATGGGCATCATCAGAACCCATTTCTCCCATCACAGCAAGCCCTGAGTTCAACAACACACCTGAAAATCAGGAAGCTGACCTAAAATCCTATCTCATGAAGATAATAGACTATTTAAGGAGTATATAAATAACTCACTGAAAGAACTACAGGAAAACACAGGTAAACAGGTAGAAAGGCCTTAAAGAGGAAACAAATAAACTCCTTAAAGAAATACAGGAAAACACAATAAAACAGGTGAAGGAATTGAATAAAGTGATTCAAGACCTAAAAGTGGAAGTAGAAACAATAAAGAAAACACAAATGGAGGCAAACCTGGAAATGGAAAATCTAGAAAAGAGGTCAGGAGTTACAGATGTAAGTATCACCAACAGAATATAAGAGATAGAAGAGAGAATTTGAGGTATAGGAGATACCAGAGAACAGATTGACACAATTGTATAAGAAAATTCAAAATGTAAATACTCCTAACCCAAAGCATCCAGGAAATTCAGGACACAATGAAAAGACCAAATCTAAGAATAATAGAAATAGAGAATGAAGTTTCCCAGCTCAAAGGACCTGAAAATATCTTCAACGAAATCATAGAAGGAAACTTCCCCAACCTAAAGAAAGAGATGGCCATAAAGATACAAGAAGCCTATAGAACACCAAATAAATGGAAGTAGAAAAGAAAATCCTTGGGGTCAGGAGCAGAGACCTGTCTCTGGACCTGATCCCTCACAGCACACAGCCCATTTGCAACTTGACCCCCTAGGTATTCAGACACATCCAGCTTCACAGGAGAGATCTTAAACCCTGCCCAGAGACTCAGAGTACTGGGACCTCAGCAAGCAGGGGAAACAAATTCCCTCACAGCTGGATACCAGGGTGCCTTCCAGCTTCCACCTGTGCCCACCAGGAGCAGAGACTTGACCCCACACAGCACACACACCAGTAGCAGCTCAATCCTCCAGCTTGACTCCCCAGGATAACAGGATCACAGGAAGAACAGGCTCCAGTTAGAGACAGGGAAGCCAGATAATACCAGAGATAATGAGGTGGTGGGAGCTAAGCATAAGAACATCGGGGCTGGTGAGATGGCTCAGTGGGTAAGAGCACCTGACTGCTCTTCCGAAGGTCCAGAGTTCAAATCCCAGCAACCACATGGTGGCTCACAACCATCCGTAACGAGATCTGGCGCCCTCTTCTGGAGTGTCTGAAGACAGCTACAGTGTACTTACATATAATAAATAAATAAATAAATCTTTTTAAAAAAAAAAAAAAAAGAACATAAGCAACAGCACAACACAGGTCTCCCACCACAGCAAATCCCAGACACCCATACCCTCCCTTAAAACAAGATTCAGAACTAAACTCTCATTTCATGAAGAATATAAGACTTTAAGAAGAACATAAATAAAAAAAGAAGAAGAATATAAATAACTTCCTTAAAGAAATGCAGAAGAATAGGAGTAAACAAGTAGAAGCCCTTAAAGAGGAAACTCGTAAATCTCTGAAAGAAATACAGGAGAACTCAATCAAACAGGTGAAGGAATTGAACAAAACCATCCAGGATCTAAAAATGGAAGAATTGTTGTCTCTCTTTCTCTCCTACTCTTGCCTCTCTTCCCACTTGCCTCCTTGCTCCCCCTCTTCCTCTATTCCCTTCTCCCCTCTCTCCACGTGACCATGGCTGGCCTCTTCTACTCTCTCCTTCTCACTGCCTTTCTCTGCTTCTACTACTCTCTAAATTCCCCTTCCCATGCCCTGAATAAACTCGATTCCATGGTAAAAAAAAAAAAAAAAAAAAAAAAAAAGAATTGTTAAGGGAGAAAGCCCTGGAGATAGAATACCTGCAAACATCTTCAACAAAATTATAGAAGAAAACTTTCCTAATTCAAAGAAATAAATGCCTACAAACGTATGGAACACCAAGCAGATGGGATCAGAAAAGAAATTCCTTTCTTCATATAATAATTAAAACACCAAATGCACAGAATAAAGAAAGAATATTGAAAGCAGTAAGGTGGAAAAGATCAAGTAACATATAAAGACAGACCTATCAGAATTACTCCAGATTTCTCACCAGAGACTATAAAAGCCATAATACCCTGGGCCGATGTCATACAGACTTGAAAAAATCAAAAATGCCAGCCCAGGTTAATATACCCAGCAAAACTCGCAATTACCATAAATGGAGAAACCAAAGTTTTCCAAGACAAAACCAAATTTAAACAATATCTACTGATCCAGATCTACTGAGAATGGAAGGGAAAAGCCAACTCAAGGAGGGAAACTACATGCAGAAGAAGCAAGAAATTAATCTTTTCACAAAACCAAAAGAAGGGAAACACTAATATAATTCCAACTCTAAAAAGACAAATAATGGGAAGAAATGATATTGGTCCCTAATATCTCTCAGCATCAATGGACTCAATTTCCCAATAAAAAGACATATGCTAGCAGACTTGAGATGTAAACAGGATCTAACATTTTACTACATACAGGAAACACACCTCAGAGTCAAAGACAGACATTCCCTCAAAGTAAAAGGATGGGAAAATAATTTCCAAGCAAATGTTCCCAAGAAAAAACCTGGAATAGCCATCCTAATGTCCAAAAAAATAGACTTTCAACCAAAAGTTATCAAAAAAGATGGGAAAGGTCATGAAAAATCCACCAGGATAAACTCTCAATTCTGAATATCTATGCCCCAAATGCAAGGCCACCTACATTTATAAAAGAAACACTACTGAAGCTCAAAACGCATTTTAAACATCACACACTAATAGAAAGAGATTTCAACACCCCATTCTCACCAATCAATGGACAGATCATGGAAACAGAAACTAAACAGAGTCACTAAAAGAAGTGAAACTAAAAGAAATTATGAATCAAATGGATTTAACAGATATCTACAGAACATTTCACCCTAAAACAAAAGAATATACCTTCTCTTAGAACCTTATGGTACCTTCTCCAAATCTGACCATATACTCGGACACAAAACAAACCTCAATAGATATAAGAAAAATTAATTAATCCCATTATTCTATCAGACCACCACGGATTAAGGGTGGTCTTTGATAGCAACAATAACAACAAATAGCCTATGTACACCTAAAAGCTGAACAACTATTATTCAATGATAACTTGGTCAGGGAAGAAATAAAAAAATTAAAGACTGTTTAGTATTTAATAAAAATGAAGATACAACATACCCAAACTTATGGGACACAATGAAAATGAAAACAGTGCTAAGAGGAAAACTCATAGTTCTGAGTACCAGCTTAACAGCATGTCTGAAATCTCTAGAACAAAAAGAAGTAAATACACCAAAGAGGAGTAGACAGCAGGAAATAATCAAACTTAGGGCTGAGATCAACCAAGTAGAAACAAAAAGAACTATACAAAGAATCAACTAAACCAGGAGCTGGTTCTTTGAGAAAATCAACAAGACAGATAAACCCTTAGCCAGACTAATGAGAGGGGAGATAGTGTCCAGATTAATAAAATCAGAAATGAAAAGGGAGACATAACAACAAAAACAGAGGAAACTTTTTTTTTAAATCAGATCTTACTACAAAAGTCTATATTCAACAAAACTAGAAAACCTGCATAAATTGACTGAATCTCTAGACAGATACCAGGTACGAAAAGTTAAATCAGGATCAGATAAGCCATCTAAACAGCACATAATCCAAAAGGAAGCAGAAGCAGTCATTAAGTCTCCAACCAAAAAGAGTCCAAGGCCAGATGGTTTTAGTGCAGAATTCTATCAGACCTTCAAAGATCTAATACCAATATTCTTCAGATTATTCCCCAAAATATAAACAGAAGGTATACTACCCAGTTCTTTCTATAAAGCCACAGTTACACTGATACCTAAACCACACAAAGAACCAATGAAGAAAGAGAATTTCAGGCCAATTTTCCTTATGAATACTGATGCAAAAATACTCGATAAAATTCTCAAAAGCTGAATCCAAGAAAACATAAAAATAATCATCCATCATGATCAAGTAGACTTTATCCCAGGGATAAAGGGATGGTTTGATATACAGAAATCCATCAATGTAATACACTATATAAATAAACTCAAAGAAAAAAAAAACCACATGATCATCTCATTAGATGCGCAAAAAGCCTTCCACAAAATACAACACCCGTTCACATTAAAAGTATTAGAGAGATCAGGAATTCAAGGTGCATACCTAAATGTAATAAAAGCAATATATAGCAAACCAATAGCCAACATTAAACCAAGTGGGGAGAAACTCAAAACAATCCCATTAAAATCAGGGTCTAGACAAGGCTTCCCACTCTCCTACCTATTCAATGTGGTACTTGAAGGTCTAGCCAAAGCAATTAGACAACAAAAAGAGATCAAAGGGATACAAACTTGGAAGGAGGAAGTCAAGTAATCACTATTTGCAGATGATATGATAGCATACATAAGTGACCCCAAAAAATTCTACCAGTTCCTACACCTGCTAAATAACTTCAGCCAAGTGGCTGGGTATAAAATTAACTCAAACAAATCAGTAGCCTTTCTCTACTCAAAGGATAAAAGGAATGAGAAAAAAAACTAGGGAAACAACACCCTTCACAATAGTCACAAATAATATAAAATTCCCTGGTGTGACTCTAACCAAGCAAGTGAAAGACCTGCATTGCCATGGGCGGGGCTCAGTTCTGGCAGGTGTGCATGGAGTAGGAGAGAATTGACAGACACAGACACAAGAGAGTGTGCTGAATCTGAATGTAATGACACAAAGGGAACACCAGTCTTATATAATACAGAAAACAAAGGGGGTAGGATGTCACAGCAGGCAAAGTACATTGAAGTATCTGACACAAAACAGAGGAATGACTTCAAAGTACTTACAGGAACCAGGTAATGTTTATAGTAAAGATAAAACAGCCCTGCCTAGAGTCAGCTAATGACAGGTAAGGATTTCACACCCTAGTCACAATTTGTGCTACTCCTTTGAGCCTTGTATAAGCTAGCACAAGGGGGTTCTGCTCTGGCAGGCCTTCTCACTGTAGCCACCTGTGGTCACACTAACTGGATTCCTGAGTGGGAGGCTGGAACTGGATGGAAGGAAACGGTGAGAGAAATAATGGAGGCCAAGACTTGTTTCTGTTCAAGACCCCCAAGTTTACTAAGTGTCTGTGCTTATAAAGGGGAGAGACTATCCCCTATTGCCAGCTTCTTGGCGGATCTCCCTGATGTTGTCTCTGGAATATCTCAAGGGCCTCTCAGCAGGTAGCAGTGTCTTGGAGAAGAGCAGCAGCAGGTGACAGAACAATAGAACAATCTAAGTCGGAAGGTTCCACCCCAGGTGGTCTTATACTCAGTGGCAGTGAGGTCTGAATCAGCCTGCTTCAAGGCTAGGGGAGGCTACACTCATGAATAATACAATCTCACAACCCCCTTATATCCTAGGCCTTGGTAAATTCTTATATTAAGTGTAACTTGGCTGTTCTTTTAAGTATCTGTAGGGAATCTCCATTTGTCAGAAAAATTCACCAACTTGCTTCTAATATGCAATGTAGCCTGCTATATCTGGCTGCAATGAAGATTCTAAGTATACATTGCTAAGCTTGCCCTGAGATTTCTAACTCTTATCCAGTGAAATAGTGTAAGAAAGCATGCAAGACCCTCCATGATATTGCAGGGACAAATCTGGGGCATTCTAGCTATGGGAATGCCAAGGTTTCAGGAGGCTGTTTCCTTGAAACTCTGCCTCAGGACTGCTTCCAAGTTTCTAAACATGTAATGCAAGTCACTACTGGAGTGGATATAGCACTGCATGACAAGAACTTCAAGTCTCTGAAGAAAGAAACCGAAGAAGATCTCAAAATATGAAAAGATCTCCCATGCTAATGGATTGGCAGAATTAATATAGTAAAAATGGCCATATTGCCAAAAAATTCTACAGATTCAATGCAATTCCCATGAAAATTACAACCCAATTCTCCATAGACGTAGAAAGAGCAATTCTCAAATTCATTTGCAATAACAAAAAACCCAAGGGCCTCTCGGCCCATTGATGTTCGCTGACTAGGCCATCCTCTGCTACCAGTGTGGGGGAATGCTAGGGCCAAGAAGTGGGAGTGGTTGGGTTGGTGAGCTCGGGGGGGGGGGGGATTGGAGGGGAAACCAGTATCTGGGATAACACTTGAAATGTAAATAAAGAAAATATCCAATTAAAAAAACCTAGGATAGCAAAAAGTATTCTCAACAATAAAAAAACTTAGTGATAGGGGGAATCACTATCTGTGAACTCAAGTTGTATTACAGAGCAATAGTATAAAATGCATGGTATTGGTACAAAAACAGGCAAGTAAATCAATGAAATAGAATTGAAGACCCAGAAATAAACCCACACACCTATGGCCGCTTGATCTTTGACAAAGATGCTAAAACCATCCAGTGGTAAAAAGACAGCATTTTCAACAAATGATGCTGGTTCAACTGGTAGTCTGCATGTATAAGAATGCAAAATGATTTATACCTATCTCCTTTGCACAAAGCTCAAATCCAAGTGGATCAAGGATTTCCACATTAAACCAGATACTCTGAATCTAATAGAAGAGAAAGTGAGGAAGAGCCTTGAATACTTGAACAGAGGGGAAAACTTTCTGAACAGAACACCAATGGCATATGCTTTAAGAGCAACAATCAACAAATTGGACCTCATAAAATTTAAAAGCTTCTGAAAAGAAAAGGCCATTATCAAAGGACAAAATGGCAACCCACAGATTGGGAAAAGATATTTACCAACCCAACATCTGATAGAGGGCTAATATCCAATATATACAAAGAACTCATGAAGGCAGACTTCAGAAAACTGTATAACCCTATTAAAAAGTAGAGTACAAAGCTAAATATAGAATTCTTAACCAAGAAATCTCAACTGGCTGAGAAACACTTTAAGAAATGTTCAACATCCTTAGTCATTAGGGAAATGCAAATCAAAATGACCCTGAGATTTCACCTCACACCAGTCAGAATGGTTAAGATCAAAAACTCAGGTGACAGCAGATGCTGGCAAGGATGTGGAGAAAGAGGAACACTCCTCAATTGCTGGTGGAATTGCAAGCTAGTACAACCACTCTGGAAATCAGTCTGATGGTTCCTCAGAAAGTTGGGCATAGTATTACCTGAGGAACCAGCTATACCACTCCTGGACATATACCCAAAAGATACTTCAATATGTAACTAGAACACATGTTCCACTATGTTCATAGCAGCCTTATTTATAATAGCTAGAAGCTGGAAACAACCTGGATGTCCCTCAACAGAAGAATTGATACAGAAAATGTGGTACATTTACACAGTGGAGTACTATGCAGCAATTAAAAACAATGACTTCATGAAATTCTCAGGCAAATATATGAAACTAGAAATTGTTATCTTGAGTGAGTGAGGTAACTCAGACACAAAAGAACACACATGGTATGTCTCACTGATAAATGGATATTAGCCCAAAAACTCAGAATACCCAAGATACAATTCACAGACTACATGAAGCTCAAGAAAAAGGAAGACCAATGTGTGGGTGTTTCAGTCCTTAGAAAGGGGGACAAATACTCATTGGAGGAGTTACAGAGACAAAGTGTGAAGCAGAGCCAGAAGGAAAGGTCATCCAGAGACTAACCCACCTGGGGATCGATCCCATATACAGACATCAAACCCAGACACGATTTTGGATGCCAAGAATTGCTTACTGACAGGATCCTGATATAGCTGTCTCCTGAGAGGCTCTGCCAGGGCCTGACAAATACAGAAGAGGATGCTCACAGCCAACCATTGGACTGAGCATGGGGTCTCCAATGGAGGAGTTAGAAGAAGGACTGAAGAAGCTGAAGGAGTTTGCAATCCATAGAAAGAACAATAATATCGACCAACCAGACCCCCCCAGAGCTCCCAGGGACTAAACCACCAACCAAAGAATACTCATGGAGGGGCGAATGGCTCTAGCCGCATATGTAGCAGAGGATGGCCTTGTTCAACATCAATTGGAGGAGAGGCCTTTGGTCCTGGGAAGGTTTGATGCCCCAGTGTAGGGGAATGCCCCTGTGGGGGGAGAGGGGGGCAAGAGTGAGTGGGAGGGTGGGGAGCACCCTCATAGACACAGGGAGAAGGAGGATGGGATAGGGAGTTTCCAAAGGGGAAACTAGGAAAGGGGATAACATTTGAAATGTATATAAATAAAATAGCCAATTAAAAAAGCAGAGAAAACGGAATAAATTGCCCTTAGAGAAAAAAAAGATATTAACACCATGGTCAAAGAAAATTCAAAGCATAAAAACTCCTAACATAAAACATACAGGAAATCCAGGACACAATAAAAGGCCCAAACTTATGAATGATACAAATAGAAGAGGGTGAGGATTCTCAGCTCAAAGGGCCAGAAAACATAAAGTCACAGACTAAAACTTCCCCAACCTAAAGAAACAGATGACCATAAATGTACAAGATGCCTGCAGAACACCATATAGATTGAACCAGTAAATAAAACCCTCTCATCACATAATAATTAAAACAACAGATGCACATTTCAACATGTTATGAGCCATCATTGCCCTAGCACATCTTAAAGTCAGAAAAAAATTGTAGGTTGAGGGTTTTATGTCTGGATTAATACCTAGGTTTCTCTTTGCATAGCCTGCACCATAACTTCTAATGCCAAAGAGACTAGAATATATGGGTAAAGGCTTCCAGCCCATACCATCTATACCTCTCTATGTTCAATTAACCAGAGTAGAAACTGTCATTAGCAATGGGGCCACATTCTCATATGGTTACCCTCTGTCCTAGCTTCAGTCTGGGATGTTTTGAGATTTTCATGGTATCTGCTCAAACAACAACTCAAACAACTGTACCTCATTCACAGCGCTTTCTTCATTATCAAAGATCATAAGTTAAGCCTTTGTATTCTCCATTTGTAAAAATTCTCACTAGATTCATCCTCATATTTTACAGAGACACTAGATAGCAGAGATTACACTGCACTATATTTTCACACTAACTCCCAAATACCCTCAAATTCCAGCTGTTTCACTCTACAATCTCTTCCTTCATACCATACAACAGACCATTCCCTCTTCTGTCTTCTATGTTCCCAAAAACAGAAAGGAGATATTCTATTTCCTCTTCTAAGAGATGCATGTTCCCTGCCAACCTCCTTTTATCTAGCCTCTCTGGGCCTGTGCACTGTATGTTTTTATCATTTACTCAACAGTTAATATCCACTTTTAAGTGAATATATACTATATATGTTTTCTAGGTCTAAGTTATCTCACTCAAGATAATATTTTCCAGTTCCATCCATTTGCCAGCAGATTTTATGATGTCATTTTCTTTTAAACAGATGAGTAATACAAAATTGTGTATTACCACAATTTCTTCATCCATTGTACAGCTGAAGTACATCTAGGTTACTTGTAGTTTCTGTCTATTTTGACTAAAGCTACAAAGAACATAGTTGAGCAAGTGTCCATGTGATAGGATAGAGCATATTTTAAGTATATGCACAAGTAGTATAGATGGTTTTGACAGTAGATCTATTTCTAATTTTCTGAGAAATTTCCATATTAATTTCCATAATTGATCTGTAAGTTTGCATTCCTATCATCAGTGGAGGAATATTACTCTTCACTACATCATTACCTGCATGAGCTATCATTTGTTATTGATCCTAACCATTCTGACAGGTATAATATGGAATCTTAAAGTAGCTTTGATTTCACTTCTCTGATGGCTAAGGATATTGTTTAACAGTCATTAAATAATTAAAGATAAGCATTTAACAGCCATTTGACATTCATCTACTATAACTTTTCTGTTTAGATCTGCAACCCATTTTTATTTATTTTTGTTATTATTCTTAATCATTTTTTACATTCCAGTTGTTATCCCCTGTGAGGAGCCGCCCTCACATTCGCCATTATAAGATGGCGCTGACACCCGTGTTCTAAGTAGTAAACAAGCAAGCTGCGCATGTGCCGGGGTAGTTTTCCACTCCATGTGCTCTGCCTTCCCTGTGACGACAACTCCGGTCGATGGGCTGCAGCCAATCAGGGAGCAACACGTCCGAGGCAGAGGACAATCCTCCATAAAAGGGACGGGGCTCCGCCATTTTCTCTCTCTTCTCCACTGGCTCCTGAAGAAGTAAGCAATAAAGCTTTTGCTGCAGAAGATTCTGGTTGTCCTGAGCGTGTTCTTGCCGGTGGGGACAAAAGCTCAGGATAAGTGGTGCTGAAATTCAGGAACTACCATCACACCGGCACAAGGAAGATCCCTCGTTCGCGGGGCGGAACCAGAACTGCGGGGACACGTTACAGCTTTACAAGGTATGTCTGGTCTTGAACTTTCGCTAGTGTTAAAAGCCCTTTTGTTCCTTTTCACATGTCAACAAGTGGTTAAGGCAGGGTGGAGAATTCTGAACGAAATTCAAGACAGTCTATCAGAAGTAAAGCGGGGAGAGAGAGTAGGAGCAAAGAGGAAACATGGTGCACCAAATAAGTATACAGGCCTTTCCACGGGTCTTGAACCCGAGGAACAAAAGTTAATGTCAGGGAAGAATACCTGGGGAGAGATTAGAAGAAAAGAGGAGAAAAAAGATGAGTTTAAGGAGCCAGCTCTTAGTAGCTGTGAATCAGACGAAGAAATTAGCACCTCTGAGGAAACAGACTTGGAGGAGGAAGCAGCTCGTTATGAGAGAGAAAAGTACCGGCCAGATAAAATGCGAGCTTATAAGTCAAGAAAAAAGCCAAAAGCGGCTGGCAAAGGCCAGCTTGCTGCTCGGCCTCTGGGCAGTCGGCTTCAAGGTCATAGTGCACCTCTGCCCTATGCGGAGCCCCCGTCCTGCGTAGTGCGTCAGCCCTGCGCAGAGAGGCAGTGTGCAGACTCGTTCATTCCAAGAGAGGAACAAAGGAAGATGCAACAGGCATTTCTGGTCTTTGAAGGAGCCGAGGGTGGGCGTGTCCACGCTCCAGTAGAGTATATACAGATTAAAGAGCTTGCCGAGTCGGTCCATAAATATGGAGCCAATGCTAATTTTACCTTGGTGCAGTTAGACAGGCTTGCCGGCATGGCACTAACTCCTGCCGACTGGCAAATGATTGCAAAAGGCGCTCTCCCCAGTATGGGCAAATATATGGAATGGAGAGCTCTATGGCAAGAGGCTGCAAGAAACCAAGACAGACAGGGTCTGGGTTTTTTCTAGGGGCCATTGGGGCAGCACGACCCATGTGATTGGGCAGTTTTAGTTACCTCCTTTTCAGGACGAATAGATAACCGTTATCCAAAACATACAATTTTACAGTTTGCCCAAAATCAATCTGTTGTGTTTCCACAAATAACAGTAAGAAACCCACTTAAAAATGGGATTGTGGTATATACTGATGGATCAAAAACTGGCATAGGTGCCTATGTGGCTAATGGTAAAGTAGTATCCAAACAATATAATGAAAATTCACCTCAAGTGGTAGAATGTTTAGTGGTTTTAGAAGTTTTAAAAACCTTTTTAGAACCCCTTAATCTTTTAGAAGTGGCTAGAGTGATTAAGCCTTCCAGTAAAGTTGCCAATATTTTTCAGCAGATACAATTAGTTTTGTTATCTAGAAGATTTCCTGTTTATATTACTCATGTTAGAGCCCATTCAGGCCTACCTGGCCCCATGGCTCTGGGAAATGATTTGGCAGATAAGGCCACCAAAGTGGTGGCTGCTGCCCTATCATCCCCAGTAGAGGCTGCAAGAAATTTTCATAACAATTTTCATGTGACGGCTGAAACATTACGCCGTCGTTTCTCCTTGACAAGAAAAGAAGCCCGTGACATTGTTACTCAATGCCAAAGCTGCTGTGAGTTCTTGCCAGTTCCTCATGTGGGAATTAACCCACGTGGTATTCGACCTCTACAGGTCTGCCAAATGGATGTTACACATGTTTCTTCCTTTGGAAAACTTCAATATCTCCATGTGTCCATTGACACATGCTCTGGCATCATGTTTGCCTCTCCTTTAACCGGAGAAAAGGCTTCACATGTGATTCAACATTGCCTTGAGGCATGAAGTGCTTGGGGGAAACCCAAACTCCTTAAGACTGATAATGGACCAGCTTATACATCTCAAAAATTCCAACAGTTCTGCCGTCAGATGGACGTGACCCACCTGACTGGACTTCCATACAACCCCCAAGGACAGGGTATTGTTGAGCGGGCACACTGCACCCTCAAATCCTATCTAATAAAACAGAAAGGGGGAGTAGAGGAGGCTCTACCCCGAGTACCAAGAGTGTCTGTGTCTATGGCACTCTTTACACTCAATTTTTTAAATCTTGATGCTCATGTCCATACTGCGGCTGAACGTCATTGTTCAGAGCCAGATAGGCCCAATGAGATGGTTAAATGGAAAGATGTTTTAAGTAACAAATGGAAAGGACCGGATCCTATTTTGATAAGATCCAGGGGAGCTGTTTGTGTTTTTCCACAGAATGAAGACAACCCATTTTGGATACCAGAAAGACTCACCCGAAAAATCTAGACTGACCAAGGGAATACTGATGTCCCTCGTCTTGGTGATGTCCAGGGCAACAACAACAAAGGGAGAGCAGCGTTGGGAGATACAGAATTGGACGGCTAAATTTGAACAGACCCTTCGAAAATTGAGACTTGCCCCACGCACTTGGACCTGTCCCTGACCAAAGGATTATCTCCTCAACATTTTCCTTCTTTAAAGAATGGGTGGGGGTGGGATTATTTGGAGCTGTTCTTTGCTGTGGATTAGTGTTGCTTCTCTGGTTGGTCTGTAAGTTTAAGGCCCAAACTAGGAGAGACAAGGTGGTTATTGCCCAGGCGCTTGCAGCACTAGAACATGGTGCTTCCCCTGATATATGGTTATCTATGCTTAAGCAATAGGTCACTGGCCACTCAGCTCTTGCACCCCACAAGGCTAGTCTCATTGCACGGGATAGAGTGAGTGTGCTTCAGCAGCCCGAGAGAGTTGCACGGCTAAGCACTGCAGTAGAAGGGCTCTGCGGCATATATGAGCCTATTCTAGGGAGAGATGTCATCTTTCAAGAAGGTTGAGTGTCCAAGTGTCCTTCCCCCAGGAAAAACGACACGGGACCAGACCAGGACCCCTCTGGGTGATGAGCCTGGGAGGAGGTTTTGTGTACTGCTCCTTTACCTGCACACTGGGGATTTGACCTCTATCTCCACTCTCATTAGAATGGGTGGCCTATTGCTCTTAAATAAAAGAAAAGGGGGAGATGTGAGGAGCCGCCCTCACATTCGCCATTATAAGATGGCGCTGACACCCGTGTTCTAAGTAGTAAACAAGCAAGCTGCGCATGTGCCGGGGTAGTTTTCCACTCCATGTGCTCTGCCTTCCCTGTGACGACAACTCCGGTCGATGGGCTGCAGCCAATCAGGGAGCAACACGTCCGAGGCAGAGGACAATCCTCCATAAAAGGGACGGGGCTCCGCCATTTTCTCTCTCTTCTCCACTGGCTCCTGAAGAAGTAAGCAATAAAGCTTTTGCTGCAGAAGATTCTGGTTGTCCTGAGCGTGTTCTTGCCGGTGGGGACAAAAGCTCAGGATAATCCCCTCCCAGTTTGCCCTCTGACTGTTCTTAATCCCATCACCACTCCCATATCCAAGAGGATGTCCCCACCCTCTCACTTACCCCCACTTCACAAGACTTCTCCACTCCCTGAGGCCTCAAGAGGGTTAGGTGCTTCTTCTCTCACTGCGGCCAGACCATGAAGTCCTCTGCTTCATGTGTCAGGGGCCTCATATCAGCTGGTATATGCCACCTGGTTGGTGGCTCAGTGTCTGAGAGATCTCAGGAGTCCAGGTTAATTGAGACTGCTACTCAACCTTGGGATCACCCTCCTCAGTTTCTTCAGCTTTTTACTAATTCAACCACAAGGGTCTCCATCTTTTGTCCATTACTTGAGTATAAGTATCTGCATCTGACTCTTTCAGCTACTTGTTGGGCCTCTCAGTGAGGAGCCATGCTAAACTCCTGTCCATAAGTTCACCATAGCATCAGTAACAGTGTTAGGCCTTGGAGCCTTTGCTTGAGCTGGATCCCAAGTTGGGCTGTCACTGAACCTCCTTTCTCCCAACCTCTTTTCCTTTTTGTCCCTGCAGTTCTTTTAGACAGAAACAATTCTGGCTCAGTTTCTGACTGTGGGATGGCAACCCCATCCATCCACTTGATGCTCTGTCTTTCTACTGTAGGTAGACTCTACAAGTTCCCTCTCTCTACTGTAGGGCATTTCATCGAAGGTCCTTCCTTTTGAGTCCTGAGAGTCTCTCAGCTCCCAGGTCTCTGGTGCATTCTAGAGCATCGTCCCCCACCTCCTACCTCCAGAGGATGCCTGTTTCCATTCTTTCTGCTGGCCCTCATGGCTTCAGTCCTGTTTCCCCCAATACCTGATCATGTTCCTCTTTTCCTCTCCCTGTCCCCTCTCCTACCTAGATCTCTCCCACCCTCTGCCACCCATGATTGCTCTCTTCTTCCTCCCAAGTGAGATTGAGACATCTTCACTTGGACCCTTCAGCTTGTTAACCTTGAGTTCTGTGGATTGCATCCTGGTATTCTGTACTTTTTTTGGCTAATATCCACTTATTAGTGAGTACATACCATGCATGTCCTTTTTGGGTCTGAGTTACTTACTCAAGATATTTTCTAGTTCCATCCATTTGCTTGCAAAACTCAAGATGTCCTCATTCTTAATAGCTGAGTAGTGTTCCATTGTGCAAATGAACCACATTTTCTGTATCCATTCATCTGTTGTGTTATTCTCATGCAAACATCCCGCTTGACTCCCACCATTTCTGGAAGATGCTTTCTTTTTTACAATGTGTATTTCTGGATTTGGTATGAAATATCATATGTTCATAGATGGGTGAATGTATCTCTCATCTTTAATTCCATTCCATTGATCAGTGTGGCTTCTTTTATGCCACAATCATGTAGTGTTTCTAACTATAGCTCAGTAAAGAAACTTTAATCAGAAATGGTGATACTACCAGCAGTTCTGTTATTGTTCAGGATTTGGGGGAGGGCCTATGTTGGTTCATTGTTTTTCATATGAAGTTACCCAAATGTTCTTTCAAGGTCTGTAAAACTTTATGTTGGCATTTTGATGGGGACTGTTTGAATCCACATGTTGCATATGGAAATATGGCCATTTTACTATGTTAATTCTACTGATCTAAGACCATAGGAAATCTTTCTATCTTCTGATACTACAATTTCTTCCTTCAAAGATATGAAGTTTATGGTTTTTATGCAAGTCTTTCACTTGCTTGGTGGTAGTTTTACCAAGAAATTTTACATTATTTGAGAATATTGTGAAGGGTGTTGTTTCCTTAATTTCTTTTTCAGTCAGTTCTTCATTTGTATACAGAGGTAGAGAGGACTTGGGAGAATGGGAGTCCACTTGGACTATCAGGCTACTCAGAAACTTGACTTGCTCCAGAGGACTCAGGGAGCAGGGAAGACTTTCTTTTCTGGTCCAATCTATTTCATGTTCTGTGTCCTTCTTGTGCCTTTATATACATTTTCTTTTTAGGTTAGAAATTTTTCTCTTATGATTTTGTTTTTAAAAATGCTTTCTTGGCCTTTGAGCTGGTATGCTCCTTCCTCTATTCCTAATATTCCTAGATGTCATCTTTTCACAGCGTCTCAGATGTCCTGGATATTTTTCTTGTGGATTTCTGAGATTTGACATTTTCTTTGGCCAATATATCCATTTCATCTATTGTGCCTTCCATCTCTTGGATTCATTGCTGAAGCTTGCCTCTATAGTTCCTATTTGCTTTCCTCTGATTTTTAATTTTCAGGTATTCATTCAGTTTGCATTTTCTTTATTGCTTCTCTTTTATCTTTTAGGTCTTTTTTTTTAATTAGGTAATTTCCTCAATTACATTTCCAATGCTATCCAAAAAGTCCCCAATACACTCCCCCCCCAGTCCCCCACCCACCCACCCCCACCCCTTGGCCCTGGCATTCCCCTGTACTGGGGCATATAAAGTTGGCAAGTTCAATGGGCCTCTCTTTCCAGTGATGGCCTACTAGGCCATCTTTTGATACAAATGCAGCTAGAGACAAGAGCTCTGGGGTACTGGTTAGTTCATAATAATGATCCACCTATGGGGTTGCAGCTCCCTTTAGCTCCTTGGGTACTTTCTCTAGCTCCTCCATTGGGGGCCCTGTGATCCATCCAATAGCTGACTGTGAGCATCCACTTCTGTGTTTGCTAGGCCCCGGCATTGTCTCACAAGAGACAGCTATATCTGGGTCCTTTCAGCAAAATCTGGCTAGTATATGCAATGGTGTCAGCGTTTGGAAGCTGATTATGGGATGGATCCTTGGATATGGCAGTCTTTAGATGGTCCATCCTTTCTTCACAGCTCCAAAGTTTATCTCTGTAACTCTTTCCATGGGTGTTTGGTTCCCAATTCCAAGAAGGGGCACAGTGTCCACACTTTGGTCTTCATTCTTCTTGAGTTTCATGCGTTTAACAAATTGTATCTTATATCTTGGGTATCCTATGTTTTGGGGCTAATATCCACTTATCAGTGAGTACATATTGCGTGAGTTCCTTTGTGAATATGTTACCTCACTCAGAATGATGCCCTCCAGATCCATCCATTTGGCTAGGAATTTCATAAATTCATTCTTTTTAATAGCTGAGTAGTACTACATTGTGTAAATGTACCACATTTTCTGTATCCATTCCTCTGTTGAGGGGCATCTGGGTTCTTTCCAGCTTCTGGCTATTATAAATAAGGCTGCTATGAACATAGTGGAGCATGTGTCCTTCTTACCGGTTGGAACAACTTCTGGATATATGCCCAGGAGAGGTATTGCTGGATCCTCTGGTAGTATTATGTCCAATTTTCTGAGGAACCGCCAAACTGATTTCCAGAGTGGTTGTACCAGCTTGCAATCCCACCAACAATGAAGGAGTGTTCCTCTTTCTCCACATCCTAGCCAGGAACTGCTGTCACCTGAATTTTTGATCTTAGCCATTCTGACTGGTGTGAGGTGGAATCTCAGGGTTGTTTTGATTTGCATTTCCCTGATGATTAAGGATGTTGAACATTTTTTTCAGGTGCTTCTCTGCCATTCGGTATTCCTCAGGTGAGAATTCTTTGTTCAGTTCTGAGCCCCATTTTTTAACGGGGTTATTTGATTTTCTGGAGTCCACCTTCTTGAGTTCCTTATATATATTGGATATTAGTCCCCTATCTGATTTAGGATAGGTAAAGATCCTTTCCCAATCTGTTGGTGGTCTTTTTGTCTTATTGACGGTGTCTTTTGCCTTGCAGAAGCTTTGCAACTTTATGAGGTCCCATTTATCGATTCTCGATCTTACAGCGCAAGCCTTTGCTGTTCTATTCAGGAATTTTTCCCCTGTACCCATATCTTCGAGGCTTTTCCCTACTTTCTCCTCTATAAGTTTCAGTGTCTCTGGTTTTATGTGGAGTTCCTTAATCCACTTAGATTTGACCTTGGTACAAGGAGATAGGAATGGATAAATTCGCATTCTTCTACATGATAACCGCCAGTTGTGCCAGCACCATTTGTTGAAAATGCTGTCTTTTTTCCACTGGATGGTTTTTGCTCCCTTGTCAAAGATCAAGTGACCATAGGTATGTGGGTTGATCTCAGGGTCTTCAATTCTGTTCCATTGGTCTACATGTCTGTCGTTATACCAGTACGATGCAGTTTTTAACTCAATTGCTCTGTAGTACAGCTTTAGGTCAGGCATGATGATTCCTCCAGAGGTTCTTTTATCCTTGAGAAGAGTTTTTGCTATCCTAAGTTTTTTGTTGTTCCAGATGAATTTGCAGATTACCCTTTCCAATTCGTTGAAGAATTGAGTTGGAATTTTGATGGGGATTGCATTGAATCTGTAGATTGCTTTTGGCAAGATAGATTTTTACAATGTTGATCCTGCCAATCCATAAGCATGGGAGTTTTTTCCATCTTCTGAGATCTTCTTTAATTTCTTTCTTCAGGGACTTGAAGTTCTTGTCATACAGATCTTTCACTTCCTTAGTTAGAGTCACGCCAAGGTATTTTATATTGTTTGTGACTATTGAGAAGGGTGTTGTTTCCCTAATTTCCTTCTCTGCTTGTTTATCCTTTGTGTACAGAAAGGCCATTGACTTGCTTGAGTTAATTTTATATCCAGCTACTTCACCGAAGCTATTTATCAGGCTTAGGAGTTCTCTGGTGGAATTTTTAGGGTCACTTATGTATACTATTATATCATCTGCAAAAAGCGATATTTTGACTTCTTCTTTTCCGATTTGTATCCCCTTGATCTCCTTTTGTTGTCTAATTGCTCTGGCTAGAACTGCAAGTACAATGTTGAATAGGTAGGGAGAAAGTGGGCAGCCTTGTCTAGTCCCTGATTTTAGTGGGATTGCTTCCAGCTTCTCACCATATACTTTGATGTTGGCTACTGGTTTGCTGTATATTGCTTTTATCATGGTTAGGTATGGGCCTTGAATTCCTGATCTTTCCAAGACTTTTATCACGAATGGGTGTTGGATTTTGTCAAATGCTTTTTCAGCATCTAATGAGATGATCATGTGGTTTTTGTCTTTGAGTTTGTTTATATAATGGATTACATTGATGGATATTTTGTATATTGAACCATCCTTGCATCCCTGGGATGAATCCTACTTGGTCAGGATGGATGATTGTTTTGATGTGTTCTTGAATTCGGTTAGCAAGAACTTTATGGAGGATTTTTGCATCAATATTCATAAGGGAAATTGGTCTGAAGTTCTCTATTTTTGTTGGGTCTTTATGTGGTTTAGGTATCAGAGTAATTGTGGCTTCATAGAATGAGTTGGGTAGAGTACCTTCTGATTCTATTTTGTGGAATAGTTTGTGAAGAACTGGGATTAGTTCTTCTTTGAAGGTTTGATAGAACTAAGCACTAAACCCATCTGGTCCTGGGCTTTTCTTGGTTGGAAGACTATAAATGACTGCTTCTATTTCTTTAGGGGATATGGGACTGTTTAGATCATTAAACTGATCTTGATTTAACTTTGGTACCTGGTATCTGTCTACAAACTTGTCCATTTCATCCAGGATCTCCAGTTTTGTTGAGTATAGCCTTTTGTAGAATGATCTGATAGTGTTTTGGATTTCTTCAGGGTCTGTTGTTATGTCTCCCTTTTCATTTCTGATTTTGTTCATTAGAGTACTTTCCCTATGCCCTCTAGTGAGTCTGGCTACGGGTTTATCTATCTTGTTGATTTTCTCAAAGAACCAGCTCCTCGATTGGTTGATTCTTTGAATTGTTCTTCTTGTTTCAACTTGGTTGATTTCACCCCTGAGTTTGATTATTTCTTGCCGTCTACTCCTCTTGGGTGAATTTGCTTCCTTTCATTCTAGAGCTTTTAGGTGTGTTGTCAAGCTGCTAATGTGTGCTCTCTCTAGTTTCTTTTTGGAGGCACTCAGAGCTATGAGTTTTCCTCTTAGAAATGCTTTCAGTGTGTCCCATAAGTTTGGGTATGTTGTGGCTTCATTTTCATTAAACTCCAGAAAGTCCTTAATTTCTTTCTTTATTCCTTCCTTGACCAAGGTATCATTGAGAAGAGTGTTGTTTAGTTTCCACGTGTGTATTGGCTTTCTATTATTTACTTTGTTATTGAAGATCAGTCTTAGTCCATGGTGATCTGATAGGGTGCATGGGACAATTTCAATATTTTGTATATATTGAGGCTTGTTTTGTGACCAATTATGTGGTCAATTTTGGAGAAGGTACCGTGAGGTGCTGAGAAGAAGGTATATCCTTTCGTTTTAGGATAAAATGTTCTGTAGATATCTGTCAGATCCATTTGTTTCATAACCTCTGTTAGTTTCACTGTGTCCCTGTTTAGTTTCTGTTTCCATGATCTGTCCATTGGTGAAAGTGGTGTGTTGAAGTCTCCCACTATTTTTGTGTGAGGTGCAATATGTGCTTTGAGCTTTATTAAAGTATCTTTAATGAATGAGGCTGCCCTTGTATTTGGCGCATAGATATTCAGAATTGATATTTCCTCTAGGAGGATTTTACCTTTGATGGGAATGAAGTGTCCTTCCTTGTCTTTTTTTGATGACTTTGGGTTGGAAGTCAATCTTATCAGATATTATAATGGCTACTCCAGCTTGTTTCTTCCTACCATTTGTTTGGAAAATTGTTTTCCAGCCTTTCATTCTGAGGTAGTGTCTATCTTTTTCTCTGAGATGAGTTTCCTGTAATCAGGAAAATGTTGGGTCCTGTTTCTGTAGCCAGCCTGTTAGTCTATGTCTTTTTATTGGAGAGTTGAGTCCATTGATATTAAGAGATATTAGGGATAAGTAATTGTTGCTACGTTTTATTTTTGTTGTTAGTTTGGTGTTCTGTTTTTGTGGCTGTCTTCTTTTAGGTTTGTTGAGGGATTACCTTCTTGCTTTTTCTATGACGTGGTTTACATCCTTGTATTGGTTTTTTTCTGTTATTATTCTTTGAAGTGCTGGATTCGTGGAAAGATAATGTGTGAATTTGGTTTTATAGCGGAATACTTTGGTTTCTCCATCTATGGTAATTGAGAGTTTGGCTGGGTATAGTAGCCTGGGCTGGAAATTGTGTTCTCTTAGTTTTGGTATAACATCTGTCCAGGCCCTTCTGGCTTTCATAGTCTCTGGTGAAAAATCCGGTGTAATTCTGATAGGCTTGCCTTTATATGTTACTTGACCTTTTTCCCTTACTGCTTTTAGTATTCTATCTTTATTTAGTGCATTTGTTGTTCTGATTATTATGTGTCGGAAGGAATTTCTTTTCTCGTCCAGTCTATTTGGAGTTCTGTAAGCTTCTTGTATGTTCATGGGCATCTCTTTCTTTAGGTTTGGGAAGTTTTCTTCTAGAATTTTGTTGAAGATATTTGCTGGTCCTTTGAGTTGAAAATCTTCATTCTCACCTACTGCTATTATCCGTAGGTTTGGTCTTCTCATTTTGTCCTGGATTTCCTGGATATTTTGAGTTAGGATCTTTTTGGATTTTGTATTTTCTTTGATTGTCGTGCCGATGTTCTCTATGGAGTCTTCTGCACCTGAGATTCTCTCTTCCATCTCTTGTATTCTGTTGCTGATGCTCGTATCTATGGTTCCAGATTTCTTTCCTAGTGTTTCTATCTCCAGTGTTGCCTCAATTTGGGTTTTCTTCATTGTTTCTACTTCCCTTTTTAGGTCTTGGATGGTTTTATTCAATTCCATTACCTGTTTGGTCTGGTTTTCCTGCAATTCTTTAATGGATTTTTGTGCTTCCTCTTTAATGTCTTCTACCTGTTTAGCAGTGTTCTCCTGCAATTCTTTAAGGGATTTTTGTGCTTCCTCTTTAATGTCTTCTACATGTTTAGCAGTGTTCTCCTGCAATTCTTTAAGGGATTTTTGTACTTCCTCTTTAATGTCTTCTACCTGTTTAGCAGTGTTCTCCTGCAATTCTTTAAGGGATTTTTGTGCTTCCTCTTTAATGTCTTCTACCTGTTTACCAGTGTTCTTTTGTATTTCTTTAAGTGTGTTATTAAAGTCCTTCTTGAGTGGTTGTACAAGCTTTCAATCCCACCAACAATGGAGGAGTGTTCCTCTTTCTCCACATCCTCACCAGCATCTGCTGTCACCTGAATTTTTGATCAGGGAAATGCAAATCAAAACAACCCTGAGATTCCACCTCACACCAGTCAGAATGGCTAAGATCAAAAATTCAGGTGACAGCAGATGCTGGCGAGGATGTGGAGAAAGAGGAACACTCCTCCATTGTTGGTGGGATTGCAAGCTTGTATAATCACTCTGGAAATCAGTTTGGCGGTTCCTCAGAAAATTGGACATAGTACTACCGGAGGATCCAGCAATACCTCTCCTGGGCATATATCCAGAAGATGTCCCAACCGGTAAGAAGGACAGATGCTCCACTATGTTCATAGCAGCCCTATTTATAATAGCCAGAAGCTGGAAAGAACCCAGATGTCCCTCAACAGAGGAATGGATACAGAAATTATGGTACATTTACACAATGGAGTACTACTCAGCTATTAAAAAGAATGAATTTATGAATTCCTAGCCAAATGGATGGACCTGGAGGGCATCATCTTCAGTGAGGTAACACAATCACAAAGGAACTCACACAATATGTATTCACTGATAAGTGGATATTAGCCCAAAACTTTGGATACCCAAGATATAAGATACAATTTGCTAAACACGTGAAACTCAAGAAGAATGAAGACCAAAATGTGGACACTGTGCCCCTTCTTAGAATTGGGAACAAAACACCCATGGAAGGAGTTACAGAGACAAAGTTTAGAGCTGTGATGAAAGGATGGACCATCTAGAGACTGCCGTATCCAGGGATCCATCCCATAATCAGCTTCTAAACGCTGACACCATTGCATACACTAGCAAGATTTTGCTGAAAGGACCCAAATATAGCTGTCTCTTGTGAGACTATGCAGGGGCCTAGCAAACACAGGAGTGGATGTTCACACTCAGCTATTGGATGTATCACAGGGCTCCCAATGGAGAAGCTAGAGAAAGTACCCAAGGAGCTAAAGGGATCTGCAACCCTATAGTTGGAACAACATGATGAACTAACCAGTACCCCGGAGCTCTTGTCTCTAGCTGCATATGTATCGAAAGATGGCCTAGTCGGCCATCAATAGAAAGAGAGGCCCATTGGACTTGCAAACTTTATATGCCCCAATATAGGGGAATGCCAGGGCCAAAAGAATGGGAATGGGTGGGTAGGGAAGTGGGGGGCGTTATGGGGGACTTTTGGGATAGCATTGGAAATGTAATTGAGGAAAATATGTAATAAAAAATATTAAAAATAAAAATAAAAATAAAGTCCTTCTTGATGTCCTCTACCATCATCATGAGATATGCTTTTAGAACCGGGTCTAGCTTTTCCGGTGTGTTGGGGTGCCCTAGACTGGGCGAAGTTGGATTGCTGGGTTCTGATGATGGTGAGTGGTCTTGGTTTCTGTTAGTAAGATTCTTACGTTTACCTTTCACCATCTGGTAATCTCTGGGATTAGTTGTTATTGTTGTCACTGTTTAAAGATTGGAGCAGACTCGGTGTTCCACTCATCAGAAGTCTCAAAATCCTGTGGCAGGTGTTGTGGGTAGCTGGCGGGTGTCAGCCGACCCTGCACTCTAGCTACCCAGGTGCTGAGTCCTGAAGAGGCTTGTGGCCCTACTCAGGCCGGATTTCTGCTTCCCTAACTAATGCAGTCTCAGGTCCCTCTCGCAATTGGATTGGAGCAGAAGCTGTGTTCCACTCACCAGAAGTCTTAAGATCCTGTGGCAGGTGTTGTGGGTAGCTGGCAAGTGTCAGCCAACCCTGCGCCCTAGCTACCCCAGTGCTGGTCTGACCGGAAGAGGCTTGTGGCCCTACTCAGGCCGGATTTCTCATCTTTTAGGTCTTAAATAGTTTTGTTTCCTTCAATTGTTTGTTTGCTTGATGATTGATTGATTGATTGATTGATTGATTGATTGATTGATTGATTGCAGTTTCATGGCCTACTTTAGAGATTTATTCTTTGACTCCAATTGTTTGTGTGTTCATGATTTTCTTTGAGGAATTTTTTCATTTTCTTTAATTGTTGTTTTCCTGGATTTCTTTAAGTGATTTATTCGTGCCCTTTTTAAAGACCACTAAAATATTCATATTTATTCTATTTTAAGTCCTCTCTCTCTCTCTCTCTCTCTCTCTCTCTCTCTCTCTCTCTCTCTCTAACTATGTTGGAAGATCAGGACCTGCTGTGGTAGGATAGCTGGCTCTGATGGCTATATATTGCCCTAGATGTTATTGATTATGTTCTTAAGCTGGCATCTAGTGATCTGCATTTGGGAGAATGATAAGCCTACCAGTCTAACTGCTGATTTCTCAGTTTATCTTGATTGGTCAAGAAGTTTTGTTCCTTGGTTTCTACTTCTCTGGATTTTCAGAGAGTATGTTGGCTGCATGTTGCCTGTTTTTCTGGTCTGCTAGGCTACTGTGTTTATGGGCAGGGCGTGATAGTGTTGGTGTCTGATTACTGTGTGACCAGGGGTGATGGTCTGAGAAATCCAAAGGAGGTAAGGACAGGGATGAAATGAATGTAATTCTGTTGTAGTACTAGGGGAGACCCTGAAAACTATGTCTGAGGTAATAGAGAGAGTGGGGAAGGTCTATAGAAAGCCTATGTGGTCTTCTTGCAGGTGTGGCCTATGGATGAGCAAGGAGCATCTCTCCTGTGTGTATTTATAAAAGTTTGAAAATACATTAATAATAGCTGATTATTTTAAGATGGACAGAAAATTGGAGTATTTCAATATATCTACTCATGAATTTAGATAACACTATTCAGCAAAATCAAGGAAGAAATACAAAATAAAGCAGAATATACAATCCAATCAGTCTGTATATTATTTGTATATTTTCAGGAAAGACCATTTCGTAATTCAACAATAATAAGGTAGTGTGTTCTTCTCTGAAGAAGACAATTTGTTCCACTTTCAATATTCCTTAGTTGTCTGTAGTTTTCTATGTAAATATTTTGCCTGATGGTCTTTCTCTTCTCTACTTTATCGTGTCTTTTTAAAATTCTTGTCAGCTCAGGTGTATTTATTTATTCACTTTACATCGCAATATACACCCTTCCCCAAGGACCCCTCTGCAGATACTCCCCCCATTCCCCTGTCCTCTTCTCCTCTGAGATGTGGGAGTCCCACTCTGGATATCACCACCACCCCAGCACATCAAGTCACTGCAGGATAAGGTACACCCTCTCCCACTGAGACTAGACAAGGTGCCCCAGTTAGGGGAATGGGAACCACAGTCAGGCAATGGATTCAGGGATAGTCCATGTTCCCATAGTTGGTGGGAGATGTAAATAAAGACCTATATACCTATCTTCTAGGGGGCCTAATTCCAACTCTTTGGTTGGTGGTTCAGTTTCTGGGGGTCCCCAAGGGCCCAAGATACTTGACTCTACTAGGCTTCTTATGGAGTACCTGACTTCTTTGGATTCTTTAGTCCTTCTCACAGTGCTTCAGGAAGGTTCCCTGACCTCCACCTAATGATTGGCTGTGGATCTCTGCATCTTTCAATTGGCTGCTAGGTGGAGCCTCTCAGAGGACAGTTATTCTAGGCTCCTGTCTACAAGCATAACTGAGTATCATTAATAATGTTAGAAATTCTTTCTTCCCCATCAGATAGATAGGTCTGAATTTGGGACAGTCACTGGTTGAGCATTCTCTCAGTATCTGCATTTTTGTCCCTGAACATCTTATAAGCAGGACACATTTTGAGTTGAAGTTTTTGGGAGTGGGATGCTATCTATACCCATCCACTGGGAATCCTGTGTCACTACAGAAAGTGAACACTTCAGTATCCAAATCTCCACTGCTAGGAGTTTTAGCTAGAGTCAGCACCATAAACACCCTGGGCCCTCTCCCCATTCCAGGACTCTGGCACTGGCATGACAGTTTAGGTTTAAATGGTCATTTTGGTGAGATTTTTATGGGTGTTACTTGTGACCATCCTAGGAAATACAGACTTGCATCAAACTCTCTGATCCACTAGTTCTTAAAATCTTCAAACCCCTTCTTTTGCAATTTTCTAGCTTTAAATGAGGAATTAATTTTTTTTTAGATGAATCCACTGGACAGGACTCCAAAACTCTAAAATTTATTGACTATGGTTTTCTCTAATGGTGTCTGTATCTTTCTTTTTTTTAATTGGTTACTTTATTTATTTACATTTCAAATGTTGTCCTCCTTCCCAGTCTTCATTCTGCAAACCTCCCATTCTATAACCCCTCCTCTGCCTCTACGTACAAGGGTGCTCCCCCACCCACCCACCCTCTCCTGCCTCACCCCTCTAGCATCCCCCCCCTATGCTGGGACATCAAGCCTCCACAGGACCAAGGTCCTCCTCTCCCATTGATGCCAGATAAGGCAACCCTCTGCTACATATGTAGCTAGACCCATTGACCCATCCATGTATATTCTTTGGTTGGGGGATTAGATAAGTTTCCATACAGAATGGTGAGAGCTACACTTATTTGTGTGTGTCAACAACAAGAACTCAATTAGGATATAATGTTTTAGTAAAATTTGGATGTAGTTTCTTTTCCAATACATGAAATGGTTGAGTTTATATGTCCAAGGAGCCACTTTAGATTGTAAGTGAGACCAAACATTTTGCTGATAGACTTAAGATGCAAGTCCTTCTAAGTACTTGTTTTGCATAATATACAAAATTATGGCTGACAAAAGTGTGCTTCCGTGAATGACCAAGCCAAGTGCTCATAGTATCAAATGCCTTCCTAAGTAATTATGTTTATATTAAAAAACATAGACTTCTATCAACCTTAGTCATAGAAATTTATTTACATAATACACAGAAGTGAATTGAGAAATACATAATGGTTTATAGTACTGAAAATAACAGATTGGCTGTTCTAACTTAAATAGGACAGCTAACAAAATCCCCAAACCATCAAGGCTCAGGAAATATCTTGGTATAAGAGGCAGAAGAAATTAAGAGTCAGTGACTAATGAGGGTGTGATATGCTATCTTTATAATACGATGTTGCTCTTGAAGTTCTGACTACTAAACAAAATCTCTACAAGACCAAAAAGTGAAAACCCTGGCATACACTCGGGGAATCTTTAGGAAACTGCCCCCCACGCCAAACATACTAAAAGCTATAGGCAGTAAGTATGCATGTGGGAGGAAAAATTCATTGATTTTTGAGGATGTGTTTTATGTTAGGAATCTCATTCTCTGCTAAATGGCCCTAAACCTATTCACAGTTTGGCATCAAACTGAATGTATTGAGTAATTAAAACACAAAGCAAGATGTTGGGGAAAGCATGTGTTAAAATGTAGCAAAAGTTGTATAAGGAAACCAGGAACAGGTATTATTGTGTTACATTGATTAATGAATGAAATTATCAATAAAAAAATTTGAAAGTTTGTGCTAAAACAATGGGTTGTTATAGGAATTCTAGAGGTCAAATACCCTACATGATCTGGTCTGTGATATAAAAGAAGAGATTCTAACCCTTGAATGTTCAGAGAAGCTGAGAGGAAAGTTTAGAAGGGAGCAAATAGAGCACTGATAAAAGAATAAAATTTTAAATTACATAGAATTTTAGTCAATTTCTAAATAAATAGTAAAGTAAAAAAATATAGTATGATAGATGACTATTAGGACAAAATTAACAAATACCTTAAAGAAATACAGGAAAATACAGTCAAGGTGGTAGAGGGCTTTAAAGAAGAAACTAATAAATGCTTTAAAGAAATACAGGAAAAGACAGTTAAACAAGTGAAGGAAATGAATAAAACTGTTCAAGATCTGAAAATGGAAATAAAAGCAATAAAGAAACACAATCTGAGAGAATCTGGGAGATAGAAATCCTACTGAATAGAACAGAAACAACAAATGCGAGCATCTCTAACAGAATTCAGGAAATAGAAGTGGTAATCTCAGGCATAGAAGATACAAGGAAGACGTTGATACATCAGTCAAAGAAAATGTTAAATCTAAAAAAATTCTTCACACAGAATATTGAAGAAATCTTGGATAGTATGAAAAGATTTACCTTAAAATAATAAGAATAGAAGAAAGTAAAGATTCCCAGATTCAAGGAGAAGAATCATAGAAAATGTCCCCAATCTAAAGAAAAAGATGCCTATAAACCTACAACAAGCAAACTTACAGATGACCAATTAGATTGGACCAGAAAAAAATAATCCTCCCACCACATAATAAGCAAAATACTAAATCTACAAAACAAAGAAAAAGTGTTAAAAGCTGCAAGGGAAAAATGCCAAGTGACATAAAAAGGCAGACCTATCAGAATTACATCTGACATCTCAACAGAGGCTCTAAAAGCTAGAAAGGGCTAGACAGATAAATTACAGCCTCTAAGAAACCACAGGTGCTAACCCAGACTACTGTATCCACAAAATTCTCAATCACCATAGATGGAGAAGAAAAGATATTCCAAGACAAAAAAAAAAATTTAAACGATGTCTCTTTACAAGCATAGCCTATAGAAAATACTTGAAGGAAAATTTCAACCCAAGGAGGTTAACTACACACAAGAATGCACAGTAAATAAATAATTCCACACCAGCAAGAACAAAATAATGGAAGTGTACACACACAAACACACACACACATACACACACACACACACACACACACACAAACAGCACCAACATCAATATACCAGGAATTAACAATCACTGGGTATTAAAGTCTCTCAACAAAAAATGGACTCAATGTCCCAATAAAAAGAAACAGGCTAATAGAATGGATGTGAAACAGGACTGATCATTCTGCTGCATATAAGACACCTCAGCAACAAAGATAGACATTATGTCAAAAAGTACAGGACTGGGAAAAGTTTCTGAAGCAAACTAACACAAAAAGCAAAGTGGTGTAACCATTCTAATATCTAATAAAATTGACTTTCAACCAAAATTAATCAAAAAAGATGGGGAAGGACACTTTGTACTCAATAAAGAAAGAATCCACCATGTTGACATCTCAGTTCTGAACATTTATGCACCCAATGCAAGGGGACCTATTCACAAAAGAAATATTACCAAAGCTTAAATCACATACTGTACCTCACACATTTTAGTTTGAGAATCAAACACCCCACTCTCACCAAAGAACAGAGCATGGAGACTGAAAATAAACAGAGGAATAATCAAAGTAACCAACTTTATAAATCAAATGGGCATAACAGATATCTAGAGAAAATTTCATCTAAACACAAAAGAATATAATTCTTCTCAGCACTTACAAAACCTTCTCCAAGATTCACTGTATACTTGGTCATAAAGCAAGCTTCCACAAATACAAAAAATTGAAATGATACCTTGTATCTTGTTAGACCAACATTAATTGAAGCTGGGGCTCAACAACAGTAGAAACAATAGATAATATACAAACTTACAGAAACACAAAATCTTTACTCAATGATCACTGGGTCAGGGAAGAAATAAAGAAACAGATTAAAGACTTTCTCATGATAATGAAGGTACAACATAACCAAACTTATGGGACACACACACACACACAAAAATCAATGCTAAGAAAAAATTTTATAGCACTAAGTGCCTTTATGAAGAAATTGGAAAATTCTCAGATTAGCAATTTAAAATTACACCTTAAAGATCTATAAAAAAGAAACAAACACACAAGAGGAGAGGATGGCAAGAGATAATCAAACTCAAGACCAAAATCAATCAATTAGAAACAGAACGATGAAAAAGAATCAACAAAACCAAGATCTGGTTCTTTGAGAAAAATCAAAAATAGAGAAAAAAAACCTTAGCCCTACTCACTAAAAGACAGAGAGAGAGTATACAAATTAATAAAATCGGAAATTAAATGGAAACATAACAACAGACGCTGAAGAAATCCAAAGAATCACTAGGAATTACTTCAAAAGCTGGTACTCTACAAAATTAGAAAATGTAAAGGAAATGGATGATTTTCTAAACAGATACCATATACCAAAGTTTAATCAAGATCAGATAAACTGTTTAAACAGTCCTATAACTGCTAAGGAAGTGGAAAAAGTCATTAAAATCTCCCAAACAAAAAAAGGTCCAGGGCCAGATGGTTTTAGCACAGAATTCTACCAGACTTTCAAAGAAGAGCTAATACCAGTACTCCTCAAATTATTCCACAAAATAGAAACAAAAGAGAAGTTCTCTGACAGAGTTTTTGGAGTCACTTATGTAAACTATCATATCATCTGCAAATAGTGATATCTTTATTTCTTCTTTGCAAATTTGTATCCCTTTGATCTCTTTTTGCTGTGTTATTGTTCTAGCTAGCATTTTGAGTACTGTATTGAACAGATATGAGAAGAGTGGTCATCCTTGTCTTGTTCCTGATTTCAGTGGGATTACTTCAAGTATCTCTCCATTTAATTTGATATTGCTGTATATTACTTTTATTATGTTTGGGTATGGGCCTTGAATTCCTGATCTCTCCAATACTTTTAACATGAAGAGGTGTTAGATTTTGTTAAATACTTTTTCTGCATCAAATGAGATGGTTATGTGATTTTTTTTCTTTGAGTTAATTTATATGGTGGATTACATTAATGGATTTTCATATATTGAACCAGTCTTGAATCCCTGGGATGAAGCCTACTTGATGATGGTGAATGATCATTTTAATGTGTTCTTGGATTCAGTTTGCAAGAATTTTATTGAGTATTTTGCATCGATATTCATAAGCAAGATTGGTCTGAAGATCCCTCATTTGGTTATGTCTTTGTATGGTTTAGGTATCAGAGTAATTGTGGCTTCATAGAATGAATTAGGTAGTGTTCCTTCTGTTTCTTTTTTATGGAATAGTTTGAGGAATATTGGTATCAGGTCTTCTTTGAAGGTCTGGTACAATTTTGTCCAAATTCCATCTGGCTCTAGGATTTTTTTTCTTTTTGGTTTGGAGGTTTTTAATTACTTCTAATTCCTTGTGCAATATGGGCCTTTTTAGATAGTTTACCTGCTCTTTATTTAACTTTTCTATGTGGTATATGTCTAGAAAATCATCCATTTCATCTGGGTTTTCCAGTTTTGTTGAGGATAGGCTTTTGTAGTAGGATCTGGTGATTTTTTTTTTTTTTAAATTTCCTCTGTATCTGTTGTCATGTCTCCCTTTTCATTTCTGATTTTGTTAACTTAGATACTGCCTCTGGGCCCTTTAGTTAGTTTGTCTAGGGGTTTATCTATCTTGTTGATTCTCTCAAAGAACCATCTTCTGATTTTGTTGATTTTTTGTATTGTTCTCTTTGTTTCTATTTGGTTTATTTCCACCCAGAGTTTGACTATTTCCTGCCTTCTACTCCTCTTGGAAGTGTTTGATTCTTTTTATTCTAGATCTCTAGGTGTTCTGTTACTAGTGTAAGATCTCTCCAGTTTCTTTACCAGGGCACTTATGGCTATGTGGTTCATTTACACAATGGAATACTACTCAGCTATTAGGAATGAGGACATCCTGAGTTTTTCAGGCAAATGGATGGAACTAGAAAATATCATCCTGAGTGAGATAACTAAGACCCAAAAGGACATGCATGGTGTGTACTCACTAATAAGTGAATATTAGCCAAAAAATAAAGTACAGAATACCCAAGATACAGTCCACAGAACTCAAAAAGATCAACAAGCTGAAGGGTCCAAGTGAGGATGCCTCCATCTTACTTGGGAGAGAGAAGAAAGCAACCACAAAAGGGGAGGGAGGGACCTGGGAAGGAAATGGGATGGGGAGGAGAGGAGAACATGATCTGGTATTGGGTCAGAGAAAAGGACTGAAGCCCTGAGGGCCAGCAGAAAGAATGGGGGAAACCTCCAGAATGTACCAGAGACCTGGGATGTAATCACCTCTCAGGACTCAAAGAGAGGGACCCTATATGAAATGCCCTAAAGTGGGTAGAGGGAACTTGTAGAGCACACCTCCAGCATAAAGATTGGGCATCAAGTGAGGGATGAGGTTGCCATCCCACAGTCAAAACTCTGACCCATAATTCTTCCTGTCTGAAAGAACTGCAGGGATTGAAATGGAGAGGAGCCTGAGGAAAAGAAGGTCCAACGACAGGCCCAAAGTGGTATTCAGTTCAAGGGGAGGCCCCAAGGCCTGACACTATTACTGAGGCTATGGAGTGCTCACAAAAAGGGACCTATCATGACTGCCCTCCAAAAGAGTCAACAAGCAGCTGAAAGAGTAAGATACAGATATTTGCACTCAACCAATGGACAGAAGCTGCTGACCCCTGTGGTTGAATTAGGAAAAATCTGGAAGAAGCTGAGGAGGGTGACCCTGTAGAAAGACCAGCAGTCTCAATTAACATGGACCCCTGAGATCTCTCAGACACTGAACCACCAACCAGGCAGCATATACCAGCTGATATGAGCCCCTCAACACATATACAGCAGACAACTTAAGAGACTGGAGGCCCCAGGGAGTTTAGAGGTCTGATGGGGTAGGAAGCTGGATGGGACATCCTCATGGAGATAGGGAGTGGGGAGGAGGTATGGAATATGGAACAGCTGCAGGATGGACCAGGAGGAAAATAAAATCTGAAGTTTTAAATAAATAAATAAATAAATAAATAAATAAATAAATAAATAAATAAAAATTTAAAACTGCATGGTAATGGTAAAGAAACAGGTTGATGAATGGAACTGAATCAAAGACACAAAAATAAACCCACATACCTATGGACATTTGATTTTTGACAAAATAAAGCCCAAAAACTTTCGATGGAAATTGGAGAGCATCTCAACAAATGGTGCTAGTCTAATTGGGCATCTCCTTGTAGAAAAATGCAAATAGATCCATACTTATTACCCTGCACAAATATCAAGTCCAAGAGAACAAATACCTCAATGCAAAACCATATACACTACATCTAATAAAATAGTGAGTGAAGAATAACCTAAACTCATTGCTACCATAGACAGCTTCCTGAATAGAACACTAATGGCTCAGGCACTGACATCAACAATAAATAAATGTGACAACAAGAATCTGAAAATCATCTGTAAGGCAAAGGACACTGTCAATATGGCAAAACAACAGCCTACAGACTGGGAAAAGATCTTCACCAACCATCTATCCAACAGAGGGCTGATATCCAAAATATATAAAGAACTCAAGAAGTTAGACACCAACAACCCAAATAACTCCATTTTTTAAAAGAGATACAGAACTAAATAGCAAATTCTCAACAAAGGAATCTCTAAGTGTCAAGAAACAGTTAAAGAAATGTTCAATGCCCTTAGTAATTAGCGAAATATAAACAAAACAACTCTGAGATTCCACCTTACACCCATCAGAATGGCTAAGATAAAAAATTCAAGAGACAGTATGTGCTGACGAGAATGTGGAGCAAGAGAATATTCCTGCATTATGGGAGTGTGAATGTGTACAACCATGGTGAAAATCAATTTGTGGTTTCTCAGAATGTTGGGAACAGTTCTACCTCGAAACCCAGCTATACCACTCCTGGTCATATACCAAAATGCTCTACCATTCTAAAAGGACCCTTGACTAACTGTGTTTATATCAGCCTTATTAGTAAGAGTGACAAACTGGAAACAAGCCAGAAGTCCCTCAACTAATGAATGGGTAAAGAAAATATGGTTCATTTACACAATGGAATACTACTCACCTATTAAGAATGAGAACATCCTGAGTTTTGCAGGTTAGTGAATGGAACTAGAAAATATTATCCTGAGTGAGAAAACCCTGACCCAAAAGGACATGCGTGGTATGTACTCACTTATATGTTGATAGTAGCCATAAAGTACAGGATACCCAAGCTACAATCCAGACTCAAAGAAGCTAAATAACAAGGAAGGCTGAGGGAAGATGGCTAAATCTTTCACAGAAGGGGAATTAAAATGGATATAAGAGGTGGATGAAGATAGGGAACTGGATAGGAGAGGGAATAAAGACTGTAGCAGGTCAGGGGGGGGTCAGGTGTAGGGAGAGCAGGGGAGAATGGAAATCTTCAGTGTACTCATAAAGGGGAGACATCTATAGAACCTGCCAGGGACCCGGGATGGGGGAGCTCCAGTGAGCCTATGTGAGTGATTCTATCTGAGACTCCTAGCAGTGGAAGTTATGGATCCTGAAGTGGCCAGTTTTATATCTAGGCAGGACTCCCAGTGGAGGAATAAAGACAACAACCTACCCTCATCCCAATATGTGTCCTGCCTACAAGATGTACAGAGACAAAGATGGAACAGAGATGGAGTGAATGGACAACTAATGACTGGCCCAAATTGGATCCATCCCATAGGACAGAACCAAAACTTGATACTAATAAGAATTCTGTTAGCCTTGCAGACAGGATCTTAGCACAACTATTCTCTGAGAGGAATCACCCAGCACCCAGTGGAAACAAATGCAGATACCTACAGCCAAACATTAGATGGAGATCATGGAGTCTTAAGGAAGACTGGGGGTGGGGATTAAGGGACCCATGGAGGACAGGGACTCCATAGGAAGAACAATAGAGTCAACTAACCTGGACCCTTGGGGGCTCCCAGAGACTGGACCACCAACAAAAGAGCCATCATGGGCTGGACTTAGGCCCCCTGCATATATGTAGCAGATGAGCAGCTTCATCTTCATGTGGGTCTCCCAACACCTGGAGTAAGGGCTGTCCCTAATTCAATTGCATGCCTGTGGATCCCATTCCCTTAATTGGACCACCTTTTCTGGCCTCAATAGGAGAGGACATGCTCATTTCTACAGTGACTTAGTGTGCCAAGGAGAAGGTGAGATACCAGGGGGAAGGAGGTGCTCTTGCTTCTGGGAGGAGAAGGGGAAGGGGAAATGGGAGAAGATAACTTTTTAGCATTTATTTATTTATTTATTTATTTATTTATTTATTTACATGCTAAACGTTGTCCCTCTTTCTGGTCCTCCCTCACAGAGTTTTCCCTCCTCCCTCCTCTCCTTTGCTTATGAGAGGGTGCCCCAATCTTGGAATCCCCCCACCCTGGAGCATCAAGTTTCTACAGGATTAAGTATATCCTCTCCCTTTGAGGCCAAACAAGGCAGGCCTCTGCTACATATGTTCTGGGGACCTTGGACCAGCCCATCTATGCTCTTTGGTTGGTGGCTAAGAGCTCCCAGGGGTCTAGTTTGATTGATATTGTTGATCTGCCTACAGAGTGCCATTGCCCTTCAGTTCCTTCAATACTTCCCCTAACTCTCCCATAAGGGTCTCTGATCTCTGTCCAATGCTTGGCTGTGAGTATCTGCATCTGGCTCAATCAGTTGTTGGTAGAGCCTCTCAGAAGACAGCCTTGCAAGGCTCCTATCTGCAAACCTAACATAGCATCAGTAATAAATATATCAGGGTTTAATGCCAACCCATGGAATGGATCACAAGTTGGACCAGTCACTGGTCCAATCTCTGCTCCATTTGTCCCTGAATTTCTTCCAGATGGGCATAATTAAAATTTTATAATATAAAAGAAAAAACACACAAACTAAATTCAAGAATTCATCAAAAACATCATCCACCATGATCAAGTAGGGTTCATCCCAGGAATGAAGGGGTGGTTTGAAGTGGAAGTTTCTGGATATGTCCTGTGATACAGACTCGTGTGGTGTTTTTCTAAGACATATTCACATGGTGGAAGCAAGACCCATGGGGAAGACGTGTGGTGTTTGAGGAGAATAAATAGGAATCAACAGGCAGTGACAAAATACTTGCCTAGCTAGTTTTGTAATGTTTATTTGATCTCACATCTTCATCTTTGCTGATTGTTCTTCACTTCGTTGAGAGGGGCACATCAGAGAACTTCTCTTGGCATCCCAGCTTGTCCTAGGCGCTGCCCGCTCCCCAACCCTGCTGACTCGTGCTGATTCACCAGAAGGATTCACCAGAAGCTAGATTGTTGTGGGACTGTGATATGCAGCCTATTTTGGTCGAAGGGGCTTGCTCTGGTGACCCAGTAGAGAACTCTACAAGGGAAGGAAAAGCGATCCACGTTCCCAGAGCCAGGTGCCTGACACCACAGAGCCCCCAACTCCCTAATTCTGTGACTACCAGTCAAGCAGGCAGACAATGTCCCAAGCTTCTGGCATTCTGGCTAGACTCCACCCCCATAGCTACCCAACTATAGCCAGGTATGTTCCTCCCCACAGTTACCTGATAGCCCAGCCCACTATAAGAAGAGCTGCTTGGCCCCCTCCTCACTCTCTTTAAGCCCTCACCTTTCTTACTCTCTAGCCCTCTTTCTCTCTCTTCCTTTCCCCCTCTCTCCACGTGGCCATGGCCAGCCTCTCTCTTTCTACCTTTTCTCTTCCCCCCTGCCTTTCTACAATAAAGCTTTAAAACCATAGACTGTTTGTGATCATCAAGGCCCACCGAGCTTGAATGATGGGATAGGCTTTCCCCTAATGAACAGCATCTAACCTTCCGTAGGAAGGCCATCCTGCACTCCAGTCACAGACTGGACCAAGGATTTCTTGCCTGCGTGGGAACCAACAAGTGCCCTCTCCCCCTGCCCTCTCCTCTCTTCGGTCCTGGGCTCAGTGATGGGGGGTTGGGGGGAAGGCATTCTGTTCTCAGCTCCTCTGCCTGGGATTCCATGGCTTCCCACAGCCAGATACCCACCCAGGGCCTCATGGAAAGCATGCGGTAGTCCTCCTGCGTTTGCCTGCCCAAAGCACCAGAACTCTGGTGGGACATGGGTTCTCTCCCACTTCCCTCTTTCCCCCACACCCACAGTCCCGCAGATTGCATCACTACTACTGATAGGTTTTTGGTATCCAGGAATGCTGGTATCCTGACAAATGGAGATTGGAATTGCCCCAAGAAACTACTTCTAAACAGGTCCACATCCCCTTGTCCTATTTACCATTTATCTACCCTACCTTTGGATGGTGGGTTAGAAGAGAGGTCAAAGCTTTTGAGAACCTTTATTTTTTTTATTTAAATTATGTTATTTATTTACATTCCAGTAGTTGCACCCCCCTTAGTTTCCCATAGTTCCTCATCTCATTTCTCCTCCCCCTTGCCTCCAAGAGGGTACTGCCCCCCCTCAACCCGCAACAAACCTCCTCCTTGGGGCCTCAAGGCTATCCAGGATTAAGTGAATCTTCTCCCACTGAGGCCAAGAAGGTAGACCTCTGCTACATATGCGCCAGGGGCCTCGGACCACCCAGTGTATGCTCCTGGTTGGTGGCTCAGTCTCTAGGAGTTCCTTGGGGTCTGGGTTAGTTGAGACCACTGGTCTTCCTATGGGTCACTCTTCCTTTCAGCTTTTTCTGTCCTTCTCCTAATTCAAGAATAAGGGTCCCTGACTTCAGTCCAATAGTTGAGGGCAAGTATTTGCTTCTGTTTCAGACAGCTACTTGTAGGGTCTCTCTGAGGATAGCCGAGCCAGGCTCCCGTATGTGAGCACATCATAGCAGAGTAGTGTCAGGCTGTGGTGCTCCACCATGAGATGGTTCCCAAGTAGGGCCAGTCATTGGGCACCCTTTCCTTCAGGCTCTTCTCCATTTTTGTCCCTGCAGTTCTTTAGATAAGAACAATTCTGGGTCAGGAATGTTGAGTGTGGGTTAATAACCCTGTCGCGCCACTTGAGACCCTGTCTATCTACTGTAGGTGAACTCTTCAAGTTCCCTTTCCCCAGTGTTGGGCACTTTGACTAAGGTCACCCCCAATGAGTCTTAAGAGTGTCTTAACTTCCAGGCCTCTGGTACTCTCTAGAGGGTCCCCAACCTCCCACTTCCTGAGGCTGCCTATTTCCATTTATTCTCTTGGCCCTTTGAGTGTCTCTCCTGTGCCCTCTCCCCCATAGCTGATCCTGTTCCCCTTTTCTCCTCTTCCTCCCTTCTCCCACCCAGAAGCCTCTCTCGCTTTGCCTCCCCTCATTATTTTGTTCCCTCCTGTAAGTGGGATTGGAGCATCCTCTCTTGGGTTTTCCTGTTGTTAAACTTCTTACAGAGTGTGGGTTGTATCCTGGGTATTTTGTTCTTTTCTGGCCTATTAGCATCCTCACTTGAGCCCTTCCAATTGTTAACTGTCTTTAGTTCTGTGGATTGTATATTGGGTATTCTGGTTTTTTTAAGCTAATATTTGCTTATTAGTAAGTACATACCATGCATGTCTTTTTGGGTCTGAGTTACCTTACTCAGGATGATATTTTCTAGTTCCATCAATTTGCCTGAAAAATTCATGATGTCCTGGTTCTTAATAGGTGAGAAGTATTCCATTGTGTAAATGAACCGTGTATGTATATATATATATATATATATATATATATATATATATATATATATATATATTTACCCATTCTTTAGTTGAGGGGCATCTGGTTTTTTTCCAGTTTCTGGCTATCACAAATAAGGCTGCTATGAATATAGTGGAATACATGTCCCTATGGCATCATGGGGCATCTTTCCAATTTTCTGAGAAACCTCCAGATTGATTTGCAGAGCGGTTGTACCAGCAATGGACACATATACAGCAGAGGACTGCCTGGTCTGGCATCAATGAGAGAAGAAACACCTAACCCTTGAGGGATTTGAGACCCCAGGGAATGAGGAGGCCTGGCAGGGTGGAGGGGACATCCTCTTGGAGACAAGAGAGGAGAAATGGGATGAGGAACTGTCAGAGGGTGGACTGGGATAATGACTAGACTGTAAAAAAAAAAAAAAAGATTAAAGGTAATAATAATTTAAAGAAAAGAATTCTCTGGCTCTGTACCCCATTTTCAATTGGGTTATTTGTTTTGTTGGTTTTTAATTTCTTAAGTTTCTTATATATTTTGGATATTCGTTCTCTGTTGGATGTATGGTTGATGAAGATCTTTTCCCATTCAGTAGGCTATCATCAGGTATGGGGAGAGGGAGGCAGGAGAAGGCTAGGAGAGAGAACAGAAAGTGGTGGGGGGTATCTCTGGGACTAGCCAGAGACCTGGGATAGAGGGAGGCACCTGAGATTCTATAAGGGTGACCCTACCTGAGACTTCTAGTGGCAGGGGATATAAAGAATGAAGTGGCCACCTCCTCTAGCCAGGTAGGAGGCAGGGGAACATCAACCTTCCACCCAAAATTTGTCCTGGTTAAAAAATGTGCAGGGATAAAGATGGAGCAGAGATTGTGGGAATGGCCAACCAATGACTGACCCAACTTGAGACCCAACCCATGGAAGAGAGCCAGCCCCTGATACTATTAATGATATTCATCTATGCTTGCAGAGAGGAGCCTAACATTACTGTCTCCTGAGAAGCTTCATCCAGCAGCTAATGCAGACACCCACAGACTAACATCAGGAAGAGCTCAGGGAGTCATGTAGAAGAGTGGGGGATAGGATTTAGCAAGCCAAAGGGGTCAAGGACACTACAATAAGACCTACAGAATCAGCTAACCTTGGCCCATGAGGGCTCGAAGAGACTGAACAATAAACTAAAGAGTGTACAGGGGCTGAACCTAGGTCCCCTACCCATTTAAAACAGATGTGCAGCTTGGTCTTATGTGGAACCCCCAACAACTGGAGCAGGGGCTGTCTCTGAGTCTTTTGACTGCCATTGGATCCCCTTTACCTAGCTGGACTGCCTGGCTGGGCTTCAGTGGGAGAGGTTGAGCTTAGTCCTGCTGTGACCTGATGTCTTAAGGCAGGCTGGTACCCAAGAAGGCTCCCCCTTATCTAATGAGAAGGGAAAGGGGTAAGGGGGGAGGAACTTGAGAGGGTGTGACTAGGAGGAAAGAAAGGAGCAGAATGCAACCAAGATGTAAGTGAATCAATAAATAAATTAATGGAAAAAAAGAAATTAAAAATAAAAGAATCATCAGATCTATATGGGCTCATGGTGGTGGCAGAATAAGCCTGGTATTTCCAATGATCTCCACCACAAGGAGTTAACATTACCCAGATCCTCCAATGATCTCCATCATGTGGAGTTAACATTACCCAAATACTCATTCAGTGAGGAGCCATAGTTGTACCAGTGAACTGAGAATGTGCCTTCCTTTAGTATAACTTCTTCCTACAAAATAAAATTAAAATTCACAATTACCACTTAAAAACACCTTTCCTTTCTTTAGACTACCCCAGTGCCTTCTGACGCTTTAGGGAAATACAACTACTAAAATTATTGGAATTTTTCTACTAAAAGTCTTTATTTTAAATTTGTTCTTTGACAATTTCATATATGTACATAATACATTCTGATCACTATAGTTAATCCTCCCCCAACTTTCCCATTTCCTTCCTTATAAAGCCCCCTTAACTTCATTGATGCCTTTTGTTTGTTTTGTGACCCACTGCGTTTAACCAGAGCCACCTGTGTGTTGTGATTATTCAGTGTAAAATGCATAGCAATAAAATAAGGTATTGCTTTTCTCTTATATTATCTCTTATGATAATTATGAAAGCCAAGACTGTCTTTTCTTTGTAGACAAGTGTCTAGTGTATGCATATTAATCACGTAACATTTTCAGTCTTAACTATCTCCCCACAAAGCATTCACAAGACCTCATTGCAGTGATTTCAAGGACAACTAGTGTGGATGTCCTGGCAATGGAAAGAAGGCTTCATCTTAGCACCACACCAGAAGTCTGGACTTGGAGCTCATCCTGAGAGCAGGCACCAAAGCATGGTAACCTGAGTCATCCATCATTAGCTGCTAGAATGATTCAAGGATTTTTCATTCCCAAAGGTGATTTAGTCAAATGCAAACTACATCACAGAAATTGTCCCTTGAGACACAGGAAAAGTCAGAATAACGGGAGATAACAGACTCATTGCACCTTATAAATAGTCACAGCTTCCTGAGTGTGGAATACAGACACCAAACAGTGGAAGCAGACAGACATGAAGAGGACTACTTTTCACGGTGGGAATACGTTCAGTGGATATTTCCAGAGCTTTGGCAATCCTAAGTGTCTGCTAGGTGCTTGGTAAGTTGTACTTACTGCTAAATTGCATGTAAAAAAGCCATGGAGCAGCAAAGAAGAAGGTACAGGTGCTGGGGTGGGGGCGGGGGGGGGGTGCTTTGTTCCTACCAGAAACAGAGTGAGAAAGACTGGTGGAGTCTTAACTTACTTCATTGATTTGTTTTTAGTTTGCTTGGTTTTGTTTTTGTTTGTCATTTGGCTAGTGTGTTATTTTATAAGGAGACCACCGTGTAAGAGACATCATAAACTAAACTCAAGAGCCCACCCAAGTCACATTCCAAAATTTCGTACAAGTAAAACTTCGTCAGAACAGAAAACTTAGCTTTCATCAGATCCTCAGAGTATTTCACCCCTGTCTCTCTCCCAGTGCTGAGGTAACTTCCTGGTTTAACCAACACAGCTGTTTTAATTGGCCATACATAATAAATGATGATAGAGTAAAACAGCATTTCAACTTACCAGATGTTGATTATTTTGATAAACACAACAATTAAGTCTGAGCAAACTTTTAAGATAGGTTGTTGAGCCATCCTAGCATACCTAAAGTCTTATCAACGGAGTCTAAATTTAAGAGGAAAACTTTGTTAAATAAATAAATAAATAAATAAATAAATAAATAAATAAATACATAGTGGGAATCACACATAGGACATTATCTTTTAGGCAGAGG
Organism: Mus caroli; assembly: GCF_978045245.1. Taxonomy (NCBI): domain Eukaryota; kingdom Metazoa; phylum Chordata; class Mammalia; order Rodentia; family Muridae; genus Mus; species Mus caroli. The sequence continues at coordinate 37,367,777 of NW_028227263.1, read as the reverse complement.
GTGCCAAAAACAGCCAAAGCAGCTTTAAATCCTGGTTCCATCACTTTGTGAATTTGGAAAACTTCTGAGCGCTGCTACATCTGTTTCCTTTTTGGGAAACTGAAGATAACAAGCTTGTATTAAGTAAAATGATACAAGCAACCCCTGGGGGCAGTGAGATTGCGAAGTGAGTAAAGGCGCTTGCTGGCAAACCTGCCAACCTGAGTTCAGGCCAATCTATGAAACACACACCATAGAATGAATCAGCCCCTGCAAGTTGTCCTCTGAATTCCACACATGTACCATAAATTTGTGCACATGCACACACAGATACACTCTGACACACACACACACACACACACACACATGCACACACACACACTATACAGATACATAATTTAAAATGATTAATTACAAATAAATATGAAACTTGTAGATCAAAGGTTTTCAAATAACTACTAGTCATTATCAAGTTTGACTATTAATTGAATCCCACTAACATTTTCTTCTTAAAGAAAACTACAAATTTTCTCTTAGATGGAAAATTAAAGTTCAAATATTTACTGAGATTGGTTATGTTTTTATTTCTGAAATTTATCATTAGGTCCATCTATAATCTAAATACTGGTAGACTAAAAATCAATGCTATCAGTAATTCTCAAATTTAAATATTAAATTAAGTTAACTTTGCAAGAGTGGAGAGCAATATTGTAATATAATTAATAGCTAATAAATATTTAGCTAATAGGGCTTTAAAGCTAGCATGCCTTAACAGCATCTGTGAAACTACAGGAAAGCAGTATGTCATATCCATAGCAGTCAATAGTAAAATTCTCTATCAAGCAAGAACCATTAAATAAAGCTGTGGTCTGTATCAAAAAAGCTCCTGGGCTCTTTTGAGAGTTATAAACCCCATTATATCTATTTGGAGTAGGCCCTGTTATAGTTTGGATCCCATTGGGAAAATTTGATCAACTCCAGAAGTGAATCCAGATGTTTTGTTACTGCACAGAATTTTCAACAAGCATTTTTACCAGCAGCAGTAAGATAGGTTAAGTGTGATACCCGACAATCCCAAGGTTATTTTGATCTCAAGTGAAGCTATAATTAACAGTACAGAAACCATACCACGACAAGTTACAACTACCCTAAGTCAGCGATGTCAGAAATGTCTGTGTTCAAAGGCTCTCCACTATTCCCAGATAGGAGTGAGCTTGAAGATCTTGGGGCAGTTTTTCTCCCTGCTGACTCTTCTGGTCAGCTCTTAACGGCAAAATCAGCCCTCAAATCCCATTTCTCTTTCCCTGTATGAATCTATCTTTACCCATTTCTCTCTCCATATGTGATTTCAACCATTCACTCAAACCTCACTGGCTCCTATACCAGCATTAAGGGGTCAATGAGTCCATACTCACTGCTGACTAAGTCATTGACTCTTCTTGGCTTTCATGGATCTTCACAATATGTCACATACCTAAACAGCCAATTTGCCACCCACTATCGCATATATATAAATTTATTCCTCCAAATAAGATGTCCCTTGTCTCCTAAACATACTTGGGGTATTCAGAACAAGTTCTTGCTCAGTTTTTCCTCTACTTAATACACCTCCCTTTATTCTACCCTTTCTCTAGGGCTCTTTGTATCTTCTTGCCAATTAATTTTAAAAGTTAATATTAAAAGCTGCCTACAGCCTACAGGTTATAAACCAAAATCTTTAGAATGGGATAATTAGTGAATAGAGTGATAGAGTCAGAGGTTAAGAGCTCTTGCAGATAGCCAAAGTTCAGTCCTAACTGGTGTAAGATAGTAAACAGCAAGCCATGGAAGTCAAGGCAGTAAGCAGTATTCTTCCATGGCCTCTCCATCAGTTCCTGACTATGGTTACTGCCCTGACTTCCCTTGGTGATGAATTGCAAGCCGTGAGATGAAATAAAACCTTTCCTCCACAAGTTGCTTTTAGACATAGTGTTTCATCAAAGCAACAGAAACCATCATGAAGAAAAGCATTATCCACACTGAATTTCGACTAATTATTTACATACCTGTTTTTCCTGCCAGCCTGTGAGCACCCTCTCAGCAGACATACTTTTATTCACCTTCATGTCAACTCCATTTGGCACAGTGTCTGGAACAACACAGATTGGCAGTGGATATCTGACCCGTGGGTCAGTCAATGAATGAATCATCTGTTCCCACCTTCCACATTCAGTCTCTCCCACCTGTGTCCTAAGTACTCAGTGAATCTCTCATTGTCCAAAGGTCACTCTCTTTTGGGAAACAATGCTTTGTCAGTCCTTGCAGTAGATCCCCAAAAGCAAGGTACCAGCTCTTCATACCAGAATCAGATATGCTGTCTGGCCCTAGAATTAAACTGAAGACTACTGTAAACTTGAAAATAGGGCCTGGGAAACTCATGCCGTGCCTCCTAAAAGAAATCAGCTCCAACTGTTTGGGTCTGTATGAAATGCTTAATTTTTGTCATCTGACTCTAGAATGGAGACACAAGGGGCTTGTGTTTTTAAGCATCTGATCATTTTTAAGCATATTTCTTCTCTTCACATCAGGTAAAAGAACAAAATGGGAAGAGGCAATCGCACCACAGTAACAGAATTTGTCCTCATGGGATTCACAGATCGCCCTGAGCTCCAGCTCCCCCTCTTTGTGGTGTTCCTGACGATTTATCTCATTACCCTGGTGGGAAACCTTGGCATGATCTTGCTCATCAAGGCAGATTCCAGGCTTCACACACCAATGTACTATTTCCTCAGCCACCTGGCTTTCATTGATCTCTGTTATTCATCTTCCATTGGGCCAAAAATGCTGCAAAATTTATTGGTGAAGAAAAAAACCATCTCCTTTTCAGGCTGTTTTGCTCAGTTGTACTTCTCCAGTGCTTTTGCCACTACTGAATGCTTCCTCTTGGCCACAATGGCCTATGATCGTTACATGGCCATCTGTAATCCCCTGACCTACACAGCCATCATGACACAGCGGGTCTGCAAGGAGCTGGTGATAGGAGTCTACACCTATGGCTTCCTGAACTCTGTGATACAGACAGTACTGACTTTCCAGCTGTCTTTCTGCAACTCCAATGTGATCCACCACTTCTACTGTGCTGACCCCCCTCTCCTTGCACTCTCCTGCTCTGACACCCACAACAAAGAGAGGCAGCTTCTGATCTTCTCGGCAGTGAATCTCACTGGATCCCTCATGACTGTCCTCATCTCCTATATCTGCATCCTAGTGTCCATTATAAAAATTGAGTCTTCCCAGGGCAAGTGTAAAGCATTCTCCACCTGTGCCTCCCACCTCACTGTGGTCACCATCTTCTATGGGACGTTATTTTTCATGTACATGCGGCAACCAAAAACGGGGAGCTCGTGGAAGTATAGCAAAGTGATCTCTGTGTTTTATAGTCTTGTGATTCCCATGCTTAACCCTCTCATCTATAGCCTGAGAAACACAGAGGTAAAGGATACTCTGAAAAAAATGCTGGAGGGCAAAACTTCATAGTGAGCAGGATACTAGGATGCAGCACTGTAGACAGCAGTATACACCACACTAATAGAAACAAAGCAGGCCAACTACTACCCAGTTAGGAAGTAGTTAATCGAATTGAAGATTTTCATGGCCCAAAATAACAAACCTCCTGGTGGACAGAAGTAATATTTAATCCAAGCAATTGTTGTGAACTAATTAGAATTTATTTCCCAGCTAGAATAATTATGTCAATTATTATGTTCTTCATGTGTTAAAAAGATGTAATGGTTGACTACCATTTCATAACAATTTGAGCTCTGTGGTCATAAAAATCTTCAAATCCCATATTCTGAATAGAATAATAATAGAATATATCATTAATAATGATGGCTATAACTTCCACAAACATATATTTTTAAGGATTTTACAGCTTAATGTTATATATATATATCAAAGCAATATATTTATTAGTGTTAAAAAGTACTCTTTCATTACACACTGCTATAGGTGGTGGTTATACCTCAAGAACATCTTAGAAAATCTTTACATAAAATGTAGTTGTAATCCTCTGTGCTTTAAACAAGCAATAAAAATATCAGCTGAGCACTAAAGAGAGGAAAAATAGGATTCGGCTAGATATGGGATGCGTTTAGGAAAAAGAAAAGCTTAATTAGAGAAGCTAAGAGTGGGAGATGGGGGACTTTTTAAGATTAAAAGTACTCATTATTTAACAATTAATGCTTAATTTTTCTTGTCTCTAGAAAGCACATCTACAATGGCTTTTCCTTTGCTTTTCCATTCTTTATTTCCTACTTTTTTTTTTTTTAGATTTCTTTCTTTCTTTGGGAGTCAGTGGATATGAAAGGAAAGAAAAGCAGAGTTTCCTCAGGAAACTAGAGTAGGGTTTGGATATTTCTATAAAATGAAATCATTGTGTTGGTCTAGAGAAGTATTTTAGTTTTACAACGCTTCCTGTATTTTTTGTTTCAGCAGATCTGAAATTGCAGTTTCTTAGAGATAAGCCATGTAAAATCTTGGTGTTTCTAGGGGTAGGTGAAATAATATTTTTTGTCTTTTCTCTAGGCAAAAAGTATGATTGTTCTAAGTCTAAATTCTAATACTTCTTTCAAAATAATTCTTAAGACACATGAATCTGTCATCAACTTATAAATGGTCCCCTGTGCTGTTTTCAAAGATGATTATGGTTGTGTAACTTTCAAAAAGCTAAAAATAAATCACCAATTAATTATAAGTAATTTTTTTAAATTAATCAAGAAACTAAGGGGGTCCAGGTTGTGCCCAATTAACTCCTCAGATAATAATATGTATATGTGATCTCCATTTCATTGTTGCTTGTGACTGAGTAATTTAGGTAATAAAATTAATTGACTATTTTAAAATGCTTTTCTTTAGTTCAGAAGTCTACCTAAGAATTGAGCTATACATTTTACTGGCCATAGCTCACACACACACACACACACACACACACACACACTCACAAACCCTTGGCTTGATATCAGAACACAAGGAAGAAGGGCAGGACATAAAAAAAGCAAGGAGAGGCTATATAGAGGCTGACAAGGAGGGAGTAAGCAAGGTTCACCTGGAGCCTGGATGAAAGGCCAGGAGCTCCTGAAAAGCAGGCAGGCAATCTTCCCTTTCACCTCCATACCTACCACAGTCCCTGACTCAGGACAGCTACACCTGAACTCTTCGGTGTTTACTCCTAATGGTCCAGTGAGAAGTTGAGATGGGAAAGGAGGTTATTGGAGTTCAGTCAGGAAGGTTGATTTACAATATCCTCCCAGTAAGACTAATGTCTAAAAGGCATTAAGACATAAAAGGATGACAACACAACCTGAACACAGAAAGGGATGCACTTGGGAAGCTGATGATGGGATGGTGGTCCAGGAGCTGCATTAGTAATAGACCATGACACAAGAGCCTTTGCTGAAGAAGGATGTAACTAGTGGAGATAAAGGTGAACAGGCACCAATGCTGGGTGGAAAGCTGTATTGAATCAAAAGCTACCTTTATTTTCTACTTTATTTTTTTAACCTCAAGCCATCTTCAAATCAGACTAACTTACAAAAAGAGAGTATTTATCAACATATTTTAATACAAGCCTCCCAGCAAATTAATTATACTCAGCTTTTCAAAGTAATATTCTATATAAACAACTTCTCAGAAAACTGAAAATAAATCATGAAACCTCTCCTGACTTCACTAAGTCCTGAGTAAAATGTCTTCTGAAGTAAAACTGTGACCAAAGTCATGACATTTGCCTAGAATTGGTTGGTTGGTTGGTTGGTTGGTTGGTTTGGTTTGGTTTGGTTTGATTTGGTTTGGTTTGGTTTTTCAAGACAGGGTTTCTCTGTGTAGCCTTAGCAGTCCTGGAACTCACTCTGTAGACCAGGCTGGCCTTGAACTCATGGAGATTTGCTTGCTTCTGCCTCCCAAGTGCTGAGATTAGAGTCATGCACCACTGCCCAGAAATTACTTGGGCTTTTTAAAAAATGTATTTCCTTGAAAGTTTTTTTAAAAAAAGTTCTCTTATTTAAAGAAAACGTAAGTTTATTCTGTTCCTCATAATAATTCTGAAATGGCTTCTATTTGTCATCCTTTACCACATCTTCCCAGCATTTTAACCAGAATTTCCAGCACTTTACCAGCATCTTCCCAAGACTGGTCTAATCTGTAAGCAATGTGTTACATCTGCTCGTGTAAGTATGAATGTATGCTTCTTTACACATAAACCTCTAAACTTTTCTGTAAGGACAGATTTTTCTTATTTCTCAACACTTATCTCTCCCTTGATTTGCCATACCTAGATATATATCAAAATGATTTCCTTTGACTCAAGCACAGAAAAGAAACACAAGATTGCCAACAACCCATCTCTTTTACTCCCCTTCATTTTAATTCATCTAACTCTAACACACTTAGATATCCAAAGTTCTTTCCCCCATATTATCATTCAAGCCACGGATGTTCATCTCTGGCAGAGAAAGAAAGGACTAACTCGGTGCAGACAAGAGGCTGTGCCTGCAGTTAAGCAGAGCATCTACCAGAGAGAGAGCCAAGGTGCTCAGAACTTTGGGAGTGCAGGCTCCTGGGGAACTGACAGACTTACTCTGCTCTTCCAACCAGCCCACAATAAAAAATGTTAACAACTCATTTAAGATAGAGCAGAATGGAGAAAGAGATGATAGATAGATAGATAGATAGATAGATAGATAGATAGATAGATAGATACATAGAAAGTATGTTTTATGCCTTTGAAGCAACTCACTGTCCTATCACTTTTCAAAAGGTATTATTCTACAGTGTGAAAAAAATAAAATTGTCTTGTTCCCACAAGCTTCCATTGCATGTTTGTGTGTGCTGACCACTGGCCCTAGATGCCAATCAGTCTGGCAGACAGCAGCTTCTACTCTTCACTGCAAGTGATGTACTACTGGATGTTGTGACTCAGCCAGGCTCAAGTGATTTGGATACCTCCTACATATCTAAGCTCAGGATGCTGAGTTACCTCAAGTTTTTCAAGTCGGAACAGGAGGGAGCTGGGAGAGCCCAGTTCATCTCCTACTCCCCATAGGAGCCTTTTGTTCTGCTCCTACTGTCTTTTATCTTGTCTCTATCTTGTTTTAGTTGAAAGTTGTTACAATAAATAAGACTTTATCATTTTCCCTGGCAAATCTAGCAACTAGCTTTCTATAGAAACCTTTCTGATGCAGAGTTCAAACAAATGTCAATTATAATAATGCATCAATTAGGAAATTGCTTAATGGTATTTGTGCAGAGACATAGTCGTTTGTATGAAGAAAGGTTGGATTCACTTTCTAAAATGTGAGATTATCTTTCATTTTTACATTCACTACAAATCACAATTAGGTCCAGAAGTGGCCACAGGCACAAGCTGGCAAATCCATACACGCTGATCTAGAAGTAGTCTCCTGCTGTTTGGATTAATTGTCAAAACTATCTGGTAGCTTTTTGTTTCCTACGCCTATTTCCCTGTGCATTTACCATTAAGTTTATCAAAAAGAAATCTGTATCTATAAGACCTGACCTCTGATTCTTAATAGTGTCGAAAATTCGTATTTGAAAAGTGTAAGGGTGAATTAATAGACACATGCAGGTCAAACAAGTTTAATTAGTGTGTGCCTGAAAACCATGTGTTGCCAAGGAGATTAATACTTTTCATAGCAAATGTGCCTTTTAAAAAGCAGGCCTGTGGAGGCAGCCATGTCAAGGAGGGGACCAGATAGGACCCTCGGGGTCAGTGCTTGAGTTAGGTCTGCTCTAAACCATGATTTCAGCTAAGCTGCTTGACACCTCTGAGCCGTGATGTTTTCATCTGAAAACCACGGCAAATAATATCTCACTGAGTTATGATAAGAATAAACCGGTATAGAGTATGCTAAACTACATTTGAAGCATTGTAATAGAGCAAAATTATATTCTAGATAATCAGGCTACCAGAATCTGATTCACCCTCAGATTCTCTGATTTAAAGATACTGTTCAGAAAAAATGCCTGCCTGAAAAAAAAAATGTATATCTATCTCTATGACAAAATATGTAAGTTGCATATGTCTCAAAAACTGAACTTTCTTTATTACAGTGGGTCTAGAGAAAAGAAGTGCAACCAGTTACTACCCTACAGGAGCTCCAGTCCCAATGTCTGTATTTAAGCCAGTGATTTCCAACACAGACCCTCTTCTCTGGAAACAATGGTGTTTTCTTGACTCGATGAATCAACAATACATTTTCACTGACCTTTCTTCGACCCTGAACCACTAAGACTTGATTGTTCCCAGAAGACAAAGTTCTGAAGTTCCAGAGTGAGCCACTAGGAGCTCCTCTGTACACATGACAGCTACAGTTGTGGAGGACAGAACTCACCTCTCAGGTCTGTGACTCCTCTGAGCTGCTGGCTTCGCCCCAGCTAATGAGAGAGAGTGGGAAGTGAGCCATGCGCATGATGGACCCAGGTTTCTTGAAAAAAAAAAAAAAAAGAGGGAGCCTCTCGTCTTCTGTTTCTTTTCCTCGATCTCTTTTCAGACAGGCTATAAGCTTGGAAACATCGACAAGAGTTAATGATGTCTCTTTCTCCACCACCTCTTTTCCCTTCCGGTGCGGTCCTTCATCCCTCAGCAAGAATGCTAGGGTGGGATCACCACCCCATTCTGATGCTAGGAGAAGGGAAAGACGAGCCTGATGTGTGACTCCTAGGCTGGGAAAGAGATATGTAAGAGGGACAAGAGAGGAGCAGGGAGGATCTGAGGGAAGGGAGAGGAGCAGGGAGGACCTGAGGGAAGGGAGAGGAGCAGGGAGGATCTAATAGGTTCAGTTAACTCTCCACCAACAAACTGGCCACTACTTCACTCTATGAGGCTGATGGCCATACAGAAAAAAATGTGGTGTTTCCTTTTAAATACAAAAGATGCTTAAAAAAAATAACCAAATTACTAAAACGTAAGCCATCTCCCCCTTTCTCTTTCTTCCCTCATGCAATACATAAATGTTCTACTGAAACCACAAGCTCAAATTTGTATTTATTGGTCGATTCATTTTACACATATCTGTGTGTAAGGTGTGTGGGGGTCTCTCTCTCTCTCTCTCTCTCTCTCTCTCTCTCTCTCTCTCTCTCTCTGTGTGTGTGTGTGTGTGTGTGTGTGTGTGTGTGTGTGTGTATAACCACTTGCCACACTATGCATGCAGCGGTCATAGAACACTGTGGGAGTCAGTTCTCTCCTTCCACCAGGTGGACTCTGAGGATTGAACTCAGATAATCAAACTTAAAGACAGTTGTGTTTACTAGCTGGATCATCTAGCTCCCCCTTAAAAAAATAAAATAAAATAAAGTGAACAAATTGATCATCATTTACTTTGTAGTCTGCTTTTTCTCCTTCGTTTCCATAGAGGACACCTTCGCCAGTTTCTTCTCTTTATAACCCTGGCATTTCAAATAGAAAACAAACATTACACAATTATTCCGTTATTCACCTATGCATTAATGTATCCTTGCATTAATACTTTTCCCTTCCATTCAATGGTGGTATAGTTACTTTGTACCTAGCCCTCCATGACATATCTGATTTTAATCTCCCCACTTCAAAGATATTTGGTAGATTTATATCTTCACTAATATACTCTATGATAATACCAGAATTTCAGATCAACTAAAGATATATCTAAAAATTAAGTAACAAATATTATGTTTAAATATTATAGATATAGATATAAATATAGATATAGATATAGAAATAGATATATATTACACTTCACACCTAGATAAATCTAAGAGTGATTATATATTAATGTAGTAACTGAAACATTAACTACAAAGAATATAGGTGATATGTGCTGGCCTGTTTTTTTCACTTTTTCTTTCTTGTGAATTTATTCTTTCATTGTTTTTGTTGTTATTGTTGTGGTTGTTGTTTGGTTTGGTTGTTTTTTCTTTGTTTATTTGGGTTGCTGACCTATTTTAAGGAAAATATTAAGGATAGAAATTGAAAAGTAAAAATATGACAGATTTGATCAATTCAAAACTTTTAGTTTCTATTATAAATCCAGACACATTCACTGGGAAATATCATGTTCTCAGCAGGCTTAATAATTCACAAAACCTAGTAATAAAAGTATACAAATAAGATATAAACATTCAAATATACAAAATAAGAAATACAGGTGCACTAAAATATGCCAAGTATGTTCGATGCTATTAGTAATCAAGAGTGTGCAAATTATTTCAATAATGTAATTACTTTTCATATTTTAGGCTGGCAAATGTACTGAATGTTCTTGCTGACCAGGACGGTAACAGTAGAGAAACAGCAGAGGCACAAGTGATATGCATTAAGTGTACACATTGACATAAAATTTCTAATTTGACAATAATTACTAAAACCTTACAATTAACCATTATTTGATTCAGTAATTTCCTTTGCAAGGGTTTATTTTATAAGAATACTCTATACATTCAGAAATACCTTTATATTTAATGATTTTTTGTGACAGTAAAAAAAAGCAGCAATAATAAATATGTACCAATGAAGGAATGGTTAAATAAAATATTTTTATGATATAACAGTATATAATATCAAAGATAAAATAATACGATGGGCATTGTATTTTCCTGAAAATGCTCAGAATATATGTGCAAAAGATTTTTAAGTCTTTAATCAAGATGTTTTCATACACTATTGACGTCAATTTATCTTCCCAGTAACCAGGGCTGTAACTGGAGGAACGACTCAAGTAAACAAAGATAGATTCTTACCTAGACATATAAAGAATGAGTGCTGTCAGAACAGAAGAGAAGAAAAGGCAGAGAAGTTATGATGGTGTTGATATTTCCTGCCTCTCACAGGAAACCCAAAGGAGAAAAGGGTTAACAGAGGGATCCTGGATCTTTAGACACTCCACACACCAGGTTGAAAGCAGCCATCACTCAATCATTCTTAATAGAAGGTGAAGTTCCATAAGATCGGTAAGGTGAGTTGTTTCCATGCTTTACCCAGATGTGTTTGGCAGATTTCAAGAAGGTACCAAGAGAAGCAATTAGAAGCAATAAAGAGAAGGTGGCTTTAGACTCGCTATCAGTTTCTGAGCAAGTTCCTCACCCTTTCTCCATCCAGGACTCCTCTTGTTCTCTGCACAGAAACTTGACAACCATTTCTCAGAGATGTCTCTCCTGATTTCCAGACTCAAGAGAGAGAGAAGCAGAGACCTAATGTTTTCACTGCCCTGACTGCAGGGATCTAGCTAGTGCTTAGGAGTCCACAGGTCTCTGCCCTTGTCTGAGCTTGCCACGAATGTATTTTACTTTTCTGTTGTGTTTTAGTCTTGTCTGGTATACAGAATACAGGAAGGAATCTGTTCAGAATATCCCCAGACTTACATGCAAACAGTTTGAGCTTCTCTAAAGAATCTTAGGCTCTGTACCTGCATGCTCTGGACTTCTAGTGCTGTGCTCATTACTCCTTACACTCACATGCATCTCCTCTCATCATTACATTAACTAACACCATCATTACTAAGTATGGAATGTATGAACAAATTGGAGCTTAGACTAAAGTGACCTATCCTAAACTGTACAGTGTGCAATGGAGAGATCAGATTCAAGCCTAAATAGGAGGGATTGCCTCCCTGCCATTAATAGCGAAGTAGATGCTATCAAAATGTACAGCTTCACTTAAACTGTTCCCTTTCCTTGATCATGCCACACATCTCAATTAAATATTTTTAAAAGCCAACAAAAATCACTTTTCGGCCTTTTGGCTAAGATCAAGTGTAAAAAAGCCAACAGCAACAAAAGAAAGAATAGGAAAACATTGACCTGGGTGGCACATTGCTGGAGTGGAGGCTTGATGTAGTGCAAGTCTCCAGTTTCAAGTTGCCCATCTATGATGGGGGTGAGTGGAGCTGCAAACCACTTCTCAGTGCAGTGTGGTGGACTCCTGTGCCCACAGGGTCAGAATGATATCCTGAAGTTTTTATCTGAGAAAGTACAGTGGTCTGGACCTCAGCTGCTCTCAGAATTGTCACAGCACAGCAGAACCTGTCACCCTCGACCTGCCCATGCACCTGAAGCCAGTTTTCAGCCATAAAAATGTAAGAAGGAGCTAAAGAAAGCACCTCCATATATTTATGCAATTTAGGTTCTTTATGATAAATGATAACATGCTTCCCGTGGGCCATTCTGAGGAATAATTCACTTCAGAGCAGACTTCTGAACCCTTCAGTTCCTTTATTTCGATCTCAGTATTCTTAAGCCACAGGATCAAGTTACTGTCACGATTTAAAAAGCACTAGAGTGGACCCAATTTTTTTGACAATTTAAATCCCATTTGAATCTCTCAGTTTTGCAGTGAAAACTAAGTTTTGAGATGTGATATTTGTGGGCCTAATAATTGCCTAAATTAGAAAATAAGAATTTATTTTAAAAGAAAGAAAGAAAGAAAGAAAGAAAGAAAGAAAGAAAGAAAGAAAGAAAGAAAGAAAGAAAGAAAGACATCTCAGACCTACAAACCTTTGAGTGTTTAGTAAAGAAACAGCAAAAAAATAAAAGCCCCGGCAACCCATCATAATTTGGAAGGAGCATTTTCATCAGGATCCTTCAAAGCATGATTTAAGTTCTAAGTTCATAGACCTTTAAAAGCTTGGCACAATTGAAGCGAATTATAGGGAAATGTTCACTTAAAGGGTCAGTTTGAACTAAACTGACCCTTTGCATATGCTGATGAATTTAAGCCTCAGTTTTCAAAGTCAAATGTAATACTTGTGAGTTACTTTTAACATAACTCTTTTAAAAATAGAAAAGAAAAAAAAAAAAAAAGAAAGAAATTCTCGGGCTGGAAGCCACTTACTTGCACGTCCTTGCTATCTCGAAAGTCTGTTACAAGATGCTATAAATGAGGGGAGTTTGCTGAGACTGAGTTTTAAATAACTTGAGAAAATGGGTTCTTGCAACCTTCCCCCGGGGTTTACTACTAATCCTGTTATTGAGAAAATTGCAAGGATATTATTAGGAAAGTTACTTAACGTGAACCCCCTACAACACAAGAGCATTGTGTGCATGTTCAGCCTTCTGCTTCTGTGCAAACTGCATGATTCACACATTATTTTTACTCTAGCAGATAGTTTTGTTTGTACATCTTACTTGGTCCTAAATAGAGAGTTCTCCTGAAAATACAAGTGCAGTAAAACAACACAAAATCAAGACATTAAGCCAAGAGAAAAGGAAATTAGCATGTCCTCCACAGGTGTCCCCCACTGTCCCCACCCACCACTTGTGTTGATAGCAGTTGTTTAGGTGCTAAATTCCTTGAGGACAGAAGGCATCTTTGTCCTTTGCCTGTTTTTCTAAGTCCTGGGTTCTTCCTCTGATCATGTGCTATATCTCTGGTATGTGCTTCAGAATCAAAGCATCTTTCAGACTAGGAACATATCAGAAGCTGTAGGAAGGTCCGCAAAGGAAGTTCTCAGTAGCAATTACAATTCTGCATGGGAAAGGGAGCCTATGGGTCCAACACAAACATACTCCAGCACCACCAATTGACACGGTGATACCAAGATACATGACCCAGTTGCCTTTCAGCATTACATCACTGTTAATTTCAGCCTCACCAACTGAGTAGGTAGAAGTTTTAAGGTCAGTTGAACTTAAACTTTTAATATTTCATATCATAATTGACTAAGAGATATCTGGCCTTAATCATTAGTCATTTGGGAGCTTTTTCAGGGCACTTGGAATACTTGAATCAATAGCTCTGAGGCCAAGACTAAAACTGTTTCTGCAAAAAAGACTGAAGATCACTCCCAGGGACTAAACCACCAACCAAAGAAAACACATGGAGGGACTCAAGGCTCCAGCAGGCATATGTAGCAGAGGATGGCCTTGTGGAACATCAATGAGAGGAGAGGTCCTTTGTCTTATGAAGGCTTGATGTCCCAGTGTAGGGGAATGCCAGGACAGGGAAGCAGGAGTGGGTGGGTTAGTGAGCAGGGGTAAGGGGGTGGGATACGGGATTTTCAGAAGGGAAATGACGAAAGGGGATAAAATTTGAAATGCAAATAAAGAAAATATCTAATAAAAATGGGGGGAAAAAAAAGCTCATTGCCAGGGATAGATGCCTATTTTGGTGTTGTTGAATGAGGTTTCATGGACCTCTAAACACTATAGGCTGTAACCAATGCTCTTGTTTGCTCTGTAGAACTTCACAATAGGATCTTATTCCTAAAGATTTTAAGTAATCAAAGTCATGAAAAAGAAAAAAAAAAAGACTGAAGATCGGATTGTTGAACAATGATGAACTCACAGGCTGGTTCCTTGAGCTGATATCTTTATTTCTCAAAGTGTTCTCTTTTGCCCTTTTTGTAGCCCCAGATTAAAGGATAAATCAATATGGTTGAATTAGATTCCCAACTTCAAGAATCTCAAAGGAGAATAAGCAAATCCTTTGTTCTATGGGAGATGATTAATATGCTCACTTGAAAGTCTAATTTCCTCCTTGTTCTCCAAGCTTTCCACCATTTTGCTCTATCATTTCTTCAGTTCCCTTTAATAAAGTGAAACCTCCCTTCTTATGAGTTCTTGCACATCATTTGTTTATTTGCCTTGTTTTGTTTTGCTTTGTTTTGTTTTGTTTTAAGATGGCGTTTCTCTGTGTAGCCCTGGGTGCCATAGAATTCACTCTGTAGACCAGGCTGCCTTAAACACAGAGCTCCACCTTCTTCTACTTCCTGAATGCTGGAATTAAAGGCATGCACCACCACTGCCTGGCTGTATTCTTGTACATCTTATAACATTATAATGTTATTCTTTATTAACAATTTATGGAGAAAATCAGTTATAGATGAGAAATTATCTTCCCTCCTAAATGTGAAAGCATTATTCTATGATGTGCCAGAGACTGAAGAAGTAACAAAATTCTAGGCCTTTAGGATGAGACTTGGGAATGTGACCTTTGTGACTCATTGCTCCAAGGTATGCTAATCATACCTTGATAGCGACATTCCTTCCTCCACCTACCTGCTTCCTGGGTTCAAAGAGTGTTCATTCAAAGAAAGTCACCCTGACCAACGCCAGAAACTGCCATGCAAATGTGCTATTGTTAGGGGCTCTTAGAAACTGAGAGTTAACCAGAACAATTACCAGGTAGTCTCTGTGACTCCTGTGACTTTACACTTCCTTGTGACTCTTAACTGGTATCTTTGGTATTTTTCCAACAACGCCCTCCCCACTTCCTTGAGTTGTGGTTTCTTCCTTTAAATACCCCCTTATACAGCTACTCGGCGCGCCATGGTCCTCTACCCCTGCGTGGTGTATGACCATGGGCCCGAGAACGCTCTCGAATAAAAATCCTCTTGCAGTTGCAGCAAGATCGTTTCTTGTGGGTGATTTTGGGGTGTCGCCTCTCCTGAGTCAGAACGTGAGGGAGTCCTCACGTTGTGGGTCTTTCATTTGGTGCGTTGGCCGGGAAACGCGACCACCCCTCACACTCAAGAACCAACTTGGAGGTATGGGGATCCCCTCTTGTGTGTGTGCCGGCCAGTGTCTCTGTTTTGAGTGTCTGTTTTCTGAAACGAACATTGGAACATGTGCTTGTTGTGTTGGGTTGTTTGTGTCTTGTCCTATGTTTCTGAAGCATGGCGAAATCTGAGTTCGGATCCATCTGAGTTTATTGAATTTGTGTCTTGGTTTTCGGGTTGCGAGATCGTGGGTTCGAGTCCCACCTCGTGCCTTGGTTTTACACCTGGCAGAGTGAGGAACAAGTGTGCTTCTCTGGTTTTGGTCATCTAGGTAGAAATGGATGCTGGTGTTTGTAGATGATGGGGTCTGAAATGCGTGCGCGGTCGGTATTTGCAGCTGTCCTTTTGGGCCGTAAGGACCGGAGGACTGTGGTCGGCAGACGTGCTAGGAGGACCACAGGCTGTGGCCCCGGGGGACGCCCTGGGAGGTAAGGAGAGCCAGGGACGCCTGGCCGTCTCCGGATCGGTCAGAGGGACCGAGTTCTGTTGAAGCGGAAGCTTCCCCCTCCAAAATCGTCTAATTCTTTTGCCTGCTTGTAGAGGACAAGAAAGGGTCAAATGTGTCTGGATCTGTTGGTTTCTGTTTTATGTGTTTTTGTGTATGTGTTTAGAGCTATGTAAAAATCTAGAAAAGCAAAGGTAATTCTCATAGGTGCTTTATACCCTGACTAGAGATAGTTTACACCTGAGATGTGAGAGAATGGGTTTTGAAAAAAGCAGTACTCTCCGACTATCTGGGGATAATTTGGTAAAAAATAAAATAAAATAAACAGTATTAATTGGTCTTTGGGGCCCTGCACCTGTAGTTAGGAATCTAGTGTGGCTAGAGAAGCCCTGCTAGGAGCTGATTATAAACGCTGCTCTTATAGGGACCACCAGCTTCTCAAGTTCTTAAATTCTATGGTAAGAGAACAAATGGCTGTTTTTCCTACAAAAATCTCTGTGCTTGTGATTATTGGATTCATCAGGTGACAAGGTGCTCCTCTTAAAATTACAGCTAGAAAAATTAAGAATTTTGTTTGGTTTAAATGAACAAATGTATGCGGCCATTTCATTTTTGTTTCTAAATAGTTTCAAAAGTATAAATATGTTTTCATATGTCTTGGTTATAGATTAGTGGCTCATAAGTTATTAGTTATGATTAAAAATTTATAACATTGGTAACAAAAAGTTGACTTAAAACTGGTAACTCTGGGTTAGAGTAATTTAGAACTAGAACATGCAGCATGAGACAACCCATGGGAACAGGTCTCTAAAGATACGCCTAAATTGGGCAATATTCTATGTAATTCTTATCCTAGAAATCTGATTTATAAAAGATAAGATTTAGGGTAGTGTCTTTTTAAAATATTGGCGGCTACACCTTCTTGTGTTTGTGTGCAGGAACAGGCAGCCAAAATTTGTAGCAAGTAATGTTTTTGGAGTTCATTTTTAAAGAAAAAATAGATTGTTTTCACTGTTAAAATTGGGTTTTGCTTCTCAAAATTGTGGTTGTACTCTTATGTTACAAGAGAAATTAAAGGTTTCTCCCAAATCGCAGCCACCAGCCAATTCGGCTCCCTATGAAGCCTCCTGAGTGGCCTAGTCCACAACCTTCCCCTTATCCACAGCCTCAACCCCAGCTGCCGAGGGAACCCTAAACCCCTCGGGGTGTCGAGAGGCGGACCGCTGCGGGTACATGGAACTGCAGAGCACAGAGTCCGGGCGGACTCTGGTGGACCCGCCCAAACTTTAAACCCTTCAGTACTGGTCATTTTCCTCTGTTGGTATTTATAACTAGAAAACTAACCACCCCCTTTCTCAGGATCCCCAAAGCCTCACAGGATTGGTAGAGTTCCTTATGTTTTCTCATCAGCCTACTTGAGATGATTGTCAACAGCTGTTGCAGATGCTCTTAACAACCGAAGAGCAAGAGAGAATTCTGTTAGAGGCTAAAAAAATGGCCCGGAAGCCAACGGCGGTCTACACAGCTACAAAATGAGATCGACATGGGATTCCTTTTGACTCGCCCCAGTTGCAACTGCGACATGGCTGAAGGTAAGGAGAGCTTGAAAATCTAACGCCAGGCTCTGGTCTCCAAGGTGCCTCAAGATGGGCCCACTAATTTGGCTAAGGTAAGAGGTAATGCAGGGGCTGATCGAACCTCCCTCAATGTTCCTTAAAAGACTTATGGAAGCCTTCAGGCAGTTCACTCCCTTTAATCTTACCTTGGAAGCCCAGAAGGCCTCAGTGGCCTGGCTGGCCTTCATAAGGCAGTTGGCCCCCGATATCAGAAAGAAGCTTCAGAGAAAAGAGGGAGACAGTTAGGCAATCTAGTGAAAGAGGCAGAAAAAGTGTGTGTGTGTGAGAGAGAGAGGCGGGAGGCAGAAGAAAGAGAAAACAGGAGGGATCGTAGACAAGAGAGAAATTTGACTAAAATCTTGGCCACAGTGATAGGAGAGAAAGAAAAAGACAGGATCTAGACAAGAAACCTGGGCAACTGAAGACTGAGCCTCAGCTAAAAAGGCTCAGCTGTGTCAGACTAAAGGTACTTATTTGAGAGACACCCTTCGAGACGGGAAGTAGTGGCTAACTACACCAAGGCAAGTAAGAAAATTCTTGGGTACTGCTGGCTTCTACAGACTCTAGACACCTGGGTTGGCGACCTTAGCTGCCCTGTTGTACCCCCTAACCAAGAAAGGGGAGGTGTTTTGTAGATCCCGGATTGCCAGAAAGCCTTTAAAAAATTAAAAAGGCCCTCTTGATGGCCAGCCTTTGCCTGACCTAACCAAGCCTTTCACTCTTTATGTGGAAGAGAGATCAGGGGTCGCCAGAGGAGTCCTTGCTCAGACTTTGGGACTTCGAAAAAGGCCAGTGGCTTACCTAACCAAGAAGTTACACCCTGTTGCCAGCGGGTGGTTTTCTTGCCTGTAAGCTATTACTGCCATAATCTGCTTGTCAAGGATGCTGATAAGCTCACTCTGGGACAGTAACTAGCTGTAATGGCATCCCACGCTCTTGAAAGCATTATCCAAAAGCCCCCTGACTGATGGATGACTACCAACGCTCCTGTGACACATCAGAACTTTTTGTTGACTGAACGAGTGACCTTCGCTTCGTTCCACCTGCTGTCCCACTGCGTGAGACTGCACCTACTCATCACTGTGCTGAGAAACTGGTACTTGAAATGATCTGAAGGATCAGATCAGCCTTGGCCTGAGGGTTCGAGCTGGTACACTGATGACAGTAGCCTCGAGGTTAAAGGTAAGCAGAAGGCAGGGACAGCAGTATGGTGGTGGACAGAAAGCAAGTGATCTAGGCCAGCAGCCTCCCTGAAGGGACGTCGGCCCAGAAAGCTGAACTTGTGACTTTGAGACAAGGTCCATAAATGGCAAAAGAAAAGTCTACACTGACAGCAGGTATGCTTTTGCCACTGTACGGAGCAATATACAGACAAAGAGGGCTGTTGACATCTGCAGAGAAAGACCTAAGATGCTGTGGCTAAAGAAAATCAGATAGCAGATCTAACTGCCAAACAGGTGACTCAAGGAGCAATGATCCTGGCAGTCAAGGAGCCTAAAGATTATTATGACATCAGAGAGACCAGCTTTAGATACACCCCTGAGCACTATCAAGTTTAGACAGTATTTGACCCACCTGGGGGCCAAGAAATTCAAAGGTGTGGATTTGACTACTATGTTACAGGACTCTCTGACTTGGCAGAAGAAATAGCCAAAAGCTGCAAGGCCTGTGCTATGACGAGGTAGAATTTACAGAAATTAAGCCAGCTAGATATTGCAACAAGTACTTGTTAGTGTTTATAGACACCGTTTCAAAATGGATAGAAGCTTTTCCTACCAGGACTGAAGATCCTAAAAGAAATCTTCCCAAGGTAATGGACCTGCCTTTGTTGCCCAGGTAAATCAGGGACTGGCCAAGATATTAGAGATTAGTTAAAAGTTACATTGTGCATGCAGGCCCCAAAGCTCAGGACAGGTAGAGAGAATAAATAGAACCATTAAGAGACCCTTACCAAATTGACAGCAGAGACTGGCGCTAATGATTGGATAGCTCTCCTACCCTTTGTTCTTCAGGGTTAGAAACACCCCTGGACAGTTTAGACTTGAAAGAGGAAAATTACTGACCACCAGAACTCTCACCCCAGAGTCCGACCCCCTCTCAAATGAAAACTGTTCCAGGAACATTTCTGAGATAAGGGTTTCCTGGAACGAACCCAGTCCAACCCCTCCCAACTAAGGACTGTGCCAGGGACATTTTTGAGATAAGGGTGTGAGTAAAAACCTCAGTTCCAATGAATCAAGTACATGGCCAAAGTGTGGGACGCGGTTGCGAAAAGCACTTTGGAAAAACCCTTGGCTGAATCTCTTAGTGACGTAAACCTGTATTTTCCCTGCCCTGCTCCCCCCTTGCCTCCTTCCTATAAAAGCTTGTGAAAAGTTTGGGCCGGTTGTCGAATCTCCTCTACACCATGCTGGGTGTATGGGTTTCGACCCCAGAGCTCTAGTTCATGTATTTGCTTGCTGTTGCTTTATAGGGCTCTGGTTTATGTGCTTTTTATGTGCTTTCTTGTTGCTGCTGTATTAAATCTTACTCTCTACATCTTAAGTTTAGTCTCAGTGTCTTCTTTTTTTTTTTTTTTTTTTTGGTTTTTTCGAGACAGGGTTTCTCTGTGTAGCCCTGGCTGTCCTGGCACTCACTTTGTAGACCAGGCTGGCCTCGAACTCAGAAATCCGCCTGCCTCTGCCTCCCGAGTGCTGGGATTAAAGGCGTGCGCCACCACGCCCGGCTCTCAGTGTCTTCTTGGGTGCGGCTGTCCCAAGGCTTGAGTGGGTGTCTCCCCTTGGGAGTCTTGGAGTCTTTCAGACTGACCCCCTTATAAATTACTCTACAGGGGGCCCCCTCCACTGGTAAAAATAGCCTCTGTACATAGTGCTGACATGCTGCTTTCCCAGCCTTTGTTCTCTAGGCTCCAGGTGCTCCAGCGAGTGAGACAGCGAGCAAAAAAGCAGCTCCAGAAGGCCTGCTCCAGAAGACCTGCTAGACATCTCCACGCAGAAAACCTTGAGACTCGGGTGGAAAGGCCCTTATTTTGTACTCTTGACCACCCTACTTTCTACCTTTATGAGACCCCTTTTGATTTTGCTTCTGCTTTTAATTATAGGTCCATGTGTGTTAAATAGGCAAGTCACCTTTATTAAAACAAGAATTAATGCAGTGTGGCTTTTAGTTTTGAGATAACAGTACCATGCCCTAAAGGATCAACTATGTCAGGGAGAAGATAGTGTCTAGTTCTAAGATTAGAACTGTTAACTAGAAGAAGGGGGGAATGAAGAAGTAACAAAATTCTAGGCCTTTAGGATGAGGCTTGGGAATGTGACCTTTGTGACTCATTGCTCCAAGGTATGCTAATCATACCTTGATAGCGACATTCCTTCCTCCACCTACCTGCTTCCTGGGTTCAAAGAGTGTTCATTCAAAGAAAGTCACCCTGACCAACGCCAGAAACTGCCATGCAAATGTGCTATTGTTAGGGGCTCTTAGAAACTGAGAGTTAACCAGAACAATTACCAGGTAGTCTCTGTGACTCCTGTGACTTTACACTTCCTTGTGACTCTTAACTGGTATCTTTGGTATTTTTCCAACAACGCCCTCCCCACTTCCTTGAGTTGTGGTTTCTTCCTTTAAATACCCCCTTATACAGCTACTCGGCGCGCCATGGTCCTCTACCCCTGCGTGGTGTATGACCATGGGCCCGAGAACGCTCTCGAATAAAAATCCTCTTGCAGTTGCAGCAAGATCGTTTCTTGTGGGTGATTTTGGGGTGTCGCCTCTCCTGAGTCAGAACGTGAGGGAGTCCTCACGTTGTGGGTCTTTCAAGACCACTAACCCATTGCTTGGTTTGTTTGTTTCTTTGTTTTTATTATGTTTTTAGCTTTGTTTTTAGCTGTGTATGTCTCTGTATGTAGGTCTGTGCCCATGGAGGCCAGAAGAGGATGTTGGATCACAACTGGTTGTGAGTCACCCATCATAGGTGTAGTGAAGTGACCTGAGGTCCTCTATAAGAGTCATGGTGATCTAAACCACTGAACCATCTCTAAGCACTGTTTATTTGCTTTTGAAACTGGGCTCACCTGTAGCCCATGATGACCTCAATCTCATGGCTATTCTGCTTCAGCTTCCTAAATGCTGAGATTACAGACATGAATTACTTACTACACCAGGCAATATATGTTCTTTTCTGTTTCCCATTAATTTATTTATTTATTCACTTTATATCTCAATCTCAGCACCTTCTCTCCTCCCAGTCCTTTCCTGAAATAGTTACACTCCCCTTCCCCCCTCCCTTTACTCTGAGAAGGGGGAGAACTCCCTGGGTATGAGCCCACCCTGGCACATCAAGTCACTGTAGGACTAGGTACATCCTCTCCCACTGAGGCCAAATAAGGTAGCCCAGTTAGAGGAGCAGGGCCCACAGGCAGGCAACAGATTCAGGAATAGCCACTGCTCCAGTTGTTGGGGGATCAACATGAAGACCAATCTGCACATTTGCTACCTAGGTATGGTGGGCCTACTAGGTCCAGGCCATCCTTGCTCTTGGTTGGTGTGTCAGTCTTTTGGATACCCCAAAGGTCCATGTTAGTTGACTCTGTTGGTCTTCTTATGGAATCTTTATCCCCTCCAGAATCCTTAATCCTTCCCCCAACTCTTCCACAAGACTCCTTAAACTCCGCCTAATGTTTGACTGCAGGTCTCTGCATCAGACTGCTTGATGGAGGCTCTCAGAGGACAGTTATGCCAGACTCCTGTCTGTAAGCATAACAGAGTATCATTAATAGTGTCAGGGATTATTTCTTGCCCATAGGATGGGTCTCAAGTTGGGACAGTCATTGGTTGGCTATTCCCTCAGTCTGCTCCATCTTTGTCCCTGAATATCTTGTAGGCAGAACACATTTTGGATCAAAGGTTTTGTGGGTGGGTTGGTATCCTTATTACACCACTGGGAGTCCTACCTGGCTACAGGAGGTGGCCACTTCAAGCTCCATATCCATCACTTCTGAGAGTCTTAGCTAGAGTCACCCCCATAGAAATTCTTGGGGCATTCCCTATATCAGATTTCTGGAACATCCTAAAAATGCCCTCTCCCCTGCCCACAACCGATTTCATTTCTCTCTCCCATGCTCTCCCTACACCTGATCTTCCTGCCCTGTTCCCTTACCACCCCCTCCCCCACTCAGTTCCCTCCAGTGTCTATTTTTTTTTTTCCCCTTCTGAGTAAAATTCAAGCATCCTTCCTTGGGCTCTCCTTGTTATTTGGCTTCTTTGGGTCTATAGCTTGTAGTATGGTTATCCTGTATGTTATGGCTAATATCCACTTATAAGTCTTCTCCTTTTTAGCTTTAGCATTTTCTCTGACTGATATAATAATTTCTTCTATGGTATCTTCCACAGAATTTTCTCTTCCATCTTTTATATTCTGTTAGTGATGCTTGTGTCTATTGTTCCTGTTCTCTCTCCTAGGTTTCCCATCTCCAGGATTGCCTTAGTTTGTGTTTTCTTTATTTCTTATATTTTCATTTTCAGATCTTGAACAGTTTTATTCATTTCCCTCAC
Organism: Mus caroli; assembly: GCF_978045245.1. Taxonomy (NCBI): domain Eukaryota; kingdom Metazoa; phylum Chordata; class Mammalia; order Rodentia; family Muridae; genus Mus; species Mus caroli. The sequence continues at coordinate 37,344,660 of NW_028227263.1, read as the reverse complement.
CTTTTTGATCATATTTTCCTTTATTTCTTTATATTTGTTCATTTCTTCTTTAAGGGCCTTTACCTGTTTGATTGTATTCTTGTGTTTCTTTAAGGGATTTATTAATTTCTTCTTTAAAAGCGTTCATCATTTTCATAAGATTAGATTTAAGATCATTTTCTTGTGACTCATGTGTGCTAGGATTTCCAGTGCTTACTGTAGTAGGATAGCTGTGTTATGATAATGCCATATTGCCCTGGCTTTTGTTGATTGTGTTTTTATGCTAGCCTTCAACCATCTGGTTGACCCTAGTAGGAATAGCAGTCCTAGTAGTCTCTGAATTCAGTAGGCCTCTGGGATTGCAGTTAAATCTTATTGTCCCAGGTGGCAGCAGACCTCCAAGGATAAAATCACAGCTATGGCCTCAGAAATGGAGTGCAGAGGATGCACAGCAGAGGTCTCAGCTGCAGGGTTTGCCCAGAGGTCTGGAAGACAGGGAATTGGAGTAGGGATCTCACCTGATCATCCCTGATGACTTCAGGCTTCTGGGATTGTGGTTAGAGGTATGGACCAGAAGATATAGTGAAGAGGGGACAGAGCAGCATGTGTGGTCTTTTAAGAGATGTTTTTTCCCTGTCTATACAGTCAATGCTTCCCCTGATTCTTCTATAGGGGTCCACAACCTCAGTCAAATGCTTGGCTGTGAGTATCTGCATATGTCTCAGTAAACTACTGGTAGAGACTCTCAGAGACCAGCCATACTAACCTCCTGTCTGCAAGCACAATATAGCATCATAATGGTCTCAGGGTTTGATGCCTGTACCTGGGATGGATCCCAGTCTCTGCTCCGTTTTTGTCCCTGCATTTCTTTTAGGAACAATTTTGGATCAAAATTTTTGAAGGTAGGCTGGTGTCCCCATCCCTCCACTGGGGTCCCAATCTAACTTCTGGAGGTGGACTCTTTGGGTTCCATATTCCCACTGTTGGGCATTTTGGCTAAGGCCACCCACACTGAGTCCTGGGAACCTTCCCCATCTCAGGTCTCTGGGACTTTCTAGAGGTACTCTCCATCCCCCATCCCTGACAGCTGCACTTTTCCATTCATTCTCAGGGACCTCTGGGCTTTTCTCCTATCTGTTCCCATACCTGACTCTACCCCCCTCTTTTTCCCCTCCCCTTCCACTCTTCCACTCTTCCTTCTACCTCCCTTGATTATTTTGTTGTCCCTTCTAAGTGGGAGTGAAGCACCTTCATTTGGGCCTTCCTTAGGGTGTGTGGGGTGTACCATGGGTATTCTGTACCTTTTGGCTAATATCCACTTATTAGTGACTACATACCATGCATGATCTTTTGGGTCTGGGTTGCCTCACTCAGGATATTTTCTAGTTCCATTCATTTGCCTGAAAAATTAATGGTGTCCTTGTTTTTAATAGCTGAATGTATTCTTTTGTGTAAATGAACCCCATTTTCTGTATCCATTCTTTGGTTGAAGGGCATCTGACTTGCTTCCAGTTTCTGGCTATTATGAATAAGGTTGCTATGAGCATAGTAGAGCATGTGTCCTTGTGATATTGTGGTACATCTTTTGAGTATATTCCCAAGAGCAGTACATCTGGGTATCCAGGTAGAACTATTTTCAATGTTTTTAAGGAACCACCAGATTGATTTTCAGAGTAGTTGTACAAGTTTGCCACCCCACCAGCTATGAAGGAGGTTCCCCTTTCTCCACATCCCCTACAGCATGTGCTGTCACTTGAGTTTTTTATCTTAGCCATTCTGATTGGTGTAAGGTACTGGGGACAGCATACAATGACAGGGACTGCCTGTGGTAGGCTGGGATAGAGACAAGCCCATGGCCGCTTCTTGTAGGAAAGGATAGCATCTGGGACCCTGAGAAGCTGGAGACACATTCCTCCAGGGGACCTGCCATTTGAAATAAAGTACTGCCTGCAGTAGGCTGGGATGGAGACATCTCAGTAAGCCTTGGCAGCTCTTTGTAAAAAACAGTTGCTCCCATTTCTCCTAACCTTAGCCCTGTACAATGGCTGTACAGATTTCATTTGTGCTTTTCAGTTGGCTTTGGTGTGCATAATTATTCTATTATATCTGACTTTCTTACTTCTTTCTCCTTTTGCTCTGGTGAATTCTGTGAAACTAGATGTTCCTTGATGTAATGATTCTTAAACAATTAAAAATTGAGGCACGGGGCACAGCACAGCACAGTCCTAATGGCCCAGGTGCATGCTGTGTGTTCTCATCTTGGACACAATGTAATAACTGCACAATGGTAGTTCCAGATTAGTGCTTGACTTGCAAAGAAAGTTTGAAGAAATTATTAGAAAATGAAATCGATCCAACATTGGGACCCCAAGAAAGGAAAAAAATATTAAAGTTATGAAATAAGGTTTGTATAATATTTGAGAGTGGTTCCTAGATAAGCAAGTATAGATTATGTAAAATCGGGGCCTAGCAAACACAGGAGTGGATGTTCACAGTCAGCTATTGGATGTATCACAGGGCTCCCAATGGAGAAGCTAGAGAAAGTACCCAAGGAGCTAAAGGGATCTGCAACCCTATTGTTGGAACAACATGATGTACTAACCAGAACCCTGGAGCTCTTGTCTCTAGCTGCATATGTATCGAAAGATGGCCTAGTCGGCCATCAATGGAAAGAGAGGCCCATTGGACTTGCAAACTTTATATGCCCCAATATAGGGGAATGCCAGGGCCAAAAGAATGGGAATGGGTGGGTAGGGAAGTGGGGGGCGCTATGGGGGACTTTTGGGATAGTATTGGAAATGTAATTGAGGAAAATATGTAATAAAAATAAAAAAAAAAGATTATGTAAAATCTTATATTAGTAAAACTAAGTCAAAACACTGAGACTCTTAGGAGAGTCATTGTGTGCAATGTGCAGAAGCAGAAAGTTAACAGAACTATCGAGTTAAGGTTTAACCTTATTCTTTCTGACCTCTTCCTGGCAGCTTTGCCCATGTCATTTATTATTAGAGCTTCACAAGAAAATGCAAGGAGCTGGCCTCGAAGCTTGGAGCTCTGAAGTATAACAACTTAAAGTTTAAATAATAATAAGTTAGCAATTATTATTATTTTGGCTATAGGCCTGGGAATAAGGAAGCTTGAAACTTTGGGGAACAATTGTAATTCTTGATTCTTTGTGGGACATGGTTATTCTTTTGAATTTGATTTGGCAATGATTATACAATGTCTTTTTTTTTTCCCATGCTTTTGGAGTATCGATAAAAGACTGGGGCAAGAGAAAGGCAAGCAAACATGAGAAGAGCATGTGAAGAGTTAGTGAAGAGAGAATGTGAGGTGTGTATGGAAAGTGTGTGTGTGAGTGAAAGGAGAATACATGTGGTGTGTGTGTGAGATGTGTGTGAAGAATGTATGTGAGAATGAAAGGGGAATGCACAGAGGTGTGTATGAGTGTGAGAGTTCAAGAAAAGAAAAAAAGCACAGGAGAAAAGCAGAGGACACAGGAGAATGCAGAGTGTGCAGCCTCAAGCTGTGAGCGAATGAGCAGAAAGCAGAGAAAGAGGAGAGAAACTTTAAGCCTTGAAAAAATGCCTGTCAGCTTGTACCCAAAAAAGTAGTCTGTGTATATTTATTATGCATCTTCCAGATATCCCTGCTTCCAGTTGAGAATTCTGATCCTATGTGGAGGCTAGACCCTGACAGTATGGTGTAATCTCAGGGTCATTTTGATTTGCATTTCCCTGATGAATAATGATGCTGAACATTTCTTTAGGTGCTTCTTGGCCATTCGAGATTCTTCTGTTGAGAATTCTCTGTTTGGCTCTGTACCCCATTTTTAATTGGGTTTTTGGAGTCAACTTCTAGAGTTCTTTATGTATTTTGGATTATGTATTAGCCCTCTGTTGGGTGTAGGGTTCATGAAGATCTTTTCCCAACCTGTAAGCTGCCATTTTGATCTACTGACAGTATCCTTTGCCTTACAGAAGTTCTTCAGTTTCAGGAGGTCCCATTTATCAATTAGTGATCTTAGAACCTGAGCCACTGGTGTTCTGTTCAAGAAATTTTTCCCTGTGCCAATTCATTCTCGGCTATTTCCCACTTTCTCTTCTATTCAAGTTAGTGTATCTGATTTTATGTGGACGTTCTTGATCCACTTGGACTTGAGCTTTGTGCAGGATGATAAATATAAATCAGTTTGCATTCTTCTACACACAGACCACCAATTAGACCAGCACCATTTATTGAAGATGCTTTCTTATTTTCCACTTTATGATTTTGGATTGTTTGCCAAAGATCAAGCATCCCATAGGTGTGTGGGCTTATTTCTGAATCTTTGATGCTATTCCATTCACCAACCTGCCTGTCTCTGCACCAATGCCATGCAGCATTTATTTATTAATTAGTTTGTTTGTTTGTTTGTTTGTTTCTATTACTCTGTAGTACAGCTTAAGATCAGGGATGGTGATTCTTTCAGAAGTTCTTTTATTGTTCAGGATTTACCTACCATGCCCTCACCATCAATTCATTTCTAACATTTGTTTGACTTGGGTCCATTAGTAAACAGCTTATGTTTACATTTTGCTTTTGGTGAAATTACAGAATATTTAGCTTCAAATAATGCAAAACATCCACATCTGTTTCAATAGCTATAACATTTGGTCAAAATCATATTTTTCTGACAGTATGCTTTCATTTCCATAATTTCACACCCTTTTGATTTTCTTTTCCCTTATTTTGCACTAGTGATCAAATTACAAACACATGCAATAAGTAAATAATAAATAAGGGTGGCAAAGTGGCTCAGCTCCCTGGTGATGCAAACCAAATGAACAAATTTTTAACCCCTGGAACCCATATAAAGTTGGAAGGAGAGAACCAATTCCACAAAGTTGTCTTATGATCTCCACATCCCCCCCAATATACATCATCCCCCCCCTCTCTCACACACACACGCACACACACACACACACATCGCTAAGACTCAGAGCATATCTTAGTTATTATTCTATTGTGATTAAACACCATAATGAAGGCAACATTTAAAATAAGGCATTTTATCTAGGTCTTGCTTAAAGTTCAGAGGATTAGTCATGGTGGAAAATATGATAGCAAGCAGGCACGTATGGCACTGGAGAGCACTGGAGGGTTCGTGTCTGATCCATAAGTTGCAGGCAGCAAGAAAGAGAGACAGAGACAGAGACAGAGAGATGGAGAGAGACAGAGAGACAGAGACAGAGAGTGAGAAAATGGACCTTGCATGGACTTCCAAAACCTCAAAGCCCTCACCCAGTAACATACTTCCTCCACATTTCCTAATCCTTTCTAAATGGTTCCACTAACTAGGAACCAAATATTCAAACATATGAGGCTCTGTGATCTGTTTCCATTCAAACCACTGAAGGGCATATTATGGGAAGAAGTTGAAAGCAGATAAGATAGAGGAAAGAGATGTGTAATGTACACTACTGTCTTCAAGGCATGACAAAGCTACTACACTCTTGAACTCAGCAATGTGATTGCAAAACATCTACAAGGTTGAGACCATCAATGTCTTGTCATGGAGTAGGTAGAAGGCAAATGAGGCCCCACAGCTTTCTGAAGAGTTTTAAACAGTCAACAATTAATGGAAGAGGGAAAGACATCTTCTTTAGTGGTGTACCTACTAATAAGGTACCTATACTCTTGTAAACAGACTGTTACTCATACTCCCATATGTAATTCTAATTAAACTAGGCGGTCTTTACAAGGTAGAAGATGGACTAATTGGAAAAAAGAAGGGAAAATCAACAGGAATGGGAGAGGGACAAAGAAAAGTAATGGGAGTGAATATGATCAAATGCACTGTGTGTGTGTGTGTGTGTGTGTGTGTGTTTATGAGTGTGTGTTTCTCATTTCATTCTTATTTTCTGTAAACATATAGCTGTTTAGGTAAGGGGATCAATAGAACACAGACTCTTATCCAAAGCTTCATTAAGTCAGAGGACCTCCTGACCAATCAAAAAGACATGCATGAAGTTTCCGAATTACCTGAATGGAAGCATCAGGCTTTGACTACGCTAATTGGGAGGCTGTGAATCCAATGAGATGTGGTGAGGGATTAAGGTTAAGGATTTGTCTTTGGAGAATGTAGTGATGCAGGCCTGTAATCCCATTCAGAGAGCTAAGGCAGACGGACCATGAGTTGCCAGTCAATCTGGCCTACATCAGTTTTGTTTCTTTGTTATTATTTCTTTAGTTTCTTTTGTACTTGTGAAAAGTAAGGATTGTGGGGAAATAGGCATGTGTGATTTTCAAATTCCATGAACTAGAATGCAACCATGCAGATATTTACTCCCTAGGTGACCAGAGTATATTTAAATACTAGAGTCCATGGTGCATATGATCATTAGAACATGAGACTCTTAAATACCAGAGCTCAAATCAAGTTTTTCCAATCCTGATTAACCTACATGATTAATTTGCTAATATCAGATTCAGTTCTTGGTCAAAAGAAATACTCTTTGGATAATTTTTATATTTATTTACTGGGAGACCATGCATCTCACGGAAGAATATAAGTCAGAAAAAACTGGAAGTAGTGGGTTTTCTCCTTCCATCACGTGAGTTATAGAGATCCAACTTGAATTGTGAGACTTAACTGCAAGAATCTTTTCCCATTAAGCAATCTCACTGGCCCTACTTTGCATAATCAAAAACATGTGTGAGAATGTATCTTCTCTTTATTGGATCTTGAACATTTCCTAGAAAATTCTCTAAACTTCTTGAAACCACTTGACTTTTATCTCTTGTGATATTGTATATGGTCACAGTCTGTCTCCATGTGTGCCTCTTCCCATGATTTTGGCTTGGAATGAAAGAAAAAGTCTACTCTGCACAATCATTTCTCTTTTCAGTTTATAGATTTTTCTTTCTTGTTTTTTGTTGATGTCATTAGTTGTTTGTTGGATTTGTGTGTGTGTGTGTGTGTGTGTGTGTGTGTGTGTGTGTGTGTGTGCGTGCGTGTGTGTGTGTGCGCGCGCGCTAAGGATTGAACCTAGAGACCTAGAGCCCTAAGTGTTCTATTCCTGAGCTCTGTATCAACCCTTAGGGTTTCCTTTAATCTCTGAAACTGGCTTCAGATTAAAAGATGAATGCCTTATTTAGGCAAGCACATTGTTGAGTTTCCTAGGTACAGCTGCCTGTCATGTGTAGAAGATATGATCTCACAGAAGACATCCTCTGGCTCTCAGAATCTCCCTGCCCACTCTTCCAAGATGTTCCCTGAGCCTTAGGAATGGGGTTTGTGACTTAACTTGTTCACTTAAACTTGAGTCTAAATTGCTGATAAAACTGGGCTAGAGATAACTTTACCTAACCAGATTATCCATACAAGTCTCCCCATCACTGAAGCTCTTCCTCTAGAGCACTGACTGCACAAACCCAGAATACATTTTGTTGTTGTTGTTGTTGTTGTTGTTGTTGTTGTTGTTGTTGGAGGAGGAGGAGGAGAAGGAGGATAAAAGATAAGGTAAACCTTTTCTTCACCCACCAGTCAAGTCAGTCATGGCTTCATATTCCAACATGTCATTGAAAGATGGAGTGAAGTATAGAAACTGTTTTCCCATACTTCTCTCTTACTTGTTTCTGTAATGGTGGGGATCAAACCAAGAGCCTTGTGCATCCTAGACAAGCAATCTACCATTAAAGCTGCTTTCATGGCTTTCCCGTGCTTCTAAAAGGATGACTACTCCTGTTCCTTGTGCCCAAGAGGAAAATGGAGAGAGGGGGTAATTCCAACTCCAAGAAAGACAGGACAGAGCATTAAGAAACTCACTGCTTAAACATTCCTAAATGGGCAAAATTTTTCATTGTAAATGCTGCAGCAGAAAACGGATGCTACTGGAATTAAAACACAATTACTAAGTCAAGGAGTGTATATGGTTTTATTTTGCATGTTTGCTTATTTGTTTCTTCCTTTTCTTTTCTATTATCCTCCCCTGACCCTCACACTGTATGTGTCCATGTGCGTGTGTGTGTGCGTGTGCATGTGTGTGTGTGTCTGTGTGTGTGTGTGTGTGTCTGTGTGTGTGTGTGTGTGTGTGTGTGTGTGTGCATGTGCATGTATGCATACGTACCTTGCTGGGAAAATGAACCCAGAGCAAGTCACATGCTAGACAAATACTCTACATTTGAGCCATCTCCAGCCCTATATTTCATTCTTTAACTCTTCACTCAACCATGCACTTGCTTTAAGAAATTCTACAAAATAGAGGAAAATTGTAAGCAGAACCCCCCCCCTTAGCATTTCATCTGCCCACCACAAGGCCTCTAACATTAATTATCTTCCTTATTTATCTTTTTAAGGCCCCAGCTATTGTAACTGAAAGCTATGAAAGATAGACAGGAAGTACATTTGTTTTATCATTCATTTCTGCCACACCAAAGCCAAAATTCTATTCTCAATCTATCTCTCTAAAATATACCCAGGGTGCCATATCTCACTGATAGGGCAAGGCTGTGCTCAACATGATAGATCAAATGGAAGCACATGAAAGTGTATCATGCTGTTCTTTCTGAAATAAAGGATAAAAAAATAGATTTTGTCAAATTCTAGAGACAGAAGAATAATTAGAACAGTAGTGATTTCATTAGTAATTACAATTATTTCAAACATCTCAATAACTCCATGGGAAACTAGAAAACAAAAAATAATTCAAAAGATAGTCTATTTCTGACTCAAAATTTCATAATTATCTAAAAGCCGAGGTAGAATGCATCTGTCTCCAAGCAACCAATGCTTGGAAACTTCGACTCTTCAAACAACCTTTTTCAGGAAGCCAGTTGGAAATGTCCACTAAAATGAAACAGTGAAGCACTAAAAGGAGAGGCAGAACATTCTGGAAGCATTGGATCTCATGGGAAAGAAAATGCCCAAAATGAACAAAAAGGAGATTCAAAATTATCAGGTCAATGTCAGATAAATGATGACAGAAAGGCAAGAAAGCATCCAGCAGAACTTCTTCAAAATGTTGAAACTCATGAGTAGTGGGTGTGAATAACATCTGGAGAGAATTTTTACTCAACTAGAAGAGAATCTGAAAACTAAACTAGTAGTGTCATTTCCTATAATTAACTGTGTGTATAGACATGCATACATATGCATATATATGCATGTATATGTGTGTCACATATACAAAGTAAGTTGCTCTGTTGACTTAGGTGAAAACCAAAGACACAACTGATATATATTTCATTTCTGATTACTGATACATGGCCAAAATGGCTAAATATAGATCTGACCTATAATAAAGTGTAGCAGTCGTAGGAGTGTGGAGTAATAGAAAATGATAGCATGAATATAGTGGATGATGTGAAGAAAGGTAAATACTTTCCACAAGAAAGTGTGATAAAAGCAACAAGAAACACCACAAGTTCAGCTTTAAAATGTGCTTAAAAAAATACAAAAAGCACCAGTGTATCCAACTAATGGACCTGTTCATCCCTGAAGAAAGAGAAAAGTTAGAAAAGTGAGACTAGATGCATTGCTCTTTAACTTTTAAAAATAATCTTTCCATCTAACTTTTGATGGCAGCACATAAGAGGTTGAAACAGGAGGATAATTTTGATTTCCTGTCTCAAAATACAACAAAAAAATATCTGAAATGTATTGTTTTCACTTTCTTTGATATGTTAAAGATATCTTTGATATCTTTCTATGATATGTTAAAATATCAGTGTTTTTGGAGCTAACGAGATAGCTCAGAGGTTAAGAGCACTTGATTTCTCTTCCAGTGAACCCTTGTTCAATTCCCAGCACCCACCATGGTAGCTCACAACCATCTATAACTGTCAAACCAATTCTCTCTTCTGGAGTGCAGACAAAACACCCATATACACTGTCTTAGTTAGGGTAACTATTGCTGTGATGAAACATCATCACCAAAGCAACTTGAAGAGGAAAGGGTTACACTTCCATATAACTGATTCCATCAAAGGGAATCAAGACAGGAACTCAAACAGGACAGGAACCTGGAAATAGGATCTGATCCAGAAGCCATGGAAGGGTGCTGCTTACTGGCTTACTCCCCTTGGCTTGCTCAGCCTGCATCCTTATAGAAACCAGTACCACCAGCCCAGGGATTGCACCACCCACAATAGGCTGGGCTCTCCCTTATCAATCACTAATTAAGAAAATGCCTCACAAGAGGCATTTATAAAAGCATTTTCTCAATTAAGGCTCTCTCCTTTCAGAAAATTCTAGCTTGTGTCAAGTTGGCATAAAATTAGCCAGCACATAAATAAATAAATAAATAAATAAATAAATAAATAAAATATTTGTTAAGTATTGCATGTTCTCTCTCATATGTTAATCTTAGATTTTAGGGTGTGTGTGTGTGTATGTGTGTGTGTGTGTGTGTGTGTATGTGTGTTCGCATATGGCACAGGTGTAGGTCATGAAACTAGAAAGGAAACTGTGAGAGGGGTAGAGGGGCTCTTATGGTATGGGAGGGAGAGGAAATGCATTGTTTTAGGGGAGGCAAGGGACCAGAAAAAAAAAGGGGTCAGAAGGAAGAAAGACATGGGAAACAGAGTAGGGAAGGGAAACAAATAAGAATAAGATATGTTGGGAAATTCCATAATAAAACCTTAAATAAATAAATAAATAAATGTCAGAGGAAGCCATGTTTGTTCCACAGACAGTTTCAATGCACATTGCCTGGAGCCCAAAGCAAAGAGCCTCCAAGTCAGTGTAGAACAGAGTTCTGAATAGGAGAGTGAGGCTGCTCCAGACCTCCTGCTCTGACTCTGAAAAACATTGGAGCCCCATGATGGAGCTTCATGCAAGGTGACAGATGGACAGACAACTCCAGGGATGCATCTTTTGTGAGTTGTCATTCATGCTGGGTTGGGTTTGTCAGTGTTCTAGCTGCCTTTGGGTCATGTATGCTCCTATACAAGTAAGCTCTCACCCATTCTCCAGTAAGTAACCCAAAAAACCTCATTCACTCATGAGGCTAGTCTCACACCAGGGCTGCCATGAATGGCATGTCTGGGTGAAGTAGATGTTTGTTCAGTCACATTCATAAAAAGTCACAGAGGTCCCAAAATCTTGAGATTCATGTGAGGGTTTTGTTATAAAACAGCATAATCCTTTAATATACTGATATCAAATGCTTTTAAACTACAGTTTCCCATCTGCATCTCTCTCTGCCCATTGCTTTTTGTTTGTTTGTTTGTTTTTTTGTTTTTGTCCTGGAACTCACTTTTGTAGACCAGGCTGGCCTCAAACTCAGAAATCTGCCTGCCTCTGCCTCCCGAGTGCTGGGATTAAAGGCGTGCACCACCATGCCCGGCTGCCCATTCCTATTATTGCGCTGCAACATCACATTCTAGGGTTTGCAAGGTCACTCCATCCTCCAGCACAGGACTCTTTGTCACTATGATATGCAGTTTGCTTTGCAAGAAATTATCAACTGGAAAATTGAGTTTCCATCAGTACAACTGACCATTCCTACTGAAACTGAAGCTGTTTCATCATAAAATTTAAATTTAGTTTATTTATAATTCTGTTCACATCAAATTTATGTAGAGTGTAATATTTTTAAAGATTTGCTTCATTTTTAAATGTTTGTGTGCTAGTGCATGTGTGTGAATTTGCATGTCTGAGTGCAGGTGCCTATGGAAACAAGAAGATGTCGTGGAGTTGGAGTTACAGTTGTGGTGATTCACCCGACTTGGATATTGGGAGCAGAACTTGGGTTCTACAAAAACAGTAAGAGTTCTTAAGTGTTGAGGCTACCCTAGACTGCAATAGTTGAGAAGTATTTCACCAGGATGAAGGTCAGTTTTCTCTTCAGAGTATTATCCAGGCACTTATTTAACAATCTGATAGTTCAAATATATTACTCTAGGTAAAGTATAGAATGACATATGTTTTAAAATTCAAATGTGTATCAGTTGATTAATACATAAGCAAAATGCAGTGTGTACATATATTGGGTAATTCAGATATAAAACAATATAAATATTGTCACAGCATGGGGACCTTTGAAAACTCTAAACTAAATGAGAAAACGGAAAAGCCACCCATATAATAACCAAATGTGATGGTATCTGTCTCCAAATTTACTACTCAGAAAGGTGAGACAGGAAGATCACAAGTTTGAAGACAGCATAGACTAAACAACAAGATAGTATCTCAGAACAAATAAATGAACAAAAATTTATTGTTTGGTTCCATTTAAATGAAATATGCAGAGCATAAAAGTCCATAGAAACAGAAAGTGGACTTGTGTTTATCTGGGGTTGGGGCGAGGAACAAATAAGGAGCTGGGCTCTTGTAGAGTAATAAAGATTATTACAGAATTTAATGAGAGTAATGGCTGGTACCTTGTGAATATACTAAACTTAAAGCTGTAAAAAGGAAAACAGTGTAAAAGGATAATATTGAAGTATGTAAATTATATTCCAACTGAAAAAATCCTAATGAAATAGTCTTTAATATTTATTGAAATAGTACATATGTAGCTGTCTTAGTCAGGGTTTCTATTCCTGCACAAACATGATGACCAAGAAGCAAGTTGGGGAGGAAAGGGTTTATTCGGCTTACACTTCCAAGCTGCTGTTCATCAACAAAGGAAGTCGGGACTGGAACTCAAGCAGGTCAGGAAGCAGGAGCTGAGCAGAGGCCACGGAGGGATGTTCTTTACTGGCTTGCTTCCCCTGGCTTGCTCAGCCTGCTCTCTTATAGAACCCAAGACTACCAGCCTAGAGATGGTCCCACCCACAAGGGGCCTTTCCCCCTTGATCACTAATTGAGAAAATGCCTTACAGTTGGATCTCATGGAGGCATTTCCTCAACTGAAGCTCCTTTCTCTGTGATAACTCCAGCTGTGTCAAGTTGACACAAAACTAGCCAGTACAGTAGCAGACAATTACATATTTAAATCTCAACTAATAATATCTTATATGGTTTATAAGTAAGCATATAATTAACCAGCATTATCAAATATATGGTATTATCCCAGACACAGAAAAACAAATGGATAAAATAAAATAGAACCAGTCTACAAAACAAAGCATATTTGGGAAATTGATGTAAGTAAAGGGCATTCTTGACATTATTGCAGAAAATAAATGTTATTCAGAAGTAGCACAAGACTAGTAATTTCTCATTATGGGGAAAAAGAGATCTTTATCTTATACCATAGCTAAATATGAATGAGTCTATAGACAAATTAAAAACTGTGTTCTAGAAGCAGTATGTTACGAAAATTTCTCTTAAAATTATGTCAAAACTAAAATTCACATGGAAACATAATACTATATATAGCTCAAATACTTACATGAGATGTTGGAAAAAAAACCACTAAAAGCAAGTAAATAAAATACTTTAAATCTGTGTAAGTCTGTATTCATTTTTCATTAAAGTACCCACAAATACAAAATTTAGCTTCCACTCATATATATATATATATATATATATATATATGTAATGTATGTATGTGTGTATATATATATGTATATATATATATATATAATATTTAATAACCTACATAGTGAGTTATTCAGATGTAAAACATTATGAAATACTGCCACAACATGGAGAACCTTTGAAAACACTGTACTAAATTTAAACAAAAAAAATGTGTGTGTATACATCACAGAATGAAGATATATAAACATACTTCATGTGTGTACTAAATATGTATAAGCATAAAGACACAATGCATATTTGATAAGGGGTTTAACTTTATTCATGACCAAAACAACACAAACAAAATCATAGTGAAGTATTATTTTCACCCTTCAAGTTAGCTAATATTTAATTTAATAATAGAAATCCACAGGAGCTGAAGATGATGAAGGAAAGGACAATGTCAGACAGAAAGGAGAAAGACTTTTCTGAAGAGTTATCTGGCAACCTTTATCAAGGTTCAAATATTATTTCTTTTTACACAAAAATTGCACTTTATTTCCTGAGGAAATGAATTATATGACTTAAAGGATATTCATCTCATGATTTTATTAAACAATGGAAAAACTAAAAACCACTAATTGGTCATCAAAAGAAAGGCATATAAATAAATGCAAGGCCATCATATATTGAAATGTTTTCTGTGTTTACATGAAAAGATGTCCATGTTTTTTAATAAAATATAAAGAAAGGATTCTTAGCAGTGGACATGAAAGAACTTATGCAAACAAAATTGTGTGCATAAGGTTTAAAATTATAAACAAAATGGGCATAGTTGCCACTTGTCTAAGTTGAAGAAAGTATGAGTATTCCTGATGTATTTATTGCTAGTCTTCACAACATAGCTTTTAAAAATAGTTTACACATAGTTCTCTGTTAACTTTATAAGATACATTTTTAAGCAGTAAAAATGGACAGTAGAATAATTTCCATTATTAGATTGAGGATACACCATAATAACAATGTAGCAGTTAAAATAACATATTGCACTGATACTACATAAATGAAAAACTATAAACATATGTTATATATATGTATGTATATATACATACATATACCTATTTGGCTGTATTGGAGTTATCTATAGGAACAGAACTAATAGAATGAATATATGTAGTAGGGGTGTAAATACATACACCTGTATGTATGTATGTATGTATGTATGTATGTATGTATGTATTATGTAGAAAAAGGATTATGTAAAAAAGGATTTTCAGGTTACAGTCCAGCTAATCCAACAATGGCTGTCTACCAATCGAAAGCCCAAAAATCCAGTAGTTGTTCAGCCCATAAAACTGGATATCTCAGCTGGTCTTCAATATATGCCAGAATTCCTGAGAAGTAGGATCTAATAGCAGTGAAGGAATGAATTTTTCAGTGACAGTAAGGACAAGCAAGTAAAAAGGCAAAAGCTTCCTTCATCTATGTCCTTTATTTAGAAGGTATGGCCCAGACTACTGGAGGATCTTCCCACCTCTGAATATCTGTATTAAAAGTGGATCTTCCCACTTAGAATGATTTAATTAAGAAAATTCCCAGCCGGGCGTGGTGGCGCACGCCTTTAATCCCAGCACTCAGGAGGCAGAGGCAGGCGGATTTCCGAGTTCGAGGCCAGCCTGGTCTACAAAGTGAGTTCCAGGACAGCCAGGGCTACACAGAGAAACCCTGTCTCGAAAAACCAAAAAAAAAAAAAAAAAAAGAAAAAAGAAAAGAAAATTCCCTCACAAGTGTGCACAGCTATTTGGGTTTTAGTAGTCAAGTTGACAACCAAGAACAGCCATCAAAAGTCCACCCCTTGTCAGCTTGACACACAATCATATATCCTTATGTCACACTTAATTTCCATGTCAATAACAAGGTCACAATTACCCCTAATGTGATATGACTATCCCATGCACTACCACAAACAAATTTTAAAATAGGTGGTAATGTTTCTTAAGAGACATTCTGTTTTAGTGTCTCAAATTTTAATATGATAACCAATGATATTCTCCTCATTGACGTTACATTTCAAGATAAAGAAATTGGGAAAAGAAAAACACAAAAATCTGCACAAACACAATACTAATAAAATATGACAGAAACACTCACGTCATTTATAATCCCCATTCCAACACCTTATCATGGCGTCTTGGCTGATATTTATAACTACCTTCTCCTACTACTCATTGTGTTTTTCCTCTACCCTCAGCAAGCACCACAGATCTTGATTCCTTTACTGGAGAAGTGACCCATCCACTTGTTGTAGTTTCCTATTGACTTTAATTACAGGACATGGAAATACCACAAGATGCCCTAAAGGATCTCCTATTCCACACATAAGCTTCCTTACCGCCATTGTGGAGAAGCAGTCCTACTTCCCCTACATAATTTGGGTCAAACACACTTCCTAGCATTTTTTTTCTTAGCTAGATGGTTTAAGGGCATCAGAAAGCTAAGGGGAATCTGAGCTTCCATTTCAATGGAATGCTTATTGTGTATACACCCATACAGAAATATATGGGTATTTCTATACAGTAAATATTATTTTCAGGAAAGCCATGTTATACCAAATCATTCATGAAAATTGAAATCATTCAGGGCATGAAAATTTTTTATCATGACTTCAAAGGCAGAATCAACAAACTATAAATATTACTAATTTAATAGCACAATTAAAATCATTCTGCATGCTACGTAATAAAAAGTGTAAATGCCCCTAAAGAGTCCTCACAGAATATAAATACAACTGTGATTATATCTCCAGTGGCCAGTGTTGGTCATACCAGCAATCCCCACAGGCCAGCTGCTCCTGGTCGATTCTTCTGCTATGATTTTAAAACTCACCTGACACCTGGCTTCAGTTGTTTAGAACAGATCTTGGGTATATTCTCCTGAACTCAAATAAAGTTTTCCTTGCCCTTCTTTGCCTTTTTCTGATCAGTTCTACTCTGTGTCACAGTGGCTTATGGGGAAATGAAGACACGTACACTCATTGTATGTATACAAAGAGTGCCAGCCTCTCCCCACTGGTTGTATCCACCACACTTACTACACCTACCAGGAGATTAGAGGGAAACACTAGGTCAAGGTAAGTGTTCACTGGCTCCCTCCCTGTCCTTGTACCATGGCTCTGCAGGGGCTGGCTCCTCTACCATGGCCCTCTGCTGTGACCCTTTGTCTGTGGTATCATTCATTTTTCTTTCCCATTTCAGTTCAAATGAGTTAACATTCACTTTTGGTTAATGCTGTTTCTAGCTTCTGAGTGCCTCAATTTCCCCTCTGGATCCCCCACAGATGATGGAGATAACTGTGCCCTGGTGAAAAGGATTTGTAAATATTACCTCCAAAATTCTTGCTAGTGTGCCTTCATTTTTAATATCTCTTTATTTATCCTTCTTTCATACAATAAATCCTAACCACAATCTTCCTGCCCTCCACTCCTCCCAGTTCTCCTCATCTCTCCTCCCCACTAGAACCACTCCTCCTCCTTCAGAAAAGAGCATGCCTCCCAAGGATATCAACTAAACATGGCATAACCAGATGCAATAAGACTAGCCATGAACCCTCATATTGAGAATAGATTAGGCAACTCAGTAGGAGGAGAAAGTTCCCAAGAGCAGGCAAAAGAGTCAGAGACAGCACCCACCCCCACTGTTAGGAACCCCCCAAAACATCATACTAAACAACCACAGCGTATATAGAGAGGTCATAGATCCGATCCATGCAGATTCCCTAGACTGCCACTTCAATCCTTGTGAGCCCCTGAGCCCTGCTCAGTTCATTCTGTGGCCCGTGTTCTCCTATTATCCTTGATTCCTTTGGCTACTACAATCTTTGAAACTGTGCCTTCTATTTACTGTATTTCCTGATTGAGAAGAGAGTAGAGAAACAGGAGAGGCTGTACCCTCTCAGGAAGCTTGGTAAGAAATGCCACCTATCGGAGTGATCTTTTGGAGAAATCCTGTCTGTCTCCCCATTTGCACCTCCTTTAGAAGTGGTCACAGTGCACCAGCCATATTTGTATGATAATGAACTATTGTATTTCTTCATAGGCCCAATGCACAGGAAACTCTGGGACACAGTAGGGCTTGTTTTTGTAACCTGGGTCTCAGTTGAACATTCCTAAATCCTTGAGAAAAGTTACTGGAATTATAGCCACCAATAGCCTTAAGAGGCTATAAGTATAGAAATGGAACAAAGTTATGGTGCAACAAAATCAACTTTAAATGGACTTTTAGAAGAAATATTTTCAAGAGCTGTCAGGATTCATAATAGTAGTAAATCATTTATTATTTTTACTCCCACTTCTGAAAGTTCCATGGCCTATTAAGGATTAAGCTTACCTATTTTAACATTGCTTGAATGTCTCTATGTGACATTTGTTTGTTTGTTTTGAATCACCCAAACTATCCAGGTTTCAGCAACAACCAGACCTTTCTGTGATGGAAGCAGCCAAGGAATGACATCCTGGAATCAACCAAGAGGAGCAGATAGAATAGAGGTCTATAGCCAAGAGAAGCTGAGTTACTGCCTGACCAGATAATCAAGTGCATTGATTGATAGATGGACCCTGCGATAAAAATAGAAAGTAGATGAGTGTATGAAAGCCTCTGTGTGCACATGTGCTCAGCTTGAGGTACCATATTCAGAAATAATCACATACAGAGGAGATCACACTAAATTTCAGTTGACAGCAAGCAGTGTTTGCTGAGATGCCAGAGGTCAATCTGGCCTCTACAGTACAATATTGACATGAAAATTCATGAAGCATCCTGTATTTCTGTGAAATGTTACCAGCTACAGGAGCAAACCCCACTAAACTGAACATTTACTTGCTGTATGAAAGGAAATCAGTTAGGAACCAAATACAGAAATCATCCCAGATAGAGAGTAAGCAAAAGAAATGGCGCCTTCTAGGTGAGTGGTTCTCAACATTCCTGATACTGTGACCTATTAGTATAGTATATATAATATATATGTGTATTATATATACATGTATGCATTCTCAATCTTCCTAATGCTACATTAATATATATATACTGTATATGCACATATATATGTATATATCATATACCATTTATATATACTATATTAAAGGGCTGCAGCATTAGGAAAGTTCAGAAATACATAAAATACATATTTCCATATATATGCATACATACTGTATTAAAATGTATATACAATATATTTTACACTATATAATATCATCTATTATTAAGTACATATTAAGTACATAGTAATTAAATATCACATATTATATGTGCTATATATAATATGGTTACATATATAATATATTATAGTATTACATAAAATAGTGTATATAACATATATACTAGTATATATGATTTATATATTATATCCTATATTACATACAATATAGTATATTATATATGCTACATATATACTGTATTAAAGGGTCACAGCATTAGGAAGGTTGAGAACTACACAATATATATAATATATATTTGGTGACCCTCTTGACACCATAAAATTATTTCACGTCATAACTCACAGGTAGAGAGCCACTACTCTAGGTGGTTAGCCATGTCAAGATGAAGCAGAGTATCTCGTTCCCAGCTACTGGCTGTCAGAACCTCATCAAAGTGGATGCTGAACACAAGTTTCCTACTTTGTATGAGAAGTTATGGCCACAGAAATTGCTGCTGAGAAAATGATACACTAAGAGAAATGAGGCAGAGGCTGCAGAATATGCTACACTTTGGTCCAAGAGAATGAAGGAAGCCAAAGAAAAATACCAGGAACAAATTGCCTAAAGATATTGGCTGTCCTCACTGAGAACTTCGACTTCTAAATCTTTGTCCAATCAAAACAGTCTTTAAGAGTAACAAATAAAACAATCACCCATGGAAGGATTACAGAGACAAAGTTTGGAGCTGAGAGAAAAGGATGGACCATCTAGAGACTGCCATATCCAGGGATCCATCCCATAATTACCCTCCAAACAATGACAGCATTGCATACACTAGCAAGCGTTTGCTGCAAGGACCCTGATATAGTCTCTTGTGAGACTAGACTGGGGCCTAGCAAACACATAAGTGAATGCTCACAGTCAGCTATTGGATGGATCACAGGGCCCCCAATGGAGGAGCTAGAGAAAGTATCCAAGGAGCTAAAGGAATCTGCAACCCTGTAGGTGCAACATTATGAACTAACCAGTACCCCGGAGCTCTTAACTCTAGCTGCATATGTATCAAAAGATGGCCTAGTTGGCCATCACTGAAAAGAGAGGCCCACTGGACACGCAAACTTTATATGCCCCAGTACAGGGGAACACCAGGGCCAAAAAAAATGGGAATGGGTGGGTAGGGAAGTGGGGGGGATGGTGGGGGGGACTTTTGGGATAGCATTGGAAATGTAATTGAGGAAAATATGTAATAAAAAATAAATTAAATAAATAAATAAATAAATAGTCAGACCTTGAAAAGAAAGAAAAACACCTTGTTTTCAAACTTTCCAATGAAGAGGTGACAGAGTGTATATACACCCTTACCCACAATAAATATGAAAAAATACAAATCACATAGAGTAGTGTTTCACCAAAGTAAACAAAACCATAAATTAAAATAATAAAAATTATAAAGAAACCTTATTAGAAAATCAATATTTCTTAAGAAATAGGAGATCAATATATCTCTTTCAAAGATCTTGACTTTTAATGTTTTTAAGATTTATTTATTTAATTTATACTGTACACTATATACTGTAGCTGTCTTCAGACATACCAGAAGAGGGCATCGGATCCCATTACAGATAGGTGTGACCACCATGTGGTTGCTGGGAATTGAACTCAGGACCTCTCGAAGAGCAGTCAATACTCTTAACCACTGAGCCATTTCTCAACTCCAATATCTTGACTTTTTAATATAACCTACTTTTGTGGCATAATTAGAAATAAGCCACTGTCATCAGATAAAGGCATGTCATTTTTCCTATTTGAGAAGATAAATTGAAAATTTGTAGCCTTGTGGGATTGCAAGCTTGTACAACCACTCTGGAAATCAGTCTGGCGGTTCCTCAGAAAATTGGACATTGTACTACCGGAGGATCCCAAAATACCTCTCCTGGGAATATATCCAGAAGATGTTCCAACTGGTAAGAAGGACACATGCTCCACTATGTCCATAGCAGCCTTATTATAATAGCCAGAAGCTAGAAAGAACCCAAATGTCCCTCAACAGAGGAATAGATACAGAAAATGTAGTACATTTGCACAATGGAGTACTACTCAGCTATTAAAAAGAATGAATTTATGAAATTCCTAGGCAAATGGATGGACCTAGAGGGCATCATCCTGAGTGAGGTAACCCAATCACAAAGGAACTCACACAATATGTACTCACTGATAAGTGGATATTAGCCCAGAAACTTAGGATACCCAAGATATAAGATACAATTTGCTAAACTCATGAAACTCAAGAAGAACGAAGACCAAAGTGTGGACACTTTGCCCCTTCTTAGAATTGGGAACAAAACACCCATGGAAGGAGTTACAGAGACAAAGTTTGGAGCTGTGACGAAAGGATGGACCATCTAGAGCCTGCCATATCCAGGGAACCATCCCATAATCAGCTTCCAAACACTGACACCATTGCATACACTAGCAAGATTTTGCTGAAAGGACCCAGATATAGCTGTCTCTAGCAAACACAGAAGTGGATGCTCACAGTCAGCTACTGGATGGATCACAGGGCCCCCAATGGAGGAGCTAGAGAAAGTAACCAAGGAGCTAAAGGGATCTGCAATCCTATAGGTGGAACAACATTATGAACTAACCAGTACCCCCGGAGCTCGTGTCTCTAGCTGCATATGTATCAGAAGATGGCCTAGTCAGCCATCAGTGGAAAGAGAGGCCCATTGGTCGTGCAAACTTTATATGCCTCAGTACAGGGGAAAGCCAGGGCCAAGAAGTGGGAGTGGGTGGGTGGGGGAGTGGGTGGGGGAGCATGTGGGGGAATTTTGGGATAGCATTGGAAATGTAAATGAAATAAATACCTAATAAAATATTTGTAGCCTTATTGTTTATGTTTGAGAATGTTTTGTGTAATTAAATATTTAATCAGAACACATAGCAAATTATGATTAAATAAATTACAACAGAATACAGCCTTTTGTAATTTTTTTTTGTAAGTAGGCAACAAAGTAGGCATTAGACCTTGGATCCCCTGGAGCTAGAGTTAGACATGGTTGTGAGCAATATGACATGGGCTCTGAGAATTAAACCCCAGTCATCTGCAGTATGAATGCACTCTTACTCACTCAGCCATCTCTCTAGGCTCTCCGTGAAGCCTTTTCTGTAGTTCCCTTAATGACTTATTAAGATCTGATGCCTCTCTGGTGCCATATTCTTACCAAGTTCTCTGTCTGGGATTTTCTTTTTCTTTTCTTTTATTTTCTTTTTTTTTTTTAGATATTTTCTTCATTTACATTTCTTTTTTTCCTCAATTTTTAAATTTTTTTATTTATTATTTTCTTTATATACATTTCAAATGCTATCCTAAAAGTCCCCCCTACCCCCCCCCACTCCCCTACCCACCCACTCCCACTTCTTGGCCCTGTTGTTCTCCTATACTGGGGCATATAGAGTTTGCAAGACCAAGGGGCCTCTCTTACCAATAATGGCCGACTAGGCCATCTTCTGCTACATATGCAGCTAGAGACACGAGCTCTGGGGGTACTAGTTAGTTCACATTGTTGTTCCACCTATAGGGTTGCAGACCCCTTTAGCTCCTTGGGAACTTTTTCTAGCTCCTCCATTGGGGGCCCTGTGTTCCATCCAATAGCTGACTGTGAGCATCCACTTCTGTGTTTGCCAGGCACCGGCATAGCCTCACAAGAATGCTATCCCTAAAGCCCCCTATACCCTCCCGCCACCCTGCTTCCCAACCCACCCACTCCCTCTTCCTGGCCCTGGCATTCCCCTTTACTGGAGCATATGATCTTCGAAAAACCAAGGGCCTCTCCTCCCATTGATGAGACATAGCTCTGGGGGATTTCTTTCTTTTCATCATGAAACCTTTTGCTCTTAGCCAGGACTCTGCCACCCACTCTCTGTGAACCTTCTATTCAAATTACAAGGGTTAATATAAATATCACTTTCCTAGTCAATCTTTTCTCAACACATCAAAGCTTAAGGCCAAAATAGATTTTTGGATAAATTAGGCAGTTAGATGGATGGATAGATAGATAGATAGATAGATAGATAGATGGGTAGAGGCATAGAGATAATAGGTAGTACATAGATACATAGATAGAGCACCAGCTGTAGCAGGGGGAAGGCTTGGAATTAAAAGAAAAATGGCCTTATATCAATTTTTATCACTTCATCTCATAAGTTTCCTCATGAGTATGAACATTGTCCAGACTACAACACTAAGACAAGCACTGATTTGGGACAAAAGGGGCTCAGCCAAGTGTTCCCTCATAGCAGGTGCTCAGTCGTCTTGTTATTTAATTTCTGTGACTTTGCATTTTCTCTTTATCTTACAGAATTTTCACATGTGAGCATTTCCTGCATCTGCCTGCTCTTCTGGATGTAAGTTGTTTACCCTTCAGATGAAACTGAAGCTGTTTGCCATTTGAAAGGCATAGATTAGAGCATCAACACACTGTCTGACAGACTGACCAGTTTGCAAGGCAAGGCTTAGCCTACTGTGGAGCTGGGATCCAGACTGTCATGATGGATAGAGTTCCCCTGTGGCCTGTGTGGTGCATCAATGTGATGGAGACTTCTGACTTGAATACTCTTTTCTCTCTCTCTTTCTAAGTTCTCAGTGTTTTTATTTTCACAAAAAATACAATACATTCTGTGCTTGCTTATATATTTGTTTTGTTTTACTTTAGATTCACATATTAATATTGCTCAAGGCTTAGAGCAAAAATCTATTGCCTTTATTGAGTTGAGACTGATCAAGGTGTTAGACATTCCCAACTGGCTGAGACTATAAGGCTTTGCAAGCCTTTGCAAATATTACTGTGGCCAAAGAAACTCCATGAACATATGGATTTAACATAGACTTTAATTAGATCTCTCGCCCTTACTCTAGACCCATGTTAGCCCCAGGGAGAAACTTGAGAGTGTGTCTTTGTTAAAAATCAGGCATCGTTTTAAACTAATTGCTCCCTCACCATAACTTAAAGATGATGTCTAAACCTTTAAGAATAAACTCTGAGTCCCTAATTCCTGACACTGTTTGCTCTTGGTAAATGTCCCCAGAAGACTTGAAAACTATTGTTAATTCCAGTAAGTGTTTTCATGATCTTGGCTGTAGAGTTAATGTTTAACAAGTTCCAGAGGAACCAATTTCCTGCTCAAGAAAACTTACTTGCCAACTTCCCTAATTATTCCCAGATGCTCGTTGCCCTGTGGAATTGCTAGAGCTAAGGAAGGTTGTTAATAGGCCACAGGTGTCAGCTAAGTTTAGTTACCATGGAAACAGATGTGCAATAGCAGTACTCAACAACAGGAGTCCAAGGACCCCACACACATGAATTTCTAGTGTACCTGTTTTCTTTTCCCTTTTTTCTTTTTGGAAATATGGCCAGGAACACAGGCATATCAAGACATATATCCCTCCTGTTAAATTCAATGAGAAATTGTCTACAGTGAATTCCTTAAACCACAATTCTCAAGCATGCTAGCCTCAAAACTCTGTTACATTCTTATCATTTCTAAGGAACCCAGAGAAACTTTTTATGCAGGTTATAGTAATTAATAAATGTTACATTTATTAATTTATTAAGTTTCTACATTAAGAATTTAAATCAGCACCTTATACTGTAACATGATTATTTGTTAAAAGTGATAAACATCTTAGTGAAATTTTGTTATATTTTTTAAAGCTTAGAAGAGTGTGATTGTCTTATATTTCTGTGAATTTCTTTAATATCTGGTTTAGTACCTAACTAAATTCTCATCTCCACTTCTGACATAAGGGATCATGTAGTTTCTGGAAAAATCTACTATACATTCCTGAAAGAATGTAATACATAAAGCAAATAATATTTTGATAGTATGAAAGTAATACTGATATTATGGAACCCCAAAAGAAACTCAGGGTCTCCAATGGGACCCCCAAACCAACTCTGAGAACAACTACTCAGAACACAACAATGAGGAACCATTAAATAACAAATAACTTAATCTGAATAAATCAAGAAACATAGACAAAGAGAAAGGCTTTCAAATATAAAAATGAGAGTTTTTGTCCTGTGAGAACATCGAATATTAAGTGCGTTAAGACATCCTAATTGACAAAGAGCTCCTGTCTTCTGCTGAAACATCTTTTAATGACATCAGGAATGGTCTGCCCTAGTACCAGTTAAAAACAGGAGCCAAGTATAGTGTCACACATCTTTAATCCCAGAGCTTAGGAGGTAGAGGCAGCTGGTTCTCTGCGAGTTCAAGGTCATTTTGAGCTTTATAGTGAGTTCAAGGCCATCTTGAGCCATATAGTAAGTTCAAGGCCAGCCAGGGTAAATCATAATAATAATATAAAATCAAAAATAACACAGCTAGAAGACTTAAGACAAGATTCACTACAGTTTTATTTTAAAACAGTGATTTAGAACTCTGTAAATTGCCAAATATTAAAGTCCATGGGATTTATCGGCAAAGAATTTAATATTAGAAAAAATCAAATCAAACTTGACAACAATAATACCAAATACATATGAATTTCACTTGTGTTAAGCATCTGTTTTCTCTTTCCTTTATTAGAAGAATTATGCTTTTGGTTTTCCAGAAGCAATTCTGCCTTATGCTCAAACTGCACACATCAGCACATACTCATGATGTCAGGAGAGGTGCAAAAGGACACGAGGTACTCACAGGAATAAACTGAGCCTCTGTAAGCTAGTGTGAAAATTAATATTACTTCATCCATGTAAGGAGCTTTGCAAAGTATATAAGGTTCAAAACTTATAAACTGTTGTTAACATAAAAGTTCTGTTTTGGAGACTTGATATACCAGGGTCAAGAGATATACAGAGTGGGAGGCTCACACTCTCACAGGAGAAGGGGAGGGGGGAATAGGAGAAGGAATTGTGTGAGAGGGGAACCTGGAAGGGGGTAGCGATCGGGATGTTAATTCATTCATTCATTCACTCTTTCATTAATGAAAAAGTTCTGCTTTGTTTCTCCCCTCTGTCATAAAATTCAGTGACTCTGTGCCTTTAATAAGACTGTAAGTTCTTCTGCTTAGATAATAGTATCTTTCATGCTCTGGTCTTAGTTCTTGCTATTTAAGTACTGGATGCAAGTATGACATAGTTCTCAAAAAATTGCTCAAATTTCAAACATTTACTTTACCTAGATGTTCTCCTTTTTCTACAACGAACTCTGATTGGTCTTTCACACTGTGACTATAATGACCTCCATCAATGATACTTTCTGGGATCTAGTCAAATTTTTACAAGTGTTAGCAATCATTATAATATCCAATACACTATTTTTCAATTATTCAATTTTTAAGACGTAGAAATAAATAACTGTGCCTGACCTTCATGGCACATGAAGAGTACCAAACAAGTTGTCCTGAATTTATGAGTGGTATATTCAAATGGGATAGCACATGTAATCTGCTATTTTAAATTCATGCTATGGAGCTGTGAATGATGACCATGGCGATGATGATGACATGGTGGTGGTGGTGGTGATGGTGGTGATGGTGACACTGGTTACAGATGCATTAATAGTCATAGTGGCAATAGTGATATTAGTTAGGATAGTTATGCTGATGGTGATAATGATGGTGATTATAAGTGTACTACAGTGAGTGTGGCAATAATAATGATAAGGATGGTGATAGTGATGGTGGGGGTAGTGGGGGATGGGGTGATTAATGATGATTGTGTTGGTTAATTTGTCTTTTCACAGTCACCAGGTGCTGACAGAAAAACTTAGGAAATAGATCTTGCTCACAGCTCCATGGGGTTCATTCTATGCTTGCTTGGACCAATCCACATAGATCCAATCCCGTCTTCTGGCCTCCACAGGCACAGACATACATGCAGCAAAAACACCTATACATATAAAATAAACATAAATAAATTTTTAAAGGATTAAAAAGAAACAATAGCACAGAGTAAGCATTCCTATTCAAAAATGGAAAGACAGGAGCATAAAAGGAGAGCATGAGGTCAAAAATCAAACCAAAATCCAGCATGGGAAACACTGTATCCTTTAGTTTCGTGTACAGCATTGGGGTAAATGATAATGTGATCTTGAATCCCCAAAGGACTTTGGAAGCCCAACATATATATATGGCCTTTCCATCTGCATCTAATATGGCTTCTCTTTGAGCTAGTTCCATTAAACATGCATGTAGCTGTTCTTAGCAGACTTTTCATATGTCTGGCATCTCCAACATGCTGGGATCTCTGTTAAAAATTAAACTTTATCCTCATAGATTAGTGCACTTTCTTTTAAAAGATGACAACTAATGATCCTGGTTCTGGCACATTTCTAGTCGCCCCTCCCCACCCCATCCTTCCTTTAAGTCTTAAAGGAAGTCTGCATGAATACCATGCTCAATAGTATTATATGGACAATATCAAGGCCTGCCAGTAACTTAAGACATATCCTGGTCCCCTAGCTATAGTAACCTGAGTACCTAGATAGTCACTGCAGCAAAACATCTACCCAGAGGACCTT
Source organism: Mus caroli (assembly GCF_978045245.1). Taxonomy (NCBI): domain Eukaryota; kingdom Metazoa; phylum Chordata; class Mammalia; order Rodentia; family Muridae; genus Mus; species Mus caroli. The sequence continues at coordinate 37,317,574 of NW_028227263.1, read as the reverse complement.
GTATAAACAGGGTACTCAAAAGATCTCTTCTCAAAGCATTTTAAAAGAATTAAAGGCTTTACATTCTTGATCCTGTGATGAATGAAGTCTACCAGTATCTAAGATTTATTCAGAAAACTTTTCCTTATTGTTGAATGTTCATGGGTGCATTTTCCCTGTTTTGCCCAGCAGACATAATAAATCAACAGATGTTCTCAGTATCTGGCTCTTATAATCTTTCTACACACTCTTTCATGATTTCCCTGAGCCTTAGATGTAGGAGCTGCATTGCAACTGTATCAGTTGAGGTTGGGTACCCCACAGTCAACTATTTTCTGCATTTTGACTAATTGTGTATCTCTGAAACAGTCTCGATATCTTGGTTGTTTGAACAAAGCTGGAATAAGTGATAACTCCAGTTGACACTCAATACAGGCAGAGAGAGGAAATTCTACATGGTTCTACCCCTAGATAAAGAGTTACAGGTGGCTAAGGACTGTTGAGAGATAATTGATTGTCACCAAGAAGAAATACCCACATAGGCTGTCCAATCCCAAGTGGTCAGCCCTAGACACATGCACATATAAACAAAGCTAAACAGACTCAATAGGTTACATACTCAAGTAGGCATTTGTATGTATATATTAATATAATCTTCACATGCAAATATATGTATACAAATGCACATAGTATACACATAAATATATGTATACAGATATAAAAATACTTAAATATGAGATCATGAATTTGAGAGGGATGAAATAGAAAAATGAGCTACAGGAGGAGACAGAGTCAGGAATAATCTATGATGTAGATGTAGTGACCATTAATTAAATTATCAGAAAAAAATTAAAACTTTGCTATTGTCTTAGTGAAAAATACTTGGTTTGCTTTTAGTAATCTTATTCATCTCTCTTTTCCACAACTTTTGTTGTATGTTTTCTATATAAGTTATACATTTCAAGTCCCTTTTCTCTCCTTTTTTATCTTGATTCTCAGTGTAAATCTGTCTTAAAGTAACTATCAATAACCATGCCACATCTTGAAAAGTGAGAAACATTTAAATTCCTGTGCCAGATTAACTAGTCCCACATTTCTAAAATCAGCCTCCCACAAAGTATCAGGGCATAGATAAAATGTATGCAGGTTCTTGGCTGTAATAAAACACAAATAATCTACTTATTCCTATCTGAACCTTCCTGCTGTCCACATTTCTATTACTGTCTTTGGAGCTCCCATAAGAACTTCCCAACATATTAGCCACTTTTATTATCACTTTGCCAAAACACAGAAGCAACTCAAGGGAAGAGAGAGCGGTGTGTTAGCTAATAATTTTATAGGAGAAAAGACGTGGTGATTACAGAACTTGATCCTGTGGCTGGCTGTGGGAGCTTTCTGCCATGGATTCTAACATGATGCCACCAGCCAATAAGCAGTGCTGGGATATAAGCCTTAGGTTATATACCCTAGTGGCCTTAAGACAACCAAGAAGGTCACATGTCCCAAATCTACCACAGCCTTGAAAACAGTGCTACCAGCTAGAGACGGGGTGTTAAAACACAAGAACCCATGTGTGGGACGTAAAACCATGCCAGGAAGTTTGATAAGGTAGAGCAGATTGAGACAAGGAGACTCAGTAAGCACACACTTGAGACTTAGGTGACTTCCCACTCCCTGCCAGACTCCCAGCCTGGAACACATGCCATGCTCCTCACATAAAAGAAATCTGCCCTATAGTCATATAGACCCAAAAAAGAGTTCTCCATGCTAATGAGATATTTAGAGACCCTGAGGGCTTAGCCAATAAGCTTCCTTTCCAGGTATCCTTTCCTGCAAAAGGTATTTAATCTCAGGGTCAGACCCTGAGAAAGAGGTTATACATTCATTTTCTGCAATGAACAGTTAATAAAGGATATGGTTAAACATGGACTGTCACTTTCATCAAGACCCACAGTGAGAAACCTGAGGAAGGCCTTTGTCTACTGACCTGCATGAGCTAAGCTGGAGTCCTCCATTCCCTATGCCAGTCTCCAGCCTGCTGGCCCTGACTCTGTTCTCTGCTCATCTGAGACTCCCAGAGGGTGTCTGTATGTCCAGGAGTCAGAGAATCCCATGGCCCCAGCCTCATCCCAGGCCCAGGGACCCTGGAGTCAACTCCAGCTTCTCCACCAATTCAGACTGAGATGCCAAATCTTTTAAATTCAGACCTCATTTTAGAGAACCTAACCTAAGTTTGAACTCAGGCTGGCATCTAGCAATAGTTTACAAGTTGCCCACCAACAAAACCCAAGCCTAGCTCCAGTCTCTAGGCTAATACACAACAAGACCAGTGTCTCCAGGTTACACCCTCAACAAGACCAGTGTCTCCAGGTTATTCCCAAAACAAACCTGCACCCCAGGTTACAAGCCCACCCCTTGCCTAATGACCAGCAAATGCAGAGGGGAGTAGAAGTTAAGTTTATGATATGACTCCCAGCACCAGCCAATTATGTAAGAGACCACAGTAGCTTTCAAATTAAATGCTTGCACACGTGCACCCTTCTTGTTGCTTACTATAAAGCCTTGCCCAGATAGACATTTGGGGCTCCTCCACCACCAAAACCATCCTGCGTGACAACCGTGCGTTGGGTAGTGGCAGGGGGTGGGAGAGGGGGGTGCCAAGCTAGCTCAAATATATTCTATTTGACCCTGCTGTGAGTTGCATCAGATCAGCTCCTATGTGTGTTTTGGGGAGATCACTAACAGTTCCCTGGCACAACAAGACTATGTTTCCCACTTCTCAGAGCATTGTCTCAGTGCTTCCCTAAAGTCCAGCACTCACCCAGCAGTGGCATGGGGAACCGCAATCAAACACTTCACAGATGACACGGACCTACAACCCAGCCATTCTCTAGTATAGGAGGCAGCCATGGCACCCAGCCAGAATGGCATGATCCTGAAGCCCCACATTAGGTGCCATTTGCCAGTCTGTGTCTGCCCCTGCTGCAAGGCATGGCCACAGGGAAGGTGAGACATGGGAAGTGTTTGGCTGTGTTTCACCACATAGCTGCTGGGTTGATGCTGGGCTTCAGGGGAGTGCTGAGACACTGCTCTGGGGGGTGAGAAACACAGTCTGAGGTTGTAGAGAAGCTGGAGCTGGTTCCAGGATCCCTGGGCCTGCGATGAGACTGGAGCCATGGGATTCTCTGACTCTTGGACATACAGACACCGCTGGGAATTACAGAAGAGCAGAGAATGGAGTCAGGGCCAGCAAATTGGAGATTGGTGTAGAGGGTGGGGAGCTCCAGCTTAGCTCAGTGATATCTGTCCTTAGCTTGGCACAGATGGGACTTCCATGGGAGAGTTGTGCTGCAAGTCTGTAGACAAAGGCCCAAGTTTTCACTGTGGGTCTTGATGAAAGTGACAGTCCATGTTAGCTATGCATGGCAGAAAATGACTACATAACCTCTTTCTCAGAGTCTGACCCAAGATTAAATACCTTTTGCAGGGAGGAATGTCTGCAAAGGGTGCTTATTAGAAAAACTCTCGGGGCCTTTAGATACCTCATTAGCATGGAGAACTCTGTTTTGAGCATACATGACCACAGGTCATATCTCTTTTATGTGAGGAGCATGTGTTCCAGACCAGGAGTCTGGCAGGGTATGGGGAGTTGCCTAAGCTTCAGGTGTGTGCCCACCGAGTCTCCAGGACTCAATCTGCTCTACCTAAGCTTCCTGACATGGTTTTACATCCTATACCCATGTGGTATATTCTGAATTCAAGTCATATCATTCAGTCTGTGGTGCCCATAGCCTCATGGCCATCTTCTACTGCAAAATTCGTTCATTCAGACTTCAAAAGCCCCATAATCTAAATATCCCCAATATTGTTTAGGAATCCAAAGACTCAGCCGGGCGTGGTGGCGCCCGCCATTAGTCCCAGCACTTGGGAGGCAGAGGCAGGCAGATTTCTGAGTTCGAGGCCAGCCTGGTCTACAAAGTGAGTTCCAGGACAGCCAGGGCTATACAGAGAAACCCTGTCTCGAAAACAAAACAAAACAAAACAAAAACAAAAACAAAAACAAAAACAAAAACAAAAACAAAAAAGAAATCCAAAGACTCTTCCAAGATTCAAAAGTGAACTCTTAACTGTGAACACGAGTAAAATAAACATTTTAAAGTTACATAGACCTAGTATGCAGTGACACAGAGTAAACATGACTTTCCAAAAAGGAAGCACAGGAGAATGGTAAGGAAATGCCAGACCAAAGCAAGAACATAATCTAAAAGTAGTCAAACCCTGCAGATCTGTGTCCAGAAGCTGGAGCTCATGGTAGCATCATCTGGATTCTTGTTTGGTTGGTTGGTTGGTTGGTTGGTTGGTTGTTTGTTTGTTTGGTTGGTTGGTTAGTTGGTTTTTCTTTTCTTTTTTCTTTTTTTTTAATACTTTTTATTAGGTATTTTCCTCATTTACATTTCCAATGCTATCCCAAAAGTCCCCCATACCCTCCCACCCACTCCCCTACCCACGAACTCCCACTTTTTGGCCCTGGCGTTCCCCTATACTGGGGCATATAAAGTTTGCAAGTCCAATGGGCCTCTCTTTCCAGTGATGGCAACTGACTAGGCCATCTTTTGATACATATGCAGCTAGAGTCAAGAGTTCCGGGGTACTGATTAGTTCATAATGTTGTTCTACCTATAGGGTTGCAGATCCCTTTAGCTCCTTGGTTACTTTCTCTAGCTCCTCCATTGGGAGCCCTGTGATCCATCCAATAGCTGACTATGAGCATCCACTTCTGTGTTTGTTAGGCCCCGGCATAGTCTCACAAGAGACAGCTATATCTGGGTCCTTTCAGCAAAATCTTGCTAGTATATGCAATGGTGTCAGCATTTGGAAGCTGATTATGGGATGGAACCCTGGATATGGCAGGCTCTAGAAGGTCCATCCTTTTGACACAGCTCCGAACTTTGTCTCTGTAACTCCTTTCATGGGTGTTTTAACCCAATTCTAAGGGGCAAAATGTCCACACTTTGGTCTTCGTTCTTCTTGAGTTTCATGAGTTTAGCAAATTGTATCTTATATCTTGGGTATCCTAAGTTTCTGGGCTAATATCCACTTATCAGTGAGTACATATTGTGTGAGTTCCTTTGTGATTGGGTTACCTCACTCAGGATGGTACCCTCCAGGTCCATCCATTTGGCTAGGAATTCATAAATTCATTCTTTTTAATAGCTGAGTAGTACTTCATTGTGAAAATGTACCACAATTTCTGTATCCATTCCTCTGTTGAGGGGCATCTGGGTTCTTTCGAACTTCTGGCTATTATAAATAAGGCTGCTATGAACATAGTGGAGCATGTGTCCTTGTTACTGGTTGGAAAAACTTCTGGAAATATGCCCAGGAGAGGTATGGCAGGATCCTCCAGTAGTACTATATCCAGTTTTCTGAGGAACCGCCAGACTGATTTCCAGAGTGGTTGTACAAACTTGCAATCCCACCAACAATGGAGGAGTGTTCCTCTTTCTCCACATCCTCGCCAGCATCTGTTGTCACCTAAATTTTTCATCTTAGCCATTCTGACTGGTTGAGGTTGAATCTCAGGGTTGTTTTGATTTGCATTTCCCTGATGATTAAGGATGTTGAACATTTTTTCAGGTGCTTCTCAACCATTCGGTATTCCTCAGATGAGAATTCTTTGTTTAGCTCTGAGCCCCATTTTTAATGAGGTTATTTTATTTTCTGGAGTCCACCTTCTTGAGTTCTTTATATATATTGGATATTAGTCCCCTTTCTGATTTGGATTGGTAAAAATCCTTTCCCAATCTGTTGCTGGCCTTTTTGTCTTATTGACCCTGTCTTTTGCCTTGTAGAAGCTTTGAAATTTTATTAGGTCCCATTTGTAGATTCTCGATCTTACAGCACAAGCCATTGCTGTTCTATTCAGGAATTTTTCCCCTGTACCCATATCTTCGAGGGTTTTCCCTATTTTCTCCTCAATAAGTTTCAGTATCTCTGGTTTTATGTGGAGTTCCTTAATCCACTTAGATTTGACCTTAGTACAAGGAGATAGGAATGGATCAATTCGCATTCTTCTGCATGATATCCGCCAGTTGTGCCAGCACCATTTGTTGAAGATGCTGTCTTTTTTCCACTGGATGGTTTTGTCTCCCTTGTCAAAGATCAAGTGACCATAGGTGTGTGGGTTCATTACTGGGTCTTCAATTCTATTCCATTGGTCTACTTGTCTGTCCTTATACCAGTACCATGCAGGTTTTATCACAATTGCTCTGTAGTACAGCTTTAGGTCAGGCATGGTGATTCCACCAGAGTTTCTATTATCATTGAGAATAGTTTTTGCTATCCTTGGTTTTTTGTTATTCCAGATGAATTTGCAAATTGTCCTTTCTAATTCGTTGAAGAATTGAGTTGGAATTTTGATGGTGATTGCATTGAATCTGTACATTGCTTTGGGCAAAATAGCCATTTTTACTATATTGATCCTGCCAATCCATGAACATGGGAGATCTTTTCATCTTCTGAGATCTTCTTTAATTTCTTTCTTCAGAGACTTGAAGTTCTTATCATACAGATCTTTTGCTTCCTTAGTTAGAGTCATGCCAAGATATTTTATATTATTTGTGACTATTGAGAAGGGTGTTGTTTCCCTAATTTCTTTCTCAGAATGTTTATCCTTTGTGTAGAGAAAGGCCATTGACTTGTTTAAGTTAACTTTATTTCCAGCTACTGCACTGAAGCTGTTTATCAGGCTTAGGAGTTCTCTGGTGGAATTTTTGAGGCCACTTGTATATACTATCATATCATCTGCAAAAAGTGATATTTTGACTTCTTCCTTTCCAATTTGTATCCCCTTGATCTCCTTTTGTTGTCAAATTGCTCTGGCTAGGACTTCAAGTACAATGTTGAATAGGTAGGGAGAAAGTGGGCAGCCTTGTCTAGGCCCTGATTTTAGTGGGATTGCTTCCAGCTTCTCACCATTTACTTTGATGTTGCCTACTGGTTTGCTGTACATTGCTTTCATCATGTTTAGGTATGGGCCTTGAATTCCTGATCTTTCCAAGACTTTAAGATAAATGGGTATTGGATTTTTTCAAATGCTTTCTCCACATCGAAGGAGATGATCATGTGGTTTTTGTCTTTGGGTTGTTTATATAGTGGATTACGTTGATGGATTTCCATATATTGAACCATCCCTGCATCCCTGGGATGAAACCTACTTGGTCAGGATGGATGATTGTTTTGATGTGTTCTTAGATTCAGTTAGTGAGAATTTGATTTAGGATTTTTGCATCGATATTCATAAGGGAAATTGGTCTGAAGTTCTCTATCTTTGTTGGGTCTTTTTGTGGATTAGGTATCAGAGTAATTGTGGCTTCATGGAATGAGTTGGGTAGAGTACCTTCTGCTTCTATTTTGTGGAATAGTTTGTGAAGTACCGGGATTAGATCTTCTTTGAAGGTGATAGAACTCTGCACTAAACACATCTGTTCCTGGGCTCTTTTTGGTTGGGAGACTATTAATGACTGCTTCTATTTCTTTAGGGAATATAGGACTGTTTAGATCATTAACCTGATCCTGATTTAACTTTGGTACCTGGTATTTGTCTAGAAATTTGTACTTTTCATCCAGGTTCTCCAGTTTTCTTGAGTATAGCCTTTTGTAGAAGGACTTGATGGTGTTTTGGATTTCTTCAGGATCTGTTGTTATGTCTCCCTTTTCATTTCTGATGTTGTTAATTAGGATGCTTTCCCTGTGCCCTCTAGTGAGTCTGGCTAAGGGTTTATCTATCTTGTTGATTTTCTCAAAGAACCAGTTCCTCCTTTGGTTGATTCTTTGAATAGTTCTTCTTGTTTCCACTTGGTTAATTTCGCCCCTGAGTTTGATTATTTCCTTCCATCTTCTCCTCTTGGGTGAATTTGCTTCCTTTTGTTCTAGAGCTTTTAGGTGTGTTGTCAAGCTGCTAGTGTGTGCTCTCTCTAGTTTCTTTTCGGAGGCACTCAGAGCTATGTGTTTTCCGCTTAGAAATGTGGTGATCCATCTCATAATCAGCTTCCAAATGCTGACACCATTGCATACACTAGTAAGATTTTGCTGAAAGGACCCAGATAGAGCTGTCTCTTATGAGACTATGCCAAGGTCTAGCAAACACAGAAGTGGATGCTCACAGTCAGCTATTGGATGGATCACAGCGCCCCCAATGGAGGAGCTAGAGAAAGTAACCAAGGAGCTAAAGGGATCTGCAACCCTATAGGTGGAACAACAATATGAACTAACCAGTACTCCCTCCCCAGGAGCTCCTGTCTCTAGCTGCATATGGATCAGAAGATGGCCTAGTTGGCCATCAGTGGAAAGAGAGGCCCATTGGTCGTACAAACTTTATATGCCTCAGTACAGGGGAACACCAGGGCCAAGAAGTAGGAGTGGGTGGGTGGGGGAGTGAGTGGGGGAGCATGTGGGGGACTTTTGGGATAGCATTGGAAATGTAAATGAAATAAATAGCCAATTAAAAAATAAGAAATACTTTCTATGTGTCCCATAAGTTTGGGTATGCTGTGGCTTCATTTTCATTAAACTCTAAAAAGTCCTTAATTTTTTTCTTTATTCCTTCCTTGACCAAGGTATCATTGAGAAGAGTGTTGTTCCATTTCCACATGAATGTTGGCTTTCTATTATTTATGTTGTTATTGAAGACAAGCATTAGCCCATGGTGATCTGATAGGATGCATGGGACAAATTCAATATTTTTGTATCTGTTGAGGCCTGTTTTGTGACCAATTATAGGGTCAATTTTGGAGAAGGTACTATGAGGTGCTGAGAAGAATGTATATCCTTTTGTTTTAGGATAAAATGTTCTATAGATATCTGTTAGATCCATTTGTTTCGTAACTTCTATTACTTTCACTGTGTGCCTGTTTAGGCTGTGTTTCCAAGATCTGTCCATTGATGAAAGTGGTGTGTTGAAGTCTCCCACTATTATTGTGTGAGGTGCCATGTGTGCTTTGAGATTTACTAAAGGTTCTTTAATGAATTGAGCTGCCCTTGCATTTGGAGCATAGATATTCAGAATTGAGAGTTCCTCTTGGAAGATTTTACCTTTGATGAGTATGAAGTGTCCCCCCTTGTCTTTTTTGATAACTTTGGTTTGGAAGTTGATTTTATTCGATATTAGAATGGCTACTCCAACTTGTTTCTTCAGACAATTTGCTTGGAAAATTGTTTTCCAGCCTTTCACTCTGAGGTAGTATCTGTCTTTTTCCCTGAGATGGGTTTCCTGTAAGTAGCAAAATGTTGGGTCTTGTTTGTGTAGCCAGTCTGTTAGTCTATGTCTTTTTATTGGGGAATTGAGTCCATTGATATTAAGAGATATTAAGGAAAAGTAATTGTTGCTTCCTTTTATTTTTGTGGTTAGAGTTGGCATTCTGTTCTTGTGGCTGTCTTCTTTTAGGTTTGTTGAAGGATTACTTTCTTGCTTTTTCTAGGGCATAGTTTCCATCCTTGTATTGTTGTTTTTTTCTGTTATTATCCTTTGAAGGGCTGGATTTGTGGAAAGATATTGTGTGAATTTGGTTTTGTCATGGAATACTTTGGTTTCTCCATCTATGTTAATTGAAAGTTTGGCTGAGTATAGTATCCTGGGCTGGCATTTGTGTTCTCTTAGGGTCTGTACAACATCTGTCCAGGATCTTCTGGCTTTCACAGTCTCTGGTTAAAAGTCTTGTGTAATTCTAATAGGCCTGCCTTTATATGTTACTTAACCTTTTTCCCTTACTGCTTTTAATATTCTATCTTTATTTAGTGCATTTATTGTTCTGATTATTTTGTGTCAGGAGGAATTTCTTTTCTGGTCCAGGCTATTTGGAGTTCTGTAGGCTTCTTGTATGTTCATGGGCATCTCTTTCTTTAGGTTTGGGAAGTTTTCTTCTATAATTTTGTTGAAGATATTTGCTAGCCCTTTAAGTTGAAAATCTTCATTCTCATCTACTCCTATTATCTGTAGGTTTGGTCTTCTTATTGTGTCCTGGATTTCCTGGATGTTTTGACTTAGGATCTTTTTGCATTTTGCATTTTCTTTGATTGTTGTGCCCATGTTCTCTATGGAATCTTCTGCACCTGAGATTCTCTCTTCCATCTCTTGTATTCTGTTGCTTATGCTCGCATCTATGGTTCCAGATTTCTTTCCTAGGGTTTCTATCTCCAGCGTTGTCTCATTTTGGGTTTTCTTTATTGTTTCTACTTCCCTTTTTAAGTCTTGTATGGTTTTGTTCAATTCCATCACCTGTTTGGTTGTGTTTTCCTGTTTTTCTTTAAGGATTTCTACCTGTTTGGTTGTGTTTTCCTATTTTTCTTTAAGGAATTGTACCTCTTTAGCAGTGTTCTCCTGTATTTCTTTAAGTGAGTTATTAAAGTCCTTCTTGATGTCCTCTACCATCATCTTGAGATATGCTTTTAAATCCGAGTCTAGCTTTTCAGGTGTGTTGGGGTATCCGGGACTGGCTGAGGTGGGAGTACTGGGTTCTGATGATGGTGAGTTGTCTTGGTTTCTGTTAGTAAGATTCTTACATTTGCCTTAGCCATCCTATAATCTCTGAAATTAGTTGTTATAGCTGTCTCTGGTTAGAGTTTGTTCCTCCCATGATTCTCTTAGCCTCTATCAGCAGAGCTGGGAGACTAGCTCTCTCCTGAGTTTCAGTGGTCAGAGTACTCTCTGCAGGCAAGCTTTCCACTTGTAGGGAAAGTGGACAGATATCTGGCCTTCGGACCTGCCTCCTGGCAGAAGATGAAGGCCCAAAACAGGGCCTGTCCCAGAAGCTGTGCAGCTTCTGTAGTCGGCACTCTCACCTACATAGTCTAGTCTCTGAGAGATCCCGGACCAGAGACAGCTCCCCCAGTGCTCTGGCAAAGCCCTCCCAGAGGGGGCAGACACCTCTCCTCTGGCAGGAAAGGTGCTCAGATGTCTGGAGCCTGAAAAGGTGTCTGCCCCAGAAGCTGTGCAGCCTCCACTCATCCCTGAAGCTGTCAGCTTCTGTAGTCCACACTCTCACCTGCGCAGACCAGTCTCTGAGGGATCTGGGAACCACGATGGCTCCTTGCTTTTTCATTCTTTGTTCTTGTACAACAGTGCTATAAAATCATGACTATATAAAACACTATATAAATCATATACTATCATATATAAATATATAATATGTAAATTTATTGTATATTATGTATGCTATACCTATACATTATGCATTATGAGTTATACATTATATGTTGTTTGCTATATGCTATATGTTATGCATTGTGTTATATGATATATTATATACTATATGCTATGTATTATATACTATATGCTATATATAACATATCACATGTTACATATTATATACTATGTACTATATATTATATGCTATCTATTTTGCTATATATTATGTTATGTGTTATATGTTTTATGTTATAGATAATAAGTTATATATTTATTATGCATATTTATTATATATGCTATATACTATATATTATATATTATATTATACATTATGCATTATACTATATATTATGTATTGTGTATTATATATTATATATTTGATACTTTTATTTATATTTATATTATATGTTATATGTTGTTATATGTTATGTGTAAAGATATAAAATCATATATTTAAATATATACTATATATAAATATTTGTGTATAATATATGTCACATGTACAATCGCTATATAAGTCATGACAAATTCTGCTTGGCTCTCTTTTACCACATCTGCAGTAGACTTAATGTGAGTATGTGTCTAGAGTCAGGCACCTTGTGGGCTTTATTTTCTTAGGCACTCTCTTTTAAAGGGAAAACTTTCAAATAAGTGTTCAGTTTCATATCCTGGATCCTTTTCTACTAGAGGGTCTTGTCCTCAAGACAGCAGACAGCTCCCCTATTATTTAGTATGAAGTGAGGAGCATGGTCTCTCATTACTGGCTCTAATCTCTTTAACCACAGTGACACTCTTGTCTGCATCTGCTTTATCTCCAATGTTAAGGGATGCAAACTTCTTTCCTCAGCAAACTGCATATTTTTCAGATCATTCTACTATATTTCGCTCACTATAAATCTGGCCAAGGGCAACAAATAATAGCCATTTCACACCGTAAATGCTATGCTAGTCTTGAAATTTACTCCACTAAGTAAATTAGTTCATTATTTTTGTGATCAGCCAGCCTCACTCAGATATTCAGAATATGAGCAGAACACAGCCAGATTCTTTGCCAGAATGTCACATGTATGCCCTCTAGCTATTCCCAAAAGCATTGTTTCTGCCTCTGAACCATCCTGAGCCTGGCCTTTGCTGACACTTCTGTTGACATACTGGCTTTCTGAATGCCAGGCAGAATGGCTTACAGTGTGCTAGGGCTTCTATAGATCCCATCTCCAAATAGTTCCACATTCTTCACACAAACCATCTGCAATGGTTTGCTAATAACATGATCGGGTTTACCACAGTGCAACAACCCCACTTGCCAGTACCGATTTTCTGTTTCAATTATTTCTATCCTCACTGTAATAAAATGCCTGACAGAGGACATTTTAAGAAGGCGCCTATTTGTACCACTGTTTCCCAGCAGAGAAAGCATGGACGCTGAAGCAGCTTGGTCCATGGCTTTTCATATGGTACCAACAAAGAAATCAGAGTCTTGCACTAACAGGGCCAGGCTATAAGCTCAAACCTCATCTCTTGTGGCTTAGGTCAGCTAGACCCTATGCCTTCACAAAATAATAACTGAGGACCCAGGGCCCAAACACTTTCATGGGAGATATTTCATATTTATACTGTATGACCCCCACTAAGATATGCTCCCAGAATTCTAGCACTTCTGTAGGAACAGATTTCTAACCCATACTTTCAGAGTTTTCCAAATGCCTTGCACAAACCAGTACCAATGGCTTGTGAACCACATGATCAGAAAGTCACACCTCTAACTACATCTCTCAGTACCAAATTTCCTGTGTTTGTTAGGCCTTATTTTGTTGTGACAAAATACAATAGAACAGCTTGGGGAAACAACTCGAGGATGTCTTTCATCTCAGTGTCAGGTATTTTAATCCATGAAAAGGAAGGTGTGATAAAGAGGCCTGAAAGCACAGAGGAGAGAAAAATATGACCTTCACACACACACACACACACACACACACACACACACACACACACACACACCTGTTTACTCCAGTTAGGTCCTTCTTTCCAAGGTTCCCATAATCTTCAAAATTAGTGTTGATGGAGTATTCAGTACTTATGATAATATTATGATGGTGGTGATGGCTGTGGTAATAATAGGCATGGTGACACTGATGATGCTGATGATGTTAGTAATGCTAATGGTGGTGGTGATGGAGATAATGGAGATGAAAGACAAGAGACTTGGAAAGGAGATGGCAAAGTGAAGATTGTGCCAGCCATTCTGGTCTTAAGCCTAACACCTACTAAGAACATAAGATTTGCCTCTGAATTTTTCATCTGCCAAATTTTTTTTGTGTTTGGAACCGGTATAGTTGATCCAATTATTTCAAACCAATACCCCCAGAGCTCGTGTCACTAGCTGCATATGTAGCAGAAGATGGCCTAGTCGGCCATCATTGGGAAGAGAGGCCCCTTGGTCTTACAAACTTTATATGCCCCAGTACAGGGGAATGCCAGGGCCAAGAAGTAGGAGTGGGTGGGTAGGGGAGCAGGGTGGGAGCAGGGTATAGGGAACTTTCAGGATAGTATTTGAAATATAAAGACAATATCTAATAATAAATAAATGAATGAGTGAATGAATGAATGAATGAATGAACGAACGAACGAACGAACGAACGAACAAACAAATAAATAAATAAATAAATAAATAAATAAATAAATAAATAAATAAATAAATGCTGAAGGCATGACCAAGTTTAATTTTATGGACTTTCAGAACAATGTACGTCAATTGTCAATTACATTCTTGAACCACTAGGTGGCAGTGTGAATTTGATCCATCTACTGCCATACCAGATTTGATCAGAACTGTTTTGGTTTTGTTTGTTGATATTGGAGTTCTTGGGGATTGCTTGTCTTTTTAAACAAAGTCTCACTTTCTACTCTTGGCTCTCCTGGAACTCCCTATGTAGACCAGTCTGGCCTCCAACGTAGAACCTAGAAGCTCCCTTCTGACAGTTTTCCTAAATTCATTTTCTTTGTTTTAATACTGTGTCCTCTGGTCTTCTAATCTAAGCAGACCAATGTTTAGAAACTGTAGTTTCACAGGACTCTTTTCTCCCCATAATTTGTATACAAGTCTATCCACTCATGTTCACCTTTTACCCAGAAAACATCGGCACAAGCCCTGTGTTAAATGCATTCACTCTTTATTCTTTATTGGAATTTTCCCAAAGACTGCAACCTATACAGTAATTTAATTCAGTCTTACATAGTGGACCCAATTTTTACATTTCCATTATTTAAAATTATACACAAAATAACTATATATTTGTAGCATACCTAAATCCTTTTTATAATAATCTCATGTGTGTGTGTGTGTATGTGTATGTGTGTGTGTGTGTACATGTGCGTGCACACCTTGCTGAAATAGAACACAAAATCTTTCACATGATAGGAACTAATGAGGAAACTTTCCTTCTACCTCTAATTTTACACTTCAAGGTAAATAGCAGAGATAACATCTGTTTGTGGATCATTTCTGGGCAAATTATGAAGCTAATAGTCAACCTGTTTTTACTGGTACCCATTTTCTCTCTTTTACTACAAGTGGGAATAATAACTTCTTGAAGAGAAAAAAAAACACCATTCTGCATTTAGTTCTACCCATCTTTTCCTTTTATTGTAAAAGTTCACATAATAAACAGTATCTGTGGTATTTTTAAAATCACCTTCCTGGAGCCTGCATCCCTCCCCTGTTTTTGCCCTATAACTCTGTCTCCCTGTCCCACTCCTGGTCACCACTCTGAGCCTGGCTAATAAATCTCATTGATTTTAAGCAAGCATTTTAAGTGTTGTTTACTCCAAACTGGATTTCAACTCCTCACAAGGATTCTTTCCCATCCATTTCATATCTCAGTAATTAGAACCTCCAACCTGAAGTGTAGACTTATTCCTGACACTTCTTTTTCTCCTATCTGCTTCTGCATACAATCCCCAATCAGGTTAAGCCAATTGGATTTCTTACTTAAGCATGGAAACACTCTCATCTCTCCTAGCTTGAGCCACCATCATTCCTGCCTGGGTAGCATTGACTCTTCCTTGCTTATTTCCGTTCCTTCATCCTATCAATTACTCAGCTCACAGAATATCCCAAAAGTTGAAATATGGTCCTGTCTCTCCTTGTCTGAAAGTCTGCTGTTATTCAACAGTGGCTACTGAGCGAAACTTGGCATTCTCACTGTCCATGAGTTTTTATATAATCTCTTCTACTCACCTCTCCATTCCACCTCTCCATGACATCTACAGATTTTCCTTTCCTGGAAAATTTCACATCAAGACCCTTAAACCCTGTACCTTTCTTCCTGCTGTATACTTCCTCTGTTTAGTGCCCCATTCTGGCTTTTCTATCAGTCTTGAGGCCTCATTCACAAGGTTTAAAAGCTCATTTTCTCCCAGGAGTTGAGGAGATAAGGCCATATTGTTACTACATCACAGCATCCTCTGTTTCTTTTGTAACAATTATAATAATTGTTAATACATGTAAACAAGTGTTTCATTTGTTTTAAATCAGTTCCTCTCACTAGACTATCTTTCTTATCTTGTTTTCCTAGGGACTAGAACAGTGCCTATCCATACAAGTCATTTTACAAACATTAAAATTGTCTCCTCACAGGACAAACCCATTGTGCTCAATTTGTTAAGCTTATGGGATAATAGTGAATAGAACACAACCTAGGATGGATCATTAGCAGAATGACTTTACAGGTGTTTATTCGTGGGACAACACCAAAAATGTGATTGCATTGGGCCTCTAGTTTAATAGGCTGTAAGGGCATGAACGAAGTTAAAGAGACAAAAGATTCCAAAATCAAGTCAGAAGATCAGACACTTTGCTGTTAGACTTTGTGTCCTCATAGAACACAGTAGGGATCAAAACCTAGACAAAACATACGGTCATACGGTCATTTACAGATTAAAAATAGTAATTGTTGGCTTTAAGTCATAGGTTTACAAAAGGGCTTCTTTAATAAATATTATGTATGAAGAGTAATGAAATTAAATACTTCTAAAAATATGGACACACTGGTTTCCATGGGATAGTATAATATGACACATTGCAGAGTGGATGGCTTAAACAAAAGAATTTTTTATTTATTTCTCTAAATCCTGGAAATTCAAACATTGTTGCAAAATGTCCATTTATTCTTAAAAAGATTGACCACAAAAAAAATGATTCAAGAATAAAGGAAATTAAAATAATTAAATAATCACATTTGTATCCTATGGTGGATGATAGGGACCTACCCATTCTTTAAGTAGCGGAGAGACATATTTTCTCTATAAAAGAAATTCCAACAGATTCCAAAATCAAGTCAGAAGATCAGACACTTTGCTGTTAGACTTTGTGTCCTCATAGAACAGAAGCCAAATCCATAACACACACGGCCTGATAATGCAGTAGAGTGGGTTTATTATGTAAATTTGGGTCCCCAAAACTACTCACACAATTGTCTGCACAAAAGACACTTAGGGTGTGCGCACACAGTTGGTTCTGATTGGTAAATAAAGGTGCCAACAGCCAATGGTTGGGCAGGGCAGACAGAGGCAGGAGAAGGTGAGGAGACACCACCCCTGAGAGGGTGCAGAACAAAGAACATAGCTGTAATGTAAGAGTCTGGGAATAAGTGTGTGGGTTCATCTCTGGGTCTTCAATTCTATTCCATTGGTCTACTTGTCTGTCGCTATACCAGTACCATGCAGTTTTTATCACAATTGCTCTGTAGTACAGCTTTAGGTCAGGCATGGTGATTCCACCAGAGGTTCTTTTATCCTTGAGAAAAGATTTTGCTATCCTAGGTTTTTTGTTATTCCAAATAAATCTGCAGATTGCCCTTTCTAATTCGTTGAAGAATTGAGTTGGAATTTTGATGGGGATTGCATTGAATCTGTAGATTGTTTTTGGCAAGATAGCCATTTTTACTATATTGATCCTGCCAATCTATGAGCATGGGAGATCTTTCCATATTCTGAGATCTTCTTTAATTTCTTTCTTCAGAGACTTGAAGTTCTTATCATACAGATCTTTCATTTCCTTAGTTAGAGTCACGCCAAGGTATTTTATATTATTTGTGACTATTGAGAAGGGTGTTGTTTCCCTAATTTCTTTCTCAGCCTGTTTACTCTTTGTGTAGAGAAAGGCCATTAACTTGTTTGAGTCAATTTTATATCCAACTACTTCACCGAAGCTGTTTATCAGGCTTAAGAGTTCTCTGGTGGAATTTTTAGGGTCACTTATATATACTATCATATCATCTGCAAAAAGTGATATTTTGACTTCTTCCTTTCCAATTTGTATCCCCTTGATCTCTGTTTGTTGTCGAATTGCTCTGGCTAGGACTTCAAGTACGATGTTGAATAGGTAGGGAGAAAGTGGGCAGCCTTGTCTAGGCCCTGATTTTAGTGGGATTGCTTCCAACTTCTTACCATTTACTTTGATGTTGGCTACTGGTTTTCTGTAGATTGCTTTTATCATGTTTAGGTATGGGCCATGAATTCCTGATCTTTCCAAGACTTTTATCATGAATGGGTGTTGGATTTTGTCAAATGCTTTCTCCGCATCTAACGAGATGATCATGTGGTTTTATACAATTTGCTAAACACATGAAACTCAAGAAGAATGAAGACCAAAGTGTGGACACTTTGCCCCTGCTTAGAATTGGGAACAAAACACCCATTGAAGGAGTTACAGAGACAAAGTTTGAAGCGGAGACGAAAGGATGGACCATCTAGAGACTGCCATATCTGGGGATGCATCCCATAATCAGCTTCCAAACGCTGACACCATTGCATACACTAGCCAGATTTTGCTGAAAGGACCCAGATAGAGCTGTCTCTTGTGAGACTATGCCGGGGCCTAGCAAACACACAAGTGGACAGTCAGCTATTGGATGGATCACAGGGCCCCCAATGGAGGAGCTAGAGAAAGTAACCAAGGAGCTAAAGGGATCTGCAATCCTATAGGTGGAACAACAATATGAACTAACCAGTACCCTCCCCCCGCGCCCCCCCCAGACTGTGTCTCTAGTTGCATATGAATCAGAAGATGGCCTAGTCCGCCATCAGTGGAAAGAAAGGCCCATTGGTCATGCAAACTTTATATGCCTCAGTACAAGGGAACACCAGGGCCAAGAAGTGGGAGTGGGTGTTTGGGGGAGTGGGTGGGGGAGTTTGTGGGGGACTTTTGGGATAGCATTGGAAATGTAAATGAAATAAATTCCCAATTAAAAAAATAATATATAAACATAAATAAATCCTGATCTAACCAAAAAAAAAAAAAAAACAACAACAACAACAACAACAACAACAAAAACAAACAGAGTCTGGGAATAGCGACCCCAGGAAGGCTGCCCAACTGGGTCCAGGGCAGCAAAGATGGAACAAAGGATTTAGTGAGTAATAACTCGGGAATATCAGAGGGAAGTGGATTGGCCACATGGAGGTTAGGAAGTGGCCTAGACATTGAGCTGTTTAAGGCTTATCAAAATATAAAGGCTCTCTGTGTGTCTTTCATTCGGGAATCCAGAATATTGGGTAGTGAGGAATGCAGAATCACTGACACTGCCAGGATCATTTTAAAGAATTAATTGGGTACTGGTACAATGCAGCTCTGAGACCTTTAGATGCCTTCATTCAAAATATCAATTACATTTAAAATGAATGAGGTGATATGTGACAATTAAAGGTGAAAACAATGGCTCCAGAATTGGGCTTTTTCTAAAATCTCTGTTGTCACATGAAGTTGAAAAGCATGAAACCAAATAATTTACTGATTTTCACTGAAGTTTCAAGCGTTCTCTTCTACAACATCTCTCTCATCACTAAAGGTTATAGGAGGAAAATAGACGTGCTCAAGTCAGAAGGTCGCCTGACATCACAGGTCTAAAACATAGCCTACTAGTCTTTGTGTGATGTTGTGAGAAGCAAGAGAGATTGACAAGACAAGATGAGGGAGCCAAGCAGACACAGACACAGCAAGCTGTAGCTTTGTATTATCCATGGTGCACATCTGTAGAACATTAACAAACAATAGACAGTAAGTTGAACTGTACCTATGGACCATGGTCATGTGTACAAGTCTTTTGCCTATGTCTATTCTCCTACATACATATTTTTAAATGACAAATAATCCCAAAATATGTTGAAAAATACACACAGCCTCTAATGGACCAAATATTTAAATTAGCTTCTAATGAGAAGAAAAAGAAATAATATGTACTCCTTTTTAAATATATGAATATGGTCAGATAGAATGTGTATAGGTGTTTTGCCTGTATCACTATCTGTGCAACACATATGTGCAGTGGCCACAGAGGCCAAAAGAGGGTGCCAGATGCCCTAGAACTGGAGTTCCAGATGTTTGTGTGCTACATCCATTCCAGTAGTGACTTGATTAACAGGTTTAGAAACCTGGAAGCAGTCCTGAGGCGAAGAGTTTCACAGAAACTTAGTCTATGGGAACTGTGGCACCCCAATTTTTCTCTTGCTAATGGATCTGTGTTCTTTCTTTCAGTATTGTTTTGTCATAGGTGTCTCCAAGCAAAGACTTGCCAAATACCTAAGCAAAATCGAACTTTGCTTCCTGACTTTCACCAATGCCCTAGGTAGTCCTTGAGACAACCCTGGGCTTAGAATTCAGTAAGAATGTTGCCTATTCAGTGACATTCAGAATTGCCTCTAGTATTGTAAGAGAGATAGTGAAAGAAATCAGGCATTACTATCTACTACACAGTTAGAAATTTCAGGGCAAGCTTAGCAACGTAAGTTTAGAATTCTTATTACACTTATGTATGGCAGACTACATTACTTATTAGTAGAAAAGTCCCCCCACACTATCACTTAGAATAAAAGCCAAGTTGTTCCCATATACAGGAATTTACAATGGTTTAGGAAGTAGATAGGGCTGTGGTTTTAGAGTATTGCATTATTCATGAGAAGGTTAGCTAGAGCTGAACTCCCTAATTAGAACCATGACTTGGGTGTGAAAGCCCTTGCCCCAGGAGTGTAAAGACCTCACTCCTGGCTTTTAAGACTATAGCTGACCTTAGATAGGGCTGACTTTGTCTCAGTGGTTTTATTGACCAGTTCCTGCCAGTCTTTGTGTTTGCATTCCTCTGTTTTGTTTAAGAGTCATTAAGCATCCTGTAACCTGATTGTACCTTGCCTTGTCGTGTCTGTTTGTCACCCCATTCTCACCAACTCCATGTCCACCTGCCAGAAACCCTGATTCCCATGGATTGAGGGGGTCTGACTGAGCCCGGTCCATGGAAGTTGTGAGCTGCCAGGCGGGTGCTTGGAATTAAAGCCAGGTATGCTCAGAAAATAAATATTTCTCTTAACTCCTGAGGCATCTCTCCACAGACAACTCTCCTTAGATATCCCTCCTGAGATATATCTTATTGCACACATTTTATTGTTAGTGTAACATTGTGTTATATATAACAGATTTAATTGACATGTACTAGTTGCCTTTAATTATGAGGTACAGTCTGATATGTCTTATCGTATATAAAACTTTAATGACTATTAATGGGACAATTAGCATTCTTGTTACCTTGCCTTATTATTTGAGGTTGGAGTATCCAAAAATCTTAAATAGTACTTATTTTATAGTATATACCAAGTTGTCAACAATTACTAGTTTGCTAGGCTATTAAAATAATCTTTTATGGAACTCATGAGTTGGTACCAACCAACAGCTCTCTAGCGGGACTTAAGGCCCACTCATCAGCACAGAAATCATATCTGGAACTGGAAACTGAGCCAACTCGACGAGTGACATCATGGACCTTGGGACAAGTGAGATCATGGACCTTGGGACGAGTGACATCATGACCTTAGAAAAGAAGCAACTTTCCGCTCTTTGCTAGGCCAGCATAATTCATTACTACTTTCAAATTTTTATGCTTGTACCTACAAAAAAGTTTAGTCAACAACCCTCATCAAAGATGCCTCTCTTTAAGCAAATGGAGATCATCATCAAAATAAGGGACAGTTTAGACTTCCAAATAAATTTGTGGGCATTTCTTTAAACTCAAATATTTTTACTCCAGAAACAACAAATTTACCAAAACATCTATTGTTGTCTTGACATTCTAGAGGTTAGTGAGTCACAATAGGCTTTTGTAATCATTTCTCAAAATTTATTTCTTCAATGGTTATTCAAATTTTTGAACAATGGGCTTAGGTAGAAGCATGGAGACTAAGCAGCTGCTTAATTAGAGAATAGCAGTGACTTGAACTCTGAGAAATGGACAGAGAAGCAAGCACACACACAATATAAAACTAAACAGAATGGTAAGTGGCAGAACAGAGAGAAAGAGAGGTGATACCTAGAAAAACACCATTTACTCCATCAGAGGCACAGAAAACCAAGCATCAACATATGAATATGTGAAATTAGATTTATTGAAACATCATCTTAATAACAATGCTGTAGTAATAAACTGGATATCCACAATTCACAAATATATGAAGACTGTCACATCATACTGTAAAAACAATACATACATTAAAACAAATGACTAAAGTTTTGAGAGAGGAAACCCTTTTGTCATGATTTACTAAAGAAAGGTAGAGTTTCTACAAGTGGTTCCAAATCCCAAATGGCTTCTCAGCAAGTCAGAAAACCACTTTTCCTTGGCATAATTTTACCACAGCCCTTTTCATCTCCTTGTTTCTCAGGCTGTAAATAAGTGGATTCAGCAGAGGGGTGAGCAGAGAGTAAGCCAATGACATCAGTTTCTTGGTGTCTGGTGAATACCTGGATTTGGGCTGTAGATAAGTCATGATTGCTGTGCTGTAGAAGAGGATGACAGAGGTGAGATGAGAGGCACAAGTGGAAAAAGCCTTCTGCTTCCCAGTACTGGATGGCATCCTCAGGATGGTGAAGAGAATTCGAGTATAAGACAAAAGTATCAACAGGAAGGGGAACAGGACAAGCAAAATGGTGCCTGTGAAGGAATAGACTTCAAACAGGAATGTGTCTGAACAGGCAAGCTCCAGCACTGCTGGGATTTCACATGATATATGATTAATTTTACTAAGACCACAGAAGGGAAAGCTAAACACCCATGTGACTGACACAGTAGCTGTCATGATACCCAAGACCCATGAGCACACCACCAATTTCACAAAGATCCTTTTGTTCATAATCATTGGATAGGTCAGAGGGTGGCAGATTGCAGCAAATCTATCATAAGCCATTGCCCCCAGGAGAAAACACTCAGTCCCACCAAAGAGAAGAATGAAATATGTCTGCGCAAAACAACCCCCAAAGGAAATAGTCGCTTTCTCACTAGTCAGGACCACCAGCATCTCAGGCATAACAGTTGTGCTGAAGCTTGCTTCCACCACAGACAAGTTCTGCAAGAACAGGTACATGGGGATATGTAGGCTGTGGTCCAGAAAGATGACAGTAACAATGGTGACATTTCCTGTCAGAGTCACCAGATAAATAACTAAGAATGCTCCAAACATGTGTACTTGGAGTTCAGGGAAGTGAGAAAATCCCAACAGGATGAACTCAACCACAGAGCTGTCATTCTGTCCCATCACTGCAGGAGGCGAGTCTCGAGTCCTATATTTTCTCAGGGACATAGTGTACAACAAATGAACTTCTAGTCAAATAGCTCCAGCCTGCATTGATCACAGCACAGAGCATAAAAGAAGGAGAGCAACGTCACAATTAGCAACTTGAAGGATGCCTAACCACTTTCATTAATGAGCCCTTGAAATAGAAATGGAGGAATGGGGACTTCTTGCTAAGAAATCTGACCTAACACATAAAATGCAGTCCATTTTCTGTCACAAGTTGTATATTATGTGGTTTGAAATTTAGACACAGCTTTAAAGTTAATAAAAATGTTTTCTAAAGGTATTCTAACTCTATACCATCTTGTGGCATCACCTGAATTATGTAATATTAGATAAATATAAAAGCTATGATCATAAAAATAAAGTACATAGGTAAATATTTATGGACCTAACTCAAAATTTTTCATAAAAATATAAAAGTTCAGTAATGAGTTTAAAAGTGAAATTTTAGATAAAATTTTACTACTTAATGGCTTCTCTTTTCATTGATAGATTGTGTGTGTGTGTGTATTTCATAAATGCAACCTCAAGTTGTATGATGTTACTTATATCTATATTAGGTACATTTTTTACTACTCATTGTGTAGGACAAGTACAATGGGATATAGCTATTAAAAGTAGTTACTTTGTTTATGAACACACAGAGGAGGTTGTATTTTACATGTGGTTGTGGTGAGTGATACCTACAATTTGTGTGAATTGCTGAAATCTTGCTAAATTCTTCTCAGATTAGAACTAGCCACTTCTATGAGATTTTACCCTGACATGACACTTTGAGGGGTAAACATCAATGCTCATTCCTGTGACCATGATGGCTCAAGAAAAAGCCACATGAGGGCCATCACAGGGCTGTGATTTGAGTTTCTACTCTTTAATCTCTGTTCTCTCTCTTCACTTTCTCCACTCCATTCCTATTCCAAATCATTATGAAATCATTATTTACTCAACAAATTATCACTAGCAACCCATTTTCTAGGCTCTGTACTGTTTCAAACACATTTGAGTCCAAGACTTTTAAAACCTTAGCATGCTACATGAGACAGGCATGACTCCTTAACACATGCTGCCTTAGCATACTTCAGAACTCTAAATATGACTTTCACCATTTCTTTTCTTATTACAAAATGTATTTCCGTATACAAAAATGTAAACATCTTTAAGAACATAGCTATGAAAAAGAAAGTTTTTATTTCTTTCTTGGATATATGCACAATGCCTACAAGAGTCCTTGGTCCATACAACATATTGACCCAG
This sequence comes from Mus caroli, assembly GCF_978045245.1. Taxonomy (NCBI): domain Eukaryota; kingdom Metazoa; phylum Chordata; class Mammalia; order Rodentia; family Muridae; genus Mus; species Mus caroli. The sequence continues at coordinate 37,293,540 of NW_028227263.1, read as the reverse complement.
TATTCCTAACACAATAGAAGCACTAAGGCTCACAACAACCTAGAGATCATTTCAAAACAGATAGTAGGAGTTTAGAATATCCTAGCACAAAGAAATGAACACCTCAAGTAATAGAAATGGTCATTGTTTTGATTTGACCATTGTATACTCTAAAAATAAAATGGAAAGGTACTACTATAGTTCATAAGTATATGCAATTTCTGTATGAATATACATAGAGAAAGAATATGCACTCTGATATATACATACATACATATATATATTTAAAACTTAAACAAAAATAAAATCCATACTACCATAAGTTATAAAGAACAATTGAGCAATTGTTCTATCAAAAACTAACGATGCTAATGTCTTAGACAACTCAGACAAACAGTGCCATGGTGGGTATTTCATTCATTAGCCTTCATCCTCCAGCTGAGAACAGTAAGCACTGGCCTCAGTACCCAAGTATTTTAGTAAGAAATTGTAGACTATGGTAAGTGCAGCAACTTATTGATCCTTGAAATTGTGTTTGTTCTTCTCTCTGAATAAAAACAAATGAAATTATCAAACACAAACCTAAAGAGGCAAATGATTTGGCTGTGCATTATGATCCTTAAGCACTGAGGTGTTCCTTGTAGAATGTCTCCAGCAGATTCCTTGCAGGAGGTCAGTGAGGAGAAATTTAAAGAAAAAAACTAAGGGCAAGTACATAACACAAGCAAAGCCTACACTTTCTTACCTAGTCATTCTGTCTCATTAAAGTCCATGCCCCAAAGCCACCTATTCATAAATATGATTTAGGGAACTGATTTGGAAAATTACAGACACTCATGTGCTGCAGTGGTCTCTCTAAACAGAACTTGAAATCACTATGTGTACATATTTCTTTATTTTGTGAAAGCTAAACAGCCTTGACCTTGGATTCTTGGTGACAAGAGATCAAGGGAAGAAGCTCAAGAGTATCACTCCTTCATGTCTCCACTGGGGCTAAACTTCTCTTACACAAGAGATTCCCCCATAAGATCTCCCTATAGAAATTAAAACAGAAGAGTGAATGTTGTAAACAAGGAGATATGGGATGAGAATGTAATGTCAAAGATTTTCTTAGACTGTGTACAGTCTATGCAATGATGGGAAATAAGTTTAAAGCATCTAGATCTGCCAAACCTGTGAGGTAGAAAGCCTGGATGTCCCTAATGCAAAAATTCTACATTTTCCAAGATAAAAATAGGGATGCCGTAATTGGGGGGAGGGGGACAGAAATATCCTCATAGGTGATTGCTTCGATAGTCAGAAGTCTAGACAGGCTGGCTTGACTTTGAGAACGTCATTAAGCAATGCTTCTTTTAAATTCTCTACAAAGTAAGCACCATGTCCTATATTACCTACATCCAACAGTAATTGTCGCACATAACCTCAAGGAAGAGATTTTCTTTCTCAGAACTCAACTTCCTAAATCACCCATTTTAATGGAATGAGGTACCCAGGTATGCAGCTTAAGCATGTCTCTGAAATGAGATGTATTGTTGTACATGACTTTTCATTTCCTTCCCCAATATAGCTCACTAGGGCATGTCTCATCACTGTATAATCTGTGTCTGCATGTCATTGATGATATTTGCTACATATAAGCAATTTGTGAGAAGTCATCAAAATTTAGAATGATTTGTGCCCTCTCTATGTATATATTAGGTTTCAATGAAAAGGTGTATATGATGGATGCATACACTGGTGGATAAAAGGAAAATGGCAACAATATCAAGTCAAACACTGCATTCATTTAGTAGTAGTTTTGTAATATGCAACATGTAGTAGTCAAATGCCACACCCACTCCAGTAGTGACTTGTGTGACAGGCCCAAAAGCTTAGACACAGTCCTGAGGCAAAAAGTTCACAGAAACTTAGTCTCCTGGAACCTTGGCATCCTGTAAAACAAATGTTCCAAATCTGTCCTTGCTTTAGTCAGTGAACAGATCTGTGTGCTTTCCTTCAATATTGTTTTATTATAAGTGCCTCTAAGGATTTATTTTGACATATAGCTAAGTTAGATTAGCCTTCACCAGTGTTCCAATATTCTAGGAAATTGTTGAGCCAACCTTGGGCTTTGATCTTTGTAAGAATGTTACTCATTCAGATGTAAATGCCTCCAGTGTTGATAGACAGTGATAGAAATCAGGCATTAAAATTTACTAGAATAGAGCTAGTAATCTCAAGGCTAGTCTACATAGTATACTTAGAATAATAGATAGCTGAGTCACTTCCTTATATAGGAATATACAATGGCCTAGGGGGAAGGTGGACTATACGATAGATTAGAATTGAAACTATGGGAAGGGCATGAAGCCCTTGCCCCTGGCTTCTAAAAATAAGGTGACCTTAGGTGGGGCTGCTTTTGATCCCAGTTGTTAACACTGATTTTATCCCAGATGGTTCCTGTTAGCTTTTATGTATGCATTCCTCTGTTTTGTTGTAAAAGTCATTTTGCATCAGATAACTTCAATGTACCTTGGATGACTTTAATGTATCACCTAACTTCCTTGTCTCCTTCTGTAATATATATGTCTGGTGCTCATTTTGACAAATTACATTCAGATACAACACTCCCTTGTGTGCTTATTTGTTTGTCACATTTGACAACTCCCTGCCCACCTGTACCAGGACTCTGATTCTCCCATGGAGTAGGGGGCCGACTGAGGCCAGTCCATGGCAGTCTAAGTGATTTGTTACTGTTAGAACATGAACACATACCTGTAAACTATACTCACAACTTACCTGAGGTTTAGTCTCCTTGCAACTCTGTCTGGGACAGAGAGTTAAGGGGCTCTCTGTAATGTGACTTGGCATCTCTTGGTGTATGGTACCTGGCTCCACAAAGTTTTTTGTCATGTAAGCTAGATTGAACTAAATCTCGTGATAGGAAATTTCCCACCATCCCTAAAATACTATATAAGGCAGATTTTTCCTTCAATCTAAAACTTGATCTAGACTGGGATGCAGGGGTAGAGGTGAATTGCTTGGGCAAGTGTTTTGAAGGTTTCTCTCGAAAGAGACTCATTTTTCCCGTTCCTAGATAGATAAAAAAAATCTATCTATCTATCTATCTATCTATCTATCTATCTATCTATCATCTACCTATGATTTAGTTATCTACACTTTACCATCTACCTATCCTCTATCATCTAGCAATAATCTATCTATAATTTATCTATCACAGTCTTTCTATCTATAATCTGTCACCTATCACCTATCTATAATCTATCATCTACGTATAATCTGTCTATCATGTAGCTATCTATATCTCTCATTTGACTCTTTTATTTATTTATTTATTTTTATACTTTTCATTAGGTATTTTTCTCATTCACATTTCCAATGCTATCCCAAAACTCCCCCATACCCTCCCACCAACTCCCACTTTTTGGCCCTGGCGTTACGCTGTACTGGGGCATATAAAGTTTGCAAGTCCAATGGGCCTCTCTTTCCAGTGATGGCCGACTAGGCCATCTTTTGATACATATGCAGCTAGAGTCAAGAACTCCAGCGTACTGGTTAGTTCATAATGTTGTTCCACCTATAGGGTTGCAGATCCCTTTAGCTCCTTGGGTATTTTCTCTAGCTCTTCCATTGGGGGCCCTGTGATCCATCCAATAGCTGACTGTGAGCATCCACTTCTGTGTTTGCTAGGCCCCGGCATAGTCTCACAAGAGACACCTCTATCTGGGTCCTTTCAGCAAAATCTGGCTAGTGTATGCAATGGTGTCAGCATTTGGAAGCTGATTATGGGATGCATCCCCAGATATGGCAGTCTCTAGATGGTCCATCCTTTCGTCTCCGCTTCAAATTTTGTCTCTGTAACTCCTTCCATGGGTGTTTTGTTCCCAATTCTAAGCAGGGGCAAAGTGTCCACACTTTGCTCTTCGTTCTTCTTGAGTTTCATGCGTTTAGCAAATTGTATCTCATATCTTCGGTATCCTAAGTTTCTGGGCTAATATCCACAGTGAATACATATTGTGTGAGTTCCTTTGTGATTGGGTTACCTCATTCAGGATGATGCCCTCCAGGTCCATCCATTTGCCTAGGAATTTCATAAATTCATTCTTTTTAATAGCTGAGTAGTACTCCATTGTGTAAATGTACCACATTTTCTGTATCCATTCCTCTGTTGAGGGGCATCTGGGTTCTTTCCACCTTCTAGCTTATATAAATAAGGCTGCTATGAACATAGTAGAGCATGTGTCCTTCTTACCTGTTGGAACATCTTCTGGATATATGCCCAGGAGAGGTAGTGTAGGATCCTCTGGTAGTACTATATCCAGTTTTCTGAGGAACCGCCAGACTGATTTCCAGAGTGGTTGTACAAGCTTGCAATCCCACCAACAATGGAGGAGTGTTCCTCTTTCTCCACATCCTAGCCAGCATCTGCTGTCACCTGAATTTTTCATCTTACCCATTCTGCCTGGTATGAGGTGGAATCTCATGGTTGTTTTGATTTGCATTTCCCTGATGATTAAGGATGCTGAACATTATTTCAGGTGCTTCTCAGCCATTCAGTATTCCTCAGGTGAGAATTCTTTGTTTAGTTCTGAGCCCCATTTTTAATGTGGTTATTTGATTTTCTGGAGTCCACCTTCTTGAGTTCTTTATATATATTGTATATTAGTCCCCTATCTGATTTAGGATAGGTAAAGATTCTTTCCCAATCTGTTGATAGCCTTTTTGTCTTATTGACAGTGTCTTTTGCCTTACAGAAGCTTTGCAGTTTCATGAGGTTCCATTTGTCAATTCTCAATCTTACAGCACAAGCCATTGCTGTTCTATTCAGGAATTTTTCGCCTGTGCCCATATCTTCGAAGCTTTTCCCCACTTTCTCCTCTATAAGTTTCGCTGTCTCTGGTTTTATGTGGAGTTCCTTGATCCACTTAGATTTGACCTTAGTACAAGGAGATAGGAATGGATCAATTCACATTCTTCTACATGATAACCACCAGTTGTGCCAGCACCATTTGTTGAAAATGCTGTCTTTTTTCCACTGGATAGTTTTGGCTCCCTCATCAAAGATCAAGTAGCCATAGGTGTGTGGGTTCATTTCTGGGTCTTCAATTCTATTCCATTGGTCTACTTGTCTGTCACTCTACCAGTACCATGCAGTTTTTATCACAATTGCTCTGTAGTACAGCTTTAGGTCAGGCATGGTGATTCCACCAGATGTTCATTTATCCTTGAGAAGAGTTTTTGATATCATAGTTTTTTGGTATTCCAGATGAATTTGCAGATTGCTCTTTCTAATTCATTAAAGAATTGAGTTGGAATTTTGATGGGGATTGCATTGAATCTGTAGATTGCTTTTGGCAAGATAGCCATTTTTATTATATTGATCCTGCCAATCCATGAGCATGGGAGATCTTTCCATATTCTGAGATCTTCTTTAATTTCTTTCTTCAGAGACTTGAAGTTCTTATCATACAGATCTTTTGCTTCCTTAGTTAGAGTCATGCCAAGGTATTTTATATTATTTGTGACTATTGAGAAGGGTGTTGTTTGCCCAGTTTCTTTCTCAGCCTGTTTATTCTTTGTGTAGAGAAAGGCCATTGACTTGTTTGAGTTAATTTTATATCCAGCTACTTCACCGAAGCTGTTAATCAGGTTTAGAAGTTCTCTGGTGGAATTTTTAGGGTCACTTATATATACTAACATATCATCTGCAAAAAGGGATATTTTGACTTCATCTTTTCCAATTTGTATCCCTTTGATCTCCTTTTGTTGGCAAATTGCTCTGGCTAGGACTGCAAGTACAATGTTGAATAAATAGGGAGAAAGTGGGCAGCCTTGTCTTGTCCCTGATTTTAGCGGGATTGCTTCCAGCTTCTCACCATTTACTTTGATGTTGGCTACTGGTTTGCTGTAGATTGCTTTTATCATGTTTATGTATGGGCCTTGAATTCCTGATATTTCCAAGACTTTTTTCATGAATGGGTGTTGGATTTTGTCAAATGCTTTCTCTGCGTCTAAGGAGATGATCATGTGGTTTTTGTCTTTGAGTTTGTTTATATACTGGATTACATTGTTGGATTTCCCTATATTAAACCATCCCTGCATCCCTGGAATGAAACCTACTTGGTCAGGATGAATGATTGTTTTGATGTGTTCTTGGATTCGGTTAGAGAGAATTTTATTGAGTATTTTTGCAACGATATTCATAAGGGGAATTAGTCTGAAGTTCTCTATCTTTGTTGGATCTTTCTATGGTTTAGGTATCAGAGTAATTGTGGCTTCATAGAATGAGTTGGGTAGAGAACCTTCTACTTCTATTTTGTGGAATTGTTTTTACAAAACTGGAATTAGATCTTCTTTGAAGGTCTGATAGAACTCTGCACTAAACCCATCTGGTCCTAGGCTTTTTTTTTTTTTTTTGGTTGGGAGACTATTAATGACTGCTTCTATTTCTTTAGGGGATATGGGACTGTTTATATCATTAACTTGACCCTGATTTAACTCTGGTACCTGGTATCTGTCTAGAAATTTGTCCATTTCATCTAGGTTCTCCAGTTTTGTTGAGTATAGCCTTTTGTAGAAGGATCTGATGGTGTTTTGGATTTCTTCAGCATCTGTTGTTATGTCTCCCTATTCATTTCTGATTTTGTTAATTAGGATGCTGTCCCTGTGCCCTCTAGTGAGTCTGGCTAAGGGTTTATCTATCTTGTTGATTTTCTCAAAGAACCAGCTCCTCATTTGGTTGATTCTTTGAATAGTTCTTCTTGTGTTTCCACTTGGTTGACTTTGCCCCTGAGTTTGAATATTTCATGCTGTTTACTCCTCTTGGGCTCTTGGGTGAATTTGATTCCTTTTTTGTTTTGAGCTTTTAGGTGTGTTGTCAAGCTGCTAGTGTGTGCTCTGTCTAGTTTCTTTTTGGAGGCATTCAGAGCTATGAGTTTCCCTCTTAGAAATGCTTTTATTGGGTCCCATAAGTTTGGGTATGTTGTGGCTTCATTTTCATTAAATTGTAAAAAGTCTTTAATTTCTTTCTTTATTCCATCCTTGACCAAGTTATCATTGAGAAGAGTGTTGTTCAGTTTCCTTGTGAATGTGGGCTTTCCATTATTTATGTTGTTATTGAAGATAAGCCTTAGTCCGTGGTGATCTGATAGGATGCATGGGACAATTTCAATATTTTTGTATCTGTTGAGGCCTGTTTTTTGACCAATTATAGGGTCAATTTTTAGAAGGTACTATGAGGTGCTGAGAAGAAGGTATATCCTTTTGTTTTAGGATAAAATGTTCTGTAGGTATCTGTTAAGTCCATTGTATCATAACTTCTGTTAGTTTCACTGTGTCCCTGTTTACTTTCTGTTTCCACAATCTGTCCATTGATGAAAGTGGTGTGTTGAAGTCTCCCACTGTTATTGTATGAGGTGCAATGTGTGCTTTGAGCTTTACTAAAGTTTCTTTAATGAGTATGGCTGCCCCTGCATTTGGAGCATAGATATTCAGAATTGAGAGTTCCTCTTGGAGGATTTTACTTTTGATGAGTATGAAGTGTTCCTCCTTGTCTTTTTTGATGACTTTGGGTTAGAAGATGATTTTATTCCATATTAGAATGGCTACTCCAGCTTGTTTCTTCAGACCATTTGCTTGGAAAATTGTTTTCCAGCCTTTCACTCTGAGGTAGTATCTGTCTTTTCCCCTGAGATGGGTTTCCTGTAAGCAGCAAAATGTTGGGTCCTGTTTACATAGCCAGTCTTTTAGTCTATGTCTTTTTATTGGGGTATTGAGTCCATTGATATTAAGAGATATTAAGGAAAAGTAATTATTGCTTCCTATTATTTTTGTTGTTAGAGTTGGCATTCTGTTCTTGTGGCTATCTTCTTTTTGGTTTGTTAAAGGATTACTTTCTTGCTTTTTCTAGGGCATGGTTTCCGTCCTTGTTTTGTTTTGTGTGTGTGTGTGTGTGTGTGTGTGTGTGTGTGTGTGTGTGTGTGTGTGTGTTTGTGTGTGTGTGTATGTGTGTTATTGTCCTTTGAAGGGCTGGATTCCTGGAAAGATAATGTGTGAATTTGGTTTTGTAGTGGAATACTTTGGTTTCTCTATCTATGGTAATTAAGAGTTTGGCTGGGTATAGTAGCCTGGGCTGGCATTTGTGTTCTCTTAGTGTCTGTATAACATCTGTCCAGGATCTTCTGGCTTTCATAGTCTCTGGTGAAAAGTCTGGTGTAATTCTGATAGGCCTGCCTTTATGTTACTTGACCTTTTTCCCTTACTGCTTTTGATGTTCTATCTTTATTTAGTGCATTTGTTGTTCTGATTATTATGTGTCAGGAGGAATTTCCTTTCTGGTCCAGTCTATTTGGAGTTCTGTAGGTTTCTTGTATGTTCATGGGCATCTCTTTCTTTAGGTTTGGGAAGTTTTCTTCTATTATTTTGTTGAAAATATTTGCTGGCCCTTTAAGTTGAAAATCTTCATTCTCATCTACTCCTATTATCCATAAGTTTGGTCTTCTCATTTTGTCCTGGATTTCCTGGAATGTTTCGAGTTAGGATCTTTTTGCATTTTTTATTTTCTTTGATTGTTGTGCCCATGTTCTCTATGGAATCTTCTGCACCTGAGATTCTCTCTTCCATCTCTTGTATTCTGTTGCTGATGCTCGAAACTATGGTTCCAGATTTCTTTCCTCAGGTTTCTATCTCCAGCGTTGCCTCACTTTGGGTTTTCTCTATTGTGTCTACTTCCCTTTTTAGGTCTAGTATGGTTTTGCTCATTTCCATCACCTGTTTGGATGTGCTTTCCTGTTTTTCTTTAAGGACTTCTACCTGTCCTGTTGTGTTTTCCTGTTTTTCTTTAAGGACTTCTACCTGTCCTGTTGTGTTTTCCTGTTTTTCTTTAAGGACTTATAACTCTTTAGCAGTGTTTTCCTGTATTTTTTAAGTGACTTATTAAAGTCCTTCTTGATGTCCTCTACCATTATCATGAGATATGCTTTTAAATCCGGGTCTAGTTTTTCGGGTGTGTTGGTGTGCCCAGGACTGGGTGGGGTGGGAGTGCTGCATTCTGAAGATGGTGAGTGGCCTTGGTTTCTGTTAGTAAGATTCTTACGTTTGCCTTTCGCCATCTGGTAATCTCTGGAATTAGATGTTATAGCTGTCTCTGGTTAGAACTTGTTCCTCTGGTGATTATGTTAGCCTCTATCAGCAGACCTGGGAGACTAGCTCTCTCCTGAGTTTCAGTGGTCAGAGTACTCTCTGCAGGCAAGCTCTCCTCTTGCAGGAAAGGTGCCCAGATATCTGGCATTCGAACCTGCCTCCTGGCAGAAGTTGTGTTCCACTCACCAGAGGTCCTAAGATCCCTTGGAGAGTTCTCTGGGGACCTTGGGGGTGTCCGAAGACTCTGAGCCCAAGGTGCCCCAGTGCTGGCACCGACCGGAAGGGACCTTATGTCTATTTTTATTAGATATTGTCTTTATTTACATTTCAAATGTTTTCTTTCCTAGTTTCCCCTTCGAATATCCCCTATCTTCTCCCCACTCCCCCCTGCTCCACAACCCACCCACTCCTGCTTACTGGCCCAGAAATTCCCCTATACTGGGGCATAGAAACTTCACAGGACCAAGAGCCTCTCCTCCCATTGATGACCGACTTGTCCATTCTCTCCTGCATATGCAGCTAGAGCCACGAGTCCCTCCGTGTGTTTTCTTTGATTGGTGGTTTAGTCCCAGGGAGCTCTGGTGTTACTGGTTAGTTCATGTTGTAGTTCCTCATAGGGGCCTGCAAACCCCTTCAGGTCTTTCCTACGGTCTCTAGATCCTTCATTGGGTCCCTATGCTCAGTTTAGTGGATGACTGTGATCATTTACTTCTATATTAGTCAGGCACAGGCAGATCCTCTCAGGAAACAGCTATATCAGGCTCCTGTCAGCAAGCTCTTGTTGGAATCTGTCATAGTGTCTGGGTTTTGGTGGTTGTTTGTGGGATGGATCCCCAGGTGGGGCAGTTTCTGGATGGTCATTCCTTCAGACTCTGCTCCAAACTTGTCTCTATAACTCTTTCCATGGGTATTTTGTTCCCCCTTCTAAGAAGGATGGAAGTATCCACACTTTGGTCTTCCTTCTTCTTGAGTTTCATGTAATTTGGAAATTATATCTTGGGTATTCTGAGCTTCTGGGCTAATATCCACTTATCAGTGAGTGCATATCATGTGTGTTCTTTTGTGATTGGGTTACCTCATTTAGGATGATATCATATAGATCCATCCCTTCAAAATATTCTGAACTCTTGCCAGGACTGTTATAAGTTCACATTAACTAAATACTGTTTCTCAGGTTGTGCCCTCCCCTTTACTGACTGTTTTACAAACAGCATGGACCCCATTTTGAGTGCAAGCAAGGCCTTCTTAGCCCATCTATTTTCAATGATGGGTTCCACGTTTGAATTGAAAGAAGAAGCAAAGTAGCTCATAGACAATATAGTCAGTGACAATGAGTTTAATAAAGTCATAATCTTTATACATACCTCTGTACCCACATTGTGTTAACTTGTCTTGCTAATAATAAATGAATAAATTTCTACTCACCTTAGTTAAGATGACAAGCCAAAATAACAATTCTACCAAAGTCCAACTTAGTAAATCAATGTGTTTCCTGAGGTTCTGGCAAGGGGTTACTTAAAGGTGGAGAATATGGTACCTTGATGTCTCAAAGGAAGATGCAACAGAATGAGTGGCAACAGTGAAAACTGAACCCTAGAGCTTTCTTGAATAATGATTGACAGACAACACACAGGTCAGAGAGTCTCCCTCCTAGACAAAGAGTTCCTTTTCATATAATTGTGGAGAGAGGCCTTATGAATCTTGTAACTTCCTTGAGTGGATAACTTTCTAAGCCTGTATGTTTTCTTTATTAAGGAACCTCTCTCCAAGATCAGGTGTTTCAAGTCACAGGAAACTGCTGAGCAACCCAACCAATCTCTTGGAATATAACCATTGATACATGTGGTGAGATATCTTCTTGCTGTTTTCAGCATTGAAAGTTTTAACTTAATGTCTCCTTGGCTACTGAATTGGAGACCAATTGCCATTCCCTTGGAATGAAGGACATAAGCAAAACATTCCCTTATACAGTGCTGACCTTGGAATAGTTCCTTTATTCATCTTTTCTGAAGATTGCAAAGCAAGCATAAAGAACAAAGATTGAAAAATGCTCCCAAACAGAATGACCAGGCAACCCAGAAATACTAGTAGGAGATCCTCAGACAAGCAAGGAATATAACTAGTCAGTCAGAGAAACCAGAGAATTCTTTATTAATGCATCTCAGGGCCCTACATAGTTTTTAAGAGATATATATTCTTGACTATCAATATTGATTAGCTTCTATAGGATAAGCAGTATAGTCATGATCTTATCAATATGACTGTCATGGAATAATCTTTTTGTCACTGCCCAAGAATTAATTTTCCCTGCAACTAAACAGATCTCACAGACGTTATGATTGAAACTTCTAGTTACTATACTTTTACCTTAGCCTGTAGAGCTCCTTTTAAACAGTTACTGATGGCAGTTAGTTCTCAAGGGGGAGGAGGAAACATTTACTTCCTCAGAAATGAGAAAGGGGTTTCAGCAAGCAGGCTTACAAAAACAGGATTCAGCACTTAAAATGCTTTAAAAATGTTATTTCATTTTAAACCAATTACTTAACTATGTTAGGATCAAAACTCTAACATATTATTATTTCTATATAATTCCATATTCTGCAAGCAACTTACTTGTACCCTGCCTTGTTTTTCTTAATAGATATTTTCTTCATTTACATTTCAAATGCTATCCATAAAGTCCTCTATACCCTCCCCCCCAAAACCTGCTCACCAACCCACCCACTCTCCCTTCCTATCCCTAGCATTCCCCTAGACTGGGGCATATGATCTTCGAAAGACCAATGGCCTCTCCTCCCTTTGATAGCCAACTATGCCATCTTCTGCTACATATGCAACTAGAGACACAGCTCTGGGGGCTACTAGTTAGTTGATATTATTGATCCTCCTATAGGGTTGCAGACATCTTTAGCTGCTTGGTTAATTTCTCTAGCTCCTTCATTAGGGGTCTTTTGTTCCATCCAATCGATGAGTGTGAGCATCCACTTCTGAATTTGCCAGACACTGGCATAGCCTCTTAAGAGATAGCTATATCAGGCCAGTCCTGTCAGCTATATCTTACTGGCATATGCAATAGTGTCTGGGTTTGATGGTGGTATATGGGATGGATCCCCATGTGGGGCAGTCTCTGGATGGTCCTTTCTTCCATCTCAGCTCTGAACTTTGTCTCTATAAGTCCCTCCGTGGAAATTTTGTTCCCCATTCAAAGAAGGAACTAACTATCCACAGTTTGGTCGTCCTTCTTCTTGAGTTTCATGTGTTTCACAAATTGTCTCTTAGGTAGTTTAAGTTTCTGGATTAATATCTGCTTATCAGTGAGTGCATATCATGTGTGTTCTTTTATGATTGGGTTACCTCACTCAGGATATCTTCCAGATACATCCATTTGACTAAGAATTTCATAAAATTATTGTTTTTAATAGCTGAGTAGTACTCCATTGTGTAAACATACCATATTTTCTTTATCCATTCCTCTGTTGAGGGACATCTGGGTTCTTTCCAGCTTCTGGCTATTATAAGTAAGGCTGCTATGAATATAGTGGAGCATGTGTCCTTATTACATGGTGGAACATCTTCTGGGTATATGCCCAGGAGTGATATTGCTGGATCTTCCAGTACAGCTATGTCCAATTTTCTGAGGAACCGCCAGACTGATTTCCAGACTGATTGTACCGGCTTGCAATCCTACCAGCAATGGAGGAGTGTTCCTCTTTCTCCACATCCTCACCAGCATCTGCTGTCACCTGAGTTTTTGATCTTACCCATCTGACTAATCAGGCAAATTCATAAGCATGGGAGATCTTTCCATCTTCTGAGATCTTATTTGAATTCTTTCTTCAGAGACTTGAAGTTTCTATCATAAAAATCTTTCACTTCCTTAGTTAAAGCCACACTAAGGTATTTTGTAGTATTTGTGACCTTTGTGAAGGGTGTTGTTTCCCTAATTTTTTTTCTCAGAATGTTTATCCTTTGTGTAGAGAAAGGCCATTGATTTCTTTGAATTTACATCCAACTACTGAACTGAAGCTATTTATCAGGTGTAGGAGTTCTCTGAAGGAATTTTTAAGGTCACTAATATATACTATCATATCATCTGCAAAGAGTGATATTTTGACTTCTTCCTTTCCAATTTGTATCCCCTTGATCTCCTTTTGTTGTCTAATTGCTCTGGCTAAGACATCAAGTACTATATTGAATAAGTACGGAGAAAGTGGTCAGCCTTGTCTAGTCCCTGATTTCAGCTGAATTGCTTCAAGTTTCTCTACATTTATTTTGATGTTGGCTACTAGTTTGCTGTATATTGCTTTTATTATGTTTAGGTATGGGCCTTAAATTCCTGATCTTTCCAAGACTTTTATCATGAATGGGTGTTTGATTTTGATAAATGCTTTCTCAGCATCTAAGGAGATCGTCACGTGATTTTGTCCTTGAGTTTGTTTCTATAGTGGATTATGTTGATGTATTTCCATATATTAAACCATCCCTGCATCCTTGGAATGAAACCTACTTGATCATGATGGATGATCGTTTTGATGTGTTCTTGGATTCACTTTGCAAGAATTTTATTATTTTTGCATCGACATTCATAAGAAAAAGCAGTCTGAATTTCTCTTTCTTTGTTGGGTCTTATGTGGTTTAGGTATCAGAGTAATTGAGGCTTCATAGAATGAGTTGGATAGAGTACCTTCTGTTTCTATTTTGTGGAAGAGGTTGAGGAGAATTGGGATTACGTCTTCTTTGAAGGTCCAATAGAATTCTGCACTAGTCTTCCGGCCGGACCAGCACCGGGGTAGCTACAGCGCAGGGTCGGCTGACACCCGCCAGCTACCCAAAACCCCCACCACAGGATTTTGAGACTGCTGGTGAGTGGAACACAGCTTCTGCTCTAATCTTTAAATAGTGACAACGACAACAACTAACCCCAGAGATTACCAGATGGCGAAAGGTAAACGTAATAATCTTACTAACAGAAACCAAGACCACTCACCATCATCAGAACCCAGCACTCCCACTTCGCCCAGTCCAGGGCACCCCAACACACCGGAAAAGCTAGACACGGATCTAAAAGCATATCTCATGATGATGGTAGAGGACTTCAAGAAGGACTTTAATAACACACTTAAAGAAATACAAAGGAACACTGGTAAACAGGTAGAAGACAGTAAAGAGGAAGCACAAAAATCCCTTAAATAATTGCAGGAGAACACTGCTAAAGAGTTACAAATCCTTAAAGAAAAACAGGATAACATAATCAAACGGGTAGAAGTCCTTACAGAAAAACAGGAAAATACATCCAAACAGATGATGGAAATGAACAAAACCATACTAGACCTAAAAAGGGAAGTAGACACAATAAAGAAAACCCAAAATGAGGCAACACTGGAGATAGAAACCCTAGGAAAGAAATCTGGAACCATAGATACGAGCATCAGCAACAGAATACAAGAGATGGAAGAGAGAATCTCAGGTGCAGAAGATTCCATAGAGAACATCGGCACAATAATCAAGGAAAATGTAAAATGCAAAAAGATCCTAACTCAAAACATCCAAGAAATACAGGACACAATGAGAAGACCAAACCTACGGATAATAGGAGTGGATGAGAATGAAGATTTTCAACTCAAAGGACCAGCAAACATCTTCAACAAAATTATAGAAGAAAACTTCCCAAATCTAAAGAAAGAGATGCCCATGAACATACAAGAAGCCTACAGAACTCCAAATAGACTGGACCAGAAAAGAAATACCTCCCGACACATAATAATCAGAACAACAAATGCTCTAAATAAAGACATAATACTAAAAGCAGTAAGAGAAAAAGGCCAAGTAGCATATAAAGGCAAGCCTATCAGAATTACACCAGATTTTTCACCAGAGACTATGAAAGCCAGAAGATCCTGGAGGGATGTTATACAGACACTAAAAGAACACAAACTCCAGCCCAGGCTACTATACTCAGCCAAACTCTCAATTGACATAGATGGAGAAAACAAAGTATTCCACGACAAAACCAAATTCACACATTATCTCTCCACGAATCCAGCCCTTCAAAGGATAATAACAGAAAAAAACCAATACAAGGACAGGAACCACGCCCTAGAAACAACAAGAAGGTAATCCCTCAACAAACCTAAAAGAAGACAGCCACAAGAACAGAATGCCAAGTTTAACAACAAAAATAACAGGAAACAACAATTACTTTTCCTTAATATCTCTTAATATCAATGGACTCAACTCCCCGATGAAAAGACATAGACTAACAAAATGGCTACACAAACAAGACCCAAAATTTTGCTGCTTACAGGAAACTCATCTCAGAGAAAAAGATAGACACTACCTCAGAATGAAAGGCTGGAAAACAATTTTCCAAGCAAATGGTACGAAGAAACAAGCTGGAGTAGCCATTCTAATATCTGATAAGATTGACTTCCAACCCAAAGTCATTAAAAAAGACAGGGAGGGACACTTCATACTCATCAAAGGTAAAATCCTCCAAGAGGAACTATCAATCCTGAATATCTATGCTCCAAATAAAAAGGCAGCCACATTCATTAAAGAAACTTTAGTAAATCTCAAAGCACACATTGCACCTCATACAATAACAGTGGGAGACTTCAACACACCACTTTCACCAATGGACAGATCATGGAAACAGAAACTAAACAGGGACACAGAGAAACTAAGAGAAATTATGAATCAAATGGATCTGGCAGATATCTACAGAACATTCTATCCTAAAACAAAAGGATATACCTTCTTCTCAGCACCTCATGGTACCTTCCCCAAAATTGACCACATAATTGGTCACAAAACAGGCCTCAACAGATACAAAAATATTGAAATTGTCCCATGCATCCTATCAGATCACCATGGACTAAGGCTGATCTTCAATAACAAAATAAATAATAGAAAGCAAACCTTCACGTGGAAACTGAACAACACTCTTCTCAATGATACCTTGGTCAAGGATGGAATAAAGAAAGAAATTAAGGACTTTTTAGAGTTCAGTGAAAATGAAGCCACAACATACCCAAACTTATGGGACACAATGAAAGCATTTCTAAGAGGAAAACTCATAGCTCTGAGTGCCTCCAAAAGGAAACTAGAGAGAGCACACATTAGCAGCTTGACAACATACCTAAAAGCACTAGACCAAAAGGAAGCAAATTCACCCAAGAGGAGTAGACGGCAGGAAATAATCAAACTCAGGGGCGAAATCAACCAAGTGGAAACAAGAAGAACTATTCAAAGAATCAACCAATCAAGGAGCTGGTTCTTTGAGAAAATCAACAAGATAGATAAACCCTTAGCCAGATTCACTAGAGGGCATAGGGAAAGCATCCTAATTAACAAAATCAGAAATGAAAAAGGAGACATAACAACAGATCCTGAAGACATCCAAAACACCATCAGATCCTTCTACCAAAGGCTATACTCAACAAAACTGGAGAACCTGGATGAAATGGAGAAGTTCCTAGACAGATACCAGGTACCAAAGTTGAATCAAGATCAGGTTAATGATCTAAACAGCCCTATATCCCCCAAAGAAATAGAAGCAGTCATTAATAGTCTCCCAACTAAAAAAAGCCCAGGACCAGATGGGTTTAGTGCAGAGTTCTATCAGACCTTCAAAGAAGATCTAATCCCAGTTCTTCACAAACTATTCCACAAAATAGAAACAGAAGGTACTCTGCCCAACTCATTCTATGAAGCCACAATTACTCTGATACCTAAACCACAAAAAGACCCAACAAAGATAGAAAACTTCAGACCAATATCCCTTATGAATATTGATGCAAAAATCCTCAATAAAGTTCTTGCTAACCGAATCCAAGAACACATCAAAACAATCATCCATCCTGACCAAGTAGGTTTCATCCCAGGGATGCAGGGATGGTTCAATATATGGAAATCCATCAACGTAATCCAGTATATAAACAAACTCAAAGACAAAAACCACATGGTCATCTCATTAGATGCGGAAAAAGCATTTGACAAGATCCAACACCCATTCATGATAAAAGTCTTGGAAAGATCAGGAATTCAAGGCCCATACCTAAACATGATAAAAGCAATCTATAGCAAACCAATAGCCAACATCAAAGTAAATGGTGAGAAGCTTGAAGCAATCCCTCTAAAATCAGGGACTAGACAAGGCTGTCCACTTTCTCCATACCTATTCAACATTGTACTTGAAGTCCTAGCCAGAGCAATTCGACAACAAAAGGAGATCAAAGGGATACAAATTGGAAAAGATGAAGTCAAAATATCACTTTTTGCAGATGATATGATAGTATATATAAGTGACCCTAAAAATTCCACCAGAGAACTACTAAGCCTGATAAACAGCTTCGGTGAAGTAGCTGGATATAAAATTAACTCAAACAAATCAATGGCCTTTCTCTACACAAAGAATAAACAGGCTGAGAAAGAAATTCGGGAAACAACACCCTTCTCAATAGTCACAAATAATATAAAATATCTTGGCGTGACTCTAACTAAGGAAGTGAAAGATCTGTATAATAAAAACTTCAAGTCTCTGAAGAAAGAAATTATAGAAGATCTCAGAAGATGGAAAGATCTCCCATGCTCATGGATTGGCAGGATCAACATTGTAAAAATGGCTATCTTGCCAAAAGCAATCTACAGATTCAATGCAATCCCCATCAAAATTTCAAATCAATTCTTCAACGAATTAGAAAGTGCAATCTGCAAATTCATCTGGAATAACAAAAAACCTAGGATAGCAAAAACTCTTCTCAAGGATAAAAGAACCTCTGGTGGAATCACCATGCCGGACCTAAAGCTCTACTACAGAGCAATTGTGATAAAAACTGCATGGTACTGGTATAGTGACAGACAAATAGACCAATGGAATAGAATTGAAGACCCAGAAATGAACCCACACACTTACGGTCACTTGATCTTCGACAAGGGAGCTAAAAACATCCAATGGAAGAAAGACAGCATTTTCAACAAATGGTGCTGGCACAACTGGTTGTTAACATGTAGAAGAATGCGAATCGATCCATTCCTATCTCCTTGTACTAAGGTCAAGTCTAAGTGGATCAAGGAACTTCACATAAAACCAGAGACACTGAAACTTATAGAGGAGAAAGTGGGGAAAAGCCTTGAAGATATGGGCACAGGGGAAAAAATCTTGAATAGAACAGCAATGGCTTGTGCTGTAAGATCGAGAATTGACAAGTGGGACCTCATGAAACTGCAAAGCTTCTGCAAGGCTAAAGACACCATCAATAAGACAAAAAAAAACCACCAACAGATTGGGAAAGGATCTTCACCTATCCTAAATCAGATAAGGGACTAATATCCAATATATATAAAGAACTCAAGAAGGTGGACTCCAGAAAGTCAAATAACCCCATTAAAAAATGGGGCTCAGAACTGAACAAAGAATTCTCACCTGAGGAATACCGAATGGCAGAGAAGCACCTGAAAAAATGTTCAACATCCTTAATCATCAGGGAAATGCAAATCAAAACAACCCTGAGATTCCACCTCACACCAGTCAGAATGGCTAAGATCAAAAATTCAGGTGACAGCAGATGCTGGCGAGGATGTGGAGAAAGAGGAACACTCCTCCATTGTTGGTGGGATTGCAAGCTTGTACAACCACTCTGGAAATCAGTCTGGCGGTTCCTCAGAAAATTGGACATAGTACTACCGGAGTATCCAGCAATACCTCTCCTGGGCATCTATCCAGAAGATGTCCCAACCAGTAAAAAGGACACATGCTCCACTATGTTCATAGCAGCCCTATTTATAATAGCCAGAAGCTGGAAAGAACCCAGATGTCCCTCAACAGAGGAATGGATACAGAAATTATGGTACATTTACACAATGGAGTACTACTCAGCTATTAAAAAGAATGAATTTATGAAATTCCTAGCCAAATGGATGGACCTGGAGGGCATCATCTTGAGTGAAGTAACACAATCACAAAAGAACTCACACAATATGTATTCACTGATAAGTGGATATTAGCCCAAAACTTAGGATACCCAAGATATAAGATACAATTTACTAAACGCATGAAACTCAAGAAGAATGAAGACCAAAGTGTGGACACTGTGCCCCTTCGTAGAATTGGGAACAAAACACCCAGGGAAGGAGTTACAGAGACAAAGTTCGTAGCTGTGATGAAAGGATGGACCATTTAGAGACTGCCGTATCCAGGGATCCTTCCCATAAGCAGCTTCTAAACGCTGACACCATTGCATACACTAGCAAGATTTTGCTGAAAGGACCCAAATATAGCTGTTTCTTGTGAGACGATGCCGGGGCCTAGCAAACACAGGAGTGGATGTTCACAGTCAGCTATTGGATGTATCACAGGGCTCCCAATGGAGAAGCTAGAGAAAGTACCCAAGGAGCTAAAGGGATCTGCAACCCTATTGTCGGAACAACATGATGTACTAACCAGAACCCCGGAGCTCTTGTCTCTAGCTGCATATGTATCGAAATTTGGCCTAGTCGGCCATCATTGGAAAGAGAGGCCCATTGGACCTGCAAACTTTATATGCCCCGATATAGGGGAATGCCAGGGCCAAAAGAATGGGAATGGGTGGGTAGGGAAGTGGGGGGCGCTATGGGGGACTTTTGGGATAGCATTGGAAATGTAACTGAGGAAAATATGTAATAAAAATATTAAAAATTAAAAAAAAAAGAACTCTGCACTAAACCCATCTGGTCCTGTGCTTTTTTTGTTTGGGAAACTATTAATGACTGCTTCTATTTCTTTAGGAGATATGGGACAGTTTAGATCATGAATCTTATCCTTATTTAATTTTGGTACCTGGTATCTCTCTATACATCTCTGTCCATTTCATCCAGGTTTTCCAGGTTTGTTGAGTATAGCCTTTTGTAGTTGGATCTGATGATGTTTTGGATTTCCTCAGGTTCTGTTGTTATGTCTCCCTTTCCATTTCTGATTTTGTTAATTAGGATACTGTCACTGTGCCCTCTACTTAGTCTAGCTAAGGGTTTAGCTACCTTGTTGATTTTCTCAAAAAAAAAAAAACAAAAAAACAAAAAACAAAAAACAAAAAAAACCCAGCTCCTTGTTTGGTTGATTCTTTGTATAGTTCTTTTTGTTTCCACTTGGTTGATTTCAGCCAAGTTTGATTATTTCCTGCCATCTACTCTTCTTTCTGTGTATTTGCTTCCTTTTGTTCTAAAGCTTTTAGGTGTGCTGTCAAGCGGCTAGTGTGTGCTCTCTCTAGTTTCTTTTTGGAGGCACTCAGAACTATGAGTTTTATGCTTAGGACTGCTTTCATTGTGTCCCATAAGCTTTGGTATGTTGTGGCTTCATTTTCATTAAACTCTAAAAAGTCTTTAATTTCTTCCTTTATTTCTTCCTTGACCAAGTTGTCATTGAGTAGAGTGTTGTTCAGTTTCCATGTTAATGATGGTTTTCTATTGTTTATGTTGTTGTTGACAATTAGCCTTAGTCTGTGGTGATCTGATATGATGCATGGGATAATTTCAATATTTTTGCATCTCTTGAGGCCTGTTTTGTGACCAATTATGTGGTCAATTTTGGAGAAGGTACCATGTGGTACTGGGAAGAGTTATATCCTTTTGTTTTAGGATAAAATTTTCTGTAGATATCAATTGAATCCATTTGTTCATAACTTCTGTTAGTGTCCATGTGTCTCTGTTTAGTTCTGTTTCCAGGATCTGTCCATTGATGAGATTGGTGTGTTGAAGTCTCCCACTATTATTGTGTGAGGTGCCATGTGTGCTTTGAGCTTTACTAAAGTTTCTTTAATGAATGTGGCTGCCCTTGCATTTGAAGCATAGATATTCAGAATTGAGAGTTCCTCTTGGAAGATTTTACCTTTGATGAGTAGGAAGTGTCCCTCCTTGTCTGTTTTGATAACTTTGGGTTGGAAGTCAATTTTATTTGATATTAGAATGGCTACTCCAGCTTGTTTCTTCAGACAATTTGTTTGGAAAATTGTTTTCTAACCTTTCACTTTGAGGTAGTGTCTGTCTTTTTCCCTGAGGTTGGTTTCCTGTAAGCAGCTAAATTTTTGGTCCTGTTTGTGTAGACAGAGTGTTAGTCTATGTCTGCTTATTTGGGAATTGAGTCTATTGTTATTAAGAGATATTAACGAAAGGTAATTATTGCTTTCTGTTATTTTTCTTGTTAGAGTTGGGATTCTGTTCTTACAGCTGCCTTCTTTTAGGTTTGTTGAATGATTACTTTCTTGCTTTTTCTAGGGTGCAATTTCACTCCTTCTGTTGGTGTTTCCCTTTATTATCCCTTGAAGGGCTGGATTTGTGGAAAGATATTGTGTGAATTTGGATTTGTCATGGAATACTTTGGTTTCTCCATCTATCGTAATTGAGAGTTTTGCTGAGCATAGTAGCCTGGGCTGGCATTTTTGTTCTCTTGGGGTCTGTATAACATCTGTTCAGGATCATCTAGCTTTTATAGTCTCTGGTGAGAAGTCTGATGTAATTCTAATAGGTCTGCCTTTATATGTTACTTGACCTTTTCCCCGAACTGCTTTTAATATTCTATCCTTATTTACTGCATCTGTTGTTCTGATTACTATGTGTGGAGGAATGTCTTTTCTGGCCCAGTATATTTGGAGTTCTGTAGGCTTCATGTATGTTCATGGGCATCTCTTTCTTTAGATTAGGGAAGTTTTCTTCTATAATTTTGTTGAAGTTATTTGCTGGCCCTTTAAGTTGAAATTCTTCATTCTCATCTATGCCTGTTATCCGTAGGTTTGGTCTTCTAATTGTGTCCTGGATTTCCTGAATGTTTTGAGTTAGGATCTTTTTGCATTTTGCATATTCTTTGATTGCTGTGTCCATGTTCTCTATGGAATCTTCTGCACCTGAGATTCTCTCTTCCATCTGTTGTATTCTGTTGCTGATGCTCACATCTATGGTTCCTGATTTCTTTCCTAGGGTTTTTTATCTCCAAAGTTGTCTCCTTTTGGTTTTTCTTTATTGTTTCTACTTCCCTTTTTAGATCTTGGATGGTTTTGTTCAATTCCATCACCTGTTTAGTTGTGTTTTCCTGTAATTCTTTAATGGATTTTTGTGTTTCTTCTTTAAGGGCTTCTTCCTGTTTAGCAGTGTTTTCCTGTAATTCTTTAAGTGATTTTTGTGCTTCCTCTTTAAGGCCTTCTACCTGTTTAGCCATGTTCCCCTGTATTTCTTTAAGTGAGTTATTAATGTCCTTCTTAAAGTCCTCTACCAGCATCATGAGATATGATTTTAAATGTGAATCTTGCTTTCTGGGTGTGTTGAGGTATCTAGGACTCATTGTGGTGGGAGTGCTGGGTTCTGATGATTCTGAGTGGTCTTGGTTTTCTGTTAGTATGATTCTTACATTTGTCTTTTGCCATCTGGTAATCTCTGGCATTAGTTGTTATAGCTGTCTCTGGGTGGAGCTTGTTCCTCCTGTGGTTCTGTTAGCCTCTGTCAGCACCTCTGGGAGTCCAACTCTCTCCTGAGTCTCAGTGGTCAGAGTACTCTCTGCAACCAAGCTCTCCTCTTGCAGGGAAGGTGCCCAGATGTCTGGGTCTCACTCTGCCTCCTGTCTGAGTCTAGGGGTCGGAGCCCTCTCAAGGCTGACTCAATTCAGTGATCCTAAGATCCTGGGTGTGCTAGGGTGCCTGCAGTGTGGAGCGTCCTCTGGGAACCTTGGTACCGTCTGCCAAGTTCGTGCCCAAGGTGGCACAGAGCTAGCACCAACTGGAAAAAATCCCAGCCATTGATCGGGTAGGTTTCCCGTGTCCCTGTTCCTGCTGGCATAAAACCCTCTGGGTTGTTTTTGAAGAGATATTGCATTCCACTCACCAGTGACTCCAAGATCCTGGGTGTGCTAGGGCACCTGTGGCGTGAAGAATCCTCTGGGGACCTTGGGACTGTCCATCGAGTTTGTGCCCAAGGTGGCTCGGGATGGCACCAACCTGAATAAGCCGCAGCTATACCCTGTCTTGTTTGTGTCATATATTAGAAAAAAAGTTTCTTAGTTTGTTTACAATACCCATACAGTTTAACATTTCCAGATAAATCTTGTTAATAATAACCATAATATTTTTATTTGACCATTGTTAAAATCTTTTTATCTTTTTTAAAAAATTATTTTATTTGTATTTCAAATGTTATCCCTTTTCCCAGTTTCCCCTCCTCTGCAAACCCCCATTCCATTCCCCTCCCCCTGCTTGTATGAGGGTACTCTCCCAACCACCCTCCAACTCCCTCCTCAGTGCCCTAGCGTTCCCCTACATTGGGGCATTGAGCCTCCACAGGACCAAAGGCCTTCCTTCCCATTGATGCCAGATAAGGCAATCCTCTGCTACATATGTAGCCATGGGTCCATCCATGTGTATTCTGTGGTTGGTGATTTAGTCCCTGGGAGCACTGGGAGTCTAGTTGGTTGTTGATGTTTTTCCTATGGGGTTGCAAACCCCTTCAGCTCATTCAGGCCTTCCTCTAAGTCCTCCGTTGGGGTCCCCGGGTTCAGTCCAATGGTTGGCTGCAAGCATCTGCATCTATATTGGTCAAGCTCTGACAAAGTCTCTCAGGGGACAGCTATACCAGGCTCCTGTCAGAAAGTGCTTCTTGGCATATGCAATAGTCTCTGGGTTTGGTGTCTGTATATGGGATGGATCTCTTGATGGGGCAGTCTCTGGATGGACTTTCCTCCAGTCACTGTTCTACTATTTGTCTCTACATTTCCTTTAGACAGGAGCAATTCTGGGTTAACATTTTTGAGATGGGTGGGAGACTCCATACCTCAATTGGGGAACTTGCCTAACCTCTGGATATGGCCTCTACAGGTTCTCTCTCCCACTTTGCTGTGTATTTTAGCTAATGTCATTCCCTTGGGGTCCTGGAAGCCTCTTGCTTAATGTTTTAAAAAATTAGTATTTTTCTCCTATTCAATATCTGACAAAGGGACTGAGAAAATTCTATAAAAGACCGTGCCCAGAAACATAAAAAGTTAAGGACTTAAAAACAGTAGACACCTGCCAGGGTGGCAAAAGGCACTCACGGAGGCCATAGGGTTCAAGTGAAAACTCTGGTACCAGGAATGGGTTTCTGCTCTATGCACATTTTGGCCATGGAGGTCCTCTATAAGGCCTTCTCACAACATAGGTCCAAGTCAGGCCTGCCTGACCATCACTGGGCTCCTCCTGGGAAGCCCATGCCTACACCTTTTTGTCCCAGGTGTTTCTTTGCTTCATTGTCTTTCTGTATCTGCTTCCTGAAGATTGGGGCTAACATAGGTGATACTCAGAACAGTTGATGAAAGCCAGCAGGAAATAGTGGGTTGAGGTTCTGTATTCACAATCCTACTGATTATAAGGATTCATCCCAGTGAAGTATAAATTCAACTCCTAAAATGAAAGCATAGTTAGTGATAAGAACTTTCAAGAATGGTAATCAAGAATTGTGTTCTGCTGAGGAAATTTATTGTCTTGAATCCATGTAAAAGCACTACTTTGCTCCTGCCCAAAGGGGGGTGGGGGGTGGGAATGTTAAGAAGAAAAAAACTCTTTCAAATAAAAAAAAATCATCTTTCTGGAAACAAAAATAATTCCAGTAGATGTAGCATCAAGGTTCTAGGATACTCTATAGTAATCTACAAAGAACAATAGTATGGTGTGTTTCTTGTTTGGTTTCTTTGTTTTGTGATGGTGAGAAATGAACCTAGGACTGGGAGATTGCCAAAACGTTCTTTATATTTAAGCACCATCATCTGCCCCTGTGTTTTGGTTTGCTTTGGTTTGGTTTGGTTTGGTTTGGTTTGTAGAAAGAAAGTGCTTAAGCAAGAGGTAAGAGTCTGTCAATGAAGAATTGAGTTGGAAATTTGATGGGGATTGCATTAAATCTGTAGATTGATTTTGGTAAGATAGCCATTTATATTATGTTAATCTTATCAATCCATGAGTATGAGAGATCTTTACATCTTCTGAGGTCTTCTTCGATTTCTTTAGGGATTTGAAGTTTTTGTCATACAGATCTTTCACTTGCTTAGAGTTACACTAAGGTATTTTATATAATTTGTGACTATTGTGAAGGGTGTTGTTTCCCTAATTTCTTTCTCACCCAGTTTATCCTTTGTATAGAGAAAGGCTACTGATTTGTATAAATTAATTTTATATCCAGGCACTTTGCTGAAGTTATCAGTTGTAGGGGTACTCTGTTAGAATTTTGGGGATCTCTTATGTATATTATCATAGCAGACCCAAATATTGATATGTTGACTTCTTCATTTCCAATTTGAATCCTTTGACATCCTTTTGTGGTCTAATTGTGTAAGAACCCCCTTTCAGGAACCCCCCCCACTCTAGTCTCAGGAGAGAGAGCGTACCCAAAGAAACACGAGAATCCTTCTTGCTGCAAATACATGAGGCAGTTTAATGGCAGAGCTCCTGGTAGAAATGTATCTCACGCAGGAGACAGTGGTTTCGACCCCAAGGCTCGAAAGCTAGGGGTTTTTATGGGGTAAAGGGCTTAGGGGTGGGGAATTCAGCATAGTGACACACTATTGGCTTGTTCAAACATCAGCAGAAAGATTACATGTTGGCAAAAGAATAGGTGCAGGTCAGGGTGTCAGAGTTCTGTGAGTTGGATGTTTATCAATGCTAGCAGAGTATCTGGTTAATTTATGACTTTAAACTGTGTCAAAGGGCAATGGGCAGAGGGAGGTGCCGGGACAGATGGTTGTTGACTCAGTTTTGATAGCCCTGTTATGTTCTCACATTCCTCTTTATCTTTATGGTCAAGCTGTTCCCAGAAATGTTTTAACTACGGGGCATGCCCAGGTTTGTTCTTCTTTGTTCTCGGCCCCAGGCAGCCTCTAGGCTCACAAACAACCAGCAATTTCTGAGTACTTTATATGACTTACAGGTCTTGAAATTTCATCTTTCTTTCAATTGCTCTAGATAGTACTTCAAATACTATATTGAATAAATAGGGAGAGAATGAACAGCCTTGTCTTGCCTCTGATTTTAATAGGACTGCTTCAAGTTTCTCTCCATTTAACTAGATGTTGGCTGTTGATTTGCTGTATTTTGCTTTTATTGTGTTTGAGTACATTCCTTGAATTCCTAATCTCTAAACGACTTTTAACATGAAGAGGTGTTGTATTTTGTCATAGGCTTTTTCAGCATCTATTGAGATGATAGTGTGATTTTTTTTCTTTAAGTCTGTCTATTTAGTGGATTACATTGATGGATTTCTATATATTGAACTATCCCTGTATCTCTGGGATGAAGCTTACTTGGTTGTTGTAAATGAAGGTTTCGATGAGTTCTTGGATTTTGTTTGTGAAAATTTTATTAAGTATTTTTGCATCAATATTCATAAGTAAAATTGGTCTGAGTTTCACCTTCTTGATTGTGTGTTTGTGTGGTTTATGTATTAGAGTAACTGTGGCTTCATAGAAAAAAAATAGGTAGTGTTCCTTATGTTTCTATTGTATGGAATTGTTTAAGGAGAATTAGTATTAAGTCTTCTTTGAAGGTCTCATAGAATCCTGCACTTAAACCATCTGGACCTGGGCTTTTTTTGGTTAGGAGACTTTTAATGACTGCTTATATTTCCTCATGTGTTATAGGACTGTTTAGATAGTTTACCTGATCTTGATTTAACTTTGGTACATATTATCTGTTTAAAAAATCATCCATTTCATGTAGATTTTCAAGTTTTGTTGAGTATAGGCTTTTGGAGTTAGATCTGATGATTTTAATTCCTGTTATGTTTCCATTTCTATTTCTGATTTTGTTAATTTAGATATGGTCTCTATGCCTGTTAGTTGGTTTGGATAAGGGCTTCTTTATCTTGTTGATTTCTCAAAGAACAAAGAAGCCAAAACCATACAATGGAGAAAAGAAAGCATCTTCAATGAATGGTGCTTGTCTAACTGGTGGTCTGTATGTAAGAGAATACAAATTGATCCATTTTTATCTCCGTGCACAAAGCACAAGTCCAAGTGGATCAAGGACCTCCACATAAATGCAGATGCACTGAATCTAATAGTCTACAAAGTGGGAAATAGAGCCTCGAATGCACTGGCACAGGAGAAACTTTCCTAAACCAAACACCAATGGCTCAGGCTCTAAGATCAACAATTGACAAATGGGACCTCCTGAAACTGAAATGCTTGTATAAGGTAAAGAACGCTGTCATAAGAATAATGGCAACCTGCAGATTGGAAAAAGATCTTTACTAACCTTATATGTAATAGAGGGCTAATATTGAAATTATACAAAGAACTCAAAAATTTAGACTCCAGAAAACCAAAAAGCCCAGTTAAAAAATGGGGTACATCACTGATAAGTGGATATTAGCCCAGAAATTTAGAATACCCAAGATATAAGATAAAATTTGCAAAACACATGAAACTCAAGAAAAAAAAAAGACCAAAGTGTGGACACTTTGCCCCTTCTTAGAATTGGGGACAAAACATCCATGGAAGGAGTTACAGATACAAAGTTTGAAGCTAAGACGAAAGGATGGACCATCTAGTAGAGACTGCAACATCCGGGGATCCATCCCATAATCAGCTTCCAAACGCTGACACCATTACATACGACAGCAAGATTTTGCTGAAAGGGCCCTGATATAGCTGTCTCTTGTGAGACTATGCCAGTGCCTGGCAAACAAAGAAGTGGATGCTCACAGTCAGCTATTGGATGGAACCCAGGGCCCCCAATGGAGGAGCTAGAGAAAGTACCTAAGGAGCTAAAGGGGTCTGCAACCTTATAGGTGGAACAACAATATGAACTAACCAGTACCCCCAGAGCTCGTGTCTCTAGCTGCATATGTAGCAGAAGATGGCCTAGTTGGCCCCTTGGTCTTGCAAACTTTATATGCCTCAGTACAGGGGAACACCAGGGCCAAGAAGTGGGAATGGGTGGGTAGGGGAGGGGGTGTATGGGGGACTTTTAAGATAGCATTTGAAATGGAAATGAAGAAAATACCTAAGAAAAATGGGGTACAAAGCTACACAGAGAATTTTCAACTGAGTAATCTCAAATGGCTGAAAAGCACTTTAAAAAATGTTCAACATCCTTAGTTATCAATGAAATGCAAATCAAAATGACCGAGATTCCACCTTAACCCAATCAGAATGGCTAAGATCAAAAACTCAGGTGACAGTAGATGCTGGTGAGGATGTTGAGAAAGAGGAACACTCCTCCATTGTTGGTAGGATGGATGCAAGCTGGTACAACCACTCTGAAAATCAGTTTGACAATTCCACAGAAAATTGGACATAGTACTACGTGAGGACCCACTCCTGGGCATATGCCCAAAAGATGCTCCAACATAAAACAAGGACCCATGCTCCACTCTGTTCATTGCAGCATTATTTATAATAGCCAGGAGCTGGAAAGAACCCAGATGTCCCTCAAAAGAAGAATGGGTACAGGAAATATGGTACATTTACACAATGAAGTACTACTCAGCTATTAAAAACAATGACTTCATGAAATTCAAAGACAAATAGATGGATCTAGAAAATATCATCCGGAGTGAGGTAACTCAGTCACCAAAGACCACACATGGTATGTACTCACAGATAAGTGGGTATTAGGCAAAGAGTGTAGAATACCCCCAATACAACAGATAAACCACATGAAGCTCAAGAGGAAGGAAGACCAAAGAGTAAATGCTATATTACTACTTAGAAATGGGAACAAAATAATCAAAGGAAGTAGAGGGTGAGAGGGACTTGGGAAGAAGAGAAGAGGGGGAGAGGAAAAGAGAGGAAGAATCGGGTATGGAAGGAGATGGAGAAGATATACAAAAAGCCAGGAAATTGAACTGAGGTGTGGATCAATAGGAGATGGGGAACCGGAGATAGCAACCAGAAAGTCCCAGATGCCAGGAAAACAAGAGCCTCCAAGGAACCCATGGTGATGACATTAGCTGAAATAGCCCCCACAAAGAGGAGGGAGAACCTGTCAAGACCATATTCAGAGGTTAGTCATAGCCCCCCCCCCAATTGAGGGATGGGGCCACCCAACCATCTCCAAAATTTTAACCCAGAATTGTTCCTGTCTAAAAGAAATATAGAGACAAAGAGTAGAACAGAGACTGAAGAAAAGGCCATCCAGAGACTGCTGCTTCATGTAGAGATCCATCCCACACCCAGACACCAAACCCAGACACTATTGTAGATGCCAAGAAGTACTTGTTGACAAGAGCCTAATACATCTTTCTCCTAAGAGGCTCTGAAAGATCCTAATCAATACAGAGGAAGATGCTTGCACCCAACCATCAGACTGAGCAAAGGGTCCAAAATGGAGGAGTTAGGGGAAGGACTGAAGTTGAAGGGACCTTATCTGGCATCAATTGGAGGGGAGGCCCTTGGTCCTATGAAGGCTTGATTCCCCAGTGTAGAGGAATGCTAATGCAGTTAGGCTGGAGTGGGTAGGTGAGTTGGGTAGTACCCTTACAGAAGCAGGGTAAGGGGGGGGACAAGATAGGGGGCTCAAAGAGGGAAAACTGGAAAGGGGATAAACATTTGAAATGTAAATATATTAAATAAAATATATAAAGAAAAAGAATCCCTATGGGAGAATGAATAGAAGGCAATATAACTAGAATACAAGCCATCATTGGGTCAAAAAAATAAATAAAAATAAACATTATGTATGAAGAGGAATAAACTTTAAAACCTCTAAAAAATATTTGCATTCTGATTTCCAAGAGATAATATAACTATGCATTGTAGTCTAGATGACTTTAAAAAAAAGTTTTTGTTTTATTTTTCTAAAGCCTGGAAATTCAAACATTGTTGCAGAATGTCTATTTATTCTTCAAAAGATGGAATACAAACAAGATTCAAGAATAAGAAAATAGAAAAAAATTAAATAATCACATTTTTATCCATGGTGAGTAATAAAGACCTACCCATTATTTGACTAGTAGAGAGGTGTACTTTCTCCATAAAATAAATTCCAACAGGAGCCAAAAACAAGCCATAAGATCATAGACTTTACTGTGAAAGTGTGTGTCCCCATAAAAACATAAGCTGAACCTATAACCTAAACAGCCTGATGAAGCAGCTCTGAGGACCTTTAGATACCTTCATTCAAAATATGAATTGCATTCAAAATGAATAAGATGGTATGTGACAATTAAAGAGGACAACAATGGCTCCAGAATTGAACTTCTAAAAAAATCTCTGTTGTCACTTGAAATTGAAAAGCATGAAACCAAATAGTTTACTGATTTTCACTGAAGTTTCAAGTGTTCTCTTCTACAACATCTCTTTCATCACTAAAGATTGGAAGAGAAAAAGAAAAAAAGAAACAACAAATGTAAACAATATATCTGTTGTTTACTTGAATTTCTGGGTGTTAGTGAGCCTTAGTAGACTTTTATAATCATTATAAAAAGCAATTCTGCAATAGTTATTCAAATTAAGGAATACTGAGCTCAGGTAGTAGCACACGGAGAGAGAGGCAGCTTAACTGGAGTATGGGTATGAGTTGATTCTCAAAACTGGATGGATATGCAAACACAGGTGCACATAAAACACAAAAGTAGATACTATGATAAGAGACAAATTAGAGAGATGATACATAGAAAGACACCACTCACCCAAATAGATGCCCAGAAAACAAAGCATCTAACATATGAATATTTAAAATTAGATTTATTGAAGCATCAGCTTATAACAATAACAAACTAGATACCCACAATTTACAAACATATGACTACAGTTACATCACACTATTAAAACCATATAGTCACAAAAACAAATGACTAAAATATTGCTGGGATCCCTTTTGCCATAATTTAGTAAATTACATTTCTTTGGGTGGTTTCCAAATCTCAAATGGCTTCTCAGCAAGTAACAAAATCACTTTTCTTTGGCATAATTTTATCACAGCCCTTTTTATCTCCTTGTTTCTCAGGCTGTAGATAAGTGGATTCAGCAGAGGGGTGAGCAGAGAGTAAGCCAATGACATCAGTTTCTTGGTGTCTGGTGAGTACTTGGATTTAGGCTGCAAATAACTCATGCATGCTGTGCCATAGAAGAGGGTGACAGAGGTGAGATGAGAGGCACACGTGGAAAAGGCCTTCTGCCTCCCTGTAGTGGATGGCATCCTCAGGATGGTGAAGAGAATTCGAGTATAAGACAAGAGTATTAATAGGAAGGGGATCATGACAATCAACATGGTACCTGTGAAGGAATAGACTTCAAACAGGAAGGTATCTGCACAGACAAGCTCCAGCACTGCTGGGGTTTCACATGATATATGATTAATTTTACTAGGACCACAGAAGGGGAAGCTAAACACCCATGTGACCTCCACAGTAGCTGTCATGATGCCCAAGACCCATGAGGACATCACCAATTTCACAAAGATCCTTTTGCTCATAATGACTGGGTAGGTCAGAGGGTGGCAGATTGCAGCAAATTGATCATAAGCCATTGCCCCCAGGAGAAAACACTCAGTCCCACCAAAGAGAAGAATGAAATACATCTGTGCAAAACAGCCCCCAAAGGAAATGGTCGCTTTCTCTCTAGTCAGGACCACCAGCATCTCAGGCATAATGGCTGTGCTGAAGCTTGCTTCCACCACAGACAAGTTCTGCAGGAACAAGTACATGGGGATATGTAGGCTGTGGTCCAGAAAGATGACAGTAACAATGGTGGCATTTCCTGTCAGAGTCACCAGATAAATAACTAAGAAAGCTCCAAACATGTGTACTTGGAGTTCATGGAGGTGAGAAAAGCCTAACAGGATGAACTCAACCACAGAGCTGTCATTCTGTCCCATCACTGCAGGAGGCAGGTCCTATATTTTCTCAGGGACATAGTGTACAACAAATGAACTTCCAGTCAAATAGCTCCAGCCTGCATTGATCACAGCACAGAGCATAAAAGGAGGAGAGCAACGTCACAATTAGCATCTTGAAGGATGCCTATCTACTTGCATTGATGAGCCATTGAAAAAGAAATGGAGGAATGAAGACTACTTGCTAAGAAATCTGACCTAACACATAAAACGCAGTCCATTTTCTATCACAAGTTGCATATTTTGTATTGAGCTTTAAAGTTAATAAAAATGATTTCTAAAGATATTCTAACTCTATACAATCTTATAGCATCACCTGCATTATGTAATATTAGATAAATATGAAAGTTATGATCATGAAAATAAAGTACATAGGTTAATATTTATGAACCTAACTCAAAATTTTTCCTAAAGATGTAATAATTCAATTATGAATAAAAATGAAAATTTTAGATACATTCTTACTATCTAGTAGCATTTTAACGATAGATTTATATATATGTGCATATAGATATAGATATAGATATAGATGATATAGCTATAGATAATCCCTAAATACAACCTTTTCAGTCTATATGCTACTTATATCTCTGTTAGATATTTTTTTGCTATTCACTGCATTCAACTAGTAGAACTGGATAAAGCTGTTAACGGTGACAACGTTGTTTATAAACGCACAAAGGAGGTTGTAGTTGAAATGTGTGTGGTGGTGGATGATACCTAAAGCTTGTGTGAATTGGCTGTGATCATACTAAGTTCTTCCCAGACTAGAACTAGCCATTTCTGTTAGAATTTACTCTGATATGATATTTTGAGGGGTAAAGCTCAAATGCCCATCCCTGTGACCATGATGGTTTAAGGAAAAGGCCACATGAGGGTCATCACAGGGCTGTGATTTGAGTTTTCACTCTTCCCTCTCTGTTCTCTTACTTCACTTTCTCCACTCCATTCCTATTCCAAAAGTTTATGAAATCATTAATTCCTCAAGAAATTATCATCAGCATCCAACTATAAAAGAAACTTAACATGCTGCGCGAGAGAGGCTTGACACCTTAACAGAGGCTACCACAACATGCTTTAGAGCAGTGATTCTGACTCTTACACTTTCTTTTATTATTACATAATGTATTTCCAGACACAAACATGTAACCCATCATAACAACATAGCGATGGAAATAAAGGTTTGTTTGCTTCTTGGATATATGCACAATACCTACAATAGTCCTTGGTCCATATGACATATTTACACAGTATTCCTAACACATAGAAGGGGTATGGCTCACAATGACCTACAGTTCATTCCAAAACAAGTAATAGAAGTTTGGAAGTCTCCAGCACAAAGAAATGAACACCTCAAGTAATAGAAATGCTAATTGTTTTCATCTGACCATTGTACACTCTAAAAATAACTTGAAATGTACTATAGTTCATAAGTATATGCAATTACTGAGTGAAAATATACACAGAGAAAGAATATAAACAGATTATATGTGTGTGTTTAAAACTTAAACAAAAACATTAAGCATACTACTGTGAGTGATAAAGAACAATTGAGAAATTGTTCTATCAATAACATACAGATGCTAACTAACATCTTTGAAAAAGCTCAAATAGTGCCATGGTGGGTATTTCATTCATTAGCCTTCAGCCTCCAGCTGAGAACAGTAAGCACTGACCTCAGTGCCCAAGTGTTTTAGTAAGAAATTGTAGACTATGGTAAGTGCAGCAAATTATTGATCCTTGAAATTGTGTTTGTTCTTCTCTCTGAATAAAAACAAATGAAATTATCAAACACAAACCTAAAGAGGCAAATGATTTGGCTGTGCATTATGATCCTTAAGCACTGAGGTGTTTCTTGTAGAATGTCTCCATCAAATTCCTTGCAGGAGGTCAGTGAGGAGAAATTTAAAGAAAAAAAACTAAGGACAAGCACATAACACAAGCAAAGCCTACACTGTCTTACCTAGTCATTCTGTCTCATTAAAGTCCATGCCCCAAAGCCACCTATTCATAAATATGATTTAGAAAACTGATTTGGAAAATTACAGACACTCATGTGCTGCAGTGGTCTCTCTGAACAGAACTTGAAATAAAAGTGTGTGCATATTTCTCTATTTTGTAAGAACTAAAAAGGCTTGAACTTGGACTCTTGGTGACAGGGCTCAAGGGAAAAAACTTTAACTATCAATCCTCCATGTCTCCACTGGGTCTTAACCTCTCTTACACAAGAGACTCCCCCATAAGATCTCCCTATAGAAATTAAAACAGAAGAGTGAATGTTGTAAACAGGGAAGCGGGGAGATATGAGATGAAAAAATAATGTCATAGATTTTAATAGACTGTAAACAGTCTATGCAATGATGGGGAAAAAATTTAAGCAAATAGGTCTACCAATCCTGTGAAGTAGAAAACCTGAGAAGGAAGATCAACTCGTGGATACTTCATTCCTCCCTAGAATAGGGAATAAAATATCCATGGAAAGAGTTGCAGAGACAAAGTATAGAGCTAAGACAAAGGATGGACCATCCAGAGACTGCCCCACCTGTGGGTCCATCCCATAATAACACAGACACTGTTGCATATGCCAGCAAGATTTTGCTGAAAGGACCCTTACATAGCTGTCTCCTGTGAAGCTTTGTCTGTGCCTGGCAAATACAGAAGTGGATACTCACAGTCATCTATAGGAGGGAACACAGGACCCCCAATGTAGGAGCTAGAGAAAGTACCCAAGGAGCTAAAGGGGTCTGCAACCCTATAGGAGGAACAACAATATGAACTAATCAGTACCCCCAGAGCTCATGTCTCTAGCTGCATATGTAGCAGAAGATGGCCTAGTTGGCCATCATTGGGAAGAGAGGAACCTTGGTCTAGCAAACTTTATATGCCCCAGTACAGTGGAAAGCCAGGGGCCAAGAAGTGGGAGTTAGTGGGTAGAGGAACAGTCCGGGGGGGGGGGGGGGTATTAGGGGACCTTTGGGATAGCATCTGAAATGTAAATGATGAAAATATCCAGTAAAAAATATGTTTAAAGAAAAGAAAACCTGGATGTCTCCAAACCAAGAATTTCTACATTTTCCAAGATATAAATGGAGATGCCATATTTTTTTTTTTTTTTGTGGGGAGGAATATCATCATGATTGCTTTGATAGTCAGAAGTCAAGACAGGCTGGCTTGACTTTGAGAATATCATTGAGCAATGCTTCTTTTAAATTCTCTACAAAGTAAGCACCATGTCCTATATCACCTGCATTCAACAGTAATTGTCCCACATAACCACAAGGAAGAAAATTTCATTCTTAGAACTCAATCAAGCACTCTCCTATATCACTCATTTTAGTGGAATGAGGTACCTAGGCATGCAGCTAAAGCATGTCTCAGAGATGGGATGTACTGTAGTACATGACTTTTCATTTCCTTCCACACCATAGCACACTAGGGCTTGTCTCATTCCTATATAATCTGTGTCTGCATATCATGGATGATATTTGCTATTTATAAGCAATTTGTAGGAAGTCACCAAAATTTAGAATGCTTTGTGCTCTTTCTATATATGTATTAGTTTTCAATGAGAAGGTGAGTGTGATGGACGCATGCACTTGTGGATAAAAGAAAAATGGCAACAATATCAAGGCCAACACAGCATTAATTTAGCAGTAGTTTTGTAATATGCAATATTTAATAGACTGAGTGACTTGTTACTGTTAGAACATAGACATGCACATGTAGACCATACCCACAAATTACCTGAGGACTAGTCTCTTTACAAGTCTGTCTGAGACAGAGAGTTAAGGGGCATCTGAAATGTGAGTTGGCATCTGTTGATGTATGGTACCTGGCTCCACAAAGCTTTTTGTCATGTAAACTAGATTGAACTAAATCTCATGATATGAAATTTCCCACCATCCCTAAAACACTATATAAGGCAGATTTTTCCTTTGTTTTCAAACATGGTCTAGACTGGGATGCGGGGGGAGGGGAGCATTTCTTGGGCAAGTGATTTGGAGGTTTCTCTCTAAGGAGACACATCTGTCCCTTTCCCATTTCTTTCTATCTATCTATCTATCTATCTATCTATGTATCTATCTATCTATCTATCTATCTATCTATCTATCTATCTATCTATCTATCTACCTATCTATCTATGTATCTATCTATCTACCTATCTATCTATCATCTATCTATAATCAAGTTATCTACAATCTATCACCTAGCAATCATCTATCATCTAGCAATAATCTATTTATAATTTATAGATCTACAATCTTTCTATCTATAATTTGTCACCTATCACCTATCTATAAGCTATCATCTGCCTAAAATCTGTTTATCATGTAGCTATCTATATCTCTCATTTGACTCTTAATGAGGTTCCTCTTAAGATTTTAAAGGTTGTGCTCCTCTTGGCACTTAAGACCCCCCACATTCTTATGTCTACACTTTACTGCTTCAACGGAATCTCATCTCCCCCAACCACACCCCTAATCAGGCCCTTGAGATAGTAATTCAAACAAAGCTCCTTCCTACAGGGAAAGGTGTGATAGCTTCCTCTCCAGAGCAGCTAGCTGCTCTGGTGCCACTTTATACTTAACAGTTGCCAGAGCTGTTAGAATCAGAACCTTGACAAACCTAGCAAACCAGGCTCACTCATGCACCCTCAGTAGACCCATTAAATAGTAGAAAGCAGAGAACAGAACTACAAGGAGAAGAGGAGCAAAGAAATCAAATGAATCCTCCAGACAACGTTAGGACCTTCCCCTGAAGTTTAGCACTAAACAGAGAACAATAACTATGTATAACTAATCAGTCCTGGCCAAGACATGGCCCTACCAGTCAGTACTATCTAGGCTGTAGTCTATCCTATGAAATACATTGAAAAAATGCAAGAACTAGATAGAATTTTCTTCTGCATGATAAACTACACTCTCTGGCTACCACTAGCCTTTCATATCCCAAGCATGAGATTCTGGGAGAAATTACAGATACTTAAAATACACTGTTTGGATTAGTCTGAGAACCAGAATGACAAGTAATATGTGTCTCTTTAAATTATTCT
This sequence comes from Mus caroli, assembly GCF_978045245.1. Lineage (NCBI taxonomy): Eukaryota > Metazoa > Chordata > Mammalia > Rodentia > Muridae > Mus > Mus caroli. The sequence goes on along the minus strand of NW_028227263.1, from coordinate 37,256,553 downwards.
TCCCCCCCCCCTTGAGATATATTTTTATTTATGTGTTTTTTATTAGATATTGTCTTTATTTACATTTCAAATGTTTTCTTTCCTAGTTTCCCCTTCGAATATCCCCTATCTTCTCCCCACTCCCCCTGCTCTACAACCCACCCACTCCTGCTTACTGGCCCAGGAATTCCCCTATACTGGGGCATGGAAACTTCACAGGACCAATAGCCTCTCCTCCCGTTGATGACCAACTAGGCCATTCTCTCCTGCATATGCAGCTAGAGCCACGAGTCCCTCCGTGTGTTTTCTTTGATTGGTGCTTTAGTCCCAGGGAGCTCTGGGGTTACTGGTTAGTTCATATTGTTGGTCCTCCTAGGGGGGCTGCAAACCCCTTCAGGTCCTTTCCTACGTTCTCTAGCTCCTTCATTAGGTACCCTGTGCTCAGTTTAGTGTATGACTGTGAGCATCCACTTCTGTATTAGTCAGGCACTGGCAGAGCATCTCAGGAGACAGCTATATCAGGCTCTTGTCAGCAAGCTCTTGTTGGAATCTGTCATAGTGTCTGGGTTTTGGTGGTTGTTTGTGGGATGGATCCCCAGGTGGGCCAGTTCCTGGATGGTTATTCCTTCAGTCTCTGCTCCAAACTTGTCTCTATAACTCTTTCCATGGGTATTTTGTTCCCCCTTCTAAGAAGGATGAAAGTATCCACACTTTGGTCTTCCTTTTTCATGGGTGTCATGTATTTTGGAAATTGTATCTTGGGTTTTCTAAGCTTCTGGGCTAATATCCACTTATCAAAGAGTGCATATCATATGTGTTCTTTTGTGATTGGGTTACCTCGCTTAGGATTATATCCTATAGATTCATCCCTTTAAAATATTCTTAACTCTTGCCAGGACTGTTATAAGTTCACATTAACTAAATACTGTTTCTCAGGTTGTGCTCTCCCCTTTACTGACTCTGATTTACAAAGAGCATGGACCCCATTCTGAGTGCAAGCAAGGCCTTCTTAGCCCATTCATTTGCAATGATGGGTTCCACATTTGAATTGAAAGATGAAGCAAAGTAGCTCATAGACAATATAGTCAGTGACAATGAGTTTAATAAAGTCATAATCTTCATCCATACCTCTGTACCCACATTGTGTTAACTTGTCTTGCTAATAATAAATGAACAAATTTCTACTCACCTTAGTTACGATGACAAGCCAAAATAACAATTCTACCAAAGTTCAACTAAGTAAATCAATGTGTTTCCTGAGGTTCTGGCAAGGGGTTACTTACAGGTGATGGAGAATATGGTACCTTGATGTCTCAAAGGAAGATGCAACAGAATGAGTGGCAACAGTGAAAACTGAACCCTAGAGCTTCCTTGAATAATGATTGACAGGCAACACACAGGTCAGAGAGTCTCCCTCCTAGACAAAGTGTTCCTTTTCATATAATCGTGGAAAGAGGCCTTATGAATATTGTAACTTCCTTGAGTGGGTAACTTTCTAAGCCTGTATGTTTTCTTTATTAAGGAACCTCTCTCCAAGATCGAGTGTTTCAAGTCACAGGAAACTGCTGAGCAACCCAACCAATCTCTTGGAGTATAACCACTGATACAGGTGGTAAGATATCTTCTTGCTGTTTTCGACATTGCAAATCTTAATGTCTCTTTGGCTACTGAATTGGAGACAAATTGCCATTCCCTTGGAATGAAGGACATAAGCAAAACATTCCCTTATACAGTGCTGACCTTGGAATTGTTCATAGATTCATCTCTCCTGAAGATTGCAAAGCAAGCATAAAGAACAAATATTGAAAAATGCTCCCACACAGAATACCCAGGGAACCCAGAAATACTGGTATGAGATTCTGAGACACACATGAAATATAACTATTCACTCAGAGAAACCAGAGAATTCTTTATTAATGCATGGCAGGGCCATACATAATTTTTAAGAGATATATATTCTTGACTATGAATATTGATTAGCTTCTATAGGATAAACAGCATAGTCATGATGTTATCAATATTACTGTCCTGGAATGATTTTTTTGTCTCTGCCCAAGAATTAATTTTCCCTGCAACTAAACAGATCTCACAGACGTCATGATTGAAGCTTCCGGTTACTATGCTTTTACCTGTAGCCTGTAGAGCTCTTTTTAAACAGTTACTGATGGCAGTTAGTTCTCAAGGGGGAGGAGGAAACATTTACTTCCTCAGAAATGAGAAAGGGGTTCCAGCAAGCAGGCTTACAAAAGCAGGATTCAGCACTTAAAGTGCTTTAAAAATGTTATTTCATTTTAAACCAAGTATTTAACTATGTTAGGATCAAAGCTCTAACATATTATTACTTCTACATAATTCTATATTCTGCAAGCAACTTACTTGTACCCTGCCATGTTTTTTATTAGATATTTTATTCATTTACATTTCAAATGCTATCCATAAAGTCCCCTATACCCTCCCCCCTGACCTGCTCCCCAACCCAACCAGTCCCACTTCCTGGCCCTAGAATTCCCTGTACTGGGGCATATGATCTTCAAAAGACCAAGGGCCTCTCTTCCCTTTGATGGCAAACTAGGCCATGCTCTGATACATATGCAACTAGAGACACAGTTCTGGGGACTACTGGTGAGTTCATATTGTTGATCCTCCTATAGGGCTGCAGACACCTTTAGCTCTTTGGTTACTTTCTCTAGCTCCTTCATTAGGGGTCTTGTGTTCCATCTAATAGATGAGTGTGAGCATCCACTTCTGTATTTGCCAGGCACTGGCATAGCCTCTCAATAGATAGCTATATCAGGGTCCTGTCAGCTAAATCTTGCTGGCATATGCAATAGTGTCTGGGTTTGGTGTTTGTATATGGGAAGGATCCCTGGGTGGGGCAGTCTCTGGATGGTCCTTTCTTCCATCTCAGCTCAGAACGTTGTCTCTGTAACTCACTCCATGGGTGTTTTGTTCCCCATTCTAAAAAAGAATGAAGTATCCACACTTTGGTCTTCCTTCTTCTTGAGTTTCATGTGTTTTGCAAATTATATCTTGGGTAGTCTATGTTTCTGGGTTAATATCTGATTATCAGTGAATACATATCATGTGTGCCTTTTGTGCTTGGGTTATCTCACTCAGGATGATTTCCTCCAGATTCATACATTTGCCTAGGAATTTCATAAATTTATTATTTTTAATAGCTGACTACTACTCTGTTGTGTAAGTGTACCACATTTTCTGTATCCATTCCTCTTTTGAGGGACATCTGGGTTCTTTCCAGCTTCTAGTTATTATAAATAAGGCTGCTATGAACATAGTGGAGCATGTGTCCTTATTACAAGTTGGAACATCTCCTGGGTATATGCCCAGGAGAGGTATTGCTGGATCTTCTAGTAATACTATGTCCAATTTTCTGAGGAACTGCCAGACTGATTTCCAGAGTGGTTGTATCAGCTTGCAATCCCAACAACAATGGAGGAGTGTTCCTCTTTCCCCACATCCTTGCCAGCATCTTATGTCACCTGAATTTTTGATCTTAGCCATTCTGACTGGTATGATGTGGAATCTCAGGGTTGTTTTGATTTGCATTTCCCTGATGATTAAGGATTTTGAACATTTTTTCAGGTGTTTCTAGGCCCTTTGGTATTCCTCAGTTGAGAATTCTTTGTTTATCTCTATACCCCATTTTTAATAGGGTTATTTGAATTTCTGGAGTTCAGCTTCTTGAGCTCTTTGTATATATTGGTTATTAGTCCCCTATCAGATTTAGGATTGGTAAAATCCTTTCCCAATCTGTTGGTGGCCTTTTTGTCTTATTGATAGTGTCTTTCGCCTTACAGAAGCTTTGCAATTTTATGAGGTCCCATTTGTTGATTCTTGATCTTACAGTACAAGCCATTGCTGTTCTCTTTAGGAATTTTTCCCCTGTGCCCATATCTTTGAGGGTTTTCCCCACTTTCTCCTCTATAAATTTCAGTGTCTCTGGTTTTATGTGGAGTTCTTTGATCCACTTAGACTTGAGCTTTGTACAAGGAGATAAGAATGGATCAATTCGCATTCTTCTACATGATAACTGCCAGTTGTGCCAGCATCGTTTGTTGAAAATGCTGTCATTTTTCCACTTGATGGTTTTAGCTCCCTTGTCAAAGATCAAATGACTATAGGTGTGTGGCTTCATTTCTGGGTCTTCAATTCTATTCCATCGATATACCTGTCTTCTTTGAAGGTCTGGTAGAATTATGCACTAAAACCTTCTGGACCTGGGCTTTTTTTAGTTGGGAGACTTTGCAAGTGAGCTATTTGTCAGTTACTCTATTCTATGAAACAGTGTAATGACTCCATAAATATCTAATAAATACTTTTCAAATAAAAAAACAAGAAGGTGGCCACATTCTTTGCCAAAGCTTCACAGAAATGACTTCCCATCCATGTGCTGTTTAACTCTTTGCTCCTCTCTGTAATCTATTGAGCCAAAAAAGTATATATTTATTAAAAGCAAATGACTAAAACATGGAAAGAAGAAGCCCTTTTGCCATGATTTACTACACTAAAGTAGAGTTTGTTTGGGTGTTTCCAAATACCAAATGGCTTCTCAGAAACTCAAATGGTATATCAAGCTACTTTTGCTGGCATAATTTCACCACATCCTTTACATCGCATTGTTTCTCAGGCTGTAGATAAGTGGATTCATCAGAGGAATAAGCAGAGAGTAAGCCAATGATCTCAGTTTCTGGGTGTCTGGTGAGAACATGGATTTGGACTGTAGATGTAAGTTTCCAACTCATTTGGCTAAATATCTGGGGGTGTAGCTTCTGGGTCGCATATAGGGTAAGACTACACCCCACTTTTTAAGAATCTGCCAATCCATCTTCCTGAGCATATATGCCATCTTGCATCACTCCCAGGATTTAATTTAGGTTGTTCTTTGACTCAAATCCTCATTCCATTCTGTCCATAATATATATTTTAGCCTCACTTACAGTCACATCATAATATTTTATTGTGATTTCAAATTGCAATTCTCCAGTAACACATGAAGTAGAACACCTTCAAATGACCATTTATCATCTCTCAACCTTAATAAAATGTCTATTCAGCTATTTTTGCCCACTTTTTCAATTTTTTCCAGTGCTTAGATCCATGGATTTTATGTACTTTTAAATAGAAATTCTTTTTCCTTATTATTGAGCCATTTACCCCACCTCCCTCTCCCAACATTCAGACACTCCATCAACTACTAGGCCCCAGGACTGGGACCACAGGACCACAGCACGACCCTGAACCACACTTAGAAACTTCCAAAGTCAACCCCCTCACCTGCCTGCCCACCTTTCAGCCACCCCACCCACCACAGCAATGTGGGACTGCTTGGAGTCTAATCTCCAAATTCCAATCAGAACTTCAGCTTGGAATCCAAACTCAGAATCCAAACCAGAAATTTAGGTAGGAACTCCCAGAATCAGCCCACTGACTGAACATACTCTCAGCCTCCCTCCCTATTGTTGATCCCTGGGATCTCATGGAGTCCAATCCAGAATTCCAGTAGAGACATCCAAGTCAGTTGTCCCCTCCCTTACCTGCTCACCTATCAGTCACACTACTACTCACTGATCTTGACCAGGAGGAATCTGAGCCCTGATAGCCCCAAGAATAATTAGGTTTTCAAGGATCATAATTTTTATGTTATATTTAAAAAGTCAATCAACCTGGACCCTTGGGGGCTCGTGGATTCTGAACTTCCAAGCAAAGAGCATGCATGGGTTGGACCTTGGGCCCCTACACATATGAAGGAGGTATGCAGCTCAGTTTTCATGTGGGTCCTCCAACAACTATAGTGAGGGCGATCCCAAAAAACCAGTTGCTTGTCTGTGGATCCTGTTCCCCTAACTGGGATGCCTTGTGTGGCTCAGTGGGAGAGGATTCACATATCCCTGAAATGACATGATAAGCCAGGGTGGGGGATGCCCATGGGAGGTATGGGAAGGAACTGTGTTAGGGAAATTGGGGACAGCAATTGCGATGCAAAGTAAATTAATTTGGAAAAATAAATAAAAATCACCAAACATATGAAAATTAGGAACTAGATGTTTATTGGAACATTTGTCTTAATGGCAATGCTATAGCAGTCATCAGTACACCAATAATACAAAGTAGATCAATAAACCATGAGATGTGTTTCAGAACCATATACCTCTTAAAAACAATTGTGTAAAGTATTTTTTAAAGTATGTGATATGTTTTCAAACATGGAGATATCAAGATGGAAAACATACTCTTACCAAGAAATGTACTCTGTCTTCACAGTCTCCAAAATTCATAACGTTCAAAACCACGATAGAAAAACACCAAGTTCCTCAACAAATCAACCTGTGTGTAAAGTCACTTTTCTTTGCCATAATTTTACCACAGCTCTTTTCATCTCCTTGTTTCTCAGGCTGTAGATAAGTGGATTCAGCAGAGGGGTGAGAAGTGTGTATGCCAGTGACATCAGTTTCTTGGTGTCTGGTGAGTACCTGGATTTGGGCTGTAGATAAGTTATACTGGCTGTGCCATAGAAGAGGGTGACAGAGGTGAGATGAGAGGCACATGTAGAAAAGGCCTTCTGCCTCCCTGTAGTGGATGGCATCTTCAGGATGGCAAAGAGGATTCGAGTATAAGACAAGAGTATCAACAGGAAGGGAACCATGACAATCAAAATGGTACCTGTGAAGGCATAGACTTCAAACAGGAAGGTGTCTGCACAGGCAAGCTCCAGCACAGGAGGAGTCTCACAGAAGAGATGGTTAATTTCCTTGTGGTCACAGTAGGGAAAGCTAAACACCCATGTGGTCTGCAGAGTAGTCATCATGGTACCTGAGACCCATGAGAACATAACTAATTTCACAAAGACACTTTTGTTCATAATCACGGGGTAAGATAGAGGATGGCAGATTGCAGCAAATCGATCATAAGCCATTGCCCCCAGGAGAAAACACTCAGTCCCACCAAAGAGAAGAATGAAGTACATCTGCACAAAACAGCCCCCAAAGGAAATGGTCGCTTTCTCACTAGTCAGGACCACCAGTATTTCAGGTGTGATGACTGTGCTGAAACAGAGGTCCACTAAAGATAAATTTTGCAGAAACAGGTACATGGGAATGTGCAAACTCTGGTCCAGGAAGATGATGGTGATAATGATGGCATTTCCCAACACGGTCACCAGATAAATAACTAGGAAAGCTCCAAACATCTGACCTTGAAGTTCAGGATAGTTAGAAAATCCCAAGAGGATGAATTCAAATACAGAGCTGTGATTTTGCCTCCTCATTACAATAGAGAAGCCCTTTGTTGGTCTTAGGGACACAGTACAGATGAGATGAAGTCACAGAGCAGGAGCTGAGCTCAAATTCAGAGTTCTTGGCAGAAATTGTAAAGGCATGCTCATTTTGACAGAGGTTCAGACTAGCAGTTTTGAAGAATGGACAATAAATTGTAACAATGAATCTTTAAAACACAAATGGAGAAGTTAAAATGTTGGCTCAGAAATCCTTTAACAAATATAAAATATGGCTGGTAAAATGATTCAGCTAGTAAAAGCACTTGCCTCACAGCCTAACTTCAGTTCCATTCCTTGAACAGACAATTTAAAAAAGAGTTTGATATAAATGATATAGTACATCTGTCATCCCAGTGCTCCTATGCCAAGATGAGAGTAAGCGGCAAAGCCAAGGGAAATACCCATAAGCTCAAGGTTAGTCTGGAGAGTGTGGGGCAACAGAATCAAAGTAGATCATCCTTAATACAGTGGACTGAAGAAAGCATTCCTAAAAGTCACCTGAACCCCACAAGCTCTCCATGGCAAATGTATACACACACACACACACACACACACACACACACACACACATTCTCTCACACACACACACACACACACACACACTCACACACACACACATACACACTATGTAATAATAATAATAATAATAATAATAATAATAATAATTTTAAACCTAAAACATTGACTAGTAGAGGAATAGTCATTGGAAACATTTTCTATGTAGCAAAAAAATCAACCAAACCCATTCATAGGACGTATACAAGCATTGTGTTATTGAGAATCCACCTTCCATTACTCTGATGCATGCACTTCTGTGTTATTTTTAATTGTATACTTGTATATGAATTTTAAAGAAAGGCTTTCAAGTTAGGCAAATAATAGAAAATATAAACAAATTAAAACTACGATAAATTAGATGAAAATATATTGATAATTTTTTTATAAATACCAAAGTAAAAAGCACACTTGTTTTACTTTGTTAAGAATGAAAACTAAACCATATATACCTGAATAAATATACCATATCCCCAAAAATTTGATTTTTAGATAAAGTAACCAGAAAGGAACTTAATCAAATGGCTTCCAGAATTTTTTTTTTGTTTGTTTGTTTCTGGTACAGGTGTACCAAATTTGCTAAAATTTGCCACACTGAGAAATGTTAAAAACCAATTTTCTATCATTGATTCTTGAGATCAGAAAATGACTTTAGAAAATACCATGTAGGACCATTCTGAATCTATGACTCACTTGCTCCCTTTAAAAGAAAATACAGCTATACTTGGAGTTTGTGTCACACACTCACTGGATGAGCACCCATCACCGAGGAATGTCTACACCCTTTCAGATAAACCTGAGCTATACACTCCACAGAAGACACCCGAGCCACTATGTACATCTCTGCTACCCAGAGCTGTAACTCTTATCACCTGGTTGCCATTTGCCAGAGCACTCACTACAAATAAAAATAATCCAATCTTTATGTACTTTATGCCTAAAATAATATAAACTAGAATATTAACTGCAGAATGACAATAATTTTGTTCTAGGCTTTATGTTGTTCCCAGAATTGAAAACAGGTAGTCACATATGTAATAGATAAAAGTGATAAATTGAAACTTAATAAATCCATAGAGAAATAATTATTTAAGTTAAGAAAGCCTGGACTCGACCCTCAGTTGACTACTGTGTCTAAAGGGAAATAATCAAGAACAGGAGAACTAAGACGATCCACACTCACTGTCTGACTCTTCTAGAAGCTTGAGGCTGCTATGGGGCATGAGCAGCACTGGTTTAGGAATTGGTCTGGACCAAGCCACAACCGCCCAGCTTGAGCCTGTGCCCCTCCCTGTATATGGACCCCCTACCTATATGGTCAGGAATTACCCCCAAGCAGCCCTTCTGGATCTGAGTTGGGCATCTTATTCATCAGTAGAAAACTGCAGTAAAAAGAAGGCTAGGCTGAGGGAGGTGGAACAAGAGTCAGGCGGTAAACAAGCATGAAATTCCTGATTCTCTACCATCTTCCAATCTTATATACAGCTAACTGTTTTCCTCCTTGTCCAACTCTCTGCAGAGCCCCCTTCTGTACAAAGCTCCCCACTCTCCCTCCACTTGACTCCCCTCTACATAATTCTCCCTCCACTCTAACGCCCCTTGTTTCCAGATTTCTACCCACTGTCAGTGCTCACACATCCTTAGAGCCAGAATCCCATAAATATTGCCAGATCCTGGCCACCACTCAAGTTCCTTCTCATCACTATATGGAACCCTGATGACTTCCCATGTTTCACACCTCCTCTTCCCATCTGTGTCTCCTATGACTCCATCAAAACAATCCCATGCTTCCTCCCAAAACACTCAGGCCTCTCTTGACTCACAGAATAAACTGCTCATTGCTCTGCCAGGCAAGTAATAAAACCAAAGTGGGAGAGACAGTTGTAGAAGCATAAGTGAGGGGAATTGCACTAGTGACACCTGAGTGTCAGAACAGAGGATGCCAGCCTTTACATAAAGCTTTAGAGAGAAACAACAGAATTTTAGTATGGAACATGACACAGGAAAGCCAGAGGACAGAATTGTATAACAAACTGAAGACACATCATACCTTGGCTTCAGATTATTAGGACATAGCAGAGATGTGTTTTTTAAAAAGTTAATTTACTAAGTATGACTCTGGTGATATCCTAAAAGCAAATACCTAGAACTAGGGAGATGGCTCAGTGGGTAACTTGCTTCGTGTTCATGTTCAATTTTGAGGACCTGAGTTTGGAGCCCCAGAAACCACTTGAAATAGCTGGGTTCACATAGTGATATGCATCTGTTATCCCAGCACAGAGGCAGAGTGGAGACAGGCAGATGCCAGGACTCATTGCTCAGTCGGCAGAGCTGAAATGACAAGCTCAAGTTCCATGAGACTCTGTCATAGAAAATAAGGTAGATATTTTAACATGATGCTGCATGCTTTTAATCCCAGCACTCAGGAAGCAGAGACAGGAGAGTTCTAGGTCAATCAAGGCTACACAGTGAGATCCTGTCTCAAAGAACAAAAAGAAAAAGGCAGAGAACTATAAAAGAATGGCCCAATGTAGGCCTCTGAACTCAACATGTAGAGGCCAACACACATACACACACACACACGCACACACACACACGCACACATGCACACACGCACAGATAAATACCAATACCAAGTGCCTAAGCTAACTACAATATGTTATTGATGTCAAAAGTTTCATGAAATAAGTAAAATAATCTCTGAAGGAAAATAAAAACTTTAACTCAAAAAATTATTTCTAATGTACAAAACAAGTTATAGTATAAGATAATACAGAGAAGATCTTATTTAAATAAACAAACAAGTAGGCTGATAGAATTTATTAAATAAATCTGAGTCATACTTTTGTGAATGTTTTATAAGAACTAGAGCCAGGCAGTGGTGGTGCACATCTTTAATCTGAGCACTTGGGAGGAAAAGGCAGGTGGATTTCTAAGTTCAAGGCCATCACAGTCTACAGAGTGAGTTCCAGGATAGACAAGACTAGACAGAGTAACTCTGTCTCAAAAAAAAAAATAATAATAATAAATGAATAAATAACTGGACCTGACTGGCTCTTCTCTTCCTTTATTATGGAGTGCCTGGTGCTAACTTGGATAAGTCACCAGCATGTTTCACTGGCTTTTGCATTAACCTTCCTTATCCTGTTGACCAAGTAGCTCTCTCCTCAGGGTTTCTTCTCCTACAGAATTATTCTTGACCACCTCACTCTAATCTGATCACTGTGAACTGATGACTTATGCCAGCCTACTCACTTAGAGCTACAGCTCTTATCTACACCCTTGTGTGAAGAAAAAAGGGGGAACAACTGGAGCAACTGGTTTTCTTACCAAAGCAAAGCAATCACTTGCCAAGTACCCCCAAATGCCAGTAGAATTGAAATAGGATCCCCCTGACAGGATCAATAAGGTGGAAGCCAATGATAGAATCTCTCAAGCTCAAAACCTATGAGCTGATGCTTACCCTAATGGATCAGAAATGTGACCTTGTATTTTAAAAGCATTCCCATCCATACAACTTGGTGAATGAGTGCACTGATTTTATAACATTGTATGCTCTGGGAGAAGCCTTCTCTCTGGAGACCTTACACTCCATGTATACAGACTTTCCTCTGTGGAGATCAGGAAACACCATGGTACTAACTAGGTGAAACTCTCTTTCAGGCTTCTACAGGACTAATGAGCATGTGTTCACACAAGAGATTTGATTTCACCATTGTGTCCCCAGTTATGAAAATGTAGTTGTATGGATGATGAGCTGACTTGGCCTGACCTTAAGGAAATAGAAGCAGACATTGAGCAGATGCCAAAATAAGACCTAGAAGATAGGGAGGGGTTGCAGGCCACAGTGAGAGCAAGCTGATACAAGGGGAAATCTCATCAGAAGCAAACATCTTGTACACTGTTATAAAATGTGTAAAGTTACTTTATGGAAATCCTGGTTTTATTATCATCAAGTTCTCCCCACCCCCTCAGTTTGGTTTTTGCTTGTTTGTTGGTTTTTTTGTTTTGTTTTGTTTTTTGTTTGTTTGTTGTTTTTTTGTTTTAAATATTTTCTTTATTTACATTTCAATTGCTATCCTGAAAGTACCCTATACCCTCCCTGAACCCTGCTCCCCTACCCACCTACTCCCACTTCTTGGCCCTGACATTCCCCTGTACTGGGGCATATAAAGTTTGCAATACCAAGGGGCCTCTCTTCCCAGTGATTGCTGACTAGGCCATCTTCTGCTACATATGCAGCTAGAGACACAAGCTCTGGGGGTACTGGTTAGTTCATATTGTTTTTCCACATATAGGGTTGCAGACCCCTTCAGCTCCTTGGGTGATTTCTCTAGCTTCTCCATTGGGGACCCTGTGTTCCATGTTATAGATGACCATGAGCATCCACGTCTGTATTTGCCAGGCACTGCCATAACTTCATACGAGACAGCTATACCAGGGTCCCTTCAGCAAAATCTTGCTGGCATGTGAAATACTGTCTGGGTTTGGTGGCTGATTATGGGATGGATCCCCAGGTGGGGTAGACTCTAGATAGTCCATCCTTTCATGTTAGCTCCAAACTTTGTCTCTGTAATGCCTTTCATGGGTATTTTGTTCCCGATTCTAAGGAGGAATGAAGTATCCACACTTTGGTCTTCCCAACTTGAGCAAAAGATGTAAGTTCTCTAGTCCTATTAACTTTTAAGTGAAAGACAGGCAATCTTATTTATTCTCACAGGCCTTGTATAAGAATCATGGCACTTAGGAGTTAGTCCAAACTGACTTGACCAATCAATGGGACCATTGTTTCATGCCCAGCAGATATAGGGATGAACAAGTCAAGACTTAGAGCTCAGATGATGTGGCCAAGACATAAATTCTTCTTTCAGTCTGTCCTCTCTAATATCTTAGGGGAACTTTTCCAATGTGAAAAGACTTGGATCCTTTTCTCTATATCCTACCTCTACCTTTCTAGAGGGGCCTCCATTGTCAAAGAACATCCCTCTTTTTGGAGCATCAAAGCTGCCAACATCTTTATTCCGTATCCAGTGCAAATGTACCACTAATCCTGATGGAGAAGAGATTTCACACCTAAAAATTAACCCACCTCCTTTTGTCCTTCTCTGCAGAGTGGTTATCTGTCCATTCATGAGTCACATTGCATGGACATCACTGGGTTGGAATATGAGGCTAGGTGGATAATTTTAATAGAACTGCTCTATAACCTGGCATGGTGTCGATCCCAATAATATATATATGAAAATATTTACTAAAAGATACCTCCCCAGAAAAAATTAGTATTATACATAAGGAATGAATCTCAAGAATGGCTGGAGGCTGTGGTTCAATTTGCTAATATACTAGTGAAAAAATACTTTGTATACTTTAATTACTATGTGACTACAAAAGGAAAGAAAAACGCTGAGAACCAGTAAACTTGCATGCATTGTTTTCTTTAAGCAGACTAGTAAAGAATGAAAACAGATAGAATGAATGAGGCCATACAACAAATTTCACAGTAAATAGACAGTCCTGGAGGAAAATGACGAAGAGAGACAGAAAATGAAGAATAACTAGAAGTAGAGACAGATGACTTCACTGTGTGTCATGCCATGAAAAGCAAATGCCTTTGGGGATGGTGCTACAAGTAGGACTAAGGGGAAAAGGTCTTAAAAGAAGTCTAGGGTAAATAGAAAAGCCCTACTAACTCAGGAGTCTCTATTGAATTGACCACACTTTTCTCAAACAGGCTAAAGAAACAACTTTCAACACAACTGTTATGAACTCTGTACAGATGCCAAACCTGCTTCTCAGTAAGAAAGTCCATGGGACCCTGGCAATTAGTAAGGAGAAGTGTGAGGTATGGAAACCATCAACTTCCTTTGGAGTCTCTACTAATGAACAAAGGAAACAATAGATTGAATTTGGGAAGAAGCACAAGAAACTGTGTAATTGCATTACTGCCAGTAAGCTAAAATGGGGGAAAATATTTTTATATGCATTGGTGTTTTGCCTACATATATGTATGGGGGGAATCAGATCCTATATAACTGGAGTTACAGACAGTTGTGAACTGCTGTGTGGGTTCTGGGAATTAAACCTGGATCCTATAGAACAGCCAGCACTCTTAACTGCTGAGCCATCTGACAGAGTATCTTAATTTCAGTAAACAATATTCTTGTTAGTAATTACAAATGCCTATATCCAAAAGTGTAGACAATTCCTGGTTTGATGCCAGAGGGGTCGAGAGATATATAAGTCATAAAGTTGGATGAGTAGGGAGGTATGGAGGATCAGGGAGGAATTGGGGAAAGGGAAAAACATGATCAAAATCTATTGTATGGTTTTTTTTTCAACAAAAGAAAAGATTTCTGGTGAAATGCCAGAGGGGTCTAGATGAATATAAATTGTGATAGTGCTATAATCTGGCAAGTGTTCATGTTTGACACCCAAGGGCCAAAGGGTGAGAAGTAAAGAAAAAGATGCTAAAATTATTTGCTGAAACCTTTGTTTTAATAAGCTCTAAAGAGCACTTTAATTACCCAAGCTTCCATAGCCAGATGAGAAGTACTAAAAGGGAAGGGGCAGTGAGCAGTTAAAACTACCTGGGCATCACACTCCTGTAGTAGATGAAGGGATTTATCCTGACTTTATGACCCAGATGAACTAAGTCTTTTCAGATTTTAGAAAAGCAACTGAGGGCACCAATAATTAATTCCAAGAAGGGATAATCTCTTCTATAAATGGTGATGGAGTAAATTAATGCCTTTGCAAAGGAGTGAATATAGATTCTTATCTTCTACAGCATTTGAAACCAACTAAAGCAGATATAGTGACTCACACTTATAAACCCAGAATTTGGAAGGCTGAGGAAGGAGGCTTGGAGCATGTTCAAGGCCAACTTGTCTATATAGTGAGTTCCAAGCCTGCCAAGCCAAGGCTATATAGTTAGACCTTGTCTCCAAAAGCCTTAAAGAAAATGAATTGAAGACTTAAGTGTAAGGCCTGAAATCATAAAATTTCTAGAATAAAAAGCAGAAAGGAAGCTGACAGGAGTGTTTCTGATGAGTGTGTATGTATGTGCATGCATGCCCAAATGTGTGTACGTGCATACATGCATGGGTGTGTGTGTTTTGCTTTTTATATCACATCATGAGCTCACACTACAAGAATGAAACCTGACAAGTGGTATGACATCACATTAAAATCACATCAAAGAAAACAATCAGTGATATGAAAAGTCAGTTTCTGTTTGAAATTATGAACAAACCATATATCTGATAAGAAGTTAATACCTAAAATCTACAAGGAATGCATGTGATGAGGGGGAAGAAAGAGAGAGGGGAAAAGAGAAAGAAGGAAAAGGAGGAAAAAGAAAAGTAAGGAGAAAGATAAAGTGGAAAACAAAGGAGGAGAAGTGAATAATGGGAAACAGGTGGCAATTGCAAATGTGCCTTTAAGGGATTTGTTGTCTAGGACATTTTTCATTTTTTTGTTAAAAATTTTGATATGGGTTCTAGTATTTTATATAACAATAAAGAAAAATTAATGCTCTTAAATTAACTAAGGTTCATACTTTTGTTACATTTTATTCATTGGACAGATCCATAATGCCTTGGACCATCATTTCAATGTTATGTAGAACAGGATCTCTGTCCTAAAGTTGCCTATGCAGCCACTTAGCCATCCCTGCCCTACCATCTGAGAATCTCTGCTAAGATCTTGTCACTGTTCCCATAGTGTTGCCTGATTTATAATGTCATGGATTTGAATTTACAGGATATATGGTATTTTAGACTGACTTTTCTACTTACTCATTCTCTTACTGAATGGCAACTTTGTTGTTTCTCATTGCTAGAAATTGTAGTAAAGCAACTTCAAATACATGTGTGCAGTCTTCTGTGTGGATGTAAGTTTCCAACTCATTTGGCTAAATATCTAGGAGTGTGGCTCTGGGGAGGGGGAGTGTCTGGTCGGTTAATATTATTGTTCTTCCTATGGGTTGCAAACCCCTTCAGCTCCTTCACTCCTTCCTCTAACTCCTCCATTGGAGACCCTGTGCTCAGTCCAATGGTTAACTGCAAGCATCCTCCTCTGTTTTTGTCAGGCTCTGTCATAGCCTCTCAGGAGACAGGTATATCAGGCTCCTGTCACTGAGCACTTCTTGGCATCCAAAATAGTGTCTGGGTTTGGTGTCTGTATAATGGATGGATCCCTAAGTGGGGCAGTGTTGCAGTATAACTCTCCAACCCAGATATGCCCCGGCAATTAAAACACAACTCAGTTAATATAATTACATGCTGTGTGCCTAGATTGGGCAGATCTTCTGCTACACATCTATGAGACCCCTTAGAACTTGCATTTTCTCCAGGCCATGTGCTTCTGCTCTGCTTTTCTTCTTCCTCCTCCTTCTCTGAGTCCTCTCCCTCCTCCCATTTTCTCTTTTTCTCCCAGCTCCTTCCGCTCCACCTTCCCTTTTATCTGACCAATCACAGCTCTCCTTAATTTTACAAATTAAGGTTGGAAGGTTTACAGGAAATCATCTGAGCACTGACTCATTCCTTGTTCATGACCACTCACAGGACAACCAAATTAACATCAAATATAATTAGCCCCAGGGCAATCCACAACAGGGCAGTCTCTGGATGGCCTTTCCTTCAGTCTCTGCTCCACACATTGTCTCTGTATTTCCTCCAATGAGTATTTTGTTCCCTTTCTAAGAAGAACTGAAGCACCCACACTTTGGTCTTCCTTTTTCTTGAGCTTCATGTGGTCTGTGAATTGTATCTTGGGTATTCTGAGTTTTTAGGCTAATATCCATTTATCAGTGAGTGCATATCATGTATGTTCTTTTGTGTCTGGGTTACCTCACTCAGGATAATAATTTCTAGTTCCATCCATTTCCCTGTGAATTTCATGAAGTCATTGTTTTTAATTGCTGCATAGTACTCCGCTGTGTAAATTGTACCACATTTTCTGTATCCATTCTTCTGTTGAGGGACATCCAGGTTATTTCCAGCTTCTGGCTATTATAAATAAGGCTGCTATGAACATAGTGGAGCATGTGTCCTTGTTATATGTTGAAACATCTTTTGGGTATATACCCAGGAGTGGTATAGCTGGATACTCGGGTAATACTATGTCCAACTTTCTGAGGAACCACCAGACTGATTTCCAGAGTGGTTGTACAAGCTTGCAAATCCACCTGCAATGGAAGAGTGTTCTTCTTTCTCCACATCCTTGCCAGCATCTTCTGTCACCTGAGTTTTTGATCCTAACCATTCTGACTACTGTGAAGTGGAATCTAAGGGTCATTTTGATTTGCATTTCCCTGATAACTAAAGATGTTGAATATTTGTTTAAGTGTTTCTCAGCCAGTTGAGATTCCTTGGTTGAGAATTCTATAATTAGCTCTGTACTCCAGCTTTTAATAGGGTTATTTGGCTCTCTGGAGTCTGCCTTCATGAGTTCTTTGTGTATATTGAATATTAGCCCTCTATCAGATGTTGGGTTGGTAAATATCTTTTCTCAATCTGTGGGTTACCATTTTGTCCTATTGATAATGACCCTTGCTTTACAGAAGCTTTTCAATTTATGAGGTCCAATTTTTCAATTGTTGCTCTTAAAGAATAAGCCACTGGTGTTCTGTTCAGGAAGTTTTCCTCTGTGCCCAAGTATTCAAGGCTCTTCCCCACTTTCTCTTCTATTAGATTTAGAATATCTGGTTTAATGTGGAGGTCCTTGATCCACTTGGACTTGAGCTTTGTGCAAAGGAGATAGGTATGGGTCAATTTGCACTCTTCTACATGCAGACTGCCAGTTGAACCAGCAGCAGTTGTTGAAAATGCTGTCTTTTTTCCACTGAGTGGTTTTAGCTTCTTTGTCAAAGATCAAGCAACCATAGGTGTGTGGGTTCATTTCTGCATCTTCAATTCTATTCCATTGATTTACTTGCCTGTTTTTGTACCAATACCATGCATCTTTATACTATTGCTCTGTAATACAACGTGAGGTCCGTGATGGTGATTCCCCAGAAGGTTTTTTTATTGTTGAGAATAGTTTTTGCTATCCTAGAGGGTTTTTTTTTATTGGATATTGTCTTTATTTACATTTACATTTCAAATGTTATCCCGGATCCTGGTTTTCCCCAAAATCACCCTCCCCACTCTGCCTGCTCACCAAACGACCCACTCCTGCTTCCTAGCCCTGGCATTCCCCCACACTGGTAGCAGAGGGTGGCCTAGGTGGACATCAATGGGCCGAGAGGCCCTTGGGGTTTTTGTTATTGCAAATGAGTTTGAGAATTGCTCTTTCCACTGATGGCCGACTTAGCCATCTTCTGATTCATATGCAGCTAGAGAAACAAGCTGTGGGGGGGGGTGGTACTGGTTAGTTCATATTGTTGTTCCACCTATAGGATTGCAGATCCCTTTAGCTCCTTGGGTACTTTCTCTAGCTCTTCCATTGGGGGCCCTGTGATCCATCCAATAGCTGATTGTGAGCATTCACTTCTGTGTTTGTTAGGCCCTGGCATAGTCTCACAAGAGACAGCTATATCTGGGTCCTTTAAGCAAAATCTTGCTAGTGTATGCAATGGTTTGGAAGCTGATTATGGGATGGATCCCCGGATATGGCAGTCTCTAGATGGTCTATCCTTTCATCTCAGCTCCAAACTTTGTCTCTGTAACTCCTTCCCTGGGTGTTTTGTTTCCAATTCTAAGAAGGGGCAAAGTGTCCCCACTTTGGTCTTCATTCTTATTCAGTTTCATGCATTTAGCAAATTGTATCTTATATCTTGGGTATTCTAAGTTTCTGGGCTAATATCCACTTATCAGTGAGTACATATTGTGTGAGTTCCTTTGTGATTGGGTTACCTCACTCAGGATGATGCCCTCCAGTTCCATCCATTTGCCTAGGAATTTCATAAATTCATTCTTTTTAATAGCTGAGTAGTACTCCATTGTGTAAATGTACCACATTTTCTGTATCCATTCCTCTGTTGAGGGGCATCTGGGTTCTTTCCAGCTTCTGGCTATTATAAATAAGGCTGCTATGAGCATAGTGGAGCATGTGTCCTTCTTACCGGTTGGAACATCTTCTTTCTTTAAGGGAGTTATTTATGCCCTTCTTTTTTTATTTATGTTCTTCTTAAAGTACTCTATTCTTTGTGAAATGAGAGTTTAGATCTGAATCTTGTTTTAAGGGAGTGTTTGTGTATCCAGTACTTGCTGTGGTGGAATACCTGGGTTCTACTCTTGCCAAGTCCAATTGGTTTCTGTTGCTTATGTCCTTATGCTGAGCTCTCACCACCTAGTTATCTCTGGTATTATCTGGCCTCCCTGTATCTGACTGGAGCCTGTCGTTCCTGTGATCCTGTTATCCTGGGGAGTCAATCTAGGGTTCAAGCTGCTACTGGTGTGTGTGCTGTGTGGGATCAGGTCTCTGCTTCTTGCAGCACAGGTGAGAGTCAGAAGGCACCCTGGTATCCATCTGGGTAGGAATCTGCTTCCCTTGCTTACAGAGGTTCTAGTACTCCAGTTAGCTGGGCAGGGTTTAAGATCCCACGTATGAAGCTGGATATGTCTGAATACCTAGGGGATCAAGCTGCAAATGGGGTGTGTGCTATGAGGGATCAGATCCAGGGCCAGGTCTCTGCTCCTGGCCCCAAAGATTTTTCTTTTCTAGTTCCAAATTTTTGGTGTTCTATAGGCTTCTTGTACCTTTATGGCCATCTCTTTCTTTAGGTTCTGGAAGTTTTCTTCTATGATTTTGTTGAAGACACTTTCAGGTTATTCGAGCTGGGAAACTTCATTCTCCTCTATTTCTATTATTCCTAGATTTGGTCTTTTCATTGTGTCCTGAATTTACTGGATGCTTTGGGTTAGGAGTTTTTTACATTTTAAATTTTGACAATTGTGTCAATCTCTTCTCCAGTATCTTCTACACCTGAGATTCTCTCTTCTATCTCTTGTATTCTGTTGGTTATACTTACATCTGTAATTCCTGACCTCTTTCCTGGATTTTCCATTTCCAGGTTTGCCTCCATTTGTGTTATCTTTATTGTTTCTACTTCTACTTTTAGGCTTTGGACCACTTTATTCAATTACTTCACCTGTTTGATTGTGTTTTCCTGTATTTCCTTAAGGAACTTATTTGTTTCATCTTTAAGGGCTTCTACCTGTTTACCTGTGTTTTACTGTATTTCTTTCAATGAGTTATTTATAATCTTCTTAAATGGCTCTATTATCTTCATAAGATAGGATTTTAGGTCAGTTTCCTGATTTTCAGGTGTGTTGTTGAACTCGGAGCTTACTGTGATGGAAGAATTGGGTTCTGATGATGCCCATGTATATTGGCTTCTGTTGCTTATGGGTTTGTGCTTGCCTCTTGCCATCTGGTTATCCCTGGTGTTTGCTTGTCTGGGTGACTCTGTCTAGAGTCTGCCTCTTTTGTCCCTGGGTTGCTTCAGATCTCCTAGTAGGTCTGCAACACTGGCTGAAACAGACTACCTGTGGGGTCTTTCAATTGGGGTCTCTTCAGAGGGGCAGAGAAGCTACTGATATGTTGTCCTGACTGTAGTAGAGCTCCTGGGAGGCCTTCAGACTGTTGAGTCTTCAGAGATGCCTTCAAGCTGTTGGCCTGTGTAAAGATGTTCTCCAGGGGAGCCTACAGTCTGTGGTTTCTATTTCCCTGTGTGAGGCAGAACTTCAGGGAGGCTTTCAGTCTGACAGATCAGTTGCTCTGCCTGCAACAGAACCCCTGGAAAGTCTACAGACTGTAGTGTCTCTTGCCCAGTTGCCCAGTTGCCCTGTGTACAGAGTAGCTCCTGGGAGGCCTTCAAGTGATGATGTCTTCAGGGGGAGCAGACAAGCTGGTGATCAGTTGTTTAGTTGCCCTATGCACAGCAGATCTCCTGGGATGCCTCATGCTGTGGTGTCAGTTGCCAGACTGCTCAGATCTTCTGGGATGGATCAGGATATGGTATCTTCAGGGGAGCAGATTGGCTAGCAGCCTGCACTAGAATAAGGGAATGGGCAGAAGTGGAGTGGTATTCAGTGAGCCAGGGTCCTGGCAGGTGATAAGTCCCAAGTCCACTGGGCTCCCAGCAGCAACTCTGAGACTTGGGTTGGGGGGAGGTGGGTTCTTACCAACTGCTCTGAGTGCAGCAGATCCTCTGGATTTGCTAGGATATGGTGTCTGCACAGGCAAGCTCCAGAACAGGAGTCTCACAGAAGAGATGGTTAATTTCCTTGTGGTCACAGTAGGGGAAACTAAACAACCATGTGGTCTTCACAATAACCACTATGATGCCCAAGAGCTATGAACACATCAGTTATTTCATAAAGATCCTTGTGTTCATAATCACCAGGTAAGACAGAGGATAGCAGATTACAGCAAATCAGTTATAAGTCATTGCCCCCAAAGATATTGCCCTTTAAGCTCTGCTTATAGCAGAATTCAACCACTTCTCTACACCAAAGTTCCAAACTGGTCTTCATTCCTTCAAAAAGCAATATGGTTAAGTTCTTCATAGCAACACCCCACTCCCTGGTACCAAATTGTGTTAGTTACTTCTCTATGGATATGATAAAATACAATGACCAAGGAAAATTACAGAAGAAAGAGTTAATTTGAGTTTACAGATCCAAAAAGGATAAGAGTTTATTTGAGCAGGCAAGCATGGCAGTAAACCACAGAGAGGATTGACAAGTGAAGGAAGCTAAGAGCGCAAATCCTCAAGCAAAAACACAAAGTACTACATCCACTCCAGTAGTGACTCACATGACAGGCCTAGAAAGCCTGGAAGCAGTACCAAGGCAAAGAATTTCATGGAAACTTAGCCTCCTGGATTCTTGGCATTCCCATATGCAAGAATTTACCATGGTCTAGGAAAAAGGAGGGTTGTGGTTTTAGGAGGAAGTACAGTATTGCATTATTCATGATAAGGTCTGCTAGAGCAGAACCCCTGGTGCTAGCTTTCACAAGGCTCAAAGGAATAGCATAAATTGTGACTAGGGTGTGAAATCCTCTCCTGCCCCCTGTCAATAGCTGACTCTAGGCAGGGCTGCTTTTATTCTTTTTTTTTTTAATATTTTTATTACATATTTTCCTCAATTACATTTCCAATGCTATCCCAAAAGTCCCCCATAGCGCCCCCCACTTCCCTACCCACCCATTCCCATTCTTTTGGCCCTGCCATTCCCCTATATTGGGGCATATAAAGTTTGCAAGTCCAATGGGCCTCTCTTTCCATTGATGGCCGACTAGGCCATCTTTCGATACATATGCAGCTAGAGACAAGAGCTCCGGGGTTCTGGTTAGTACATCATGTTGTTCCAACAATAGGATTGCAGATCCCTTTAGCTCCTTGGGTACTTTCTCTAGCTTCTCCATTGGGAGCCCTGTGATACATCCAATAGCTGACTGTGAACATCCACTCCTGTGTTTGCTAGGCCCTGGCATCGTCTCACAAGAGACAGCTATATTTGGGTCCTTTCAGCAAAATCTTGCTAGTGTATGCAATGGTGTCAGCGTTTAGAAGCTGCTTATGGGATGGATCTTAACTATAAACATTGCTTGGTTTCTGCCAGTCCTTTGAAGGCATTCTTCTGTTTTGTGTCAGATAACTTCAATGCACCTTGCCTGCTGTGACGCCCTACTTCTTTGTTTTCTGCATTATATATATCTGACACTAACTTTGACAAAATTACATTCAGATACAGCACTCCCTTGTGTACATGTCTATTTGTCACTCTTTTTGTCACCAACTCCTTGCCCACCTCTCTGGAACCCTAATTTCTCCCACGGATTGAGGGGGGCCAACTGAGGCTGGTCTGTGGCAACAAAGAAGAGAATATTCTTGTTTTATCAAGACACAATCTTTCCTTGAACTTATTATAAGAATAAACTGGACTTGAATTTCACAGCTTCCCACCATGACTTTCCATGTGCTTGAATTACAGTTATGTACCACCTCACAATGATGGTTAAAATATATGACCACAGCAGGCCTCATCCTGTCAATTGTCAACCCAAGAATCTGCCACAGAATACTTGGTAAGATCACCAAGCATATGAAAATTTGGGACTATATGTTTAGTAAAATATTGTCTTAATACCAATACTCTACAATGGCATATATATATATATATATATATATATATATATATATATATATCAGAAATAAATCAATAAATTATTGTATTGTATGTTATAGAAACATGCGCACCCTAAAACCAATAGACTATAGGATTAAAAGAGAGGCATAATCTGAGTAAAGAATTGCTTTAGAAATAATTTATTTTTTATATTAAAAAGGCAGCACGGGGGCAAGCAGCATGAATGAGCATGTTGAAAGGTGCATAGAAGGTGTAGAGGTCTCTACCTCTGGACAAGTAGGAAGGCCAAGGACATTATAAACACAGCTCAAGTGAGTCTAGCCAAGATGATAGGGGGAAAGCCTCAGGACATCATGTACTTCCTGGAGCACTGAGTCAAATTTAGTAAACCACTTTATGGTGAAATGTTTCCATGAACAGCAGACCCTGAAGGAGCACATGATTGACCATCACAGTCCTGAGGAGGGGACCAGGCCTCATTTTATCACTTGCACAATAGAACATGACTCCATCCAGCTGCCCCTGAAGCACCTAATAGAAGGACAAATGACAGAGGTCACTTTGACACTTTTGTGTCAAAGGTGAATGGGCAGGCAGAGGTGAGGCTGTTAGCCCCATCACAAGCCTTATAACCATCATAATGGCCCATAACAAGACCAGTGTCATTATGCTTGTCTCAGGGATCAGTTGACACATTAAGGCATAGAACCAGATCCTGGCTGTTTCCAGGCTGCCCCAAGTCCTCATGAACACAGATACTGTTGGGGCACTGGGAAGAAGGGAGTGGATATAGATGACTTAGGTGTGGACTTTCTGACCATCATGGGGCACAAGTTCTATGGTTCCAGGATTGGTGCTCTGTTTGTACAAGAGATCAGTAAAGTTAACCCCTTGGACCCCATCTGTTTGGAGGTGAACAAGAGAAGAATTTCAGGCCAGGGACTGAGAGCACGCCCATGTTTGATGGCCTTGGGAAGGCTGCTAATCTGGTAAGTGAAAACTGTCAGGTTTATGAAACCCTCATGTCTGGGGTTATCTAGAGGAGAGGCTGGAGGCTGAATTTGGTAAGGAAATCCATCTGAACAGCTGGATTAGAGGAGAGACTTCTAAACACCTGAAAGTTTTACATCCAGCGGATCCAGCTCCAAGGGTATGTGCTGCTTGCACAGTGCCAGACACTACTGACCAATGTGGGAGCTTCACGTCACTCAGATCATGAAGACCAGCCATCTCTGGTGGTACTGAGTTGTGGTATCCCCATGGATATGGCCCAGAATGCAATCAGGCTTAGTGTAGGCCACAGTTAAGTGGTTATCATCACACAGGACCTAAAGCATGCCATGGGTAGCAGCTACTCTTTCCCTGGCCAGCTGGACTTTGACCACTCAAACCATAGGAAAACCCTTGAGAAATCCCCTGTCCTCTAAGCTGTACCTTCTCAAGAGCTGCACTGAATCAACAGTCTTACTCTGGGGTGCAGAGTGAAGAGAGGGTGCCCATCTCGTAGAATCCCACTCCAGTCCCATCCTTACAGGCTCAGGATACCAGTTGTCACCAAAGGCTATGTGTGAATGGAAATGTTCCAAGTATCTGTCAGGAACACCTGGCCCCAGAAGTCACATTGGCCAGAAGACAAAATCCAAGTCTTTGTCCATTATGACTTAGCTGCTATTGTGAAAATAGGAAAGTTGACTTTGTCTCCACCCATGATCTCCCATATACACCTACAGGCACACACACCTCCCCAGTGCAGCCATGCCTCTCACCCCTGTCCTCAGCCTGTCTCCCCAGCCTCATGCCCTGCTCCTGGAGGATATAGTTTTTCTGTCATGTGCTTTCTCCCTCCCTTCTACTCAGGGATCCAACTCCAGCATGACTGACCAGAGACTCATGCCTGATCTCAGTCTTTGCCAAAGTGGGAAATCTGATCATTTCTCACTTAGATTCAATTTTAATTTTATTTGCAAAGGTTTCTGTCATCTTGAGGATGTATGGCACACATTTATATTTATATATAAACATTCTTCAAGAATATTTTTAGCCTGTGGGTCTATTAACCCAAGGATGACACAATGTGTGGAAACAGTTGTCAGGAATTAAATGAACTAATAAAAGATGTCTGCAATGTTTTTTTTTAAAAAGCAAAATTTTAAGTGGCATTTTAAAACTTTAAAGATAAACAATTATGCCTGAGACACATGCCATGAGACGGAGCCCACCCCTGACACTCCTGGGTGGTCCAGGACCCAGAGGTTGGTCAGTCCAGAAACCTAGGATAGAACAAAACACATCTGACAAAGAAGTCAACGAAATGATGCCTAATGATATTCTGCTATACTCATAGGCTAGTGCCTAGCCCAATTGTCATCAGAGAGGCTTCACCCAGCAACTTATGGAAACCGAAGCAGAGACCCACAGCAAATACTGGGCAGAACGTAAGAAATCCTGTGGAAGAGGAGAGAGGGAGGATTGTAGGAGCCAGAGGGGTCAAAGACACAATAAGAAAATCCACAGAATCAACTAAACTGGATCATAGGGATTCACAGAGGTAGAACTGACAACCAGGGAGCCTGCATATGACTGACCTAGGCCCTCTGCACATATGTAACAGTAGTATAGATTAGTCTTCTTGTAGGACTCCTAACAGTGTGGGAGTGAGGGCTGTCTCTAATTTTTTGCCAGCTTTTGGGACTCTTTTACTCCTACTGGGTTGCCTTGTTTAACCTTAATACGAGGGAGGTACATTTTCATACTACATCTTGATATATCATCTTTGGTTAATATCCATGGGAAGCCTGCCCTTTTCTGAATAAAAAAAGAGAAGGAGTGGGTGGGCAGAGCAAAGGGGAGGTGGGAGGAAGGACCGAGAAGAGAAGAGGGAAAGGAAACTGTAGTCATGAAGTAAATAACAACAACAGCAACAACATTAATAATAATAGAATTATTTTAGAAAGAATTAATTAAAACATGCTCACCAAGAAATTTAGTTTTCACCTTGTTAATTCATTCACAGTTCAGTTATGAGCTATCTGAATATCACACAACTCTTCAATATGTCAGGTTGTGTGTAAAGCCACTTTTCTTTCCCATAATTTTACCACAGCCCTTTTCATCTCCTTGTTTCTCAGGCTGTAGATAAGTGGATTCAGCAGAGGGGTGAGCAGAGAGTAAGCCAGTGACATCAGTTTCTTGGTGTCTGGTGAATACTTGGATTTAGGCTGCAGATAGGTCATACTGGCCGTGCCATAGAAGAGGGTGACAGAGGTGAGATGAGAGGCACATGTGGAAAAGGCCTTCTGCCTCCCTGTAGTGGATGGCATCTTCAGGATGGAGAAGAGAATTCGGATGTAAGACAAAAGAATCAGCACGAAGGGAGTCAAAATGATCAGAACAGTGCCTGTGAAGGCATAGATCTCAAAGAAAAAAATGTCTGTACATGCAAGCTCCAGTACTGCTGGGGTTTCACATGAGATGTGGTTAATTTCATTGGAACCACAGTAGGGAAAACTGAACACCCATGTGGTCTGCAAAGTAGTCATCATGGTTCCTGAGAGCCATGAGCATGTCACTAATGTCATAAAAACTCTTTTGTTTATAATCACAGGGTAGGATAGAGGATGGCAGATTGCAGCAAATCGATCATAGGCCATTGCCCCCAGGAGAAAACACTCAGTCCCACCAAAGAGAAGAATGAAGTACATCTGTGCAAAACAACCCCCAAAGGAAATGGTCGCTTTCTCACTAGTCAGGACCACCAGCATCTCAGGCATAACAGTTGTGCTGAAGCCAGTCTCCACCACAGACAAGTTCTGCAAGAACAGGTACATGGGGATATGCAGGCTCCGGTCCAGGAGGATGACAGACATAATGAGGGCATTTCCAGTCAGAGTCACCAGGTAAATAACTAAGAAAGCCCCAAACATTTGCCTTTGGAGTTCAGGATAGTTCGAAAATCCCAAGAGGATGAACTCGGCCACAGAGCTGTCATTCTGCCCCCTCATTGCTGTAGTGGAGCCCTGGGTCATTCTTAGGAACACAGTGTGTAGGAATGAAGTCACAGTCCCGGCTCTAGCTTCCATTCACTTGAAGAATTATGACAAAGCATTACAAGAAAAGACTGTCCACACAAAAATTATCTATTTTGAGTTTGGAGAATAGCTACACAAATGGATTAATGATACATAAAAGAGGAAATAACAATATGATTCTGGCTTAGAATTTAGGCTGAAAAGCATAAAATGTCATAGAACACCATATACGTTGAATTAAATCATAGTCCTAAAGTAAATAAAAATAATTTGTAATTCTATTTCTTCCCCATACTACTGTTAGAGATATATCTTTTACTTAACTGTATTACATATAAAATTTTAAAACATGGAAGATAATGTGTAGTAAAGGTAGGTTAATCATTCAGTTATAACAGTACATTTGTTCAATGTGTCATTACATTTTAAATGATTAGGGCAGTTTTGACAGGCAGTGATCAACATTCCATAGAAATGTATGGAGGGTGTTGTATATTAAATTTATCTATATTAGGTGACACCAACATGTTTGAATGAGTTTCAAGCTTCCTGGTCTCAGCCTAGGATGGAAGTGATCAATTCTCTTGAAATTTACCTAAGTGCGATTTTCATTTCTTAGGACTACATGCTGGAGTCCCTCCTTGTGACTATGATAACAAAAGAAAAGGTCCATCTAAGGGTCATTATGAAACTTTCTTCTAAACTTTCTCCCTACTCCTCATCAT
The DNA here is from genome assembly GCF_978045245.1 of Mus caroli. NCBI lineage: Eukaryota > Metazoa > Chordata > Mammalia > Rodentia > Muridae > Mus > Mus caroli. Next base: position 37,228,871 of record NW_028227263.1, on the reverse strand, counting down.
CTCTTGTGCATCTCTCCAACCTCCTCTACTTCAGGAAGTTCATGAAATCATTAATTACTTCCTCAGCAAACTCTGACCAGGGAGCTGTCATTTCCAGGCACTATATGGTCACAACTCTTCCGATAGCTTCTACAATTCAGGAAGAATTAAGGGCACTACATAAAGCAGGCATGAGCCTCTAGAAGAATGCTGCATAAGATATCCCACACACACCTCGGAACACTCTCGCCTCTACTTGTACGTTTCCTCTTATTAACAACTGTCATAGTATTTTTGTATATTAAAATCCTACCACATACAATGACACAATGATAAAGAACAAAGATTGTGTTGGTTTCTTGCCTATGTGCACAGTGCCTGCAACAGTCACAGGATCATAAGGAATATTAAAATAATGTTTGCAGGATAAAGGAACCTAGGAAAATCTAGGCTCTATCTTTAATAAAAAGGGTTGTCTAAAAGAAAGGAGAAGCCAGTACATAACAGAGTGTGGAAAGAATTGAGAAGTAATAAGATCTGGATTGGAAAATTAAATGAGGGAATCTTAGTGCATACATGACAAAGAAGGATAGCAATCCTAACCAGGGATTGTGATTTGCTCAACTCAGAAGATTCTGGGATGATGCCACAGGGTTAGAATGGAGCCTTCTGGTCTCTGTATAATGTTCTGAAATGCAGAGGACATTTACTGAGGGAGATGAGGAATCCAGAACCACAGAGAGGCACTGCCATTTGAAGGTATGTATTGTGACCTTCAGTGCAGATCTGTAGAATATTAGTAAGGAGTAGAAGGCAAGTTCATTTATTCTTGAATTGGACCATGGTCATAGGATTTAACAAATTGCCTGTATCATTTCTTATACATATTTTAGGTATCAAAAACTCCTAAAATTGGGGCTGTTAGTGAGGCAGTAGCTCAGTTGGTAATGTGCTTGCTATGAAATCATGAAAACCTAAGATTCAATCACTAAAACCCACACAAAAATGTGGGGCATGGTGATGTACACTTTTCATCTCAATTCTTGGTGGGTAGAGACAGGAATCTTCCTGGGACTCACTGGCCAGCCAGACTATTATAATCAGCAGGCCCCAAGAAACCTTGTCTCAAAAGACAAGTTCCTGCCGAGCAGTGGTGGCGCATGCCTTTAATCCCAGCACTTGGGAGGCAGAGGCAGATGGATTTCTAAGTTCAAGGCCAGCCTGGTCTACAGAGTAAGTTCCAGACAGCCAGAGCTACACAGAGAAACCCTGTCTCAAAAAAAAAAAGTTCCTAAGGAACACACATAGAACTCTGTCCTCCACATTCATGAAAGCATACTCATGCTTACAGGCACACACACACATACATACATACCTTCTACAACAGGTAATATAGTCTCTGAGAAAGTTGAAATTTTGTATGTACTCAAATCTAAATGTATGAGAGTAAGTTATTACTAATTTAATAAAAAAATATTTTATTTTAAAACCTTCATGAAACCAACTAACAATGTATAATAGAATAAAACTGTCTTTAGTAGGATGGCTACAGCAGACAATTCACAATTCACTGTGCATTTCAATATAGCTAGTAAAGGTTTGGAATGTCCCCAACACAAAGGAAAGATAATAGTCTGAAACGACAGAAATGCTAACTGCCCTGACGTGATCATAGTACATTGTACACAAGAACTGACTTGTTACTCTGTTCTTCATAAGTACATGAAAAACAAACATTTAAAACCTAAAAGCAAAAGAACTATCATGAAGGTTAAGATGAGCTGACCATAAATACTTTCTCAATTATTAAAACACTCTAACATTGTCCTAAATAATTGTAACTGGTGGTACCAGGCAAGCTCTCTTTCCTTTAAGGTTCACCTTGCATATGGAGAAAGGTAAGTATTGGCTCACTGACCTAGTATACCAGTCGGAACCTTCTAGGACATGATAGTTAGTGTATGCGAAGTATGCAAAGTACTTATTCCTGAAATCACTGTCTGTTCTCTTCTAAAAAAGAAAGCAAGAAAGGAAGGGAGGGAGGGAGAGAGAGAGAGAGAGAGAGAGAGAGAGAGAGAGAGAGAGAGAGAGAGAGAGAGAGAGAAAGAAAGAAAGAAAGAAAGAAAGAAAGAAAGAAAGAAAGAAAGAAAGAAAGAAAGAAAGAAAGAAAGAAAGAAAGAAAGAAATCAGCAGGCCTCAGAACAAAAAGTCTCTTGATCCAGGTGACTCAGCCATGCCTAGTGACCCCTGAGCACAGAGGTATCACTTGCTCATCATCTGTAGTCACCAGTAACAAGAATCATGAAGGAAACCCTCTTATAGGCACACAGCACAACTAGATGCTGCATTCTATTACCTCATGGCTGTCTCTAGGATTTTCACAAAAACATTATCAAGTCATATGCCTTGGAGACTGCCCCCTTAAAGATCTTGGAAGAGATCTGCTCATATTTAACATGATGACTTAAAAGATTATCACTTGGCCTCTTGGGTGAGAAAGCTCAAGAGAACAAGCTTAGTGGTTACTCTTCAAATGTCCCTGGGGAATAAACACCTCGTGCATGAGAGACTTGACTTCACCATGACATCTCCCTTTAGGAAATGATAATCAAAAGCAGAACACGGAAGAAAGGGGAGTAAGTGTGGCCTAGAGGAAGAGGATGTGGTTCGATAGAATGGGCAGTCTATGCAATGGTGGGAAGAAACACAGGTAGATATAAGATGCTGGGTAGGAAGTCTGCATGTCCATGTCTGTACACCCAGAACTTTCACCCATTCTAGAAGATAATGGAATCACTGAAATGCTATAGGAAAAATAATATTACAATTAAGCTCAGACATAAATCCTTGACTGATTTGATTGGCATTGAACTAAACTTCTCTGCTTCTGTCAGTTTCTCTGTAAAAGAGAACTTCTTTTAAAAAAAAAAAGATTTATTTACTTTATGTATATGAGTACACTGTTGCTCTCTTCAGACACACCAGAAGAGGGAACCGGATCCCATTACAGATGGTTGTGAGACACCATGTGGTTGCTGGGAATTGAACTCAGGACCATCGGCAAGAGTAGCCAGTGCTCTTAACTACTGAACCATCTCTCCAGTTCCCAGGAATTATGTTATTAATCTCAAAGGGCATATGACTCAGGATTTTATGTATGTGGGCTAGAGTGGTGAGAGACCATTCACTCCTCCCCAGGAGAGCTCAGAGTTGCATAAGCCTACAAAGGGGCTTTGCCAGAATTAAAGGGATGTCCACCAAGGTTCCCCTTTCTATCTCCTACCTCTGATTTTGGGAAGAGGTTTCTTTTCCAAGAAAGCTTTCCCTTCCTGAAACAATGAGACTGGATGACACTCAGATATGAGTTCATTCTGATCTGTGAAATGAACTACTTGTCTTGAAAGGCAAAGTTTTCATTTATGGAATTCACACCAAGGAAACATACATACAACATGCAGCAATTACATGTTTCAGGGACAGGAAGTACTGCCAAACACAGACTTCCATTATTCTTATCCCAAATATCTGTTAAGATCAATCTAATCTGCTATAAGTGGCTCCATGTTACATAAAACAATGGAGTCTCAAACTGAGCCATGCCTGTAGAGACTTTATTTCTACAAGTTCTGGTCAAGCAGCATTCAGCTCCATTTTAAAGATGGGATGTGACTCTTCATCTGAGCTCATGTGAAAATGGCACCTTCTGTACAGGACCAGCCACACAGCACAGGCTGATAAATGGCATTCCTGGAAGCAGAAAAAGTGCCAATCTATAAATTTACCCAGGAGAACTGATACTGTAGAGCTACCTGAATATATCTCAATTCCCATGGATACCAGACTTACAAGACCAAGAAATGGGAATGGTTTCCTCACCTGGACCTCACAGTGGACAGAACTGTGATGGAGATGGCCTCCACTGACCTGTCATCTGATCACTCTGTTTGTGCTTCAAGAACTCACTGGCAGAAAATTCTTCACTTTTTCCACAGGGGTGTGTTCAGCTTATCCTGTGCAGCTGAGGAATCTATTTAATAGCTATATGACAATCATCCTGTTTGCTTCTCTGGACCTGCCATTCACCCACCCACCCATTCCTCATCTGATCCTTCCTTTTCCCCTTTGAAGCTGAACTCAACTTCATAACTTCTCTATTAAACATATGACACTCAGGATCTCTGCTTCCTTGAGTTCTTACCTGCAGCTCTATTCTGACCTTTATTTTATCAATATTATCAATATAGGCTCTACTTACATTTCTATCCACCCTCTTCTGAAAGATTTTGAACTCTACTACAGCCTCTTAACCCTCTGAAACCATTCTATAATGGAAATACAAAGCTATAAATATATTTACTCTGTGGTGTGCAATGTATGATTTCAATATGTTCCAAAATCTTAGGAATCATATGGAAGCACCATTTCGTTTAAACTGCATCAAGTCAAAACTCAAAAAAAAAAAAATTGAGTAATAGGAAGAAAAACAAAAAAACGGCAAGCATGGAATGTTAATGTTTATCCTAATTTTGTAAAAACAAACAAACAAAAAAACATGTACACATACCAGTGTTTCCAGACCACAGGAACTGTCAGATGAAAGATGAATGAGTTTAGAAGGACATTTCCTAGGAACATAAGTAGAGAGGATCGTGGAAAGCCTTTTGAGAAGTAGTTTGTATTTCCTGCATTTCCTGCTGGGATTTCTTTTGTGATAAGTAAAGACAAGGTTTGTGAGCTAGAAAAATGAAATTAAGATATTTTTAATAGAAAAGACATTAGGAACACATCTGTAATTCCAGCATTCTGGAAGCAGAAGAATTCAAAGTCCCAGGTCAGCTTGGGCTACACAATAAAACCCTATCTGACAAAATACATGGGGGGGGGAGGTGAGGGATGGAGGAAGAGAGCAAGCTGCTGTCCTCCTGGAAATTGAACAAAAATAAATGAATGAGATACTAGAATCTAAATTTCATATTTTAATAACCAGGGTATAATTTACAATATGACAAAGATTGAGGTCAAAGAGACTGGGCAGAGAAAGGTCAGAAAATGTGAATCAAGGCCAATGAGACAAAGAAAAGAGCCTTGGTCTCTGAGCTGGGTTCTTGGAGTGGTATCCCCTGCCATCATAATCACAGACATAGAGGGTCTGGAGAGAAGCACATTACCAGACCCCACTACAGACACCCACATCTCCAAAGGGGACACAAATACAGATGTGTTTTTATTAGTCCAGGAAATTCTCAAAAGAGTTAGAATAAACTGGTCTGTCATGCTGAATGTTGAAATTAAAGGCACTTGAAAGACAGCAGGTACATGGTCACTCTGACCTTGCTGTTGACTCTCAAAGTAGGAGATGGAGTCTGAAACACGCAGCATCCTTGTTCTCAACATTGACGCTATGAAGATTTCATAAAGATGCTGTTTTTAAAAACAATCACTCCTTCTGTAATCTTCCCACATAGTCCAGATCAGTGTGGGAGTGTCGGGCTGTGCTTCCTATTTCTTCATTTCTTCCCCTAAAGTCTGTCTTGAATCACTCTAACTCTCAGGTCTGGGAAGTCCCTGTAGGGATGCCAGCAGAGCCTTCAACTCCTACATCTCATGCACACAAACCATGGCAACACCATGCCCTGGAGGGCAGAAGCCAAGGTCCTCATGTTCCAGCAAGGAGGGCTGTGTGGGAAGATGATTATAAATAAAGTTTCCCTGGACCTGTTTTGACAGAAGAGAGAAAGTAGGTGTGGATGACCACAGATCACTCAACTCCCATATACAGACACCAAACCCAGACAATATTGTAGATGCCAAAATGTGCTTGCTGACAGGAGCCTGATATAGCTGTCTCCTGAGAAGCTCTGTCAGAGCCTGAAAAATACAGAGGTGGATGCTGGCAGCCAACCATTGGACTGAGCACAGGGTCCCCAATGGAGGAGTTAGAGAAAGGACTGAAGGAGCTGAAGGGGTTTTCAACCTCACAGGAAGAACAATATCAACCAAACAGACCCCCTCCCCCAGAGCTCCCAGGTACTAAACCACCAACCAAAGAGTACACATGGAGGAACCCATGGCTTCAGCTGCATATGTAGCAGAGGATGGCCTTGTTGAACATCAATGGGAGGAGAGGCTCTTGGTCTAGAAGTTATGGATCACCTATTTCAAAGTGATAGGATTATTAACTTCCATGATGAACAGCTAGTTTTACTTCATTCATTTATTTAATTTGTTTTAGTTTATTTCTTATTAATTTTTTCAAGTTAGATACTACAATTTTGTCCCTTTCTTACAGTCTACAACTTGTGTTTCTGTATTAGATGTCCAATAGTTGTCACCTTCTCCCATTGGGAAAGGAAATACAAGATAAAACATGACCAGTTTTGAGAGAATGCAGGAAGGAATAGACTAACACACTGGAAACATGGAAGGGGGCATAAGATATAACTTGATGGATTACTCCTGAGATGGAAAAAAAACATAAAGAATGTCAAATGCTTTCATAGTTGTCCCTGCTTCCTATATGACATTCTAGGAGATGTCCATAGGATCACCAAAACCCAGCCCAGAATACAGCAAACAGAACTAGCATGGAATAAGTCAGCCAAGGAGAGTTAATCACAGCAGGTCTCCACCTTCCTTGGCTGCCTCATAATAGGTTCTGTGTCCAAGTATGCTTTTATGATCAAAGTAGGTCATGGGAAAGATGGTGTTGAGAGGTGAAGCCATTCACATCACTAGGAGATGATCTCAGGGCATATACTGCAGAGCAGACAACCAGGAGCTGGAATGTAAATGTGACAGAAACCTCTGATGCCCAAACAGACTCTCCAGAGACTGTGAATTGTACTGGGCATTGTGGTTCTTGCTGCTCCTGCAACTGTCCTGTCCAGCAAGATTCTCCTGCAGACAAACCTCTTTAGAACCAAACACTGTGTTGCCCAAATCTCTGGCTTCTCCCTAAAGGCCAGAACCACATATTACTCTTCTTTGGCACCAGCTGCTACCCAAGCTCATTCAACTTTTGATACACACACCACTTCATAGCACATGCACCTTCCCATCTGCGTGGTTAATTGTGTTCTATCTCACCACCCTGGAAGTTGAGTGTGTCAGAATAAAGGTGCAAAGCTGTCTGCTTAATCTTTATGCCATGCAGGGACAAACACTTGGCACTGTAGTTCTCAATAATGGCCCATTACACCTGGTCTATCTGCTTCTGGGTCAAGCCAATGCTCTGGTACCCACAATTCACAATCAATCTGTCCATGGGGGAATATCATTAGAGTCCTCTTCCATTTCAGCAGTGACATGGCCCACAATCTCTTCCTTACCCGCAGGACTATAAAAGAGCTGGGACCAGGAGAGGTTCTGATAGGACTAGTAGGTTTTCTGTTTCTGTCTGTTTGTTTGTTTGTATTTTACCAGAATCCAATGGAATGCAGAGGAGGTTGCAGTCTTGAATGGTCATCAGGCCATCTGGCCTACTATAGTAGACAGTAGACATTGATATTAGTGATGTGCAGAATGCTCATCAGCTGTAGGAAACCAGAGAGGATGCCGTGGAGCATAAGCCACACAAACCCAACACCAACACCATTCGCTTTAAAACAGCTAGGAGATCCAAATTCAATGTCCCATTTATGATTGTATGTAAACCCTGCTTCCTAGCAAAGGACCTGGGGCCTTCATATGTACCATGGCATGCCAAAAAGTCTGCATACAAACAAATCATAAATTCAACTTTAAATTTTTAAATACATAAGAAAAAGATGACTCATTCCATAAGGCACTCTTAGAGGAATCCAACACACAAAGATAAAATCACCAAGCATGTTAACATAAAGAATTAGATGCTTACTGAAGAATCACCTTAATGGCAACACTGTAGCAATGATCTGTATGTCAATAATAGAAAGTAGATCAATAAACTGTGATCCATGTGTTTCAGAAGCATATACCACTTAAAAACAATTGACTACAATATTGAAAGAGGAGAATGTAATATGTTTCCAAATATGAAGATATCAAGATGTCTAACAAAAAAATACTCTGTTTTCACCACCTTCAAAGTCCATAAACATATAAAGCATGATAGAAAAACACCAAGTTCCTCAACAAATCAACCTGTGTGTAAAGCCACTTTTTTTTGCCATAATTTCAACATTGCCCTTTTCATCTCTTTGTTTCTCAGGCTGTAGATAAGTGGATTTAGCAGAGGGGTGAGAAGTGTGTATGCCAGTGACATCAGTTTCTTGGTGTCTGGTGAGTACCCGGATTTGGGCTGTAGATAAGTTATACTGGCTGTGCCATAGAAAAGGGTGACAGAGGTGAGATGAGAGGCACATGTAGAAAAGGCTTTCTGCCTCCCTGTAGTGGATGGCATCTTCAGGATGGCAAAGAGAATTCGAGTATAAGACAAGAGTATCAACAGGAAGGGAACCATGACAATCAAAATGGTACCTGTGAAGGCATAGACTTCAAACAGGAAGGTGTCTGCACAGGCAAGCTCCAGAACAGGAGGAGTCTCACAGAAGAGATGGTTAATTTCCTTGTGGTCACAGTAGGGAAAGCTAAACACCCATGTGGTCTGCACAGTAGCCACCATGATCCCAGATACCCATGAGAACATAACTAATTTCACAAAGACCCTTTTGTTCATAATCACAGGGTAAGATAGAGGATGACAGATTGCAGCAAATCGATCATAAGCCATTGCCCCCAGGAGAAAACACTCAGTCCCACCAAAAAGAAGAATGAAGTACATCTGTGCAAAACAGCCCCCAAAGGAAATGGTCGCTTTCTCACTAGTCAGGACTACCAGCATCTCAGGTGTAATGGCTGCACTGAAACTCATTTCTACCACAGATAAGTTCTGCAGAAACAGATACATGGGGATGTGCAAGCTCTGGTCCAGGAAGATGACAGCAACAATGGTGGCATTTCCCATCAGGGTCACCAGATAAATAACCAGGAAAGCCCCAAACATCTGCCCTTGGAGTTCAGGGAAGGCAGAAAAGCCCAGGAGGATGAACTCGGCCACAGAGCTGTCATTCTGCCCCCTTGTTGCTGTAGTGGAGCCCTGAGCTGCTCTTAGAGGCATAAAATATAAGAATGGAGTCATGACCTCAGGTCCAGCCTGCATTCGCCCCAGGAGTTAAGGCAGACTATAATAAGGAGAGCATCTCCACAAAAACGCCCATTGTCAATTTGGATAGTAACTAGACACTTGTACTAATTAATCTTTTCAGTAAAAGAAAAACCGAAGAATTCTATATTAAAAATATATTCTGAAATATATGAAATACTGTCAATTTTCAATTCCAAGATATATAGTGTGAAAATTAAATATAATTTCAAGTAAAGATAAATTACATGTTTCTAGGTCTTTCCACAATAGGTATTATTTATTTTACATAAATTTACTTAAATTAAATACAAAATTCAAAACCCTCAAAACTAAAATGTAAAAAAGCAAATAGATTTTAAAAGCTATCCACAAAACATTTATAACCTTATATGCATATTATTAAATTATGTATTTATTGAAAGTATTTATTATATTCAAAATAAAAATGAAAGAAGTAGCTTAGACAGTTAAACTCTTCAATATTTTATAGGAACAAAGTGCATGTTTTTCAAATGTACCTTTATTAGGTGACACTCATATATTTGAATTGGTTTCAGATCTCCGCCCAAACTTGGAGCTACTAGGTTCTATTAGAATGAGCACAGATGTGTCATTTTTAGAGATAGACGTACAAGTATCTTCCTTGTGACCCTCGTAGTTTTTTCTAAGCCCATTTGAAGGTCATTATGGACTTGTGATTTGGGACTTTCTATTCAACCCTGTTTGTCACGTTCTTCCTTCTCTCGAGACCCTTATACATGCAGAAGTCCATAAAAATACTAGTTATTCTGCAAGTTCTGATTAACTATAATTTCCAAGGTTCTGTATGGCCACAAACACATTACAACCTTAAAGTCAACAGAAGCTAAGCATGCTGCATGAAATTGACATGCCCCTAACCAATATACAACAACAAACAGTCCCTCCTAGAGCCCATCCATAACTCTACATTATACTCTCACCTCTATATGACCCTGGTATTATCAACTGACATTTATTTTCATACATTAAAAACCTGACTTCTGAGGACCACAGGCCTCATCCGGCTGGATCAGCGCCAGGGTAGCGGGAGCGCAGGGTTGCCTGACACCCGCCAGCTACCCACGACCCCCCGCCGCAGGATTTTGGGACTGCTGGTGAGTGGAACACAGCTTCTGCTCCAATCCAATTGCGCGGGACCTGAGACTGCATTAGTTAGGGAAGCAGAAACCGGCCTGAGTAGGGCCACAGGCCTCACCCGGCCGGATCAGCACCAGGGTAGCGGGAGCGCAGGGTTGCCTGACACCCGCCAGCTACCCACGACCCCGCCGCAGGATTTTGGGACTGCTGGTGAGTGGAACACAGCTTCTGCTCCAATCCAATTGCGCGGGACCTGAGACTGCATTAGTTAGGGAAGCAGAAACCGGCCTGAGTAGGACCACAGGCCTCATCCTGCTGGATCAGCGCCGGGGTAGCGGGAGCGCAGGGTTGCCTGACACCCGCCAGCTACCCACGACCCCCTCCGCAGGATTTTGGGACTGCTGGTGAGTGGAACACAGCTTCTGCTCCAGTCCAATCACGCGGGACCTGAGACTGCTCGGGTTGGGGAGAGAGAAATCCGGCCTACATAGGGCCACAACCCTCTTCCGGTCAGAAAAGCACCAGGGCAGCTGGGGCGCAGGGTCTGCTGACACTCGCCAGCTACCCACAACACCCGCCACAGGATCTTAAGACTTCTGGTGAGTGGAGCACAGCTTCTGCTCCAATCCAATTGCGCGGGACCTGAGACTGCATTAGGTAGGGAAGCAGAAACCGGCCTGAGTAGGACCACAGGCCTCATCCGGCTGGATCAGCGCCGGGGTAGCGGGAGCGCAGGGTTGCCTGACACCCGCCAGCTACCCACGACCCCCGCCTCAGGATTTTGGGACTGCTGGTGAGTGGAACACAGCTTCTGCTCCAATCCAATTGCGCGGGACCTGAGACTGCATTAGTTAGGGAAGCAGAAACCGACCTGAGTAGGGCCACAGGCCTCACCCGGCCGGATCAGCGCCAGGGTAGCGGGAGCGCAGGGTTGCCTGACACCCGCCAGCTACCCAAGACCCCCCGCCGCAGGATTTTGGGACTGCTGGTGAGTGGAACACAGCTTCTGCTCCAGTCCAATCACGCGGGACCTGAGACTGCTCTGGTTGGGGAGAGAGAAATCCGGCCTACATAGGGCCACAACCCTCTTCCGGTCAGAAAAGCACCTGGGCAGCTGGGGCGCAGGGTCAGCTGACACTCATCAGCTACCCACAACACCCACCACAGGATCTTAAGACTTCTGGAGAGTGGAACACAGCTTCTGCTCCAATCCAATTGCACGCGGGACCAGAGACTGCATTAGTTAGGGAAGCAGAAAAACGGCCTGAGTAGGACCACAGGCCTCTTCCGGCTGGACCAGCACCGGGGTACCGTCAGCTACCCACGACCCCCTCCGCAGGATTTAGAGACTGCTGGTGAGTGGAACACAGCTTCTGCTCCAATCTTTAAATAGTGACAACGATAACAACTAACCCCAGAGATTACCAGATGGCGAAAGGTAAACGTAATAATCTTACTAACAGGAACCAAGACAACTCACCATCATCAGAACCCAGCACCCCCACTTCGCCCAGTCCAGGGCACCCCAACACACCGGAAAAGCTAGACACGGATTTAAAAGCATATCTCCTGATGATGATAGAGGACTTCAAGAAGGACTTTAATAACACACTTAAAGAAATGCAGGAGAACACTGATAAAAAGGCAGAAGACAATAAAGAGGAAGCACAAAAATCCCTTAAAGAATTGCAGGAGAACACTGCTAAAGAGTTACAAATCCTTAAAGAAAAACATGATAACATAATCAAACAGGTAGAAGTCCTTACAGAAAAACAGGAAAACACATCCAAACAGATGATGGAAATGAACAAAACCATACTAGACCTAAAAAGGGAAGTAGACACAATAAAGAAAACCCAAAATGAGGCAACATTGGAGATAGAAACCCTAGGAAAGAAATCTGGAACCATAGATACGAGCATCAGCAACAGAATACAAGAGATGGAAGAGAGAATCTCAGGTGCAGAAGACTCCATAGAGAACATCGGCACAACAATCAAGGAAAATGTAAAATGCAAAAAGATCCTAACTCAAAACATCCAAGAAATACAGGACATAATGAGAAGACCAAACCTACGGATAATAGGAGTGGATGAGAATGAAGATTTTCAACTCAAAGGACCAGCAAACATCTTCAACAAAATTATAGAAGAAAACTTCCCAAATCTAAAGAAAGAGATGCCCATGAACATACAAGAAGCCTACAGAACTCCAAATAGACTGGACCAGAAAAGAAATACCTCCCGACACATAATAATCAGAGCAACAAATGCTCTAAATAAAGATAGAATACTAAAAGCAGTAAGAGAAAAAGGCCAAGTAACATATAAAGGCAAGCCTATCAGAATTACACCAGACTTTTCACCAGAGACTATGAAAGCCAGAAGATCCTGGACGGATGTTATACAGACACTAAAAGAACACAAATTCCAGCCCAGGCTACTATACCCAGCCAAACTCTCAATTAACATAGATGGAGAAACCAAAGTATTCCACGACAAAACCAAATTCACACATTATCTCTCCACGAATCCAGCCCTTCAAAGGATAATAACAGAAAAAAACCAATACAAGGACAGGAACCACGCCCTAGAAACAACAAGAAGGTAATCCCTCAACAAACCTAAAAGAAGACAGCCACAAGAACAGAATGCCAACTTTAACATCAAAAATAACAGGAAACAACAATTACTTTTCCTTAATATCTCTTAATATCAATGGACTCAACTCCCCGATAAAAAGACATAGACTAACAAACTGGCTACACAAACAAGACCCAACATTTTGCTGCTTACAGGAAACTCATCTCAGAGAAAAGGATAGACACTACCTCAGAATGAAAGGCTGGAAAACAATTTTCCAAGCAAATGGCATGAAGAAACAAGCTGGAGTAGCCATTCTAATATCTGATAAGATTGACTTCCAACCCAAAGTCATTAAAAAAGACAGGGAGGGACACTTCATACTCATCAAAGGTAAAATCCTCCAAGAGGAACTATCAATCCTGAATATCTATGCTCCAAATACAAAGGCAGCCACATTCATTAAAGAAACTTTAGTAAAGCTCAAAGCACACATTGCACCTCATACAATAATAGTGGGAGACTTCAACACACCACTTTCACCAATGGACAGATCATGGAAACAGAAACTAAACAGGGACACAGTGAAACTAACAGAAATTATGAATCAAATGGATCTGGCCGATATCTACAGAACATTCTATCCTAAAACAAAAGGATATACCTTCTTCTCAGCACCTCATGGTACCTTCTCCAAAATTGACCACATAATTGGTCACAAAACAGGCCTCAACAGATATAAAAATATTGAAATTGTCCCATGCATCCTATCAGATCACCATGGACTAAGGCTGATCTTCAATAACAAAATAAATAATAGAAAGCCAACCTTCACGTGGAAACTGAACAACACTCTTCTCAATGATACCTTGGTCAAGGAAGGAATAAAGAAAGAAATTAAGGACTTTTTAGAGTTCAATGAAAATGAAGCCACAACATACCCAAACTTATGGGACGCAATGAAAGCATTTTTAAGAGGAAAACTCATAGCTCTGAGTGCCTCCAAAAGGAAACTAGAGAGAGCACACATTAGCAGCTTGACAACACACCTAAAAGCACTAGAACAAAAGGAAGCAAATTCACCCAAGAGGAGTAGACGGCAGGAAATAATCAAACTCAGGGGTGAAATCAACCAAGTGGAAACAAGAAAAACTATTCAAAGAATCAACCAATCAAGGAGCTGGTTCTTTGAGAAAATCAACAAGATAGATAAACCCTTAGCCAGACTCACTAGAGGGCACAGGGAAAACATCCTAATTAACAAAATCAGAAATGAAAAAGGAGACATAACAACAGATCCTGAAGACATCCAAAACACCATCAGATCCTTCTACCAAAGGCTATACTCAACAAAACTGGAGAACCTGGATGAAATGGACAAGTTCCTAGACAGATACCAGGTACCAAAGCTGAATCAAGATCAGGTTAATGATCTAAACAGCCCTATATCCCCCAAAGAAATAGAAGCAGTCATTAATAGTCTCCCAACTAAAAAAAGCCCAGGACCAGATGGGTTTAGTGCAGAGTTCTATCAGACCTTCAAAGAAGATCTAATCCCAGTTCTTCACAAACTATTCCACAAAATAGAAACAGAAGGTACTCTACCCAACTCATTCTATGAAGCCACAATTACTCTGATACCTAAACCACAAAAAGACCCAACAAAGATAGAAAACTTCAGACCAATATCCCTTATGAATATTGATGCAAAAATCCTCAATAAAGTTCTTGCTAACCGAATCCAAGAACACATCAAAACAATCATCCATCCTGACCAAGTAGGTTTCATCCCAGGGATGCAGGGATGGTTCAATATACGGAAATCCATCAACGTAATCCAGTTTATAAACAAACTCAAAGACAAAAACCACATGGTCATCTCCTTAGATGCGGAAAAAGCATTTGACAAGATCCAACACCCATTCATGATAAAAGTCTTGGAAAGATCAGGAATTCAAGGCCCATACCTAAACATGATAAAAGCAATCTACAGCAAACCAGTAGCCAACATCAAAGTAAATGGTGAGAAGCTTGAAGCAATCCCTCTAAAATCAGGGACTAGACAAGGCTGTCCACTTTCTCCATACCTATTCAACATTGTACTTGAAGTCCTAGCCAGAGCAATTCGACAACAAAAGGAGATCAAAGGGATACAAATTGGAAAAGATGAAGTCAAAATATCACTTTTTGCAGATGATATGATAGTATATATAAGTGACCCTAAAAATTCCACCAGAGAACTCCTAAGCCTGATAAACAGCTTCGGTGAAGTAGCTGGATATAAAATTGACTCAAACAAATCAATGGCCTTTCTCTACACAAAGAATAAACAGGCTGAGAAAGAAATTAGGGAAACAACACCCTTCTCAATAGTCACAAATAATATAAAATATCTTGGCGTGACTCTAACTAAGGAAGTGAAAGATCTGTATAATAAAAACTTCAAGTCTCTGAAGAAAGAAATTATAGAAGATCTCAGAAGATGGAAAGATCTCCCATGCTCATGGATTGGCAGGATCAACATTGTAAAAATGGCTATCTTGCCAAAAGCAATCTACAGATTCAATGCAATCCCCATCAAAATTCCAAATCAATTCTTCAACGAATTAGAAAGTGCAATCTGCAAATTCATCTGGAATAACAAAAAACCTAGGATAGCAAAAACCCTCCTCAAGGATAAAAGAACCTCTGGTGGAATCACCACGCCGGACCTAAAGCTCTACTACAGAGCAATTGTGATAAAAACTGCATGGTACTGGTATAGTGACAGACAAATAGACCAATGGAATAGAATTGAAGACCCAGAAACGAATCCACACACCTATGGTCACTTGATCTTCGACAAGGAAGCTAAAAACATCCAGTGGAAGAAAGACAGCATTTTCAACAAATGGTGCTGGCACAACTGGTTGTTAACATGTAGAAGAATGCGAATCGATCCATTCCTATCTCCTTGTACTAAGGTCAAGTCTAAGTGGATCAAGGAACTTCACATAAAACCAGAGACACTGAAACTTATAGAGGAGAAAGTGGGGAAAAGCCTTGAAGATATGGGCACAGGGGAAAAATTCCTGAATCGAACAGTAATGGCTTGTGCTGTAAGATCGAGAATTGACAAGTGGGACCTCATGAAACTACAAAGCTTCTGCAAGGCTAAAGACACCATCAATAAGACAAAAAAACCACCAACAGATTGGGAAAGGATCTTCACCTATCCTAAATCAGATAAGGGACTAATATCCAATATATATAAAGAACTCAAGAAGGTGGACTCCAGAAAGTCAAATAACCCCATTAAAAAATGGGGCTCAGAACTGAACAAAGAATTCTCACCTGAGGAATACCGAATGGCAGAGAAGCACCTGAAAAAATGTTCAACATCCTTAATCATCAGGGAAATGCAAATCAAAACAACCCTGAGATTCCACCTCACACCAGTCAGAATGGCTAAGATCAAAAATTCAGGTGACAGCAGATGCTGGCGAGGATGTGGAGAAAGTGGAACACTCCTCCATTGTTGGTGGGATTGCAAGCTAGTACAACCACTCTGGAAATCAGTCTGGCGGTTCCTCAGAAAATTGGACATAGTACTACCGGAGGATCCAGCAATACCTCTCCTGGGCATATATCCAGAAGATGTCCCAACCGGTAAAAAGGACACATGCTCCACTATGTTCATAGCAGCCCTATTTATAATAGCCAGAAGCTGGAAAGAACCCAGATGTCCCTCAACAGAGGAATGGATACAGAAATTATGGTACATTTACACAATGGAGTACTACTCAGCTATTAAAAAGAATGAATTTATGAAATTCCTAGCCAAATGGATGGACCTGGAGGGCATCATCTTGAGTGAAGTAACACAATCACAAAAGATCTCACACAATATGTATTCATTGATAAGTGGATATTAGCCCAAAACTTAGGATACCCAAGATATAAGATACAATTTGATAAACGCATGAAACTCAAGAAGAATGAAGACCAAAGTGTGGACATTGTGCACCTTCTTAGAATTGGGAACAAAACACCCAGGGAAGGAGTTACAGAGACAAAGTTCGTAGCTGTGATGAAAGGATGGACCATTTAGAGACTGCTGTATCCAGGGATCCGTCCCATAATCAGCTTCTAAACGCTGACACCATTGCATACACTAGTAAGATCTTGCTGAAAGGACCCAAATATAGCTGTCTCTTGTGAGACGATGCCGGGGCCTAGCAAACACAGGAGTGGATGTTCACAGTCAGCTATTGGATGTATCACAGGGCTCCCAATGGAGAAGCTAGAGAAAGTACCCAAGGAGCTAAAGGGATCTGCAACCCTATTGTTGGAACAACATGATGTACTAACCAGAACCCTGGAGCTCTTGTCTCTAGCTGCATATGTATCGAAAGATGGCCTAGTCGGCCATCAATGGAAAGAGAGGCCCATTGGACTTGCAAACTTTATATGCCCCAATATAGGGGAATGCCAGGGCCAAAAGAATGGGAATGGGTGGGTAGGGAAGTGGGGGGCGCTATGGGGGACTTTTGGGATAGTATTGGAAATGTAATTGAGGAAAATATGTAATAAAAATATTAAAAAAAAAAAAAAACCTGACTTCTAGAGCAGAATAAACAGAGAACTCATGTTATGTTTACATACAATGCCTACAACAATTCTTGCCTCATAAGAGATATTAATACAATATTTTGAGAACAAAAAACTTAGAAATATCTAGACTTCATCCTAAATTCATAATATGTATAAAAGTGAAGCCAGAATATATTACAGTGGGAAAACATTTGGGAAGTTTTGAGGTATGGTATGGGGGATGGGCCAAAGCAAGAGTAACAGTTCTGACCTCAGGATGCTGCAGTGGAAGACAAAGTGCAAGGAGACTGACTTCCCCTATTCATAGATCCTGATCACACCATAGGACTAGAATGGAGCTCACTGGCCTGTGTGAGATGTTCTGGAACCCAGAGCAAATTCATCAGGAGAGATGAGGAGGTCAGGACCACAGACAGACACCTTCAGCGGTAGACATACAACTTCACTGCATATCTGGAGAGCATTAGCAGAGTAAGTTCATTTATTATTGATTTGGACCATGCTTGCTTATCTAAACCTAAAGCAACCACAATGCTCACACGTACGTGGGTTTGAAAATAAGTCTCTTCAAACTGAAAAAATAGACTCTGCTGACCAAGACTCAAATTTCTTTCCAACAGCATAAATATAGCAATGTGTACTCAGGTCTAAATATATGAAACTGACTAGGTTGTGACGTTACACAGACTGATCAGGTTGTATTTAATGTATTAGGAATACACAAATGTATGCATGTGTGTAACAGCAGTTAACAAAAAAAGAGGCCATGGATTTTAGAAAGGGGAAGAAGGTGGAGTGGGGAGGGGAAGAGAGACATTATGTGAGCATATTATAATCTCAAAAAGTAAAACATGAAATAAAATTTAAAAAAAATAGAAAACCTTTATGGGACTCAGTGAAAACAGTTCATGAAATAAAATTATCTTTAATAAGTAGGAAGCCTATAACTTTCAACAATTCACTGTATATTTCAGAACAACTAATAACGATTCAAAATGTTCCCGGAGCAAACAAAAATAAGTGTCTGAGGGCTGGAGAGATGGCTCAGTAGATAAAAGTACTTGTTCCTCTTCCAGAGGACTTGGGTTTGGTTCCCAGCCTCCACATCAAAAGGGTCACAGCCACCTATCACTCCAGCTCCAGGGGATCAACATGCCTTCTGTCCTCCATGAGCACCTGCACTCATGGCCACACACACACACACACACACACAAATATGCGTACATAAAATTAAGATTAAATCTTTTTTTCTAAAAAGATATAAATATCTGAAGCAACATAAATGCCAGATGTCTTAATCTAATTCTCATACATTGCATACAACTACAGAAATGTGACTCTGTACCTCTTAGATGTGACATTACTGGGACAAATGAAAGACATACATACATACTAAAAGGCCAAATTTTCCACAAGGGGAAAAAAATGTATCATGAATATTGTGGGAATTTCCAACCCCAATAAGCCCATATGAAAAACACACAATCCAGTTATAATGATAAGCTGTGTGCCTAGATTGGGCAGATCTAGTGCTATGCTAACTTGTTCCCCAGCTATAAAACCCTTTCCTACTTGTAGTTTTTCCTGCCCATGTGGTTCTCCTCTATCATGGCTTCCTTCACCTCTTCTTCTGTCTCCCTTTCTCCAACTCCTTCTCCTCCCTTACTCTCCCAAACCTCTTGTCCCACCTTTCCCCTCCACTGCCCAATCACAGGCTCTAACCTTTATTGACCAGTTAGAATGGGGAGAAGGTTCACATGAGATCACCTGAATAAGTGAATGATTCCTCTTCAGGGGCAACCCCTCTCAAGGAAGCAGAATTAGCATCAGAATACAAATAGCATCAGGGCAACCCACAACATGTGAGTGGTCAAAAAATAACTATGAATGACCACTCGATTATTAAATTATTAACTATCTCTCCAACAGGTAATAGGTAGGTAGTTCTTTCTTTATACTTCAGCCAGCCCACTGAGAAAAGTATTGGACCAAGTGACTTAGTCAGAATCTTCTAGGATTTGATGGTTAGTTGCATGCAAAGTACTTATTCCTGAATTGATTTCTTGCCTCTCAAAAAAAGAAAAAGACATGAACATACATGAAAACAAAATTCTGCTGACGACTTAAGCAGCTGAGCTCTATGTTGTGATCCCTGAGCACTGGGGTGTCCCTTCCACGGCATCTCCAGACATCAGTGATAAGAACTGTGAAGGGAACTTTCTAACAGGCACACAACGCAAGCAGAGGCTGCACTTCCTTACCTCATGACTATCTTCCATACATTATCATCTGTTTTGATACTAATCAAAGTCCACTCACTCATAGTTTAGTGATCCAGTGCTGATTTTATAACATTAGATGATACCAGCTCCGGGCCTTAGAGAGTCGCTCCCTGAACAACTTGGAATCAACCTCATATTTGATATGATGACTCAAGGGGCCTATGATTTGGCACCTCAGAGGAGAACACTCTAGAGAACAGATGTGGGGCATCACTCCTTTGATTGTCCATGGAGAATAAGTTCTCCTTACACGAGAGATTTGAATGCACATTAGCACTTTCAGAAAGAGATGAAAGCAAAGAATGGATGATATGGTAAACAGGAAAACAGTGAGGGTTGCGATGAAAGTGTGCTCTAGAGGGAGGGGATCTGATCCAATGAACGAACGGTGTGTACAACAAGGCAGGTAAATTCAAGATTCTGAATAAAAAGCATTCAGGCTCCCATGCCCAGAACGTTATTTTTTCTAGAAGGAGAATAGAATCATTAAATTTTAAAAAGAAAAGAAAAAGAACTTCATTACACTTGGTCTCAGAAATTCTTTGTTTTTCAAATAGAATTTTTATTGATTCTTTGGGAATTTAACATCATACAACTCAGTCACACACATTCCCCAGTCCTTCCATGTCTACCCTCCCCTCACCCTGTGACAAGTCCAATTTGTGTTGTCTATATGCTTCCTGGAGTATGGTCAGATTCCCAGTGACTTCTCCCTAAAGAAAACTGAGTCCTTCTCCACCTGCATCCCCACCAGAAGCTATCAGTTGTGGAAAGCCACACTTCAGCATCCGTATTACAATGTTTAAGAGTTCTCTCTGATGGCTTCCCTTTTAGGCTATTACTTTTTGGGGGGCAGTGGGGGTGGAGTTAGGGTATGGGTTGTCACAGAAGTCTTCCATGCCCCCCTTTCTCAACTGTGTATCTGCAGTCATCAATATCACTGCCAAAGTAGCTTTCTTGCTCTTTACTGTCAACTGGATCTCAGATCAGGGCTTCCTTGCAGTTTCTAAGGGCAGTACAGACCACAAACATGGTCCCTGGCTTTAGTAAGACCACAGACAAGGCCCTCAGAGGCAGCCCAGACCACATACATCACCACGGCTTCAGGTAGCAGCATAGGCCACTCACATCAATATGGCCTGGATCTATGCTCCATGTGAAGTGGACCATGTGTCCTGAGGGAAGAGGTCTTCATTCTCAGACTTCAATCTGGGATCTCTTTCTAAATCACTCACTGTGGTAGGATGGCATCCCCAGAGGCAGCATGGCCCACAGACATCAAAATGTTTTCAGGTTGCAGCACAGACTACAGACATTCATCTGCACAAGACATGACCCAAGAACATCAACATAGCTGTGGCATAGACCACAGACATCTGCATGGTATTAGATGGTAACATGGTCTATGGAAATCAACCAGGCCCCCAGCTACATCACGATCACTGACCCTCACATGGCCCTCAGTGGTATCATGAACCACAGTGGTCCTCTAAAGAGGTCCAATCCAGAAAGTGTACCATTCCTTATCTTTGGCCTCTTTGAAGAACCAAGGTGATCCCGGGCAAGCAGCATGTTCAGGAGCTGAGTGTGAATCTTCACAAGCTCCAGCCTGCTGCACACTACTCCAATGACCATACTAGGCAAGGCCTATTCCACTGTCGACCTCATCCCTCTCTCACACCTGTCACCTCCATCATTCCTCACCTCCAATTCCACCTCTCTCCTCAGTGCATACACTGTTCTGCTCTTCCAACACACATTCATTCATCAAAGAGGCACCTGCTGGTTCACGCACCCAGGCAAAGCAGGAGTGGAAGGCTCCTTCACCCTGTCCACCCTCCCACAAGGGGGAGGGAAGTACCTTACAAATTCTTATCCTGAGAGTGCAAAGACTTAGAAAGCTTGCCTGACTGAACAGAACTTCTCTGACTAAATTTCTCTATAAAAAGAACAGTGTTAATAGTCCCATAGAGCATATATGTGAATCAGGAACTTGGGTTTCGGTTTATTCTGCCCAGAACAGTAAGAGATCATTCACTCTGCCCAGAAAAGCTTGGGTTCCACAGACCTGCTGGTGCAGTCTTTACAGAACTCTACTGATGTCCTAGCCAAGGCTGCTCTCCTCTACAGATTTCTAGCAGAATGTTCCTCCTCCAAAAGGTTCTTCCTTCCTGAAACTATAGACTGGGGATGACAGAGATATATTTTCCCAGATCTATGCTCCATGTGAAGTGGACCATGTGTCCTGAGGGAAGAGGTCTTCATTCTCAGACTTCAATCTGGGATCTCTTCCTAAATCACTCACTGTGGTAGGATGGCATACCCAGGCATGCAGCATGACTCCATAATTCTCAGGACTTTCATTATTCCTACACCACATTTTTCCATGGGAACATCTCTTCCCTAGTACACTCTACTGTTGGGAACAAGCAAACAAAATTTATCCTAACTATACACTTTTATTCTAAAATGTTTCTGCAATATTTATAAAAATCGATTCCTTTTTCAGAAAGGAAATCCCAGTAAGTTTCAAAATCACAGAAAGTATGCAAGAAACACTATGTCAGTAAAGCTGTACAAAGTCAAAATGGAAAACAAAAGGCTTAGGAGTGAGGAAAACAAGCTAAACCCAGGGTATAAATGCCCAACCCAATTTCATGAGAATACTCCACATTACACACCTGTGTTTTCAGACCACAGGAAATTTCGGAGGGGACACAAAATGAACACAAAATGACTACTTTTTAGCAATGGAATGCCACTGGAGATGAAAGCAGGCAGAACTTTGAAAGAAAGTCTGTATTTATTTCATGCATCTTGGCTTATTTTTTTTATTTTTGGAATAAATACATAAAAGGTTTATAAAAGCTGAAAAGTGAAATTCAGACTTATCTAATAGGAAAGGAATCCTGACATAAAAGAACAAATCTGTAATCTCAGCCCTTCCAAAACTGAGAAAGTAGGACACTAAGCTCAAGGCCAGCCTGGTCTACACAGTGAAACCTCATATGAAAAATGCCAGCCTGGGCTACACCTGATCTGAAAACACTGAGAAACAAAAAGGCAAGGAGAAAATGTCACTGTACCACTAGACACTATCCAAGTAATCAGAAACAGGAATTTAAACTTCAGTTTTTAAAATCCCAAGGCATCACTTAAACATTATAGGAGATATAGTAAGGACAAGAAAAGTGGGGGTAGGGCAGTTGGAAGGGACACACCAAGCCCAACTGAGACCAAGACAAGAAAAGCCTTGTTCTCTGAGCTGGGTTCTCAGAGTGGTATCCCTGCCATCAGTGTCAGAGATCCAGAGGGCCCGTAGAGAAGCACATTACCAGACCCCATCACAGACACCCCCACCTGCAGGGGGTGCACAAATACAGATGTTTTTGTATTAGTCTAGGAAATTGTCAAAGATGTTAGAATAAGCTGGTCTCTCATGATGATTACTGAAATTAAAGGCACTTGAAAACCAGCTGGTACATGGTCACTCTGAACTTCATGATGACCCTCAAAGCGGGAGATGGCATTCTCATGGGAAAGACACAAAATCCTTACTCTCGAGGATGACAGACTGATGCTAGGAGAATACCACACAGATCCTGTGTAGGCTTACATTTTTTTAAAACCTTTAAAAAAAATCACTACTTCTGTAGTCTTCCCACATAATCCATTTACTTCTTCACAACTCACTGTTTCCAGTCCAAACCAGTATGGAAGTGATGGGCTGTGCTTCATTTCTTCTCTCTAAAATCTATCTTGAATCACTCTAACTCTCAGGTCTGGGAAGTCCCTGTGGGGATGCCAGCAGAGCCTTCAACTCCTACATCTCACGCACACCAAACCATGGCAACACCATGCCCTGGAGGGCAGAAGCCATGACCTCTTGTTCCAGCAAGGAGGGCTGTGTGGGAAGATGATTATAAAGTTTCCCTGGACCTGTTTTGACAGAAGAGAGAAAGTAGGTGTGGATGACCACAAATCACTCAACTCTACTCTATTGTAGTTTCAGGGAAGCCTGCATGAGTGAGACCTTGTGTTCTGTGAGCTCCAGTGTTCTGACAGCAGGAGAGCAGAGGAGGAGAGAAAACTCCTCTTCAGTCAGAAGATGAAATCTGTATCATGGGGCAACATGTTTCAAGCTTCAGAGTGTGTGCACACTACCTGAGCTCTGTACATGAAGTACAGATTGGAGTCATGAAATCTGCCTGGCACAACACTGAGCGCCAAGTTTGTGAGGAACGTTTCTGCATGTCCTGAGTCACTCCTGCTCATAGGGAAATGTGGGTCCTCTTGTCCAGACAAACACCACAGACAAACAAATGCTTAAGGGAAAACATGGCAGCTGACCCAAAGAGATCCCACACTGTAGTAACAGTGTTCTAAGTTATCAAAGTACACACTTAGGATTATATATATTTTTAAAATACCAAAAGTAATCTAGTCTGTGATTATAATCTGAGAATCTAGGAATTGAAATGCACTTTTAATCTTTCTTGGAATGGGTTTTCTCTGTAGATAAATCTCACCATACTATTGGTCTCCTCATGTTCTAAACAGGAGTGAAGCTCAGTGGGGATCTACATCAGCCTGAACTAAGCAAATATATGTGTACAGCAATTCTGCTATAATGTTCTTGCTCGTTTTGTAGTACTAGGATTAAACTCAGGGCCTAGTGCATGTTAAACAAGCATTCTACCATTGAGGGAAATCCTCAGACTTTGTATTCTCGGGATGAGTCTCATTCTGTATAAATCCCACAGTGCTATGGCACACAAGTACCCCAGGCTGAGCTTGAATTCGGGGTTCTTCTGCATTGTCTTTAGCAATGCTGGGATTAAAAGCATTAAGCACTTCAGCCAGCATCTCTAACACCTACTTAAGTATGTAAATACAAAATAATACATCTCCTCAGTCATTCTTGAGGAATGTATCACATAAAAATAAAACTATGAAGAATAAATGGAAATCAGTGGCTGGCATGGGCACCTCTAGGATATTCCAGAGACTTGGACTGGGGAGGCTACCAGAAGTCTATGGGGGTGACTTTAGCTGAGATTCCAAGCAGTGGGGATATGGTATTCGAAGAGGGTACCTCCTGTAATCAGGCTGGACACCAATGGGGAAATAATGACTCCAACCCACCCACAAAATTCTTGACACAAAATTTGTCCTGACTATAAGAAATGCAGGGACTTCAGTTCCCTTCCATGGATCTACCTGCCTGTCTCGGTACCAATACCCTGTAGGGGTTTTTGTTTGTTTGTTTGTTTGTTTGTTTGTTTGTTTTTTAATTGCTAAGTAATTCAGCTTGAGGTCATGGATGTTGACTCCCCCAGAAGTTCTTTTATTGTTGAGAAGAGTTTTTGCTATCCTGGGATTTTTGTTATTCCAGCTGAATTTGAGAATTTCTCCTTCTATTTCTGTAAAAAATGAGTTGAAATTTTGATGGGGGATTGCATTAAATCTGTACATTGCTTTTGGTAAGATGGCCATTTTTGCTATGTTGTTAATCTTGCCGATCCATGAGCATCAACTGGCAGTCAGCATGTAGATGAATGCAAATAGATCTATTCTTATCTCATTGTACAAAACTCAAGTCCAAGTGGATCGAGGACCTCCACATAAAACCAGATACACTCAATCTAATAGAAGAGAAAGTGGGAAAGAGCCTCAAACATATCAGCACAGGGAAAATTTTCCTGAACAGAACACCAAAGGCTCAGGCTCTAAGATCAAAAATTGACAAATGAGACCTCATAAAATGAAAAGCTTCTATAAGGCAAAAGACACTGTAAATAGGACTAAATACAACCTACAGATTAGGAAAAGATCTTTACTAACCCTGCATTTGAAAGAGGGCTAACATCCAAACTATACAAAGAACTCAAGAAATTAGACTCCAGAGAACCAAATAACCCTACTAAAATGGGGTAGAGAGAATTTTCAACTAAACAGCTTAACAAAAAAAAATTTCAATTGAGGAATGTCGAATGGTCAAGAAGCACCTAAAGAAATGTTCAACGTCCTTAGTCATCAGGGAAATGCAAATCAAAACAACCCTGAGAATACACCTCACACTAGTCAAAACAGCTAAAATCAAAAACTCAGGTGACAGCAGATGCTGGCAAGGATGGGGAGAAAGAAAAACACTCCTCCATCACTGGTGGGATTACAAGCTTGTAAAACAATCTGGCAGTTCCTTAGAAAATTGGAAATAGTTCTACCTGAAGATCCAGCTATACAACTACTGGGCATATACCCAAAAGATGCTCCAAAATATATCAAGGATACATGCTCCACTATGTTCATAGCAGCCTTGTTTATAATACCCAGAAGCTAGAAACAACCCAGATACCCCTCAGTGAAAAAATGGATACAGAAAATATGGTACATTTACACAATGGAGTACTAATCAGCTATTAAAAACAAGGACTTCATGAAATTCACAGGCAAATGAATGGAACTAGAAAATATCATCCTGAGTGAGGTAATCCAGAAACAATAGAACACATATGGTATGTACTCACTAATAAGTGGATATTAACATAAGAGCTCAGAAAACCCATAAAACCAACCATATGAAGCTTAAGAAGATGGAAGACCAAAGTGTGGATGCTTCAGATGGCATTATCTGGCATCAATGGGAGGGGATGCCCTTAGTCCCATAGAGAATTGATGACTCAGCATAGGGGAATAATAGAAAGGTAAGACTGAAGTTGGTGCGTGGGTGGAGGAGCACCCTCATATAGTCAAAGGGAAAGGGAAATGGGATGGAGGGTTTGTGGAGGGGGAAATCGGGAAAAGGACAACATTTAAAATGTAAATAAATGAAATAACCAATAAAAGTTGAGTAATGTTCAAAAAAGAAAAAGAGAAAAGAAAAAAAATGCAGGAGCAAAGATGAAACAGTTTGAGTGCCTTGCCATCCCAAGGGCAAGCACTAATAATGATACTTTGTTATGCTTGCAGGCAGGAGCCTAGCATAACTATTCTCTGAGAGGCTCCACACAGCAGCTGACTGAAACACATACAGAGGCCCACAGACAGACATTGGTCAGATCTTAGGGAGTCTTATAAAAGAGTTGGAGGAAGGATCAAGGGTCCTGGAGGGGATAGGAACTCCACAGAAAAACCAATAAAGTCAATCAACCTGGACCCTTGGGGGCTCTTGGAGACTGAACCTCCAACCAAAGAACATACATGGGCTGGACCTAGGGCCCCCACAGTTATAAAAGAGGTATGTAGTTTGGTCTTCATGTGGGTCCTCCAACAACAGTAGTGGGGGACATCCCAAAAGCAGTTGCTTGTCTCTGAATTCTAACTGGGCTGCCTTGTCTGGCCTCGGTGGGAGAGGATGCACCTATCCCTGAAATGACATGATAAGCCAGGGTGCGGGGATACCCTGTCTCAGAGAAGAAGGAGACAGAGGAATGGGAAGAAACTGTGTGAGGGAGAATTGGGGACAGTGATTGGGATGCAAAGTAAATTAATTTGGAAAAATAAATAGAAATCATCAGACATATGAACATTAGGAACTAGATGTTTATTGAAACATTTGTCTTAATGGCAATGCTATAGCAATTATCAGTACATCGATAGTAGAAAGTAGATCAGTAAACTGTGAGATGTGTTTCAGAAGCATATACCTCTTAAAAACAATTGTGTAAAGTATTTTTTAAAAGTATGTGATATGTTTTCAAACATGGAGATATCAAGATGGAAAACATACTCTTACCAAGAAATGTACTCTGTCTTCACAGTCTCCAAAATTCATAAAGTTCAAAAGCACGATAGAAAAACACCAACACAGGGCCCCCAGTGGAGAAGCTGGAGAAAGCACCTAAGGAGCTGAAGGGGTCTGCAACCCTATAGGTGGAACAACAATATGTACTAACCAGTACCCCCAGAGCTCGTATCTCTAGCTGCATATGTAGCAGAAGATGGCCTAGTCGGCCATCACTGGAAAGAGAGGCCCCTTGGTATTGCAAACTTTATATGCCCCAATACAGGGGAATGCCAGGGCCAAGAGGCAGGAGTGGGTGGGTAGGGGAGCAAGGCAGAGGGAGGGTATAGGGAACTTTTGGGATAGCAATTGAAATGTATATAAAAAAATCTAATAGAAAGAAAGAAAGAAAGAAAGAAAGAAAGAAAGAAAGAAAGAAAGAAAGAAAGAAAGAAAGAAAGAAAGAAAGAAAGAAAGGATGGAAGGAAGAAAATCACCAAGTTTCTCAACAAATCAACCTGTGTGTAAAGTCACTTTTCTTTGCCATAATTTTATCACAGCTCTTTTCATCTCCTTGTTTCGCAGGCTGTAGATAACTGGATTCAGCAGAGGGGTGAGAAGTGTGTATGCCAGTGACATCAGTTTCTTGGTGTCTGGTGAGTACCCGGATTTGGGCTGTAGATAAGTTATACTGGCTGTGCCATAGAAGAGGATGACAGAGGTGAGATGAGAGGCACACGTAGAAAAGGCTTTCTGCCTCCCTGTAGTAGATGGCATCTTCAGGATGGAGAAGAGAATTCGAGTATAAGACAAAAGTATCAAGAAGAAGGGGACCATGACGATCAAAATGGTGCTTGTGAAAGCATAGACTTCAAACAGGAAGGTGTCTGCACAGGCAAGCTCCAGCACAGGAGGAATCTCACAGAAGAGATGGTTAATTTCCTTGTGGTCACAGTAGGGGAAGCTAACCACCCATGTGACTGACAAAGCAGCTGTCAGGATACTCAAGATCCATGGACACATCACCAATTTCACAAAGGTCCTTTTGCTCATAATCACTGGGTAGGTCAGAGGGTGGCAGATTGCAGCAAATCGGTCATAAGCCATTACCCCCAGGAGAAAACACTCAGTCGCACCAAAGAGAAGAATGAAATACATCTGCACAAAACAGCCACCAAAGGAAATGGTCCCTTTCTCTCTAGTCAGGACT
Source organism: Mus caroli (assembly GCF_978045245.1). Lineage (NCBI taxonomy): Eukaryota > Metazoa > Chordata > Mammalia > Rodentia > Muridae > Mus > Mus caroli. The sequence continues at coordinate 37,200,256 of NW_028227263.1, read as the reverse complement.
ACCAGTATTTCAGGTGTGATGACTGTGCTGAAACAGAGGTCTACTAAAGATAAATTCTGCAGAAACAAATACATGGGGATGTGCAGACTCTGGTCCAGGAAGATGATGGTGATAATGATGGCATTTCCCAACACAGTCACCAGATAAATAACTAGGAAAGCCCCAAACATCTGACCTTGAAGTTCAGGATAGTTAGAAAATCCCAAGAGGATGAATTCAAATACAGAGCTGTGATTTTGCCTCCTCATCACAATAGCAGAGCCCTTTGTTGGTCTTAGGGAAACAGCACAGATGAGATGAAGTCACAGAGCAGGAGCTGAGCTCAAATTCAGAGTTCTTGGCAGAAATTGTAAAGGCATGCTCATTTTGACAGAGGTTCAGACTAGCAGTTTTGAAGAATGGACAATAAATTGTAACAATGAATCTAAAACACAAAAAGAAAAGTTACAATGTTGGCTCAGAAATCCTTTAATTAATATAAAATATGGCTGAAAAAATGATTCAGCTAGTAAAAGCACTTGCCTCACAGCCTAACTTCAGTTACATCCCTTGAACCAACAATTTAAAAAAGAGTTTGATAAAAATGAAATAGTACATCTGTCATCCCAGTGCTCCTATGCCAAGATGAGAGTAAGCCGCAAAGCCAAGGGAAATACCCATAAGCTCAAGGTTAGTCTGAAGAGTATGGGGCAACAGAATCAAAGTAGATCATCCTTAATACAGTGGACAGAAGAAAGCATTCCGAAAAGTCACCTGACCTCCACAAAATCTCCATGGCAAATGTATACACACACACACACACACACACTCACATACACACTCACACTCTCTCTCACACACACATACACACTATGTAATAATAATAATAATAATAATTTTAAAGCTAAAACATTGACTACTAAAAGAATAGTCTTTGGAAATATTTTCTATGTAGCAAAAAATTAACCAAACCCATTCTTAGGACAAACACAAGCATTGTGTTATTGAGAATCCATCGTTCATTACTCTGATGCATGCATCTGTGTTATTTTTAATTGTATACTTGTATATGAATTTTAAATAAAGACTTTCAAGTTAGGCAAATAGTAAAAAATACAAACAAATTAAAACATTGATAATTTAACATGAAAATATATTCATAAATATTTTTATAAATACTAAAGTACATAGCACAGTTATTTAACTGTGTTAAGAATGAAGAAAATCAAAAAGAGGGAAGAAGAACGGGTAGATACTTCATTCCTCCTTAGAAAACGGAACAAAATACCTATGAAAGCAGTTACAGAGACAAAGTTTGGAGCTAAGACAAAAGGATGGACTATCCAGAGACTACCCCACCCGGAATCCATCCCATAATCAGCCACCAAACCCAGACACTATTGCATATGCCAGCAAGATTTTGCTGAAGGGACCCTGGTATAGCTGTCTCGTATGAGGCTATGCCAGTGCCTGGCAAATACAGAAGTAGATGCTCACAGTCATATATAACATACAACACAGGACCTCCAATGAAGAACCTAGAAAAGCACCCAAGGAGCTGAAGTGGTCTGCAACCCCATAGGTGGAACAACAATATGAACTAACCAGTACCCCCAGAGCTCGTGTCACTAGCTGCATATGTAGCAGAAGATGGCCTAATCGGCCATCACTGGGAAGAGAGGCCCCTTGGTCTTGCAAACTTTATATGCCACAGTACAGGGGAACGCCAGAGCCAAGAAGTGGGTGTGGGTGGGTAGGGGATCAGGGTGGGAGGAGGGTATAGGGAACTTTCAGGATAGCATTTGAAATGTATATAAAGAACATATCTAATTTAAAAAGAATGAAAAATAAACCATATATACCTGAATAAATATACCATATCCCAAAAAAATGTGATTTGATGATAAAGTGACCCCAAAGGAACATAAATCAAAAGGCTTCCAGAATATTTCTTTGGTTTCTGGTCCAGGTGAACCGAATTTACTGAAATTTGCCCCAGTGAGAAATTTTAGAAACCAATTTTCTATCATTGATTTTTGAGATCAGAAAATGACTTTAGAAAATACCATGTAGGACCATTCTGAATCTATGACTCACTTGCTCCCTTTAAAAGAAAATACAGCTATACTTGGAGTTTGTGTCACACACTCACTGGATGAGCACCCATCACCGAGGAATGTCTACACCCTTTCAGATAAACCTGAGCTATACACTCCACAGAAGACACCCGAGCCACTCTGTACATCTCTGCTACCCAGAGCTGTAACTCTTATCACCTGGCTGCCATTTGCCAGAGCACTCACTACAAATAAAAATAATCCAGTCTTTATGTACTTTATGCCTAAAATAATATAAACTAGAATATAAACTGCAGGATGACAATAATTTTGTTCTAGACTTTGTGTTGTTCCCAGAATTGAAAACAGGTAGCCACATACGACATAATAGATAAAAGAGATAAATTGAAACTTAATAAATCCATGGAGGAATAATTATTTAAGTTAAGAAAGCCTGGACTCGACCCTCAGTTGACTACTGTGTCTAAAGGGAAATAATCAAGAACAGGAGAACTAAGACGATCCACACTCACTGTCTGACTCTTCTAGAAGCTTGAGGCTGCTATGGGGCATGAGCAGCACTGGTTTAGGAATTGGTCTGGACCAAGCCACAACCGCCCAGCTTGAGCCTGTGCCCCTCCCTGTATGTGGACCCCCTAAGTGTATGGTCAGGAATTACCCCCAAGCAGCCCTTCTGGATCTGAGCTGGACATCTTATTCATCAGTAGAAAACTGCAGTAAAAAGAAGGCTAGGCTGAGGGAGGTGGAACAAGAGTCAGGCGGTAAACAAGCTTGAAATTCCTGGTTCTCTACCATCTTCCAATCTTACATACAGCTAACTGTTTTCCTCCTTGTCCAACTCTCTGCAGAGCCCCCTTCTGTACAAAGCTCCCCACTCTCCCTCCACTTGACTCCCCTCTACCTAATTCTCCCTCCACTCTAACGCCCCTTGTTTCCAGATTTCTCCCCACTGTCAGTACTCACACATCCTTAGAGCCAGAATCCCATAAACATTGACAAATCCTGGCCACCACTCAAGTTCATTCTTATCAGTATATGGAACCCTGATGACTTCCCATGTTTCACACCTCCTCTTCCCATCTGTGTCTCCTATGACTCCATCAAAACAATCCCATGCTTCCTCCCAAAACACTCAGGCCTCTCTTGACTCACAGAATAAAATGCTCATTTCTCTGCCAGGCATGTAACAAAACAAGAGTGGGAGAGAGAGTTTTAGAAGCATAAGTGAGGGGAATGCACTCTAGTGACACCTGAGTGTCAGAACAGAGGATGCCAACCTTTACATAAAGCTTTAGAGAGAAACAACAGAATTTTAGTATGGAACATGACACAGGAAAGCCAGAGGACAGAATTGTATAACAAACTGAAGATACATGATACCTTGGGTTCATGTTATTAGGACATGACAGAGTTGGTTTTTCTTTTTAAAGTTGATTTACTAAGTATGATTCTGGGGATATCCTAAAAGCAAATACCTAGGACTAGGAAGATGGCTCAGTGGGTAACTTGCTTCGTGTTCAGGTTCAATTTTGAGGACCTGAGTTTGGAGCCCCAGAAACCACTTGAAATAGCTGGGTTCACATAGTGATATGCATCTGTTATCCCAGCACAGAGGCAGAGTGGAGACAGGCAGATGCCAGGACTCACTGCTCAGTCGGCAGAGCTGAAATGACAAGCTCAAATTCCATGAGACTCATAGAAAATAAGGTAGATATCTTAACATGATGCTGCATGCGTTTAATCCCAGCACTCAGGAAGCAGAGAAAGGAGAGTTCTAGGTCAATCAGGGCTACACAGTGAGATCCTGTCTCAAAGAACAAAAAGAAAAAGGCAGAGAACTATAAAAGAAGCTGCCCAATGTCGGCCTCTGAACTTTACATGTAGAGGCCAACACACATACATACACACACACACACACACACACACACACATACCAATACCAAATGTCTGAGCTAACTACAATATGTTATTGATGTAAAAAGTTTCATAAAATAAGTAAAATAATCTCTGAAGGAAAAATAAAACTTTAACTCAAAAACAAAATTTCTATTGTACAAAACAAGTTATAGTATAAGATAATTAGAGAGGATCTTATTTAACTAAACAAACAAGTAGGCTGATAAAATTTATTAAATAAATCTAAGTCACACATTTGTGAATGTTTTATAAGAACTAGAGCCAGGCAGTGGTGGTGCACACCTTTAATCCTAGCACTTGGGAGGCAGAGGGAGGTGAATTTCTAAGTTTGAGGCCATCCTGGACTACAGAGTGAATTCCAGGACAGCCAAGACTAGATAAAGAAACCCTGTCTCAAAAAGAACCAAATAAATAAATAAATAAATAAATAAATAAATAAATAAATAAATAACTGGACCCAACCGGTCCTTCTCCTCCTTTATTATGAAGTGCCTGGTGCTAACTTGGATAACTCACCAGCATGTTTCACTGGCTTTTGCATTAACTTTCCTTATCCTATTGACCAAGTAGCTCTCTCCTCAGGGTTTCCTCTCCTACAGAATTGTTCTTGACCACCTCACTCTGATCTGATCACTGTGAACTGATGACTTATGCCAGCCTACTCCCTTAGAGCTACAGCTGTTATCTACACCTTTGTGTGAAGAAGAAAGGGGGAGCAACTGGAGCAACTGGTTTTCTTACTGAAGCAGAGTGATCACTTGCCAAGTACCCCCCAAAGGCCAGTAGAATTGAAATAGGATCCCCCTGACAGGATCAATAAGGTGGAAGCCAATGATAGAATCTCTCAAGCACAATCTTTAGCTCAAAACCTATGAGCTGATGCTTACCCTAATGGATCAGAAATGTGACCTCGTATTTTAAAAGCATTCCCATCCATACAACTTGGTGAATGAGTGCACTGATTTTATAACATTGTGTGCTCTGGGAGAAGCCTTCTCTCTGGAGACCTTACACTCCATGTATACAGACTTTCCTCTGTGGAGATCAAGAAACACTAAGGTACTAACTAGGTGAAACTCTCTTCCAGGATTCTACAGAGACTAATGAGCATGTCCTCACACAAGAGATTTGATTTCACCATTGTGTCCCCAGTTATGAAAATGTAATTGTGTGAGTGATGAGCAACTTGGCCTGGCCTTAAAGAAATAAAACCAGACATTGAAATGATGCTAAAAATAAGAATGAAAAGATAGGGAGGGGTTGCAGGCCACAGTGAGAGCAAGCTGATACAAGGGAAAAATCTCATCAGAAGCAAACATATTGTTCACTGTTATAAAATGTGTAAAGTTCCTTTATGGAAAGCATGGTTTTATTATCATCAATTTTTCAAAAAATTCTTTGAAAGCATCAAAACTTGGGTTGTGTGGGCTGGAGAGATGGCACTGATTGCTCTTTAAGAAGTCCAGAGTTCAATTACCAGCAACCACATGGTGGCTCACAACCATCTGTAATGGGATCTGATGCCCTCTCCTGGTGTATATGAAAACAGTAACAATTTACTCACATAAAAGAAATAAAATATTTTTTAAAAACTAGGGTTGTGCCCAAAAAGATGCCCCAGCAGTGATGTTACAGGGGCAAGTTCTCCACTATGTTCATAGCAGCCTTATTTGTAATAGCATGAAACTGGAAACCACAAAGATGTCCCTCAACTGAAGAATGGATACAGAAAATGTAGTTCATTTACACAATGGAATACTATTCAGCAATTAAAAACAAGGACATTGTAAATTTTGCAGGCAAATAGATGGAACTAGAAAATATCATGCTGAGTAAGGTAAGCCAGACCTAAAAGGACATGCATGGTATGTACTCACTGCTATGTGGATATTAGCCAAAAAGTTCAGAATGCCCATGATAAACCCAACAAACCCTAAGAAGTTAAACAAGAAGGAAGGCCCAAGTGAGGATGCTTCAATCCCACTTAGAAGGAGGCAACAAAATAATGATGGGAAACAGAGGGAACAAGCAACCTGCATGGGAGAAGGGAAAGTGGGGGGATAAGGGGGTCAAGATCAGGTGTGGTGCAGGGTGAGAAAAGAGAGAGCCCCAGAGGACCAGGAAAATGAAAGAAATATGAAGCTGCTAGAGGTGGGGAGGAGGGAAAACCTCAAGAAAATCCCAGAAACCTGGGATGGGAGAGGCTCCCAGGACACAATGTGGACGAACATAGCCAAAATGCCCAATAGTGGAGATATGGAACCTGAAGAGACAACAACCAGTAGCCAGACAGGACCCCCATGGAAGGATGGGGATACTAACCCACATACAAAATTTTTGACCCAAAATCACTCCTGTCTAAAAGAAATGTAGGGAGAAAAATGGAGCCAAGACTAAAGGCATGGCTGACTAATGACCGGCCCAATTTAGGATCCATCCCATGCACAGGCAAAAAAAACTGACCCTATTACAGAGGTTATCTTGTGCTTGCAAGCAGGAGCCTGGCATGCATGGCTGTCCTCTGAGAGGCTCTGCCAGCAGTTGACTCAGACAGACGCAGATATGCACAGCCAAGCATTGGATGGAAGTCGAGGACCCCTATGGAAGAGTTAGGGAAGGGATTAAAGGAACTGAAGGAGATGGCAATCCCAGAGGAAGATGAACAGGGTCAACTAACCTGGACCCCTGGGAGTTCCCAGAAACTGAGAAACCAACCAAAGAGCATACATGGGCCTTTGCAAAGCCCCTGGCACTTATGTAACAGGGCTGCCTTGTTTGGTCTCAGTAGGAGAGGATGCACCTAATCCTGTCCCATAGCAGGAGGATAGGAGGGAGATACCCTCTCAGAGGCAAGGGGAGGGGGGGTAAGAACTCTGTTCTGTGCGGGGGGGACAAGGAAGGGGACAACATTTGGGATATAAATAAATGAAATAATTAATAGTAAAAAGTGTGTTTCTGGTTATTTTCATAGTTGAATCTTACTATTTTGAATTTAAGACATCTATGTCTTAAATAGCATAGCAACTTGAGCAAAAGATGTAAGTTCTCTAGTCCTATTAACCTTTTAGTGAAATACAAGCAATCTTATTTATTCTCACAGGCCTTGTATAAGAATAATGAAACTTAGGAGTTAGTCCAAACTGACTTGACCAATCAATGGGACCATTGTCTCATGCCCAGCAGATATAGGGATGAACCAGTCAAGACTTAGCTTTATCCAGAGCTTAGATGATGTGACCAGAACATAAATTCTTCTTTCAGTCTCTCATCTCTAATATCTTAGAATTTTTCCAATGTTAAAAGACTTGGATCCTTTTCTCTATATCATACCTCTACCTTTCTAGAGTAGGCTCCATTGTCAAAGAACATCCCGCTTTTAGGAGCATCAAAGCTGCCAACGTCTTTATTCCATGTCCAGTGCAAATGTACCACTCATCCTGATGGAAAAGAAATTTCACGCCTAAAAATTAACCCATCTTCTTTTATCCTTCTCTGCAGAGTGGTTATATGTCCATCCGTGAGTCACATTGCATGGACATCACTGGGATGGAATATGAGGCTAGGTGTATAATTTTAATAGAACTGCTCTATAACTTGGCATGGTGTCAACCCCAACCCTGATTTAGGGTTAGAGTTAGGGTTAGGGTTATAGGAAATATTTAATACAGGAGATATTTAATATTAAATACTGGAAAATATTTAATAAAAAAGTACCTCCCCAGAAAAAATAAGTATTGTGCCTAAGGAATGGATCTCAAGAATGACTCAAGACTGTGGTTCAATTTGCTAATATCCTAGGGGAAATTCCTTTGGTTACTTGTAATCACTGTGTGACAAAAGGAAAGATAAATGCTGCAAGCCAATAAACTTGCTTCAGTTGTTTTTGTTAGGCAAACTGGTAAAGAATGGAAACTGATAGAATGAATTAGGCCATAGAATAAATCTCACAGTGAATGGACAGTCCTGGAGGACAGTGACAAAGAGAGACAGAAAATGGAGAATATCTAGAAGTAGAGACAGATGACTTCACTGTGTGTCATGCCATGCAGAGCAATGCCTTTGGGGATGGTGATACAAGTAGGACTAAGGGGGGAAGGTCTTAAAAGAAGTCTAGGGTAAATAGAAAAGCCTACTAACTCAGGAATCTCTATTGAATTGAGCACACTTTTCTCAAACAGGCTAAAGAAACAACTTTCAACACAACTGTTATGAACTCTGTACAGATGCCAAACCTGCTTCTCAGTAAGAAAGTCCATGGGACCCTGGCAATTAGTAAGGAGAAGTGTGAGCTATGGAAACCATCAACTTCCTTTGGAGTCTCTACTAATGAACAAAAGAAACAATAGATTGAATTTGGGAAGAGGCACAAGAAACTGTGTAATTGCATTACTGCCAGTGAGCTAAAATGGGGGAAAGTATTTTTATATGCATTGGTGTTTTGCCTACATATATGTATGGGGGGAATCAGATCCTATATAACTGGAGTTACAGACAGTTGTGAACTGCTGTGTGGGTTCTGGGAATTAAACCTGGATCCTATAGAACAGCCAGCACTCTTAACTGCTGAGCCATCTGACAGAGTATCTTAATTTGAATAAACAATATTCTTGTTAGTAATTACAAATGCCTATATCCAAAAGTGTAGACAATTCCTGGTTTGATGCCAGAGGGGTCGAGAGATATATAAGTCATAAAGTTGGATGAGTAGGGAGGTATGGAGGATCAGGGAGGAATTGGGGAAAGGGAAAAACATGATCAAAATCTATTGTATTTTTTTTTCAATAAAAGGAAAGATTTCTGGTGAAATGCCAGAGGGGTCTAGATGAATATAAATTGTGATAGTGCTATAATCTGGCAAGTGTTCATGTTTGACACCCAAGGGTCAAGGGGTGAGAAGTAAAGAAAAAGATGCTAAAATTATTTGCTGAAGCCTTTGTTTTAATAAGCTCTAAAGAGCACTTTAATTACCCAAGCTTCTATAGCCAGATGAAAAGTACTAAGTGGGAAGGGGCAGTGTGCAGTTAAAACTACCTGGCTATCACATTCCTGCATTAGATGAAGATATTTCTCCTGACTTTATGACCCAGATGATTTAAATCTTATTAGATTTTAGAAAAGCAGCTGAGGGCACTAAGAATAAATTCTAAGTTCTGCTCCAATCCAATTGCGCGGGACCTGAGACTTCATTAGTTAGGGAAGCAGAAACCGGCCTGAGTAGGACCACAGGCCTCATCCGGCTGGATCAGCGCCGGGGTAGCAGGAGCGCAGGGTTGCCTGACACCCGCCAGCTACCCACGACCCCCGCCGCAGGATTTTGGGACTGCTGGTGAGTGGAACACAGCTTCTGCTCCAGTCCAATCACGCAGGACCTGAGACTGCTCTGGTTGGGGAGAGAGAAATCCGGCCTACATAGGGCCACAACCCTCTTCCGGTCAGAAAAGCACCGGGGCAGCAGGGGCGCAGGGTCGGCTGACACTCACCAGCTACCCACAACACCCACCACAGGATCTTAAGACTTCTGGAGAGTGGAACACAGCTTCTGCTCCAATCCAATTGCATGCGGGACCAGAGACTGCATTAGTTAGGGAAGCAGAAAAACGGCCTGAGTAGGACCACAGGCCTCTTCCGGCTGGACCAGCACCGGGGACCGTCAGCTACCCACGACCCCCACAGCAGGATTTAGAGACTGCTGGTGAGTGGAACACAGCTTCTGCTCCAATCTTTAAACAGTGACAACGATAACAACTAACCCCAGAGATTACCAGATGGCGAAAGGTAAACGTAATAATCTTACTAACAGAAACCAAGACCACTCACCATCATCAGAACCCAGCACCCCCACTTCGCCCAGTCCAGGGCACCCCAACACACCGGAAAAGCTAGACACGGATTTAAAAGCATATCTCCTGATGATGATAGAGGACTTCAAGAAGGGCTTTAATAACACACTTAAAGAAATGCAGGAAAACACTGCTAAACAGGCAGAAAACAATAAAGAAGAAGCACAAAAATCCCTTAAAGAATTGCAGGAGAACACTGCTAAATAGTTACAAATCCTTAAAGAAAAACACGATAACATAATCAAACAGGTAGAAGTCCTTACAGAAAAACAGGAAAACACATCCAAACAGATGATGGAAATGAACAAAACCATACTAGACCTAAAAAGGGAAGTAGACACAATAAAGAAAACCCAAAATGAGGCAACACTGGAGATAGAAACCCTAGGAAAGAAATCTGGAACCATAGATACGAGCATCAGCAATAGAATACAAGAGATGGAAGAGAGAATCTCAGGTGCAGAAGATTCCATAGAGAACATCGGCACAACAATCAAGGAAAATGTAAAATGCAAAAAGATCCTAACTCAAAACATCCAAGAAATACAGGACACAATGAGAAGACCAAACCTACGGATAATAGGAGTGGATGAGAATGAAGATTTTCAACTCAAAGGACCAGCAAACATCTTCAACAAAATTATAGAAGAAAACTTCCCAAATCTAAAGAAAGAGATGCCCATGAACATACAAGAAGCCTACAGAACTCCAAATAGACTGGACCAGAAAAGAAATACCTCCCGACACATAATAATCAGAGCAACAAATGCTCTAAATAAAGATAGAATACTAAAAGCAGTAAGAGAAAAAGGCCAAGTAACATATAAAGGCAAGCCTATCAGAATTACACCAGATTTTTCACCAGAGACTATGAAAGCCAGAAGATCCTGGACGGATGTTATACAGACACTAAAAGAACACAAATTCCAGCCCAGGCTACTATACCCAGCCAAACTCTCAATTAACATAGAAGGAGAAACCAAAGTATTCCACGACAAAACCAAATTCACACATTATCTCTCCACGAATCCAGCCCTTCAAAGGATAATAACAGAAAAAAACCAATACAAGGACAGGAACCACACCATAGAAACAACAAGAAGGTAATCCCTCAACAAACCTAAAAGAAGACAGCCACAAGAACAAAATGCCAACTTTAACAACAAAAATAACAGGAAACAACAATTACTTTTCCTTAATATCTCTTAATATCAATGGACTCAACTCCCCGATAAAAAGACATAGACTAACAAACTGGCTACACAAACAAGACCCAACATTTTGCTGCTTACAGGAAACTCATCTCAGAGAAAAGGATAGACACTACCTCAGAATGAAAGGCTGGAAAACAATTTTCCAAGCAAATGGCATGAAGAAACAAGCTGGAGTAGCCATTCTAATATCTGATAAGATTGACTTCCAACCCAAAGTCATTCAAAAAGACAGGGAGGGACACTTCATACTCATCAAAGGTAAAATCCTCCAAGAGGAACTATCAATCCTGAATATCTATGCTCCAAATACAAAGGCAGCCACATTCATTAAAGAAACTTTAGTAAAGCTCAAAGCACACATTGCAACTCATACAATAATAGTGGGAGACTTCAACACACCACTTTCACCAATGGACAGATCATGGAAACAGAAACTAAACAGGGACACAGAGAAACTAAGAGAAATTATGAATCAAATGGATCTGGCAGATATCTACAGAACATTCTATCCTAAAACAAAAGGATATACCTTCTTCTCAGCACCTCATGGTACCTTCTCCAAAATTGACCACATAATTGGTCACAAAGCAGGCCTCAACAGATATAAAAATATTGAAATTGTCCCATGCATCCTATCAGATCACCATGGACTAAGGCTGATCTTCAATAACAAAATAAATAATAGAAAGCCAACCTTCACGTGGAAACTGAACAACACTCTTCTCAATGATACCTTGGTCAAGGAAGGAATAAAGAAAGAAATTAAGGACATTTAGAGTTCAATGAAAATGAAGACACAACATACCCAAACTTATGGGACGCAATGAAAGCATTTCTAAGAGGAAAACTCATAGCTCTGAGTGCCTCCAAAAGGAAACTAGAGAGAGCACACATTAGCAGCTTGACAACACACCTAAAAGCACTAGAACAAAAGGAAGCAAATTCACCCAAGAGGAGTAGACGGCAGGAAATAATCAAACTCAGGGGTGAAATCAACCAAGTGGAAACAAGAAAAACTATTCAAAGAATCAACCAATCAAGGAGCTGGTTCTTTGAGAAAATCAACAAGATAGATAAACCCTTAGCCAGACTCACTAGAGGGCACAGGGAAAGCATCCTAATTAACAAAATCAGAAATGAAAAAGGAGACATAACAACAGATCCTGAAGACATCCAAAACACCATCAGATCCTTCTAAAAAGGCTATACTCAACAAAACTGGAGAACCTGGATGAAATGGAGAAGTTCCTAGACAGATACCAGGTACCAAAGTTGAACCAAGATCAGGTTAATGATCTAAACAGCCCTATATCCCCCAAAGAAATAGAAGCAGTCATTAATAGTCTCCCAACTAAAAAAAGCCCAGGACCAGATGGGTTTAGTGCAGAGTTCTATCAGACCTTCAAAGAAGATCTAATATCAGTTCTTCACAAACTATTCCACAAAATAGAAACAGAAGGTAATCTACCCAACTCATTCTATGAAGCCACAATTACTCTGATACCTAAACCACAAAAAGACCCAACAAAGATAGAAAACTTCAGACCAATATCCCTTATGAATATTGATGCAAAAATCCTCAATAAAGTTCTTGCTAACCGAATCCAAGAACACATCAAAACAATCATCCATCCTGACCAAGTAGGTTTCATCCCAGGGATGCAGGGATGGTTCAATATATGGAAATCCATCAACGTAATCCAGTATATAAACAAACTCAAAGACAAAAACCACATGGTCATCTCCTTAGATGCGGAAAAAGCATTTGACAAGATCCAACACCCATTCATGATAAAAGTCTTGGAAAGATCAGGAATTCAAGGCCCATACTTAAACATGATAAAAGCAATCTACAGCAAACCAGTAGCCAACATCAAAGTAAATGGTGAGAAGCTTGAAGCAATCCCTCTAAAATCAGGGACTAGACAAGGCTGTCCACTTTCTCCATACCTATTCAACATTGTACTTGAAGTCCTAGCCAGAGCAATTCGACAACAAAAGGAGATCAAAGGGATACAAATTGGAAAAGATGAAGTCAAAATATCACTTTTTGCAGATGATATGATAGTATATATAAGTGACCCTAAAAATTCCACCAGAGAACTCCTAAGCCTGATAAACAGCTTTGGTGAAGTAGCTGGATATAAAATTAACTCAAACAAATCAATGGCCTTTCTCTACACAAAGAATAAACAGGCTGAGAAAGAAATTAGGGAAACAACACCCTTCTCAATAGTCACAAATAATATAAAATATCTTGGCGTGACTCTAACTAAGGAAGTGAAAGATCTGTATAATAAAAACTTCAAGTCTCTGAAGAAAGAAATTATAGAAGATCTCAGAAGATGGAAAGATCTCCCATGCTCATGGATTGGCAGGATCAACATTGTAAAAATGGCTATCTTGCCAAAAGCAATCTACAGATTCAATGCAATCCCCATCAAAATTCCAAATCAATTCTTCAACGAATTAGAAAGTGCAATCTGCAAATTCATCTGGAATAACAAAAAACCTAGGATAGCAAAAACTCTTCTCAAGGATAAAAGAACCTCTGGTGGAATCACCATGCCGGACCTAAAGCTCTACTACAGAGCAATTGTGATAAAAACTGCATGGTACTGGTATAGTGACAGACAAATAGACCAATGGAATAGAATTGAAGACCCAGAAATGAACCCACACACCTATGGTCACTTGATCTTCGACAAGGGAGCTAAAAACATCCAGTGGAAGAAAGACAGCATTTTCAACAAATGGTGCTGGCACAACTGGTTGTTAACATGTAGAAGAATGCGAATCGATCCATTCCTATCTCCTTGTACTAAGGTCAAGTCTAAGTGGATCAAGGAACTTCACATAAAACCAGAGACACTGAAACTTATAGAGGAGAAAGTGGGGAAAAGCCTTGAAGATATGGGCACAGGGGGAAAATTCTTGAATAGAACAGTAATGGCTTGTGCTGTAAGATCGAGAATTGACAAGTGGGACCTCATGAAACTGCAAAGCTTCTGCAAGGCTAAAGACACCATCAATAAGACAAAAAAACCACCAACAGATTGGGAAAGGATCTTCACCTATCCTAAATCAGATAAGGGACTAATATCCAATATATATAAAGAACTCAAGAAGGTGGACTCCAGAAAGTCAAATAACCCCATTAAAAAAATGGGGCTCAGAACTGAACAAAGAATTCTCACCTGAGGAATACCGAATGGCAGAGAAGCACCTGAAAAAATGTCCAACATCCTTAATCATCAGGGAAATGCAAATCAAAACAACCCTGAGATTCCACCTCACACCAGCCAGAATGGCTAAGATCAAAAATTCAGGTGACAGCAGATGCTGGCGAGGATGTGGAGAAAGAGGAACACTCCTCCATTGTTGGTGGGATTGCAAGCTTGTACAACCACTCTGGAAATCAGTCTGGCGGTTCCTCAGAAAATTGGACATAGTACTACCGGAGGATCCAGCAATACCTCTCCTGGGCATATATCCAGAAGATGTCCCAACCGGTAAAAAGGACACATGCTCCACTATGTTCATAGCAGCCCTATTTATAATAGCCAGAAGCTGGAAAGAACCCAGATGTCCCTCAACAGAGGAATGGATACAGAAATTATGGTACATTTACACAATGGAGTACTACTCAGCTATTAAAAAGAATGAATTTATGAAATTCCTAGCCAAATGGATGGACCTGGAGGGCATCATCTTGAGTGAAGTAACACAATCACAAAAGAACTCACACAATATGTATTCATTGATAAGTGGATATTAGCCCAAAACTTAGGATACCCAAGATATAAGATACAATTTGATAAACGCATGAAACTCAAGAAGAATGAAGACCAAAGTGTGGACACTGTGCACCTTCTTAGAATTGGGAACAAAACACCCAGGGAAGGAGTTACAGAGACAAAGTTCGTAGCTGTGATGAAAGGATGGACCATTTAGAGACTGCTGTATCCAGGGATCCGTCCCATAATCAGCTTCTAAACGCTGACACCATTGCATACACTAGCAAGATTTTGCTGAAAGGACCCAAATATAGCTGTCTCTTGTGAGACTATGCCGGGGCCTAGCAAACACAGGAGTGGATGTTCACAGTCAGCTATTGGATGTATCACAGGGCTCCCAATGGAGAAGCTAGAGAAAGTACCCAAGGAGCTAAAGGGATCTGCAACCCTATTGTTGGAACAACATGATGTACTAACCAGAACCCTGGAGCTCTTGTCTCTAGCTGCATATGTATCGAAAGATGGCCTAGTCGGCCATCAATGGAAAGAGAGGCCCATTGGACTTGCAAACTTTATATGCCCCAATATAGGGGAATGCCAGGGCCAAAAGAATGGGAATGGGTGGGTAGGGAAGTGGGGGGCGCTATGGGGGACTTTTGGGATAGTATTGGAAATGTAATTGAGGAAAATATGTAATAAAAATATTAAAAAAAAATAAAAAAAAATAAATTCTAAGAAGTGATAATCTCGTCTACAAATGATGATGGAGAAAATGAATGCCTTTGAAAAGGAGGTAATATAGATCCTTATCTTCTACACCACTTGAAATCAACTAAAGCAGATATAGTGGCTCACACTTATAATCCCAGAATTTGGAAGGCTGAGGAAGGAGGCTTGGAGCATGTTCAAGGCCAACTTGGCTATATAGTGAGTTCCGAGCCTGCCAAGCCAAAGCTATAGAGTTAGACCTTGTCTCCAAAAGCCTAAAAGAAAATGAATTGAAGACTTAAGTGTAAGGTCTGAAATTATAAAATTTCTAGAATAAAACACAGAAATAAAGCTGACAGGAGTGTTTCTGATGACAGTGTGTGTGTGTGTGTGTGTGTGTGTGTGTGTGTGTGTGTGTGTGCATGCCCAAATGTGCGTACGTGTGTGCATGCATACATGCATGGGTGTGTGTGTTCTGTTTTTTATATCACATCATGAGCTCACACTACAAGAATGAAACCTGACAAGTGGAATGACATCAATTTAAAATCATATCAAAGAAAACAATCAGTGATGTGAAAAGTCAGTTTACCATTGAAATTATGAACAAACCATATATCTGATAAGAAGTTAATACCTAAAATCTACAAGGAATGCATGTGATGAGGGGAAAAAAGAGAGGGGAAAAGAGGAAGAAGGAGAAGGAGGGAAAAGAACAGTAAGGAAGAAGAAGAAGAGGAGGAAAACAAAGGAGGAGAAGTGAATAATGGGAAACAGGTGGCAATTGCAAATGTGCCTTTAAGGGATTTGGTGTCTAGGACATTTCTGTCTTTTTTTAAATTTTTATAGGGGTTCTAGTATTTTATATATCAATAAATAAAAATTAACCTTCTTAAATTAACTAAGGTCCATACTTTTGTTACATTTTCTTCATTGGAAAGATACATAAAGTCCTGGACCATCATTCCAATGTCATGTAGAACAGGATCTCTGTACTAAAGCTGCCTATGCAGCCACTTCGCTATCCCTTCCTTGCCATCTGAGAATCTCTGTTAACTAAGATCTTGTCACTGTTCGCATAGTGTTGCCTGATTTATAATGTCATGGATTTGGGTTTACAGGATACTTGGTATTTTAGACTGACTTTTCTACTTATTCATTCACCTACTGAATGGCAACTTGGATGTTTCTCATTGCTAGAAATTGTAATAAAGCAACTACAAACACATGTGTGCAGTCTTCTGTGTGGATGTGAGTTTCCAACTCATTTGGCTAAATACCTGGGGGTGTGGCTTCTGGGCAGCATACAGGGTAAGACTACACCCCACTTTTTAAGAAATTGCCAACCCATCTTCCAGAGCATATATGCTATCTTGCATCACTCCCAGGATTTAATTTAGGTTCCTTTTGACGCAAATCCTCATTCCATGTTGTCCATCACATATATTTTAGCCTCACTTACAGGCACTTCATAATATTTTATTGTGATTTCAATTTGCAATTCTCCAGTGACACATGAAGTTGAACACCTTCAAAAGTCTATTTATCATCTCTCAACCTTAATAAAATTTCTATTCAGGTATTTTTACCCACTTTTTCAATTTTTTCCAGTGCTTAGATCATGGATTTTATGTACTTTTTAAATAGAGGGGTTTTTTTTCCTTATTATTGAGCCATTTACCCCACCTCCCTCTCCCAACATTCAGACACTCCCTCAACTACTAGGCCCCAGGACTGGGACCACAGGACCACAGCACGACCCTGAACCACACTTAGAAACTTCCAAAGTCAACCCCCTCACCTGCCTGCCCACCTTTCAGCCACCCCACCCACCACAGCAATGTGGGACTGCTTGGAGTCTAATCTCCAAATTCCAATCAGAACTTCAGCTTGGAATCCAAACTCAGAATCCAAACCAGAAATTTAGGTAGGAACTCCCAGAATCAGTCCACTGACTGAACATACTCTCAGCCTCCCTCCCTATTGTTGATCCCTGGGATCTCATGGAGCCCAATCCAGAATTTCAGTAGAGACATCCAAGTCAGTTGTCTCCTCCCTTTCCTGCTCACCTATCAGTCATCCTACTACACACTGATCTTGGACCAGTTGTAATCTGAGCCCTGGTAGCCCCAAGACTAATTAGGTCTTCAAGGATCATAATGTTAATGTTATATTTTAAAAGTCATCACTAAACACAAGGTCACCTAGGTTTTTTTTCTTATATTACCTTCTAACAGCTTTACACATTTGCATTTTATACCTAGGTTCATTTTTAGTGATTTATTTTAGTTTTCAACTGACATCATAGCAACATTTACTCTTCCCATTATGAATATAGAATAGCCCTCCATTTATTTAGACCTTTCATTTCAACATTTTTTTGTAGGTTTTCTCTCTGAGAGCTCATATATATTTCACTAAATCTATGCTTAGGTGATTCTATTCTTAGTGTTCAGGTGAATGTTGCCGTAGGAAGTCTCTTGTTTTGTTTTTTGAGACAAGGGTTCAATGTGTCAACCATGATGACCTTGTACCCTTGGGCACTGATGCTCCTCCCACGTCAGCCTCCCACATAACCAGCCCTGCAGTTATGAAATACCCTGCCTGGCCTGTTGTTGTGTTTAATTCCAAATTCCAAGTGCATATATAAGAAAGCAATGGACTCTTGCATATTAAGTTTGTCTCCTTCAGCTTAACTTATTAGTCAATTATTATACAATATCACATATAATTAACATACATAAATCACTTAGTCACTTTGGAGAAGTATTTCAAAACAAATTCTTTAGAATGTTCTGCATAGATAAACATCATCTGTGAACAAGAATGGTTTTACTTCTCCCCTCTCGGTTAGAATAATTTTTGTCTTACTGCATGACTAGGATGCAACATTGAATATTGAATAGGAGTGTTGGAGAGAACACTCTTACCTTGTTTCTGCTCTTATGGCATTTCATGTCTCAGAAATATGAATACTTTTAGCTGCTGAGATTGGCCTTAGTTACTGTTCTATTCTTGTGAAGAAACACCATGAACACAGTAACTTATTGAAGGAAGCATTTAATTGGAGGCTTGCTTACCATTTCAGAGGGCCAGTCCATGAAAATCATGGCAGGAAGCAAGGCAGTGGACAGGCAGGCATGGTACTAGAATAGTACCTGAGAGCTCACCTCACATTCCTAAGATGGAAGCATAGAGAGAAAGACTGGGCCTCGTGTGGGCTTTGACATTTCCAAAGTGAAACACTGATTCAAACAAGGATACACCTCCTAATCCTTCCCAAAGTAGGAACCAAGCATTCAAATATACAAACCCATGGGGGTCAGGCAAACCAGCACAAAGTTTCTCGGACATCCTCATCAAACTGAGGGTGTTTCCTCTGTTCCTACTCTCCTGGGAGTTTGGGGGGGGAGGGGTTGTCCCCATGGTGAGTTGGACCTAAGCCAGGGCTTCATAAATGCTTTACAAGTGACATTCCTCTGAACTCCAGCTGCTCCAGGTTTTTATTGTGAATGAATGGTGGTTCATAGTATTCTTTCTGAATACTATGATAAATAAATGATAAATACATTTGATAATATGATCACATAATTCCAAATTCCAAGGGCATATATAAGAAAGCAATGGAGACAAGCCTCTTCCAGTCAGAAAAGCACCAGGGCAGCTGGGGCGCAGGGTCGGCTGACACTCGCCAGCTAACCACAACACCCGCCACAGGATCTTAAGACTTCTGGTGAGTAGAGCACAGCTTCTGCTCCAATCCAATTGCGCGCGGGACCTGAGACTGCATTAGTTAGGGAAGCAGAAACCGGCCTGAGTAGGGCCACAGGCCTCATCTGGCCGGATCAGCACAGGGGTAGCTTGAGCCCAGGGTCGCCTGACACCCGCCAGCTACCCACGACCCCCGCCACAGGATTTTGAGACTGCTGGTGAGTGGAACACAGCTTCTGCTCCAGTCCAATCACGCGGGACCTGAGACTGCTTTGGTTGGGGAGGCAGAAATCCGGCCTACGTAGGGCCACAAGCCTCTTCCGGTCAGAAAAGCACCGGGGCAGCTGGGGCGCAGGGTCGGCTGACACTCACCAGCTACCCACCACACCCACCACAAGATCTTAAGACTTCCAGTGAGTGGAACACAGCTTCTGCTCCAATCCAATTGTGTGCAGGACCAG
Source organism: Mus caroli (assembly GCF_978045245.1). NCBI lineage: Eukaryota > Metazoa > Chordata > Mammalia > Rodentia > Muridae > Mus > Mus caroli. The sequence goes on along the minus strand of NW_028227263.1, from coordinate 37,180,611 downwards.
AGACTGCATTAGTTAGGGAAGCAGAAAACCGGCCTGAGTAGGACCACAGGCCTCTTCCGGCTGGACCAGCACCGGGGACCGTCAGCTACCCACGACACCCGCCACAGGATTTTGAGACTGCTGGTGAGTGGAACACAGCTTCTGCTCCAATCTTTAAACAGTGACAACGATAACAACTAACCCCAGAGATTACCAGATGGCGAAAGGTAAATGTAATAATCTTACTAACAGAAACCAAGACCACTCACCATCATCAGAACCCAGCACCCCCACTTCGCCCAGTCCAGGGCACCCCAACACACCAGAAAAGCTAGACACGGATCTAAAAGCATATCTCCTGATGATGGTAGAGGACTTCAAGAAGGACTTTAATAACACACTTAAAGAAATACAGGAGAACACTGCTAAATAGGTAAAAGACATTAAAGAGGAAGCACAAAAATCCCTTAAAGAATTGCAGGAGAACACTGCTAAATAGTTACAAATCCTTAAAGAAAAACAGGATAACATAATCAAACAGGTAGAAGTCCTTACAGAAAAACAGGAAAACACATCCAAACAGATGATGGAAATGAACAAATCCATACTAGACCTAAAAAGGGAAGTAGACACAATAAAGAAAACCCAAAATGAGGCAACACTGGAGATAGAAACCCTAGGAAAGAAATCTGGAACCATAGATACGAGCATCAGCAACAGAATACAAGAGATGGAAGAGAGAATCTCAGGTGCAGAAGATTCCATAGAGAACATCGGCACAACAATCAAGGAAAATGTAAAATGCAAAAAGATCCTAACTCAAAACATCCAAGAAATACAGGACACAATGAGAAGACCAAACCTACGGATAATAGGAGTGGATGAGAATGAAGATTTTCAACTCAAAGGACCAGCAAACATCTTCAAAAAAATTATAGAAGAAAACTTCCCAAATCTAAAGAAAGAGATGCCCATGAACATACAAGAAGCCTACAGAACTCCAAATAGACTGGACCAGAAAAGAAATACCTCCCGACACATAATAATCAGAGCAACAAATGCTCTAAATAAAGATAGAATACTAAAAGCAGTAAGAGAAAAAGGCCAAGTAACATATAAAGGCAAGCCTATCAGAATTACACCAGATTTTTCACCAGAGACTATGAAAGCCAGAAGATCCTGGACGGATGTTATACAGACACTAAAAGAACACAAATTCCAGCCCAGGCTACTATACCCAGCCAAACTCTCAATTAACATAGATGGAGAAACCAAAGTATTCCACAACAAAACCAAATTCACACATTATCTCTCCACGAATCCAGCCCTTCAAAGGATAATAACAGAAAAAAACCAATACAAGGACAGGAACCACGCCCTAGAAACAACAAGAAGGTAATCCCTCAACAAACCTAAAAGAAGACAGCCACAAGAACAAAATGCCAACTTTAACAACAAAAATAACAGGAAACAACAATTACTTTTCCTTAATATCTCTTAATATCAATGGACTCAACTCCCCGATAAAAAGACATAGACTAACAAACTGGCTACACAAACAAAACCCAACATTTTGCTGCTTACAGGAAACTCATCTCAGAGAAAAGGATAGACACTACCTCAGAATGAAAGGCTGGAAAACAATTTTCCAAGCAAATGGCATGAAGAAACAAGCTGGAGTAGCCATTCTAATATCTGATAAGATTGACTTCCAACCCAAAGTCATTAAAAAAGACAGGGAGGGACACTTCATACTCATTAAAGGTAAAATCCTCCAAGAGGAACTATCAATCCTGAATATCTATGCTCCAAATACAAAGGCAGCCACATTCATTAAAGAAACTTTAGTAAAGCTCAAAGCACACATTGCACCTCATACAATAATAGTGGGAGACTTCAACACACCACTTTCACCAATGGACAGATCATGGAAACAGAAACTAAACAGGGACACAGAGAAACTAAGAGAAATTATGAATCAAATGGATCTGGCAGATATCTACAGAACATTCTATCCTAAAACAAAAGGATATACCTTTTTCTCAGCAACTCATGGTACCTTCTCCAAAATTGACCACATAATTGGTCACAAAACAGGCCTCAACAGATATAAAAATATTGAAATTGTCCCATGCATCCTATCAGATCACCATGGACTAAGGCTGATCTTCAATAACAAAATAAATAATAGAAAGCCAACCTTCACGTGGAAACTGAACAACACTCTTCTCAATGATACCTTGGTCAAGGAAGGAATAAAGAAAGAAATTAAGGACTTTTTAGAGTTCAATGAAAATGAAGCCACAACATACCCAAACTTATGGGACGCAATGAAAGCATTTCTAAGAGGAAAACTCATAGCTCTAAGTGCCTCCAAAAGGAAACTAGAGAGAGCACACATTAGCAGCTTGACAACACACCTAAAAGCACTAGAACAAAAGGAAGCAAATTCACCCAAGAGGAGTAGACGGCAGGAAATAATCAAACTCAGGGGTGAAATCAACCAAGTGGAAACAAGAAAAACTATTCAAAGAATCAACCAATCAAGGAGCTGGTTCTTTGAGAAAATCAACAAGATAGATAAAACCTTAGCCAAACTCACTAGAGGGCACAGGGAAAGCATCCTAATTAACAAAATCAGAAATGAAAAATGAGACATAACAACAGATCCTGAAGACATCCAAAACACCATCAGATCCTTCTACCAAAGGCTATACTCAACAAAAATGGAGAACCTGGATGAAATGGAGAAGTTCCTAGACAGATACCAGGTACCAAAGTTGAATCAAGATCAGGTTAATGATCTAAACAGCCCTATATCCCCCAAAGACATAGAAGCAGTCATTAATAATCTCCCAACTAAAAAAAGCCCAGGACAAGATGGGTTTAGTGCAGAGTTCTATCAGACCTTCAAAGAAGATCTAATCCCAGTTCTTCACAAACTATTCCACAAAATAGAAACAGAAGGTACTCTACCCAACTCATTCTATGAAGCCACAATTACTCTGATACCTAAACCACAAAAAGACCCAACAAAGATAGAAAACTTCAGACCAATATCCCTTATGAATATTGATGCAAAAATCCTCAATAAAGTTCTTGCTAACCGAATCCAAGAACACATCAAAACAATCATCCGATCTGGCTGGATCAGCGCCAGGGTAGCGGGAGCACAGGGTTGCCTGACACCCGCCAGCTACCCACGACCCCCGCCGCAGGATTTTGGGACTGCTGGTGAGTGGAACACAGCTTCTGCTCCAATCCAATTGCGCGGGACTTGAGACTGCATTAGTTAGGGAAGCAGAAACTGGCCTGAGTAGGGCCACAGGCCACATCCAGCCGGGTAGCTGGAGCGCAGGGTTGCCTGGCACCCGCCAGCTACCCACGACCCCCGCCGCAGGATTTTGGGACTGCTGGTGAGTGGAACACAGCTTCTGCTCCAATCCAATTGCGCGGGACCTGAGACTGCATTAGTTAGGGAAGCAGAAAACCGGCCTGAGTAGGGCCACAGGCCTCATCTGGCCAGATCAGCGCCGGGGTAGCAGGAGCGCAGGGTTGCCTGACACCCGCCAGCTACCCACGACCCCCCGACGCAGGATTTTGGGACTGCTGGTGAGTGGAACACAGCTTCTGCTCCAATCCAATTGCACGGGACCTGAGACTGCATTAGTTAGGGAAGCAGAAACCGGCCTGAGTAGGGCCACAGGCCTCACCCGGCCGGATCAGCATCAGGGTAGCAGGAGCGCAGGGTTGCCTGACACCCGCCAGCTACCCACGACCCCCGCCGCAGGATTTTGGGACTGCTGGTGAGTGGAACACAGCTTCTGCTCCAGTCCAATCACGCGGGACCTGAGACTGCTCTGGTTGGGGAGAGAGAAATCCGGCCTACATAGGGCCACAACCCTCTTCCGGTCAGAAAAGCACCAGGGCAGCTGGGGCGCAGGGTCGGCTGACACTCACCAGCTACCCACAACACCCACCACAGGATCTTAAGACTTCTGGAGAGTGGAACACAGCTTCTGCTCCAATCCAATTGCACGCGGGACCAGAGACTGCATTAGGTAGGGAAGCAGAAAAACGGCCTGAGTAGGACCACAGGCCTCTTCCGGCTGGACCAGCACCGGGGTACCATCAGCTACCCACGACCCCCGCCGCAGGATTTAGAGACTGCTGGTGAGTGGAACACAGCTTCTGCTCCAATCTTTAAATAGTGACAACGATAACAACTAACCCCAGAGATTACCAGATGGCGAAAGGTAAACGTAATAATCTTACTAACAGAAACCAAGACCACTCACCATCATCAGAACCCAGCACCCCCACTTCGCCCAGTCCAGGGCACCCCAACACACCGGAAAAGCTAGACACGGATTTAAAAGCATATCTCCTGATGATGATAGAGGACTTCAAGAAGGACTTTAATAACACACTTAAAGAAATGCAGGAGAACACTGCTAAAAAGGCAGAAGACAATAAAGAGGAAGCACAAAAATCCCTTAAAGAATTGCAGGAGAACACTGCTAAAGAGTTACAAATCCTTAAAGAAAAACATGATAACATAATCAAACAGGTAGAAGTCCTTACAGAAAAACAGGAAAACACATCCAAACAGATGATGGAAATGAACAAAACCATACTAGACCTAAAAAGGGAAGTAGACACAATAAAGAAAACCCAAAATGAGGCAACACTGGAGATAGAAACCCTAGGAAAGAAATCTGGAACCATAGATACGAGCATCAGCAACAGAATACAAGAGATGGAAGAGAGAATCTCAGGTGCAGAAGATTCCATAGAGAACATCGGCACAACAATCAAGGAAAATGTAAAATGCAAAAAGATCCTAACTCAAAACATCCAAGAAATACAGGACATAATGAGAAGACCAAACCTACGGATAATAGGAGTGGATGAGAATGAAGATTTTCAACTCAAAGGACCAGCAAACATCTTCAAAAAAATTATAGAAGAAAACTTCCCAAATCTAAAGAAAGAGATGCCCATGAACATACAAGAAGCCTACAGAACTCCAAATAGACTGGACCAGAAAAGAAATACCTCCCGACACATAATAATCAGAGCAACAAATGCTCTAAATAAAGATAGAATACTAAAAGCAGTAAGAGAAAAAGGCCAAGTAACATATAAAGGCAAGCCTATCAGAATTACACCAGACTTTTCACCAGAGACTATGAAAGCCAGAAGATCCTGGACAGATGTTATACAGACACTAAAAGAACACAAATTCCAGCCCAGGCTACTATACCCAGCCAAACTCTCAATTAACATAGATGGAGAAACCAAAGTATTCCACGACAAAACCAAATTCACACATTATCTCTCCACGAATCCAGCCCTTCAAAGGATAATAACAGAAAAAAACCAATACAAGGACAGGAACCACGCCCTAGAAACAACAAGAAGGTAATCCCTCAACAAACCTAAAAGAAGACAGCCACAAGAACAAAATGCCAACTTTAACATCAAAAATAACAGGAAACAACAATTACTTTTCCTTAATATCTCTTAATATCAATGGACTCAACTCCCCGATAAAAAGACATAGACTAACAAACTGGCTACACAAACAAGACCCAACATTTTGCTGCTTACAGGAAAATCATCTCAGAGAAAAGGATAGACACTACCTCAGAATGAAAGGCTGGAAAACAATTTTCCAAGCAAATGGCATGAAGAAACAAGCTGGAGTAGCCATTCTAATATCTGATAAGATTGACTTCCAACCCAAAGTCATTAAAAAAGACAGGGAGGGACACTTCATACTCATTAAAGGTAAAATCCTCCAAGAGGAATTATCAATCCTGAATATCTATGCTCCAAATACAAAGGCAGCCACATTCATTAAAGAAACTTTAGTAAAGCTCAAAGCACACATTGCACCTCATACAATAATAGTCGGAGACTTCAACACACCACTTTCACCAATGGACAGATCATGGAAACAGAAACTAAACAGGGACACAGTGAAACTAAGAGAAATTATGAATCAAATGGATCTGGCAGATATCTACAGAACATTCTATCCTAAAACAAAAGGATATACCTTCTTCTCAGCAACTCATGGTACCTTCTCCAAAATTGACCACATAATTGGTCACAAAGCAGGCCTCAACAGATATAAAAATATTGAAATTGTCCCATGCATCCTATCAGATCACCATGGACTAAGGCTGATCTTCAATAACAGAATAAATAATAGAAAGCCAACCTTCACGTGGAAACTGAACAACACTCTTCTCAATGATACCTTGGTCAAGGAAGGAATTAAGAAAGAAATTAAGGACTTTTTAGAGTTCAATGAAAATGAAGCCACAACATACCCAAACTTATGGGACGCAATGAAAGCATTTCTAAGAGGAAAACTCATAGCTCTGAGTGCCTCCAAAAGGAAACTAGAGAGAGCACACATTAGCAGCTTGACAACACACCTAAAAGCACTAGAACAAAAGGAAGCAAATTCACCCAAGAGGAGTAGACAGCAGGAAATAATCAAACTCAGGGGTGAAATCAACCAAGTGGAAACAAGAAAAACTATTCAAAGAATCAACCAATCAAGGAGCTGGTTCTTTGAGAAAATCAACAAGATAGATAAACCCTTAGCCAGACTCACTAGAGGGCACAGGGAAAGCATCCTAATTAACAAAATCAGAAATGAAAAAGGAGACATAACAACAGATCCTGAAGACATCCAAAACACCATCAGATCCTTCTACCAAAGGCTATACTCAACAAAAATGGAGAACCTGGATGAAATGGAGAAGTTCCTAGACAGATACCAGGTACCAAAGTTGAATCAAGATCAGGTTAATGATCTAAACAGCCCTATATCCCCCAAAGAAATAGAAGCAGTCATTAATAGCCTCCCAACTAAAAAAAGCCCAGGACCAGATGGGTTTAGTGCAGAGTTCTATCAGACCTTCAAAGAAGATCTAATCCCAGTTCTTCACAAACTATTCCACAAAATAGAAACAGAAGGTACTCTACCCAACTCATTCTATGAAGCCACAATTACTCTGATACCTAAACCACAAAAAGACCCAACAAAGATAGAAAACTTCAGACCAATATCCCTTATGAATATTGATGCAAAAATCCTCAATAAAGTTCTTGCTAACCGAATCCAAGAACACATCAAAACAATCATCCATCCTGACCAAGTAGGTTTCATCCCAGGGATGCAGGGATGGTTCAATATACGGAAATCCATCAACGTAATCCAGTATATAAACAAACTCAAAGACAAAAACCACATGGTCATCTCCTTAGATGCGGAAAAAGCATTTGACAAGATCCAACACCCATTCATGATAAAAGTCTTGGAAAGATCAGGAATTCAAGGCCCATACCTAAACATGATAAAAGCAATCTACAGCAAACCAGTAGCCAACATCAAAGTAAATGGTCAGAAACTTGAAGCAATCCCTCTAAAATCAGGGACTAGACAAGGCTGTCCACTTTCTCCATACCTATTCAACATTGTACTTGAAGTCCTAGCCAGAGCAATTCGACAACAAAAGGAGATCAAAGGGATACAAATTGGCAAAGATGAAGTCAAAATATCACTCTTTGCAGATGATATGATAGTATATATAAGTGACCCTAAAAATTCCACCAGAGAACTCTAAGCCTGATGAACAGCTTCGGTGAAGTAGCTGGATATAAAATTAACTCAAACAAATCAATGGCCTTTCTCTACACAAAGAATAAACAGGCTGAGAAAGAAATTAGGGAAACAACACCCTTCTCAATAGTCACAAATAATATAAAATATCTTGGCGTGACTCTAACTAAGGAAGTGAAAGATCTGTATAATAAAAACTTCAAGTCTCTGAAGAAAGAAATTATAGAAGATCTCAGAAGATGGAAAGATCTCCCATGCTCATGGATTGGCAGGATCAACATTGTAAAAATGGCTATCTTGCCAAAAGCAATCTACAGATTCAATGCAATCCCCATCAAAATTCCAAATCAATTCTTCAACGAATTAGAAAGTGCAATCTGCAAATTCATCTGGAATAACAAAAAACCTAGGATAGCAAAAACTCTTCTCAAGGATAAAAGAACCTCTGGTGGAATCACCATGCCGGACCTAAAGCTCTACTACAGAGCAATTGTGATAAAAACTGCATGGTACTGGTATAGTGACAGACAAATAGACCAATGGAATAGAATTGAAGACCCAGAAATGAACCCACACACCTATGGTCACTTGATCTTCGACAAGGGAGCTAAAAACATCCAGTGGAAGAAAGACAGCATTTTCAACAAATGGTGCTGGCACAACTGGTTGTTAACATGTAGAAGAATGCGAATCGATCCATTCCTATCTCCTTGTACTAAGGTCAAGTCTAAGTGGATCAAGGAACTTCACATAAAACCAGAGACACTGAAACTTATAGAGGAGAAAGTGGGGAAAAGCCTTGAAGATATGGGCACAGGGGAAAAATTCCTGAATAGAACAGTAATGGCTTGTGCTGTAAGATCGAGAATTGACAAGTGGGACCTCATGAAACTACAAAGCTTCTGCAAGGCTAAAGACACCATCAATAAGACAAAAAAACCACCAACAGATTGGGAAAGGATCTTCACCTATCCTAAATCAGATAAGGGACTAATATCCAATATATATAAAGAACTCAAGAAGGTGGACTCCAGAAAGTCAAATAACCCCATTAAAAAATGGGGCTCAGAACTGAACAAAGAATTCTCACCTGAGGAATACCGAATGGCAGAGAAGCACCTGAAAAAATGTTCAACATCCTTAATCATCAGGGAAATGCAAATCAAAACAATCCTGAGATTCCACCTCACACCAGTCAGAATGGCTAAGATCAAAAATTCAGGTGACAGCAGATGCTGGCGAGGATGTGGAGAAAGAGGAACACTCCTCCATTGTTGGTGGGATTGCAAGCTTGTACAACCACTCTGGAAATCAGTCTGGCGGTTCCTCAGAAAATTGGACATAGTACTACCGGAGGATCCAGCAATACCTCTCCTGGGCATATATCCAGAAGATGTCCCAACCGGTAAAAAGGACACATGCTCCACTATGTTCATAGCAGCCCTATTTATAATAGCCAGAAGCTGGAAAGAGCCCAGATGTCCCTCAACAGAGGAATGGATACAGAAATTATGGTACATTTACACAATGGAGTACTACTCAGCTATTAAAAAGAGTGAATTTATGAAATTCCTAGCCAAATGGATGGACCTGGAGGGCATCATCTTGAGTGAAGTAACACAATCACAAAAGAACTCACACAATATGTATTCATTGATAAGTGGATATTAGCCCAAAACTTAGGATACCCAAGATATAAGATACAATTTGATAAACGCATGAAACTCAAGAAGAATGAAGACCAAAGTCTGGACACTGTGCACCTTCTTAGAATTGGGAACAAAACACCCAGGGAAGGAGTTACAGAGACAAAGTTCGTAGCTGTGATGAAAGGATGGACCATTTAGAGACTGCTGTATCCAGGGATCCGTCCCATAATCAGCTTCTAAACGCTGACACCATTGCATACACTAGCAAGATTTTGCTGAAAGGACCCAAATATAGCTGTCTCTTGTGAGACTATGCCGGGGCCTAGCAAACACAGGAGTGGATGTTCACAGTCAGCTATTGGATGTATCACAGGGCTCCCAATGGAGAAGCTAGAGAAAGTACCCAAGGAGCTAAAGGGATCTGCAACCCTATTGTTGGAACAACATGATGTACTAACCAGAACCCTGGAGCTCTTGTCTCTAGCTGCATATGTATCGAAAGATGGCCTAGTTGGCCAACAATGGAAAGAGAGGCCCATTGGACTTGTAAAACTTTATATGCCCCAATATAGGGGAATGCCAGGGCCAAAAGAATGGGAATGGGTGGGTAGGGAAGTGGGGGGCGCTATGGGGGACTTTTGGGATAGTATTGGAAATGTAATTGAGGAAAATATGTAATAAAAATATTAAAAAAAAAAAAAAACCATCATCCATCCTGACCAAGTAGGTTTCATCCCAGGGATGCAGGGATGGTTCAATATACGGAAATCCATCAACGTAATCCAGTATATAAACAAACTCAAAGACAAAAACCACATGGTCATCTCCTTAGATGCGGAAAAAGCATTTGACAAGATCCAACACCCATTCATGATAAAAGTCTTGGAAAGATCAGGAATTCAAGGCCCATACCTAAACATGATAAAAGCAATCTACAGCAAACCAGTAGCCAACATCAAAGTAAATGGTGAGAAGCTTGAAGCAATCCCTCTAAAATCAGGGACTAGACAAGGCTGTCCACTTTCTCCATACCTATTCAACATTGTACTTGAAGTCCTAGCCAGAGCAATTCGACAACAAAAGGAGATCAAAGGGATACAAATTGGAAAAGATGAAGTCAAAATATCACTCTTTGCAGATGATATGATAGTATATATAAGTGACCCTAAAAATTCCACCAGAGAACTCCTAAGCCTGATAAACAGCTTCGGTGAAGTAGCTGGATATAAAATTAACTCAAACAAATCAATGGCCTTTCTCTACACAAAGAATAAACAGGCTGAGAAAGAAATTAGGGAAACAACACCCTTCTCAATAGTCACAAATAATATAAAATATCTTGGCGTGACTCTAACTAAGGAAGTGAAAGATCTGTATAATAAAAACTTCAAGTCTCTGAAGAAAGAAATTATAGAAGATCTCAGAAGATGGAAAGATCTCCCATGCTCATGGATTGGCAGGATCAACATTGTAAAAATGGCTATCTTGCCAAAAGCAATCTACAGATTCAATGCAATCCCCATCAAAATTCCAAATCAATTCTTCAACGAATTAGAAAGTGCAATCTGCAAATTCATCTGGAATAACAAAAAGCCTAGGATAGCAAAAACTCTTCTCAGGGATAAAAGAACCTCTGGTGGAATCACCATGCCGGACCTAAAGCTCTACTACAGAGCAATTGTGATAAAAACTGCATGGTACTGGTATAATGACAGAAAAATAGACCAATGGAATAGAATTGAAGACCCAGAAATGAACCCACACACCTATGGTCACTTGATCTTCGACAAGGGAGCTAAAAACATCCAGTGGAAGAAAGACAGCATTTTCAACAAATGGTGCTGGCACAACTGGTTGTTAACATGTAGAAGAATGCGAATCGATCCATTCCTATCTCCTTGTACTAAGGTCAAGTCTAAGTGGATCAAGGAACTTCACATAAAACCAGAGACACTGAAACTTATAGAGGAGAAAGTGGGGAAAATCCTTGAAGATATGGGCACAGGGGAAAAATTCCTGAATAGAACAGTAATGGCTTGTGCTGTAAGATCGAGAATTGACAAGTGGGACCTCATGAAACTACAAAGCTTCTGCAAGGCTAAAGACACCATCAATAAGACAAAAAATCCACCAACAGATTGGGAAAGGATCTTCACCTATCCTAAATCAGATAAGGGACTAATATCCAATATATATAAAGAACTCAAGAAGGTGGACTCCAGAAAGTCAAATAACCCCATTAAAAAATGGGGCTCAGAACTGAACAAAGAATTCTCACCTGAGGAATACCGAATGGCAGAGAAACACCTGAAAAAATGTTCAACATCCTTAATCATCAGGGAAATGCAAATCAAAACAACCCTGAGATTCCACCTCACACCAGTCAGAATGGCTAAGATCAAAAATTCAGGTGACAGCAGATGCTGGCGAGGATGTGGAGAAAGAGGAACACTCCTCCATTGTTGGTGGGATTGCAAGCTTGTACAACCACTCTGGAAATCAGTCTGGCGGTTCCTCAGAAAATTGGACATAGTACTACCGGAGGATCCAGCAATACCTCTCCTGGGCATATATCCAGAAGATGTCCCAACCGGTAAAAAGGACACATGCTCCACTATGTTCATAGCAGCCCTATTTATAATAGCCAGAAGCTGGAAAGAACCCAGATGTCCCTCAACAGAGGAATGGATACAGAAATTATGGTACATTTACACAATGGAGTACTACTCAGCTATTAAAAAGAATGAATTTATGAAATTCCTAGCCAAATGGATGGACCTGGAGGGCATCATCTTGAGTGAAATAACACAATCACAAAAGAACTCACACAATATGTATTCACTGATAAGTGGATATTAGCCCAAAACTTAGGATACCCAAGATATAAGATACAATTTGATAAACGCATGAAACTCAAGAAGAATGAAGACCAAAGTCTGGACACTGTGCACCTTCTTAGAATTGGGAACAAAACACCCAGGGAAGGAGTTACAAAGTTCATAGCTGTGATGAAAGGATGGACCATTTAGAGACTGCTGTATCCAGGGATCCGTCCCATAATCAGCTTCTAAACGCTGACACCATTGCATACACTAGCAAGATTTTGCTGAAAGGACCCAAATATAGCTGTCTCTTGTGAGACTATGCCGGGGCCTAGCAAACACAGGAGTGGATGTTCACAGTCAGCTATTGGATGTATCACAGGGCTCCCAATGGAGAAGCTAGAGAAAGTACCCAAGGAGCTAAAGGGATCTGCAACCCTATTGTTGGAACAACATGATGTACTAACCAGAACCCTGGAGCTCTTGTCTCTAGCTGCATATGTATCGAAAGATGGCCTAGTTGGCCAACAATGGAAAGAGAGGCCCATTGGACTTGTAAAACTTTATATGCCCCAATATAGGGGAATGCCAGGGCCAAAAGAATGGGAATGGGTGGGTAGGGAAGTGGGGGGCGCTATGGGGGACTTTTGGGATAGTATTGGAAATGTAATTGAGGAAAATATGTAATAAAAATATTAAAAAAAAAAAAAACCATCATCCATCCTGACCAAGTAGGTTTCATCCCAGGGATGCAGGGATGGTTCAATATACGGAAATCCATCAACGTAATCCAGTATATAAACAAACTCAAAGACAAAAACCACATGGTCATCTCCTTAGATGCGGAAAAAGCATTTGACAAGATCCAACACCCATTCATGATAAAAGTCTTGGAAAGATCAGGAATTCAAGGCCCATACCTAAACATGATAAAAGCAATCTACAGCAAACCAGTAGCCAACATCAAAGTAAATGGTGAGAAGCTTGAAGCAATCCCTCTAAAATCAGGGACTAGACAAGGCTGTCCACTTTCTCCATACCTATTCAACATTGTACTTGAAGTCCTAGCCAGAGCAATTCGACAACAAAAGGAGATCAAAGGGATACAAATTGGAAAAGATGAAGTCAAAATATCACTTTTTGCAGATGATATGATAGTATATATAAGTGACCCTAAAAATTCCACCAGAGAACTCCTAAGCCTGATAAACAGCTTCGGTGAAGTAGCTGGATATAAAATTAACTCAAACAAATCAATGGCCTTTCTCTACACAAAGAATAAACAGGCTGAGAAAGAAATTAGGGAAACAACACCCTTCTCAATAGTCACAAATAATATAAAATATCTTGGCGTGACTCTAACTAAGGAAGTGAAAGATCTGTATAATAAAAACTTCAAGTCTCTGAAGAAAGAAATTATAGAAGATCTCAGAAGATGGAAAGATCTCCCATGCTCATGGATTGGCAGGATCAACATTGTAAAAATGGCTATCTTGCCAAAAGCAATCTACAGATTCAATGCAATCCCCATCAAAATTCCAAATCAATTCTTCAACGAATTAGAAAGTGCAATCTGCAAATTCATCTGGAATAACAAAAAACCTAGGATAGCAAAAACTCTTCTCAGGGATAAAAGAACCTCTGGTGGAATCACCATGCCGGACCTAAAGCTCTACTACAGAGCAATTGTGATAAAAACTGCATGGTACTGGTATAGTGACAGACAAATAGACCAATGGAATAGAATTAAAGACCCAGAAATGAACCCACACACCTATGGTCACTTGATCTTCGACAAGGGAGCTAAAAACATCCAGTGGAAGAAAGACAGCATTTTCAACAAATGGTGCTGGCACAAGTGGTTGTTAACATGTAGAAGAATGCGAATCGATCCATTCCTATCTCCTTGTACTAAGGTCAAGTCTAAGTGGATCAAGGAACTTCACATAAAACCAGAGACACTGAAACTTATAGAGGAGAAAGTGGGAAAAAGCCTTGAAGATATGGGCACAGGGGAAAAATTCCTGAATAGAACAGTAATGGCTTGTGCTGTAAGATCGAGAATTGACAAGTGGGACCTCATGAAACTACAAAGCTTCTGCAAGGCTAAAGACACCATCAATAAGACAAAAAAACCACCAACAGATTGGGAAAGGATCTTCACCTATCCTAAATCAGATAAGGGACTAATATCCAATATATATAAAGAACTCAAGAAGGTGGACTCCAGAAAGTCAAATAACCCCATTAAAAAATGGGGCTCAAAACTGAACAAAGAATTCTCACCTGAGGAATACCGAATGGCAGAGAAACACCTGAAAAAATGTTCAACATCCTTAATCATCAGGGAAATGCAAATCAAAACAACCCTGAGATTCCACCTCACACCAGTCAGAATGGCTAAGATCAAAAATTCAGGTGACAGCAGATGCTGGCGAAGATGTGGAGAAAGAGGAACACTCCTCCATTGTTGGTGGGATTGCAAGCTTGTACAACCACTCTGGAAATCAGTCTGGCGGTTCCTCAGAAAATTGGACATAGTACTACCGGAGTATCCAGCAATACCTCTCCTGGGCATATATCCAGAAGATGTCCCAACCGGTAAAAAGGACACATGCTCCACTATGTTCATAGCAGCCCTATTTATAATAGCCAGAAGCTGGAAAGAACCCAGATGTCCCTCAACAGAGGAATGGATACAGAAATTATGGTACATTTACACAATGGAGTACTACTCAGCTATTAAAAAGAATGAATTTATGAAATTCCTAGCCAAATGGATGGACCTGGAGGGCATCATCTTGAGTGAAATAACACAATCACAAAAGAACTCACACAATATGTATTCACTGATAAGTGGATATTAGCCCAAAACTTAGGATACCCAAGATATAAGATACAATTTGCTAAACGCATGAAACTCAAGAAGAATGAAGACCAAAGTGTGGACACTGTGCACCTTCTTAGAATTGGGAACAAAACACCCAGGGAAGGAGTTACAGAGACAAAGTTCGTAGCTGTGATGAAAGGATGGACCATTTAGAGACTGCCGTATCCAGGGATCCATCCCATAATCAGCTTCTAAACGCTGACACCATTGCATACACTAGCAAGATTTTGCTGAAAGGACCCAAATATAGCTGTCTCTTGTGAGACTATGCCAGGGCCTAGCAAACACAGGAGTGGATGTTCACAGTCAGCTATTGGATGTATCACAGGGCTCCCAATGGAGAAGCTAGAGAAAGTACCCAAGGAGCTAAAGGGATCTGCAACCCTATTGTTGGAACAACATGATGTACTAACCAGAACCCCGGAGCTCTTGTCTCTAGCTGCATATGTATCGAAAGATGGCCTAGTCGGCCATCAATGGAAAGAGAGGCCCATTGGACTTGCAAACTTTATATGCCCCAATATAGGGGAATGGCAGGGCCAAAAGAATGGGATTGGGTGAGTAGGGAAGTGGGGGGCGCTATGGGGGACTTTTGGGATAGCATTGGAAATGTAATTGAGGAAAATATGTAATAAAAATATTAAAAATCAAAAAAAAAGAAAGCAATGGAATCTTGCATATTAAGCTTGTCTCCTTCAGCTTAACTTATTAGTCAATTATTATACAATATCACATATAATTAACATACATAAATCACTTAGTCACTTTGGAGAAGTCTTTTCTTCTTCAGTCTGTGGGTGTGACCAGTAGTATTTATTGATCTCTGAATATTGGTCCAGCCTTGAAAAAGCCATACCTTGAGAAAATTCTACTCAGGCATGATTTTATACACTGTTGTTTTTAATTTGCTTCAAATATATATCTTTATTAAAAAATCTTTTAATTTTAACAGTAAACTCACAATAAATGATATAAAAAAACTTGTTAAACTATGTAGAGACTCAATAATATTATTTATAGGAAAGGTCCAAATTAAAATCACAATTAGAACACTGGGTACAGCAACATTCAACTATTTGGAAGTCTTAAGTAAAATGACCACTATGCCCAGGAATTCTAGAGCAGACTAGGTAACACAATGAAAGACTGTCTCAACACACAAACACACACACACACACACACATGCACACTAGGAAATAAGTAAATGCAACTTTTACAAAGATTATGTGAGGGGCTGGAGAGGTGGCTCAGAGGTTAAGAGCCCTAGCTGCTCTTCCAGAGGTCCAGAGTTCAATTCCCAATTCCCCGCAACCACATGGTGGCTCATAACCATCTGTAATGAGATCTGGTGCCCTCTTATGACCTGCAGGCAAAATGCTGCATACTTGTAAATGCCAACAAGTGCTTGCTGGCAAGAGCCTGATATAGCTGTCTCTTGTGAGACTCTGCCAGTACCTGACAAATACAGAAGTGGATGCTCACAGCCATCCATTGGACTGAGCACAGGGTCCCCAATGAAGGAGCTAGAGAAAGGGCCAAAGAAGTTGAAGGGGTTTACAGATCCATAGGAGGAACAACAATGTAAACTAACCAGTACCCCCAGAGCTCCGAGGGACTAAACCACCAACCAAAGACTACACATGATGGGACTCATGGCTCCAGCTACATATGCAGCAGAGGATGGCCTAGTCAGTCATCAATGGGAAGACAAAGGGAAGACAGGCCTTTGGTCCTATGAAGATTCTATGCCCCAATATAGGGAACTGCCAGGGTCAGGAAGTAGGAGTAGGTAGGTTGGTAAGCAAAGGGAGAGGGGAAGGGATAAAAGAAGGGGTTTTCTGAATGGAAACCAGGAAAGTGGATAACATTTGAAATGTAAATAAAGAAAATATCTAATAAAATTTTTTAAAGATGTAGGACCAGTTTTATCAAGCCACATTGAGGGTCCCTAATATTTTTAGTAAATTTCATTAGTCCTTTTATCAATTATATTTTTATTAGATATTTTATTTACATTTCAAATGTTATTCCCTTTCCTAGTTTCCCCTCCAAATATCCCCTATCCTTTCCCACTTCCCCCTGCTCCCCAACCCACCCACTGCAATGGAATTCCTGATCCTGGCATTCCACTATACTGGGGCATAGAGCCTTCACAGGACCAAGGGCCTATTCTCCCATTGATGACCGACTAGGCCATCCTCTGTTACAAATATAGCTAGAGCCACAAGTTTCACCATGTGGTTGTTTGTTTGTTTGTTTGTTTGTTTGTTTGTTTGTTTTGATTAGTGATATAGTTCCAAAGAGCTCTGAGGGTACTGGTTAGTTCATATTGATGTTCCTTCTATGCGGCTTCAGTCCCCTTCAATTCCCTGGGTATTTCTCTGGTTCCTTCATTTGGGACCTTGTGCTTTGTCCAATGGATGACTGTAAGCATCAAACTCTGTATTTGCCAGGCACTGGCATGGCCTGACAAGAGAAAGCTATATCAGGGTCCTTTCATCAAAATCTTGCTGGCATATGCAATGGTATCTGCGTTTGGAGGCTGATTATGGGATGCATCCCCAGGTATGGCAGTCTCTAGATGGTCCATCCTTTCCTCTCAGTTCCAAACTTTGTCTCTGTAACTCCTTCCATGGGTGTTTTGTTCCCAATTCTAAGAAGGGGCAAAGTGACCACACTTTGGTCTTTGTTCTTCTTGAGTTTCATGTGTTTTGCAAATTGTATCTTGAGTATTCTAAGTTTCTGGGCTAATATTCACTTATCAGTGAGTAAATACCATGTGAGTTCTTTTGTAATTGAGTTACCTCACTCAGGATGATACACTCCAGGTCCATCCATTTGGCTAGGAATTTCATAAATTCATTCTTTTTAATAGCTGAGTAGTACTCCATTGTGTAAATGTACCACATTTTCTGTATCCATTCCTCTTTGAGGGACATATGGGTTCTTTCCAGCTTCTGGCTATTATAAATAAGGCTGCTATGAACATAGTGGAGCATGTGTCCTTCTTACCAGTTGGAACATTTTCTGGATATATGTCCAGGAGAGGTATTGAGGGATCCTCAGTAGTACTATGTACAATTTTCTGAGGAACCACCAGACTGATTTCCAGAGTGGTTGTACAAGCTTGCAATCCCACCAACAATGGAGGAGTGTTCCTCTTTCTCCACATCCTCGCCAGCATCTGCTGGCACCTGAATTTTTTATCTTAGCCATTCTGACTGGTAGAGGTGGAATCTCAGGGTTGTTTTGAGTTGCTTTTTCCTGATGATTAAGGATGTTGAACATTTTTTCAGCTGCTTCTCAGCCATTCAATATTCCTCAGTTGAGAATTCTTTGTTTATCTCTGTACCCCATTTTTTCATAGGTTTATTTGCTTTTCTGGAGTTCAGCTTCTTTAAATATATTGGATATTAGTCCCTTATCAGATTTAGGATTGGTAAAAATCTTTTCCCAATCTGTTGGTGGCCTTTTTGTCTTATTGAGAGTGTCTTTTGCCATACAGAAGCTTTGCAATTTTATAAGGTTCCATTTGTCCATTCTCAATCTTACAGCACAAGCCATTGCTGTTCTGTTCAGGAATTTTTTCCCTGTGCCCATATCTTCAAGGCTTTTCCCCACTTTATCCTCTATAAGCGTCAGAGTCTCTGGTTTTATGTGGAGTTCCTTGATCCACTTAGACTTTGGCCATGTACAAGGAGATAAGAATGGATCAATTCGCATTCTTCTACATGATAACCACCAGTTGTGCCAGTACCATTTGTTGAAAATGTTGTCTTTTTTTTACTGGATGGTTTTGTCTCCCTTGTCAAAGATCAAGTGACCATAGATGTGTGGGCTCATTTCTGGGTCTTCAATTCTATTCCATTGATCTACCTGTATATTACTGTACCAGTACCATGCAGTTTTTATTACAATTGCTCTGTAGTACAGCTTGAGGTCAGGCATGGTGATTCCACCAGAGGTTCTTTTATTGTTGAGAATAGTTTTTGCTATCCTAGGTTTTTTGTTATTCCAGATGAATTTGCCAATTGCCCTTTCTAACTCGGTGAAGAATTGAGTTGGAATTTTGATGGGGATTGCACTGAATCTGTAGATTGCTTTTGGCTAGTCATTTTGACTAGATTAATCCTGCCAATCCATGAGCATGGGAGATCTTTCCATCTTCTGAGATCTTCTTCGATTTCTTTCTTTACAGACTTGAAGTTCTGCCACGGACCGGGCTCAATAGACCCTCCTCAATCCGTGGGAATCAGAGTCTTGGACAGATAGGCATAGAGTCGGTGAGAATGGGGGTGACAAACAGACACAGACAGGAGAGGGTGTGTTGGATCTGAATGTAATATCACAAAGTGAACACAAGTCTTATATAATACAGAAAACAAAGGGGTAGGATGTCACAGCAGGCAAAGTACATTGAAGTATCTGACACAAATCAAAGGAATGACCTAAAAGGACTTACAGGAATCAGGTAATGTTTACAGTAAAGACAAAACAGCCCTGCCTAGAGTCAGCTAATGACAGGTAAGTATTTCACACCCTAGTCACAATTTGTGCTACTCCTTTGAGCCTTGTGAAAGCTAACACCAGGGGTCCTGCTCTAGCAGACCTTCTCATGAATAATGCAATACCACAACCCCCCTATTTCCTAGGCCTTGATAAATTCTTGCATGAGTGTAACTTGGCTGTACTTTTAAGTATCTGTGGGGAATCTCCATTTGTCAGAAGAATTCACCATCTTGCTTCTATTATGCAATGTAGTCTGCTATACCTGGCTGTAATGAAGATTCTAAGTATACTTTGCTAAGCTTGCCCTGAGATTTATATCTTACAAACTGAGATGCCTGATTACAAACTGTCAACAGTGGGACATTTCATCTGGATGGATGGCATTCCTGTGAAATTCCAAGCCCAAAGTCAGCTCAAGGACTGTCTGGGACATTGATGAAAACCAGGGAGTAAAATTTAACCTGATAATGTACTTGTAAAATAATTTCTTGGAAGCACCTATAATACAAGAAAGCACACAGATCCATACATAAAACTAATGCGGGGACAGGGTTTGAGTATACGGGCTATGGGAATGCTAAGGTTCCAGGAGGCATAGTTTCCTTGAAACCCCTCACCTCATGATTGCCTTCAGGCCATTTGGCTTGTCAGGCAGACTTCACTGGAGTGGACTTAGCAAAGTTCCTATCATACAGATCTTTTACTTCCATAGTTACAGTCACACCAAGGTATTTTATATTATTTGTGACTACTGTAAAGGGTATTGTTTCCCTAATTTCTTTCTCAGCCTGTTTATCCTTTGTGTAGAGAAAGGTCACTGATTTGTTTGACTTAATTTTATATCCAGCTACTTCACTGAAGCTGTTTATCAGGTTTAGGAGTACTCTGATGGAATTCTTAGGGTCACTTATATACACTATCATATCATCTGCAAAGAGTGATATTTTGACTTCTTCCTTTCCAATTTATATCCCCTTGATCTCCTTTTGTTGTCGAATTGTTCTGGCTAGGACTTCAAGTACAATATTGAATAGGTAGGGAGAAAGTAGGAAGCCTTGTCTAGTCCCTGATTTTAGTGGGATTGCTTCCAGCTTCTCACCATTTACTTTGATGTTGGCTATTGGTTTGCTGTATATTGCTTTTATTATGTTTAGGTATGGGCCTTGAATTCCTGATCTTTCCAAAACTTTTATCATGAAGGGGTGTTGGATTTTGTCAAATGCTCTCTCAGCATCTAACTAGATGATCATGTCTTTGAGTTTGTTTATATACTGGATTACATTGATGGATTTCCATATATTAAACCATCCCTGCATCCCTGGGATGAAGCCTACTTGATCATGATGGATGATCGTTTTGATGTGTTCTTAGATTCGGTTAGCAAGAATTTTATTGAGTATTTTTGCATCAATATTCATAATGGAAAATGGTCTGAAGTTCTCTTTCTTTGTTGGGTTTTTGTGTGGTTTAGGTATCAGGGTAATTGTGGCTTCATAGAATGAATTTAGTAGAGTACCTTCTGTTTCTATTTTATGGAATAGTTTGTGAAGAATTGGAATTCTTCAGGTCTTCTTTGATGGTCTGATAGAACTCTGCACTAAACCCATCTGGTCCTGGGCTTTTTTTGGTTGGGAGATTATTATGACTGCTTCTATTTCTTTAGGGGATATGGGGCTGTTTAGATCGTTAATCTGATCCTGATTTAACCTTGGTACCTGGTATCTGTCTAGAAAATTTTCCATTTCATACAGGTTTTCCAGTTCTGTTGAGTATAGACTTCCATTGTAGGATATTATGATGCTTTGGATTTCCTCAGGTTCTGTTCTTATGTCTCCCTTTTCATTTCTGATTTTGTTAATTAGGATACTGTCCCTGTGCACTCTAGTTAGTCTGGCTAAGGGTTTGTCTATCTTGTTGATTTTCTCAAAAAAACAGCTCCTGAACAGTTGATTCTTTGTATAGTTCTTTTTGTTTCTACTTGGTTGATTTCAGCCCTAAGTTTGATTATTTCCTGCCGTCTATTCCTCCTGGGTGAATTTGATTCTTTTTGTTCTAGAACTTTTAGGTATGCTATCAAGGTGCTAGTGTATGCTCTCTCTAGTTTCTTTTTGGCGGCACTCAGAGCTAAGAGTTTTCCTCTTAGGACTACTTTCATTGTGTCCCATAAGTTTGGGTATATTGTGGCTTCATTCTCATTAAATTCTAAAAAGTCTTTAATCTCTTTGTTTATTTCTTCCTTGACCAAGTTATCGTTGAATAGGGTGTTGTTCAGCTTCCACGTCAATGTTGGCTTTCTATTATTTATGTTGTTATTGAAGATCAACCTTAGTCCATGGTGATCTGATAGGATGCATGGGATAATTTCAATATTTTTGTATCTGTTGAGGCCTTTTTTTTGACCGATTATATGTTCAATTTTGGAGAAGTTACCATGAGGTGCTGAGAAGAAGGTATATCCTTTTGTTGTAGAGTAAAATGTTCTATAGATATCATTAAATCCATTTGTTTCATAACTTCTGTTAGTTTCACTGTGTCTTTGTTTAATTTCTGTTTCCAGGATCTGTCCATTGGTGAGAGTGGGGTGTTAAAGTCTCTCACTATTATTGTGTGCGGTGAAATGTGTGCTTTGAGCTTTACTAGAGTTTTCTTAATGAATGTGGCTGCCCTTGTATTTGGAGCATAGATATTCAGAATTGAGAGTTCATTTGGATGAACGTGAATGAGTATGACGTGCCCCTCCTTAACTTTTATGATAACTTTGGGTGGAAGTTGATTTTTTTCAATATTAGAATGGCTACTCCAGCTTTTATCTTCAGACCATTTCCTTGGAATATTGTTTTCCAGCCTTTCACTCTGAGGTAGTGTCTGTCTTTGTCCCTGAGGTGGGTTTCCTGTATGCAGCAAAATGGTGGGTCCTGTTTATGTAGTCAGTCTGTTAGTCTATATTTTTTTTTATTGAGGAATTGAATCCATTGACATTAAGAGATATTAAGGAAAAGTAATTGTTACTTTCTGTTATTTTTGTTGTTAGAGTTGGGATTCTGCTCTTGTGGCTATATTCTTTTAAGTTTGTTGAAGGATTACTTTCTAGCTTTTTCTAGGGTGTCATTTCCCTCCTTGTGTTGGAGTTTTCCCTTTATTATCCTTTGAAGGGCTGGATTTGTGGAAAGATACTGTGTGAATTTGGTTTTGTCATGGAATACTTTGGTTTCTCCATCTATGGTAATTGAGAGTTTTGCTAGGTATAGTAGCCTGGGCTGGCATTTGTGTTCTCTTAGGGTCTGTATAACATCTGTCCAGGATCTTCTGGCTTTCTGGTGAGAAGTCTGGTGTAATTCTGATAGGTCTGCCTTTCTATGTTACTTGACCTTTTTCCCTTACTGCTTTTAATATTCTATCCTTATTTAGTGCATTTGTTGTTCTGATTATTATGTGTAGGGAGGAATTTCTTTTCTGGTCCATTCTATTTGAAGTTCTATAGGCTTCTTGTATGTTCATGGGCATGTCTTTCTTTAGGTTAGGGAAGTTTTCTTCTATAATTTTGTTGAGGATATTTACTGGCCATTTAAGTTGAAAATCTTCATTCTCATCTATACCTATTATCCTTAGGTTTGGTCTTCTCATTGTGTCCTGGATTTCCTAAATGTTTTAAGTTAGGATCATTTTGTATTTTGTATTTTCTTTGATTGTTGTGTATGTTTTCTATGGAATCTTCTGCACCTGAGATTCTCTCTTCTATCTCTTGTATTCTGTTGCTGATGCTCACATCTATGGTTTCTGATTTCTTTCCTAGGATTTCTATCTCCAGAGTTGTCTCCCTTTGTGATTTCTTTATTGTTTCTACTTCCATTTTTAGATCCTGGATGGTTTTGTTCAATTCTTTCACCTGTTTGGTAGTGTTTTCCTGTAACTCTTTAAGGGATTTTGGTGTTTCCTCTTTAAGGGCTTCTAGCTATTTACCTGTGTTTTCCTGCATTTCCTTCTTAAAGTCCTCTATCATCATCATGAGAAGTGACTTTAGATCCATATCTTGCTTTTCTAGTGTGATGGTGTATCCAGGACTTGCTATAGTGGGAGAGTTTGGTTCTGATGATGTCAAGTAACCTTGGTTTCTGTTGCTTCTGTTCTTAAGCTTGCCTCCTGCTATCTGATTATCTCAAGTGCTTGTTGCCCTCAATATATCTGATTGGAGCCTGTCCTTCCTATAATCCCAGTTGATTTAGAACTCCTCAGAGTCCAGCTTTCTCTGTGATCCTGTGATTCTGGGCTCCTGTGAACCTGAGATTCTGGGTGTTTCAGAGTTCTTAGTTGTCAAGCTTCCTCTGAGACCCTGAGATCCTGGTGTGACCAAGCTCCTATTATCCTGGGATCCTGGAATCCTAAGATCCTGAGCATGTTACAGCGCCTGGAAGTGGTGTCTCCCCTGAGGATGGTGGGGCTGTCTGGTGTGTTTGAAACCAAGTTCTACCAGCACTGTTGTGTTTCAATCACCAGTGATCCTAAGATCTCATGGAGAGTCCTCTGGGGATCTTGGCACTGTCCACCTAATTCGTGCCCAAGGTAACCCAGAGCTGGTGCCAACTGGAAGGGCCAATTACATTTTATGAACATTCAACCAGTTGTAACAGCATGATAATGTTATTTATAATTTCTAGCAAATCAAAACTATCTCAGGCATGATTAGGACATGCTTAATATTAACATAGGTCTCTTCATTACACTCGCCTCCAATGCAGGTAAAATGCATGCCTAGGATTTGTGTCTGGCAGAGTCTTGACATGTAACTATAAGTTTCTAACTTCCCTCTCCAAGTTTCTCTCATCCTTGTATAAAATATCAATTATAGGCCAAGGTGGCAGCACACACTTGTAATTTCAATTACATGTGAGGTTGAGTGAACAGGATTACAAGTTCCAGGCCTATTTCGGCTACCTAGTAAGACTCTGTAGAAAGAGAGAAAGAAAGAGGAAAGAAAGAAAGAAAGAGAGAGAGAGAGAGAGAGAGAGAGAGAGAGAGGGAGGGAGGAAGGAAGAAAGGAAGGAAGGAAGAAAGAAAGAGAGGTTTGTAATATAGACTCAGAATAATAACCCCCATTGACCATAATTTTGCTTTATACACTTTATCCACCTACAGTTAACAAAGCCCAGAAAAACCCAAGGAAAAACTCATACAATTTAAATTGTATATGATATTCTAAGTATTGTGATGAAATCTCATGCAGTCGATTCCTATGTGGCCTACTAGAGAGACAGGAGGCATCCATTGTCAAGCATAGCATACTGCACAACTTACCTAACTGCCAGAGCCTTGGCTGCCAGCTGAAGCATCAGTTCATCCATCCAGTATCCAGTGTAGCACAGTGCTCTGCCCAAGAAGCACTCAGTAGTCTGACATTACATCAGGATGCAGAGGCCATGCATCTCCTGCATCTCATCTCATCTCATAGGCATCACACTATCTGAAGCTATCATAGGAAGAGGAATGAAGACACCGTAGCAATGGTTTTTAGAAAGAAAGTGTATTCATGTAACTCTTATTGCAGCACTTCAATTGTTCTTTATTATTATTAGGTATAGTAGTTCATGTTTATTACACCTAATTTAAAAATTAAGCTTGAGGTGGGCATCAGCTTGGTTGGTAGGGTACTTGCCTACCATGCACAAAGCCCTGGGTTCAATCCCCATCACCATGCTAAGTAGGCAATTGTGGCACAGACCTGCAATCTTAGCACCTAGGAGGGAAGATGAAAGCAGGAGGGCCAGGATTTAAGGCCAGCCTGGGCTACAAGGCAGTCTGGGTTACATGAGACTGTCTCAAAAACGTAAAATTAAATAAGTTAAGTAAACTGTCTCCTGGGTATGCACAGTAAAAGAATGTAACAGAGAGTCGGGCGTGGTGGCGCACGCCTTTAATCCCAGCACTCGGGAGGCAGAGGCAGGAGGATTTCTGAGTTCGAGGCCAGCCTGGTCTACAAAGTGAGTTCCAGGACAGCCAGGGCTATACAGAAAAATCCTGACTCAAAAAAACCAAGAATAAATAAATTAATTAATTAAAAATAAATAAAAATAAACAGAAACTGAAGAAATGGTTACACATTCACATTGTATCTAAGTCCACTTGAGTATTATAATAAAACAACATTAACTGAGTGACTTGTAAATAAGAGAAATAAATGTATTTTCCATAGTTCCAGATATGGACATCTGAGATTAAGGTGTCAATGAATTCAGTAAGAGAAAGCCCTGCTGTGTACAGCCAGAATACACCACATCAACCGTACTTTCAGTTTTGGATAAGTGAGTATTTTAGTATAGGCAAGCCAAATGTGTGTGTGTGTGTGTGTGTGTGTGTGTGTGTGTGTGTGTGTGTGACAGAGAGAGACAGAGACAGAGACAGAGAGACAGAGAGAGACAAAGGCAGAGACAGAGACACAGAGAGACACAGAGAGTCAGAGAGAGACAGAGATTATATAAGATATTTACAACATCTAGCAAAAAACAACTTGAGGAAATTAGGGCTGTTTCCATCCAACTAGAATCCCAATTGAATGCCCACAACTGAACTTCATGCTCTCTTTCCCACCATAGGGGCTCTTATATTGTGGGATAAGTGACAACATCTGTTAGAAATAGTTTGGACCTTCTTAGAAAGGGGAACAGAATACTCATGGGAGCAAATACGGAGACAAAGTGTGGAGCAGAGACTGAAGGAAAGGCCATCCAAAGACTGCCCCTCTTGGGGATCCATCCCATACACAGTCACCAAGCCCAGACACTATTGTGAATACCAAAAAGTGCATGCTGTTAGGAGCCTGATATAGCTATCTCCTGAGAGGTTTTGCCAGAGCCTGACAAATACGAAGGCTGATGCTGGCAGTCAACCATTAGACTGAGCACTGGATCCCCAATGGAGGAGTTAGAGAAAGGACTGAAGGCCGGGTGGTGGTGGCGCACACCTTTAATCCCAGCACTTGGGAGGCAGAGGCAGGCGGATTTCTGAGTTCGAGGCCAGCCTGGTCTACAAAGTGAGTTCCAGGACAGCCAGGGCTACACAGAGAAACCCTGTCTCGAAAAAAAAAATAATAAATAAAATAAAGAAAGAAAAAGAGAAAGGACTGAAGGAGCTGAAGGGGTTTGCAACCCCATAGGAAGGACAATAATATCAACCAACCAGACACCCCAGAGCTCCCAGGGACTAAATCACCAACCAAAGAGTACACATGGAGGGACCCATGGCTCCAGCTGCATATATAGCAGAGGATGGCCTTATCGGACATCAATGAGAAGAAAGCCCCTTTGGTCCTGAGAAGGCTGGATGCCCCAATGTAGGAGAATTCAAGAGCAGGGAGGCAGGAATGGGTGGGTAGATGGGGAACACCCTCATAGAGGCAGGGAGAGGGGGCATGGGATAGGGGGTTTCCAGGGGTGGGAAACCTGGAAGAGGGATAACATTTGAAATGTAAATTAAAGAAATCCAATTTTTAAAAGTACAAAAAAAAGGAATTAGTTTGCCTTCTAGCTGTTCTCAGGCATAGTGTTTTTATGCTTGGCTTATTTTGTCCTCCATTTCACAGAGTTAGGAAGACTAACCTATCTCTAAACAAGTGGCTTTGTGCACATTTCAAAGCGAACAGACTTAGCCCTGGAAAGGAGTGGGCATAGCTCCACTTTCAGAGTCAGCTTCTCAGTGAGCTTAAAGGTATATGACAACTTAGCAACATAATGTACTCTATAGGCCCACTTACTGGTTCATAGAAAGTCATCCCTTTGAAGAAGCAGCAGGGAGTGGTTTCTAGGGTTTCTTAGATAAAGCCACTGTCATGAGTGTACTATGCTCAAAAATATGACATGTTTGAAATTTATTACCTCTCCACAACATTGAAATTTATTGAATAACAATAAATGTATATGTCACATAAGTTTAGTTGGCTACAATTTACAAAGCTATCCAGGTTTCTCTTGACAGCTGCCTATTGATAAACACAGGGCCTTTTATTCCAGTCTTTGCTTCTGTAGAGAGAAGTTCTCAGAAGCTGTGATTACAAAGGTTAATTGACTGGGTAGAACTTCAGTGATTATGAAACTTAAATGAAGCAGTGGTGATGTTGCAGCTCCAGAGCCTAATTAAAAACAATCTGGGCTACCTTGGCTCTTTGAATCTCCATTATCCTCCTCTACATGTGACCTAATATTCTTATAACCATCACAGAAAAACCTTTTGGGAAACATTAATTTAACAGGTCACTAGTGTTCACCAGCCCAAAAGCTGAGAATGTCCTTACAATGCATCTAAGGCCTACAGCACAGATTTCACCATCCTGCTGGAACTGGCCTACCTGGTATGTCCACCACTGTATTTGAAAAGTGTCCTGATTTGTGATGTTCTTTGCTTTGTTACCAAGAAACTGTTACCATGTTGGAATGATATTTAGGAAAATCTAAACATGTGTTCCTGGACCACAGTCACTCATGATTGACTTCAGAGTAAACTGTATGGTTTTCTCCCCCTGGAGATGAGATCTGTATTTTTGCATGAACATACTAATATTAACTCTCAGATCACATACTCACTATGTGTGTAAGGGGTATGTGTGTGTATGTGTATGTGTGTATTAGAGAATAGCTACCCAAGAATTAAAGAGACCACAGAATAGTCCAGTAAGTTCAAAGAAGCCTTAGTACATGCAGAAAGATGCTAAAAGTGCAAAGATAGTCCCTGTGATGGATAAATAGATATTAAGAAACTCAGTTGGAGAATGCTAGAGACAAGACAAAGACAAGCCACAGGGCCACAGGGTTGATCCAGGTCTTATTGTTGAGTAGAACTACAGAAGTGAGCTACAGGACTCCAGAAGTCTAAAGGCAAAGTGAGAGACCAAAGGATCATGAAAGCAACATGTAATAACAGATCTAGAGGGGTGAACAGACAGGTAAACTCCCATTAGAGGAGAGGGAGGGGAAAGGGGCAGGAACAGGTATGGTAAGGGGCAGAAGAGAAGTACAGAGGGTCAGGAAATTGAATAGAAACATGTAGTAGTAGGGGATGGGGAACTGGGGAGAGCCACTAGAAAGTCCTAGATGTCAGGGAAGTGAGAGGCTCCCAGGATCCAACAGGGATGACTTTAGTCGAAATACCCAACAAAGGGGAGATAGAACCTGTAGAGACCACCTCCAGTAGATAGGCACAGCCCCCAGGTAAGGGATGGGGCCATTGATCCATCTCAAAATTTTTAATCCAGAATTTTTTCTGTCTAGAGGAACAACAGGGACAAAAATGGAACCAAAACTGTAGGAAAGGCCATCCAGAGACCACCCCACCTAGGGACCCATCCCGTCTGCAGACACCAAACCCAGACACTATTGCTGATGCCAAGAAGCACGTGCTGACAGGAGCCTGGTATGGCTGTTCTCTGAGAAGCTCTGCCAGCACCTGACTAATACAGATTCAGATACTCACAGCCAACCATCAGACTGAGCCCAGGGACCCCAGTGGAAGGGCTAGGGGAAGGACTGAAGGAGCTGAAGGGGTTTGCAGCCCCATAGGAAGAATAATGTCAACTAACCAGACACTAACCCAGAGCTCCCAGGGATTAAACCACCAACCAAAGAGTATACATGGAGGGATCCATGGCTCAGATACATATGTAGCAGAGGATGGCCTCATCTGGTATCAATGGGAGAGGAGACTCTTGGTCCTGTGGAGGTTTGATGCTCCAGTGTAGGGGAATGCTAAAGCAATGAGGTGGGAGTGGGTGAGTGGGTGGAGGAGCACCCTCATAGAGGCAAAGAAGAGGGGGAGATGGGGGGATGGGAGGAGGGTTGCAGAGGGGAAACAGGGAAGCGGGATATCATTTGAAATGAAAACAAATATAATGATTAAATAAATGAATAAATGAATAAATAAATAAATAAATAAATAAATAAATAAATAAATAAATAAATAAATAGAATTGACTGCATCTGCAGGGAGGGCTGAGCTGAGCTGAGCTTAAACTAGATTCAAAGGGGAGGGCTCCGGGCCCCTTTCATGCTCTATACCTCTCTGTATTTCTGCCCTGCCTCAATACTTATTTTGCTCTTAAGAGTAACATGTTTGTCAGTCTGCACCTCACATGATGGTGCCAGACAGGTGGTGTTTACGCACAGTGGCATACAGTCATCCTGTCTCTGCAGTCATACTAAAAGTAGAGCCAAATGTCCCTCCGTACAAACAACTCAGCTGGGACAAAACAAGGCCCCAAAGCACTGTCTTACTGTATTTATAGCAGACATAGCCTGATCTCAACAGGCACTGATCTCTGCCTCCTCACCTCTTCACATGGAGGAAAAAGCTGACCCATCCATTGTGGTGGAGAGGCCAACTACACAAAAGGGATAATGATAGATTATAGATTGTGGTGGAAGGACACACAACCACACAACAGGAGATGGATTTATTCAGAAACTACTCTAATACCAGGAAAGGTACCAACACCTAAGCAAATTCATCATGGATCATCAGTGGTTTCCAAAGATGAAACAGGTGACTTCTGTGGACAGAAAATCACTAAAAGGAACTCTCTAGGGGAGTGGAGATTCTAGTCCAACCAACCTGACCAGATTCTTCCTCAGTAAGATCTGGGTGATGTGACATTACCTAAGGGCCATAGAGGGTGAAGAACCTGATCAGACATCCAGGGCAATCAGATTCAAAGGGTGGGGGCTTCTGTAAGGCATCTTAATAGGATCCTTGCTGAAACTGGACTGTACAGGTCTGGCAAGAAAAAGCTGAAAGTAGGACTCAGGGCAATGGAATCAAGTTCGATTAAGAAGAGTCGTTTTTAACCAGATACTGGTACAGGCCAGTAGTCCCAGCACTGGGGTTGGAGGCTGGAGAAAGCTCAAAGTTAGCCTGGACTACAGAGTGAGTTTGTTTGGAGGTCAACCTGAGCTATGTTAAACCCTATATTAAAAATAAAATAAAATAAAAACTTAAAAAAACAGTTTTTGTCATTTACCAAATCTTCTATTTCACTGTTTAATATTTTTCAGGAAATATTGTCCATAGGCATAAACGTCTAGTGTGGTGTAGAAAAAGGGATGATATTTTTTCAACCCAGTAGGTTTTCAGTTAGAATGAACCCGGGTAACAAAAGGTGGGTAGATGAGAATGATGAGCAGCTAATTAATGTGACCATTCATGTGTATATACAGGAAGCTCCTGAGGAATGAGGTGGCTCTGAATTCCAGTCTATAGACTGCTTTCAACCACAAAACGTAAAGATTTAAAGAAATGACAGGACAGAACTGGAGAGGAGGTGGCTTAGTGGTTAAGAGGACTTCCAGCTCTTGCAGAGGACCTGAGTTCAATTCCCAGCACCCATCCACACTGTGGCTCACAAGTACCTGTAACTCTAGCTCCAGGGAAATCCAGTGGCCTCTACTGGCCTGCTCAGGTGCCAGGCACACACATGCACACACACTCAATCATGTCAGGCACCAGGCACACACATGCATACACATTCAATCATGTCAGGCACCAGGCACACACATGCACACACACTCAATCATGTCAGGCACCAGGCACACACATGCACACATACTCAATCATGTCAGGCACCAGGCACACACATGCACACACACTCAATCATGTCAGGCACCAGGCACACACATGCATACACATTCAATCATGTCAGGCACCAGCCACACATATGCACACACAATCATGCCAATGTTTATGCACATAAGACTTTTTAAAATAAATTTTATTTAAAAGAAGAAATGGCAAAAGTCAAAGCATTTTGAGTCTCTATGAGCGGCAAATTAAAGGCAAAACAAAAAAAAAAAAAAAACACCCAATAAAGGCTAGTTGAGAGATGGGTCTGGTCATCTGAGCCTGCAACCCAAGCTACTCTGGATACCAAGGCAGGAAGATCATAAGCTACAGCATGAGTTCAAGGATAACCTGGGCGACTCAGTGGAATTCTCTCTTGAAAAGGTAACTGTGGGGGTGAATAGACTTACTGGCCTAGCTCATGTGACTAGGGCCAACAATAGCCACTGAGCAGGATTAAGTGCCATGTTGGCAGTCTCTGCAGACCTCTGCATGGTTAGCTATGATGTGAGGGTCAAGAACTTTCTGAGGAATCTAAGAAATAAACAGGGCTCTTGATTATACCTCAATGTCCTCCACTACACAAGGAGTTCAATCAACTCATTATGCCTACAGCAAAAATCCTTTTCTTTCTATTATAGAAAGACCCAGAGTAGAAAAGGATATGCCCAATCTTGGAACTGCATCATCTTTTCATGAAGAAAAGTCAGTTGATGGCATAGCTGGGGCTAACAGTACTAATATGATCAATATTAGTACATAATTTAGTCAGGTCAAAGCAAAGAAGAGTTTCCCAGACCAGTGTTTAGGGCTGTGACCACCCATGACCCACTTTTAACAATAGAAAGTATAGAAGTTTCTAGAAAGAATGAGAAACTACACTTTATTTAAGCAATACTTGAACACAAATAGAGAGTCAACAGGACTTTCCATTATACCAAAGCATGTTTCCTTTACATGTGTTCCATATATGCCCATATTTTACAGAGTGTATGTGATTCTCACTTTCTTATTTTAAAGTTTATTTTATTTAAAAAAGAATCTAATGTTAGAATTAAAGTCTAGTCAATGGATGTTAGCATAGAAGGGGCTACTCAAAGTGACTTCACACCACAGGAGATACTGAGCACCTACTAGGGGGAGGGATGCTAACTAATTAAACTTCAAATATCTGTGGTAAGGGCTGGTTCTTTCAGTGAATCTTTCATTGCACATGCTAAGACTCCTGGTCTTAATTATCCAATTCTCTCTTCTCTCTCTCTCTCTCTCTCTCTCTCTCTCTCTCTCTCTCTCTCTCTCTCTCTCTCTCTCTCTCTCTCCTACCCATTCATCTTATCTATCATCTCTCCATCCTTTTTAAGTGTCTGTCCTTCTTCATCCTCCTGTCCCTCCACCCCACCATCCTCCTTATCATTCATCTCCATATGACCCTTTTCTCTGCTTGTCAGCCTATGGTTTCTAACCCCCTGGACTGGTTCCTCTGTCCCTCTGCTTTTCCCATGAGATGCCTTCTTTTGTTTCCTGGTGCTTTTACCATTTCCTAAGAATGGACTTTGTACCTTCCCGCTACTAAAGCTGCTTGTCACTGAAACTGACTTCTTCTTGTCAGATTTCTTTTCATCCAAATGTTGCACATTGAGAATGACATCTTTCATCTGGATACCTTGTGTGAGCTTCTTTATCTTGGAATCATAGAGAGAGAATTCCAGATCCCATGACCTTTTGTACTTTATGGCTTCTATTTGCTCTTTAAAATGCTTCAGATCCTGCCTTACCGAAGGAGCAATTCTGAAGCAGAACTTCAGCCCCAAGCTCAAGGTGCCGTCTGTTTTCAACATGTCAAATAAGAACTGCAAACTGAGAGTCACCTCTTCGTGGTTCTCCGGATCCACCAGCTTTGCCACTTCTTTGTGTGTGGCCTCTCCCTGCTGACTCTGGTCCTCCTTCACAAGGAAGGACATGGCGTAGAAAAATTCCTGGAAGCTGATGTGGCGAAAGCTGTAGAATTTCTTGATGCCAAGCCCCTTTCGGTAGTCGATGCAGTTCAGGAAAGCAGTAAGGCTGGGGCCGTCTAAGCCATGCTTTCTGAGGACCTCTTCCTCAAATAGCAGCCTCTGGTGCTGCATCCCCTCCGCGGCCAAGGAGCACAGACTCTTTAGTACCTTGTGCCTGGTAAGCTCAGAGCTGTCTCCATTGCCATCAGTGGGCAGAAAGGTGGACACATAAGCAGTGAAGATGTCTGTACTATTGCTAGGTGTCTCTGAGACTTCCTGGCCTCTCGCCATCTTCTTCTTCAGCCAGGAGCAGACCACCCAGCAAATGCCTGGAACCTGGCATGCTTTATAGAGAACAGCATTGTTTTGCACAAACTCAAGGGCATTTTTCAATTGCTCCTTATCCGTAAAACAGGAGCTGAAATATGTTTCCCTCTCCTCCTCAGAGAAGCCTAAGACAAGGACATGTCGCCGTTCACCCAACATGGGTTCCAGACTCTGCAAAGCTGGAGGCCGCGTGGTGATGAGAAGGGAGCATGGTACCTCCCTTCTCCTCATCAGAATGTGAAGTACGCGCTCGGCACGACTGGACTTCTGTAACTCATCATAGCCATCCAGGATGAACAGGAGCCGCCCAGGCTGCCGCAGAATCTCTGTGACTGGGGCTTGATCATCTCCACAACACCAGCAGATGAGGTTGGGCAGGTCACACTTGGGTAACAGGACCACTTCTCTGCAGCTCACGTAGAAAACATAATCAAACTGGCCTGGGTACAGCTTCCCTTTGGACCAGTCCTGCACCAGTTTTTTGACCAGGGTTGTCTTTCCAGTGCCCGCAGATCCTTGCATCACCACTATGGGCGGGGTTGAGTAGGACTCCGCCTCCGGAGCAAATAAAGTCTTCACATCGACAGGATCCAACTCCTGTTCCAGGTCAGAACAGGAAGGTGATCTGCGACCCCCTGAACTGGATGTGGCCATCAGGAGCAGCTTATTGTGGCTGCTATTAACACCCCAATCTTGCCTCTCCTCCAAGCAGCGCACATGCTCCCGGTAGATTTCTCTGTAATCTGAGTAACACAAATGGGGTTTCAGGTGTTGAATGTGAACAACAAAAGGCAAAAATCAACCCTTCAAACCCTGAGATTGCCCTTTAGTCTAATCTTCTACCCTCTCTAACTTGCATTGCTTTGAAGATTGTAGCTGTGGCTTCATGAAGTGTGTGTGTGTGTGTGTGTGTGTGTGTGTGTGTGTGTGTGTGTGTGTGGTCATGTTTTGTAAGTGAGTATATTTGTATTTATCTACACATGCTCATGAGAATGTGCTGACAGAGGGTGTGCATTGTGTGAGGGAAAGGGTGTGAACACTTCAATGTGAGTGTGTGTGACAATGCATAAGTACCTTCAAAGTCCTGTGAAATTTTGTCATGGGGTGAGGTGAGGACAGAGAGAGGAGAGAGAAGGGAAGCTGAAAGCTGGAGTAACTGGAGTCTGTTCTTGGTAAAGGGGAAAGGGTCAGAGCTAAAGACTACCCAGCAGATGAACAGGAGCCACAACTTCTGGAGCTTCACTTTCACCCCTCCCTTTCCCTCCCTACAGGTAGGAGGTGGGGTGTGCTTAAAAGATATCTTAAACCTCTACCTTCAGCTCAGGATCTGTACCCAACATTCTTCAGACCCCTTATCTGGAGACTATCTTAGACTCTGGGGATCCCCAAGGAGAGGGCAGTGTAAAGAAAGGCATAAATCCTAGACTATCAGAGTCCGTGCAGTACCTAGGTGTGTCTTTGGTGCCACTGTCACTTCCCTCTCTCAGGCTATACTCACCATTCAGACAAACCTGGTTGAGGTAGTCTACAAGCTCCATCAAGTTCATGGCCCGCAAGCTCCTGCTCACCACTCTCACGGCTTCCTGTGCTCCGTACATTGAAATCAGTTTTGATGCCAGGTCTACCTGACTCAGACTCTCCAGTTCCCCTCGGGCCAGATGAAATTGGGTCACATCCCGTAAGTGGAACTTCAGTGTCTTGAAACTGTTCTCCTCAAGGTCCTTCAAGGCCCAAAGCAGTGCCTCCTGGGGGCTGTTGGCCCGTGCCAAGGCCATGATGGTCAGAGTTCAGCCCTGGCACCTGGAAATGAGAAGTAATGGGAAATGATAAGTGGGGAAGAGCTAGAGACTCACCAGTTGCCCTTCCTACTGGGTGTTTGGCTGTCTGTGGAGCAGAAGCCTTGGGGGAGACCACATATGTGCAAAGCTCCAAGAAGGACAAGTGGATGAGACAACAGTAGAAATTGTCTAATCATCCCTGCTCTATCAGATAGCATGTGTGACCATGTGAGTAACGAGCAAGAAGGCCCCCTTCCTTCCTTCCTTCCTTCCTGCCTGCCTGCCTGCCTGCCCGCCTTATTTCTTGTGTGTGTGTGTGTGTGTGTGTGTATGTGTGTGTGTGTGTGTGTGTGTGTGTGTGTGTATCTTGTGTATTCCAGGCTAGCCTCAAACTTTTTTATAGCAGAGGATGACCTTAAATTCCTGACCCTCCTGCCTTTGCTTACTGAGTACTGTGATGACTGCCATGCACCATCACTCTCAGCTTTAGGAGGTGCAGGGGATTGAACCTAGGGATTCATGTGTGTTGGGTATCCACTCTACCAGCTGGGCAATGTCCCCAGATGTCCATGGGCACTCTTAAATTAGACTCAAGCATTAAGTCTTAAATTAGCATCAAGAAAAAGTGAGATTATTTTGTTTCAAAAAAGTGAGTCTTCCTTAGATTGTGAATGTTTACAGAACTTGTACACGTCTGCTAAGACCACAGAGACAGGAAGATTAAAAATCTCAATCCTCAGTCCACTGCCTCACATACCAGCAACATGAGCTCAGCCACTCATAGGGTCCAAAGTTGGTCTCTAGGTTAGGTAAGGAGATGAGTTCAAATACAGCTAAGAAGGGAACAGACACTATTAGTGCTTAATTTGTGTCAAGTTACTTCTTCAACTCAGTGATCAACAGGAGGACTTTAGAATCCAGGAATTGCTCATTATCTAAAGTCATGTGGAACCCATTGCAGAAATATAATGTATGGAGGTGCTCAAAATAGTCTTTAGAAGTAGACTTGGCAATACTCAAATATCAGTATTATAACTGAATAGCAATGAAAGGAAGAAACCTCTCAGAAACACAATCGGACACAGGGACTCTTGCCACAGGTCTTAGACCTGTGTAAAGAGGTGGGACTACAAAAACAATGACACATTACCTCAAAATGTCAAAGATGAAAAACCTGGGGATCCCCCGCAAAGCTCTGATTCTGAGGAAACTGATTCCAGAAGAACAAGAAGACAACAACAGAGCTCCAGGCTAGTCAAGCTCAGGCTTGAAGAGCTGGAAGTGGGAGAGTGAGTCAGCTCTGTGGGACAAGAAGACAAAACAGCTACTGTCCAGGAGAGATGGAACAGGTCCATTTTCAGTTCCACAGGCCAAGCCTGGGTCCTCTTATCCCGGTTCATTATCATCTGGTAGGGTTGGAATTAAAGGCAAAGGTATGAACTCTCAGACACCTACTGTCTGTTTATGGGCTCAGTGTTGGGTACGGAATGGAACCCAGGAAGGACCTCAGTAATCAGGGGAGCAGAGATGCCCACACATCAGATCTGTCAGTTGGCATGAGCAACTTAACCTCATTTGTCAAACATTAAACTTGAGAAACAAGGAAGGTGTTTGACCAAAGGTGTGAACTATTATATTGCCAAAAGAACAGCACGGAGATGATTCACATCCCCCTGGGGGGCACTTGCCCTCCTGACAACTTGACCCCAGGCCAGACTGGAGCAGTTTGACAAGAGACAAAGGGAGTGGGCACTGTCACTATCACTCTCTCTCTAAGAGATGGTTCGGTGTGTAAGAGCGTTGTCTGTGTAAGCGTGCATCCCTGAGCACCAGGGCTGAGGATTTGCATTCATATTCTAGCTCCCGTGTAAAACCACTGAGGGTGGGTGCATGAGCATGGCTGGCATTTGTTGCCCCACAGCCCAGTTCCAAGCTCAATGAAAAACCCTGCCTCAGGAGAACAAGGTGGGAAGTTATAGAACAGGACACCTGACATCCTCTGGCCTGTGCATACACAAAGTACACACACTCACACACATATGCGCACACCTGTACACACACACACTCACATGTGTATCGTGTGTGTGTGTGTGTGTGTGTGTGTGTGTACAAAGACACTTGAAAACTGAAGTAGTTGTCTTGGGAAGAGGATAAGGATGGTGAGATAGATGAAAACTGAGACACAGAGTTTGTAACATGTTAAATTTCTGATACATACACATGCTTCACTGTGTTAAAATCATAGGTCATAGATCTTCCCAGGAAAAAAATCTATGAGGCAAAGAAGTGTAGGTAATGTGTGTGGACAATTCCTTCAGGAAACTTGGCAATGAAGGGGATCTGCAGAGATGAGGAAGCACTGGTCCAAGCAGTCTTTACCCTCACATGGAAAGGGTGGGGTATTTTTTAATGCTAACAAAAAGCATCCAAAGGAAGGATCAGAAAGGTGGGGACTGAGGATAGGAACTGGATCAGGATCCAAAAAAAAAAAAAAAAAAAAAAAAGGCAGAAGATAAGCTTTTCAATGAGAAAGTCTGTCCGATGGAGAGGCACTTGTGTGGTTTTCCTGTTCAGAAGATGAGTGGGGGTATGTCTGATAGATGCTCTATTCTACTTGATGTATGGCTAAGAGAATTTCCAAAGAGCTTGACAGCAATGGTAGCAGGACAAGGGAGAGGCCAGGATGTGAACTGCCAGCCCCCAACTGTGCACCTTTCTCCCTCCTCCAAGCCGCCCAGTCCCAGCCCTCAGTGAAAACCCTCGGAGTCCAGGGGAAATGGTAGGAATGGGACCTGACTTACTCAAAACCCTAGGCAAACTCAGGCTAGAAATAAAAAAGTACCAAGAGTTCAAGGCCAAGGAGCCAAGATGAGAAAACAAAAGAATGAGACATGATTCTCTAGACAGAACAACAAGAAGCAGAGGCCACTTACTGTACCAACGCCAGATCTCAAGGTCTAAGTCACTGTGCCAGAGATTCTTAGTAACACCTAAGTATTTATAGAAACAGGAACTGAGTTTAATTGGAGGGGCGGAGGCAAGAAATGAGATGATGTTAACCCTGCCCTGGCTAGAGATGGAAAAGACGGTGACAACTAGAGAAACTAAGTATCCAAAAGAAGATAAAAATGAGGAAAATGGGGACCAGGGAAAGAAACAGATAGACAAAGTGAGAGAAGAGATATAGGGAGACATAAAACACATAAGCTGAGCAGGAAAGCAAAACAGAAAGGGAAGGGAAGAGCAGAGAGCTGGAGAGAGAGAGCTGGGGGGGAAGAGAAGGAGAGGGAGACAAAGAGACAGAGACAGAGAAACAGAGAGACAGAGAGAAGCTTCCTTTCAGTCCTTAAAATGGGCTAGGTTAACAGCGGAGATGATCCTAGTTTGGTTTGGTTTGGTTTGGTTTGGTTTGGTCTGGTCTGGTCTGGTCTGGTCTGGTCTGGTCTGGTCTGGTCTTTTTTTTTTTTTTTTTTTTCCAGGTATGACTTTACAAACACACTTCCCAGGACAACTAGAAAATGATATGTGATGGGGTTTATTTTGTCCACACATCACTGAGAGTTTCTGTGAGGCTGTCCTTGGAATGAGACAATTGAGTCAGTAGCTGACAAAAGCAAACTGTGCTCCATAATGTGGGTGTCCCTCATACCATCAGATGAGGCCTGAACAAAAGAAAAGGCCTGGCCCTCTCATGACTAAGAAGGGTCTCCTCTTCCCATAGGCAAACACCAATCCCTGACACTATTAATGATACTCTGTTATGCTTGCAGAATGGCTCTCCTCTGAGAGGCTCCACCCAGCAGCTGACTTAGACAGATAAAGACAAACAGTGGATGGAGATTGAGGATTCTTATGGAAGAATAAGAAGAATGATTGCAGGATCCTAAGGGGATAGGAACTCTACAGGAAGACCAACAGAATCAACTATCTTAGACCCTTGGAGCTCTCAGAGTCTGAACCATCAACCAAAGAACATACACGGGCTGGAACTAGGCTTCCCCACACATATGTAGCCGATGTGCAGCTTGGTCTTCATGTGGGTTCCAAACAATTGGAGTGGGAGCTATCCCAACAGCTGTTATCTGTATATGGATATGTTCTTCTAGCTGAGCTGCCTTGTCTGGCCTCAGTGGGAGAGGAAGCACCTAGCCTTGCAGAGACTTGAAGTGCCAGGATGGGGTCATATCCAGAGAAGAGGAAGAAAATGGAGGAATGATTGTAGGAGGAGGTGACTTGGAGGGGGCAGTGAGCAGGATGTAAAGTGAATAAATAAACACATACATACATACATACATACATACATACATACATACATACATACATTTTTTAAAGGAGGTCTCCTCTTACTGTTTATATGGACCATGTTTCCCTCATTTGAGGATTGTAGAATTTTATTTTTATATATAACATAATCCACACATAGCACATACATATATAACATGAAAGTGGAAAGAAGGGGGAGAAAAAAGACTAATGGAGGAGGATTAAAGAGAGGAATAAGTTGGGGTTGGTGAGGTGGCTCAGTGATTAAGAGCACTGGCTACTCTTCCAGAGGTCCTGAGTTCAATTCCCAGCAGTCACATGGTGGCTCACAAACATCTGTAATGGGATCTTATGCCTTCTTCTGGTGCATCTGAAAACAGTGTACTCATGTACATTCAATAAATAAATAAATCTTTAAAGAGAGAGAGAGAGAATCGGTGGGAATATCCACCTGAGTACAAAGAATCTATGCCAACAAGAAAGCTTTTTAAGGGAGCTGAGGAGATGGCTCAGCAGGGAAGAGCACTCGCTATGCAAGCATGAGAACCTGAGTTAGAATCCCAGCACCCACATAAATCCAGGAGTGGTAGCTCATGAGCCTGCAACCCCAGCATTGTAGGTGGTGAGACAGAAGGATGCTGGGGTTTGCTGACTACCAGGCTAGCGCCAGGCTCAGTGAGAGACACAGTCTTAAGGGAATAGGGAAGAGGGTGATAGAGCAGGACACCCAATGTCCTTCATGTCTGGCCCTCACACACACACACACACACACACACACACACACACACACACACACATGAAAACTTTAATAAAAGAAAAAGGATGCTGGACAGTGGTGGCACACACCTTTAATCCCATCATTCAGGGAGGCAGAGCCAAGTGGATCTCTAAGTTCCAGGACAGTCAGAGCCACACAGAGAAACCTTGTCTTGAAAAGAGAAAATAAAAAGAGCTTCCTACACTACTAACTCTGCGAAGCATCATGAGTTACCTCTGGTCTTCTGAATAAAACTAAAACATTGGTTCATGGGGTTTGAGCCTGCTGGCTTTCACAATCAAACCAATACCTCCAGCTTGCTGCCTGAAGATCATAAAACACTCATTTCTTTTATAAACACAAATGTATTTTGAAGATTTTATTTTCTTAATTGTGTATGCATGTGTCTGTGACTGGGTATGTATGTACATGTGAGTGCAATGCCTGTGGAGGCCAGAAGAGGACATAGGTTCCTCTGGAACTAGAGTTGTGTGTAGCTGTGAGCCACCAACCAACCCTTCCCCTTGCTGGAACCTCAATGCAGATTTTCTGCAACAACAGAGAATCTCGGTCTCTCTCTCTGTCTCTGTGTGTGTGTGTGTGTGTGTGTGTGTGTGTGTGTGTGTGTGTGTGTGTGTCTTTCTCTCTCACTGAACTATCTCTCTACTGCCCAAATTTTTTTATAGCATAGGAGTCTTTTTAAAAAGATTTATCTGCCGGGCGTGGTGGCGCACGCCTTTAATCCCAGCACTCAAGAGGCAGAGGCAGGCGGATTTCTGAATTCGAGGCCAGCCTGGTCTACAAAGTGAGTTTATCTATCTATTACACACACACACACACACACACACACACACACACACACACACTGTCCCTATCTTCAGACATACCAGAAGGAGGCATCAGATCCTATTACAAATGATTGTAAGCCACTGTGTAGTTGCTGGGAATTGAACTTAGGACCTTTGGAAGAGGTTATTGCAGAGAATCTGCGTTGAGGTTCTAGCAAGGGGAAGGGGTTGGTTGGTGGCTTACAGTTACTCACAACTCTAGTTGTGTTCCTAACCGCTGAGCCATCTCTCCAGTGCCAGCATAGAAGTCTTCATAATCAGCTCCTGGCCCTGCTTAGAGATCTATCCTTTCTTTTGATCATGCCATTTAACCACCAAATTCTTTCTTTAAATGTACTAGGCTTGCTCTCATTCACCTTAAGTCCTCTACACAAACTGTTCACTCCACCAGAAGGGCTCTCCCTACAAAAACCCAAATAATAGTTGGCTGCCTGAATTCTTCAAGTTTCCACCCCAACTTGATATCCTCATTGTGTCCTACCCTAACCCTTCATAACTTTTCATGCTCTCATAACCTCCACTGATCATTTCTTTCTCATAGCATGGTCAAATAGTAATAATAATATACTGTGTATCGAAGCATTTTCTAACCTAATGTAGGATTTAGTCCTTTTTTTTCCCCAAAGAGAATGCAACCCTTTGCTATTTAGTTCGCTTATATACCCAAGCGTATAAGAGAGAATCTGGTGCATATTGAGCATTTAAATTGTTGAATGAATATGCCTCCCTAATGATGCCTTATGAAGCCATCACAAATAAAGCACTGTTGGTCAGGCATGATGATTCCCGCCTACAGTCCTAGCATTCAGGAAGCAGAGACAGGAAAGTTGAGGTAAGTTCCAGGCCAACCTAACCTATATGGAGAGCTCCAGCCGGCGTGGAATGCAAAGTAGATCCTGAGTCCAAATTTTAATTGATTGATTAATAAGTTAAATGGATGTAACAATGAATCCCCTGTAAGACTAATATTTAATATCCATTTAAGTCTTAAACAATTACGACCTTTTCACTACTCTGTGCCGCCACCTGATGGCAACTGTGTAGATTGCTAGTTGCTTCCTCCCCACTCCCACCCCAGGAAGTCCTAAAGTTACTAGGAACTACTCTGGCCTGCTACACACTGAGTGCACATCGGACGGAAATTAAAGCGCACACCGCGCACTAAACCTTACAATCAGCCGGAAATTTCATGTCCAATAGTCATCAAGATATGATTCACGTGGTACAAATTTAGCCAATCAAATTTCTAATTCCCCCAACTCACGCCCTTCTGTTCTAGGCTCTCTCTCTTTCTCGGCAAGATGGCTTCTCCTGCCGTACCGGCTAGTGTCCCTCCTGCCACTGCAGCCGCAGCCCCGGCGCCGGCCGTCACCGCAGCCCCGGCTTCAGCCCCGACGCCATCCACGCCAGCTCCGACACCGGCTGCGACTCCCGCTGCGGCCCCGGCGCCCGTCTCGTCTGATCCTGCTGTAGCTCCGCCTGCAGCTCCGGGCCAGACCCCAGCCTCCGCGCCAGCCCCTGCGCAGACGCCGGCGCCTTCGCAGCCCGGGCCCGCCCTCCCAGGGCCTTTCCCGGGCGGCCGCGTGGTCAGGCTACACCCCGTCATTTTGGCCTCGATCGTGGACAGCTACGAACGCCGCAACGAGGGAGCTGCCCGAGTTATCGGAACCCTGTTGG
The DNA here is from genome assembly GCF_978045245.1 of Mus caroli. Taxonomy (NCBI): domain Eukaryota; kingdom Metazoa; phylum Chordata; class Mammalia; order Rodentia; family Muridae; genus Mus; species Mus caroli. Next base: position 37,137,884 of record NW_028227263.1, on the reverse strand, counting down.
GTGAGTTCTGGGGAAATTGATGTTTTCTTCCCGTCCATCTTCCTATTCCTCTCGTTCCATCGCCCCTGAACTCTTAGCCTGTTTCTCTTTTTGCACCTTCCTACTGTGGCCTACTTCCCGAGTGATCTGAATTCAGCCGAATTGCCGTTATGCCACAGAAATGTGCAAGGAGTAGGTATAAGCTATTGCGTAGTTTGTGATACTTGATCTACACGTTATTTTATACTCCCAACAACGTGGTACTGAGAGGGCATGCTGCCAAAAATGAAAGCTCAAATGCCAGCAAGTTCAAAGCCCTTGACCCGTTTAAACAGAGTACCCACATTCCCTCTCTTAGGCAGTGACCTACCACCACCCCAACACAAACAAAGTGCCCACCACCCATGTTAGGGAAGAGGATGTGTCAGAAGCTTCCTCCAGTTCAGATAAACCAGGTATATTTGTAACATATTCTGGATATATAATATCTAGCTTTCCTAAACTTTTCAGACAGGCATGTGTTCCAAGGTTTTCCCACATACTGGTTCATAAACCCTAGATATGCCCAGCTCCAAGTTCTCCCCCACCTCACTCCTCTGATTTTTCCTTTGGACACAGACTGTCGTTGTATTACGTGTCTGTCGCTAACCTTCAAGATGAAGAGTAATCTTTCCTTTGCCTGTGTTACAGTTTTGGGAAAGTAGATAGTTTATGTTAAAGTAACTTGTAACCCTGACAAGCACTAAAGGCCGTTGAATACATCCCTTTCTCGGGGGACTGCCAGTCCTGTCCGGCTTGTTTCCTCTCCGCCTCAGTGACAGCTTTTAGATATTGCAGTCCACTTAAGTTGCATCTGTCATTTCTTACTGGTGGTCTTGTAGCAGGGCGTGCACCATAGAAGACAGTTCAAGTACTGCAAAGAGAACAGTTTGTAGTCAGACTGCGGCAATTACTAGCTTTGTGTCCCCTGACAAATCACCATCAGAGACCTCTTCAGCACACAGGGTTTTGTTTGGTTTTTCAAGGCCAACAAACACTTTTTAAGATATATATATTTTATGTGCATTGGTGTTTTGCCTGCATGAATGTTTAAAGGTGCCAGATCCTCTGGAACTGGAGCTACAAATAGTAATGAGCCACCATGTGGGTGCTGGGAATTGAACCCAGGTCCTCTGGAAGAGCAGCCAGTGCTTTCGACCACTGAGCCATCTCTCCAGCCCCATCAGACAGTTTTTGTGAGAATGAAACATTAGAGCAAGCAGTTAATGGTTGGTACACCTCAGGTACAGTTGTTGGCATTCCTCTGTCACATAGTAGGCCATACCACCCACCATACATTTCTTTATCTTTGACAGTGTAGGGGTTTGCAGGAATTTAGAGTTGATACCTTGTCTTGTATCAAAACATACTTGCGTTCTCCTTGCCACGTCTTTCATGCTCTTCACTTTATTTCAGTCCACAACTATAATACCGACTTCTCTAGTTTTAGCCTGTAACCTGTGTGTTGGCTTCAGTAATTGCCCTACTATGAGCTTCTGTAACAAAAGAATTTTCTATCAGTGACTTGCCACTGAACAAATGCTTTGAACATGCTATCTAATTTCCAGTCTTTGGAGCTGTTTAACTAAAGGAATAAATGTCTACCCAAGGTTTATCTTTACCCCGTTTTTATCATAGGAAGGCTAACTGTAGTGTGTGGATTCTCTATCAGACCGAATCCTGCTCAGTGCTCCCTTCCACTGTTACAAAACAGTTACTGATTTAAAAAATAAATAAATAAATAAATGGATGAAGCAATATGTGCTTGGCAGGAGCTTGGACTTTCTTGGGTTTTAATTTGTAAAAGATTTTGTCTAGTTAAATGAAACCATCCTTGAGTTTTGTGTACCGCAGAGTTGTTAGGTACTTAGACTTCAAAATTAGCTGAAGAAACACTGCTATAACCTTAAACTCAGGATGGAAGCACAGTCCCTGTAAGTAACTACTGTACGTGTGATGAGTATTCTGCTAGCAGGTGTTCTGTGGAAACATAGATATAACTCCTTAAAAGGTTATGAAGGAGTCATAGCAAGATGTGCAAAATCATGGTAAGGTGCAACCCATTTTCAATGTGAAATAAGTCCTTAAAAGGACAGTATCCACATATGATTCCAAAAGGAGCAAGACCTGAATTTAAAAACTTACATGTTAGTGTAAGACTTTTAAATAATTTTCAATGAATATGCCCATAGGTTAAAGTTCTCTGTAGGCACTACTAAACCTAATGTCCTTTATCCTTTGAATAAAAATCTTAGCTATTCAAATTATAGAATATAAAGATTACTAGAAGTATATTTTAAATATCATAGTTTTGAAAACTCTGAGAATACCCAGGAATGCTAATTTTTTTTCTCTGAATCTCAAAATATAGCATGCCAGGAATTTGAAAACTGTGTTCACTTATGTAGTGGTTCCAAAATATATCACTGTTGAGAAACAAACTTTTTTTTTATTTAAAACAATTTTTAAAAGAAGGTCCTGGCAAGTTAACTATCTGAAGAGGTTGGCATCCCAGGCTTACGGGAGGGTGGCAGGAAGTGAAGCCCTCAGTGGTTTGGACACCTGCCTGTGGGGCAGGACTCCCAGGGAGCTGAGAAGACTCCTCCAGGCTGGTCTCTGCAGAGGCCCATGACCAGCCCTCATTCCAGAGCTGAGGCAGGGGAAACTAGAGAACATGCCTGCTTTGTGGAAAGTAGTAGACCTGAGTTGGGGCTAAAGGAGAGCACCTGAGAAGGGGATGCAGAAAGTGAACTCTAGGAAGTAGAGCTCGCAGGACAAGGCGTGACAGAACTGCAGCATGAGAGGGGTTTGGGTGAGTTCTAGACCTGCCGTTGTGCATACAAGAAGAAAGGACAGAGTGTAGCTTGGGCTTGGTGGGTATTCCTTATGAGGTGCCACTGAGTGTACCAGTGGATTGGTCAAGTAGAAAATTGAGTAAGCAGGGCTGCCAGGGTGCTTCACCAGCCTGCCCGTGCTTCACTTCCCAGAACCCACATGATGGAAGGAGAAAACCGGCAAACGGTCCTCTGACTTCCACGGGCAAGCAGTTGCACACCCATAATTAATCAGTGTAAAAGAAAGGCAAATTTTAACAGTAAGTGTGAAGACACAAATGTAAAGAGGTGTGGGCAAGTCTGCCCTAGCCCCCAGAAGATAAGTAACTGAAATACAGAGGTAGATGTACTCATCTGCCACAGGGATTGGTAGCTGTGTTTTTTAAAAAAAAAAAAAAAAAAAAGTCAGGAAATATTTTTAGCTTTGTGTGCAGTCTGTCACAGCTACTCAACTCTGCCCTTGTAGCAGGAAAAAAAGCCATAAATAATGCAAAAGAGTTTGGGCACATAACCATGAACTGAAATGTTTCTGGGCCAGGACTTGACCTAGAAAAGAAGCATAGAGCAAAAACTGGGAACACTAACAATGCTGAAACCCTGAGGTGTCAGAGGAGCTAACAGATTAGGAAGAGAAGGGAGAAAGCTAGAAGAGACTGGTATACTGGAAGCCCTAGGAGTAAAGGCTCTGAAATGGGGGAAGCAGTCACAGCAGTCAGAAGTTGGTGAGTGTTCAGATGACAGAAGGTATACCTGTGTGTTAAGAACCTTGTCTTAGGGTTCCATTGCTGTGAACAGACACCATGACCAAGGCAGCATTTAACCGTGGCTGCTTACTGGTTCTGAGGTTCAGTCCATTATCATCAAGGTGGGAAGCATGGCACTGGAGAAGGAGCTGAGAGTTCTACGTCTTATTCAAGTTCTATGTCTTATTCAAGGGAACCCAGAAGAAGACTGGGCTTCCGTCCCACATGGCTAGAAGGAGGGTCTCAAAGCCCACTCCCACAGTGGCACACCTAGTCCAACAAGGCTATACCTCTATTAGCACCACTCTCAGGGCCAAGCATATTCAAACCACCACATAGTTCAGAAAATGAAACCATAACACTAGCCAACAAAAGACAGCACTAGCAGAGACATGTTACAAGGGGTAGGGGGTGAGGAACTTAAGGGAAGGTATCAGGACATCAAGTGAGAATAGCTGGGATCTATGGCTCAGTGAGATCCAGTAACTAATGTGAGAGTTAGGGGTGTGAGAGGAAGTCTGTGGTAAGGAACCCTCTGGGGGTGGAATGACCCTTTCACAGAAGATCATCAGAAAACACGAGTATTTAAATTACATTTATAACTAGCAAAATTGTAGTTATGAATTATCAATGAAAATAATTTTATGGTTAAGGGTTACCACAACATGAAGGTCACAGCATTAAAAGATTAAAAACTACTACTCTAGAAAGTACAGAGTGTTGTGGGGAAGGGCTGGTAGGGGGAATAGCAGGCAGAGGAGACCTTGCAAAGGAACACTTAATCCTGTCTGCTGATAGAAAGGGGGGGGGGGTCTCTGAGGTTGAGTTCTCTGGAAAATACTAGTTCTGTTGATGCTGGACTTGGGGCTGATGTGTTGGCTTCATGTTTGCTGACTTTGAGGCCATCTCCAAAAGCAGTCCTGGAGAAACAGCTTAGTTATAGAACACTTGCCTATCGTGCATAAAGCCCTGACTTCACTCTGCAGCACACAGAAGCCAGCTGTGGTGATGCATACCTGTACTCCTAGCATGAGGCTGTTGGAGACAGGAGGCTCAGGAGTTCTTGTTCCTCTTTAGTTAGAAAAGACCCTGACCCTGGGGGCAGGCGGGGGGGAGGGGGGGCGGGGATTGGGTAGTCAGGGGCCATGGGCTTTGAGTTCTCAGGATTATATAACGCCTGGCCCTTCTCTCTTTACCAGGAACTGTTGACAAGCACTCGGTAGAAGTCACCAACTGCTTTTCGGTGCCACACAATGAGTCAGAAGATGAAGTGAGTTGAGAGGATTTAAGCAGCCCCTGTATAGTTCACAGCCATTCAACCCCTGACTTCCCCGAAGGCCCCACTGTGCTGTGTCTGTAGCCAGAGCTGCAACTGAAGCTCTGCTTTCCCTGTCCACATTGGGCCTCCTCAGGTGGTGGGGGTTGGTAACTTTTCCTATTCAGCATATACTTGTAGCTTCTTAACCTCCTCTCCTGCCTTCCCCCTTAGGTGGCTGTTGACATGGAATTTGCTAAGAATATGTATGAATTACATAAAAAAGTCTCCCCAAATGAGCTCATCCTAGGCTGGTAAGATGGCGAGGGTGGGAGTAGATAGAAAGTCTCATTGAGGGCCTTGCTCATTGTCATCAGGCTGGATCTCGTCTCCCCTTTCAGACATAAAACACATAAAGCATGTGACTTGAGAGCCTATGGGATTTTGATGATAACTTGATCCTAGAAAGTCAAGAATATTTATTTTCAATTACAACTTTTGTTATGCAGTTTTTCATATTGTTAATTACTGCTAAAATGGGTGTGAGAACCCCGGCAACACCCGCTGCGCTGTTGCATTTGGTATTGGTGTCAGCTGCCCTGCATCTATGATTGCTGTTGCAGGTATGCCACAGGCCATGACATCACAGAACACTCAGTGCTGATCCATGAGTACTACAGCAGGGAGGCCCCGAACCCCATTCACCTCACGGTGGACACAGGTCTCCAGCATGGGCGCATGAGCATCAAGGCCTATGTCAGGTGAGCCCCTGGGCACACTCAGGTCTAATCCTGCCGCTTATTTTCTCTTCAGGAACTTTATTCCTCTTTTAACAGCTGTCATTAGAGTAGTTTCTAAAGTGAAGTCGGACCCCATAACTCACACTCACTCACTGGTCCTGCTTACGCTGGAGTATTTGTTGCTTGGAACCATTCCAAATGGCAGTGCCTTTAGCATCGTCTTCTGGAACAGTTAACCCACACATGATGTGTTGTTTATCAGGTTCTTCTGAGCCTGTATTTGTTGCTTTTCTGAATTATCGTTAGTTTTTCATTGTCTTGGTTTGCTTTCTGTTTTGTTTTGTTTTGTTTTGTTTTGTTTTTGGAGACAAGGTTTCTCTGTATAGCCCGGACTGTCCTGGAACTCACTCTGTAGACCAGGCTGGCCAGGGACTCAGAAATCCGTCTGCCTCCCAAGTGCTAGGATTAAAGGCGTGCACCACAACTGTCCAGCTTGGTTTGCTTTCTATTACTGTGATAAAACACAGACCAACACCAACTTGGGAAGGAGAGGGCTTATGTCAGCCTACAGATCCCAGTCTACATTGGGGGAAGTCAGGGCGGGAACCTGGAGCAGAACCATGGTGATGCTGCACGTACCTCTGTGCTCCCCTGGCTTGCTCAGACTGCTTTCTAACTCCACCTAGGACCACCCACCCAGGGGTGGTACCACCCACATCGGTCAAGAAAATGCCTCACAGACTTGCTTGCAGGCCAATCCAACAGAGGAATCGCCTAGCTTATGTCAAGCTACTACAAACCCTAGTCAGTGCATTCATTATTCCTAGGACTAAGCACAGTATTTATAGACTAGAAGATGCTAGCATTGTTGGGAACACATCTTTTAAGCTAGAAATAAGTATACTTTTGAACAGTAACATAGCAGTGTTGATACATAAAACTTGCTGCCGCTACACCACCATTTGTCAGGGCTTGCTGGGGAAGGCTTTAGCATCTGAGGAAAGAAGAGCTTATTACTATAAGTTGAGCCTATTACTGTGCACTGGGCCCTTAGCTAGTCTCCGCAAACTCATTTTCTTCAAAATCCAGATGAAAATGCAGGGTTGAAATAAGCACAATTTTAGTGAGTTACTTCTAGCGCCCAATCTAGTGGTTTGGGGCATGAACTTGTTTGGTGTTTTAGTGGTAATTAAAGGTGGCCACACCTTTAATCCCAGCACTTGGGAGACAGAGGCAGGTGGATTTCTGAGTTCGAGGCCAGCCTGGTCTACAAAGTGAGTTCCAGGACAGCCAAGGCTACACAGAGAAACCCTGTCACAAAAAAAAAAAAAAAAAAAGAAAAGAAAAGAAAAAGCACAGGCCCAGAGAAGAATGTTCTGGTGTGTCTGATTTCCCTGGAAATGGGTGTGTCTGGCCAGCCAGGAACATCCAGAGTCCTGTAATCCTCACTGGCATTATGGTGTATGAAGTCATCCTGTACCTTTCCAAGCCAAAGAGGAAAAGGAAAGTTTGCTCACAAGATAACTCTGGGACAGTCCCGGCCTTCTCAAGTGGAAGATACTAACTTTGCCTGCTTTCCCAGCCTAGTCTACACAAGGAAACTGCTCCCAGGGGCGACGGTCGATTAACCTTTTCTCCTCCTTCCCCAGCACTTTAATGGGCGTCCCTGGGAGGACCATGGGAGTGATGTTCACACCGCTCACTGTGAAGTATGCGTATTATGACACTGAACGCATTGGAGGTGAGTTTCCTTCCCTGCTGTACACACTTGGAGACCCTGGGATTATTCAAGAGAGGAGCTGTTTCTGACAAAGATGGAAGCCCTGGGTAGCTTAAAGAACACACTTAAGGTTCATGCTGACTGAAAGTTGAAGGTTTGTTCAGGGTGGGGAATTGTCAGTGTCACGGGCCATATAGTCATCCATATGAGGCCAGAACCATTAGCAAGCAGGTAGTCAGTCGGGGAGAGCAGGGATTTAGGAGAACTGACTGCTTCCAGAAGGCATGGAGGGAGTTAGTAGGTGGCTAGAGACCTCTTTCCTCTTGTCATGACTAAGCTTTCTCTGTTGTCTCTTACTGCCTGTCCCACACTCCCACAGTTGACCTCATCATGAAGACGTGTTTTAGCCCCAACCGGGTGATTGGACTCTCAAGTGACTTACAACAAGTGGGAGGGGCCTCAGCTCGCATCCAGGATGCTCTAAGCACTGTATTACAGTATGCTGAGGATGTGCTGGTGAGAATTGGGGAGGGAAAAGCAAGAGAGGGTGGGCATCCCTGCTCGGTCCGCTGGTGACAGGACAGTACCAACAGGACAGCGCCTCATTGAGTCTTTGTTCTGTGCTCAGTCTGGGAAGGTGTCTGCTGACAACACGGTGGGCCGCTTCTTGATGAGCCTTGTCAACCAAGTACCCAAGATAGTTCCTGATGACTTTGAGACCATGCTCAACAGCAACATCAATGTGAGTTCTGTAGCTGCACCCTGAGAGCTGGGTGGAGGGACTTCTGCTATGTCGTCCAGGTTGGAGGCAGTATAGTATGTTCAGGGCGACTCCACTTCCTAATGGCTTGTCTGAAGTACTACTGGTGTTGCCATGACTTGTTAACTAGACTCAGTTAGAAGACTTGCTAAAATCAGTTTAACAAAGTCAGTTCCTACTTTCCCCATCTGTGTTCACTGGGCACACACCCTGTACTCCACAGGGCTACACTGCTGTCAGTCCCCCATCTATGAGAATCAGAGAGGATAGCAGTCATGCACATTCCCTTCCTGGCTTCTACCTCCAACCCTTGTTCAGTCTGCCTCACCAGCATTTATCCAGGACTCCTCACAGCCAGTGTCCACGGTGGAGCTGGCTAACCAGCCTTTCTGTCACTGTTGCACTCAGCCTCTCACTGCTTATCCTTTGTCTTTCAGGACCTGCTGATGGTGACCTACCTGGCCAATCTCACCCAGTCACAGATTGCCCTCAATGAGAAACTTGTAAACCTGTGAATGAGCCCCAAGAGCACTTGTGCTGGTCGAGGTTTTCACCACAGGGCTGAGACCGAAGTGGAGGCAAAGGGTTTCTTTGTGGTCTTGAGTCACAGTGACTCAGTCAGCTGCTTGTGACTCCAAATAAACATAGCTTACCTTTTGTAAATGAACTTGATCTGATTCGAGTTTATTGTCGGCGAGGAGAAAGAAGCATGTTCCTGAACTCGTATAGAAGCCAGGGAGTGGGCACTGTAGGGAGAAGCTAGTTATGTTGGCATGACTCACCCACAGTGGCTGCTCCCACAGCCTAGGCTGCGGTAGCGTCACCCAGCCCCACACCAGGCAGATATTTCTTGGCACAGTGGTTTACAGGGATACTTTTTTCTTCTTCTAACTTAGGATAATGGTAAATGGAATCTCCAAGATTGTTTCAGTTTTTGGTTTGGTTTGGTTTGGTTTGGTTTTTTTCTTTCTTTTTTCTCCTTTTTTCTTCCAAAACATCTTACCTGGAATGGCAGTCAAGAGATTTGCCTTGTGCAGTGTGGAAGGACCTAGAGATGTGCTAGTGAGCCGCAACAGGATAAAGAATGGGCACACACCTCAGTCCTGGGACCCATGAATCCACAGGAGCAGAAAACCTTCATGGTGAGGAATAGCTGCTTAAACACTGAAATCACAGTGGCTGGTCGCCTTAGAGGTACAGGGAGGCCACCAAGTAGAAACAATGCAGGTGATTGACTGGACTAGTGTGAATGTGGGCGGCAGGTTAATGGGTCTAGAGACAAGTATGAATTGATGGTATTAGTATAGTATTTTTCATTATCACCTAGATTGATTCCAAACTTGATAGACATTTTTAAATGAGAGAAAAATTCATTGAAAATAATGTAGCAAAGAGGCGTTTGGTTTTTATATGTTGACTAGTTGATACAATGGAAGAACACTAAAATGCCGAGAAGTCTGGGATTGTAACTGTAGAATGCCTAGGATTATATGGAACTCTGGGAGAGTGGGAGTTCAGTCCCCAGCACCCCAGAAAATAGGGTGTGATAGCACACCTGTAATCCCAGAGCGGCATCAGATCCTATTCAAAACCTAACTGCAAATAGAATGCTAATGAGAAACACTGGCAGCAGTTACTTAAAGAGCATATTCCCAGATAAGAATGAAACTTTTCTTAAGGTAGATTATGTATTGGTCACAACACTAGTCAAATGCAAAGATACTTTGATATGGGCAGGCTGTTTCTAAATGTTTATATGGAAAAATATAAATGCCTTCCAAAACAATTTCTGCAGAGAGTACTACGCCTGTCTCTGAACTGTGACCACAGCAGATATACTGACTCAAAAGCAAGACACTCCAGTAGAGTGTTCTTAATCCGTGAGGAGGGACTTCCTAAGCACTGAGAATCCATGAGCTGCTATTCTCAGAGATCGAGATTCTGTAGCCCTGTAAAAACTAAATACACACAAACAGCACAAATATAATATAAAGCTGGGGAAATAGTTGAAATTCCTACCAGAGACTACTATTCTTGTCACGGAACTCCCATAGCCAGTTTGTTTTGGTTCGGGGGTTTTTTGTTTGTTTGATTTTTGGCTTTTCAAGACATTACTATTTGCTCTGGCTGTCTTGAAACTCACTGTGTAGACTGGGTTGGCCTCAAACTCAGACACACACACACCCACGCCTCAGCCTTAGGAAAATGAAAATGCTGAGATCAAAGGTGTGCACCACCACACCTGGTCCCACAACCTGTTTTGTAAAGGCCAATTATCTGCTAGGTATAGGGATATAAGCAATTCACTTGTCTACACAAAAAATAAACATTTGAATATGCCTGATCTCATAAGATGCCATTTTATCACGTTTTCTCTTCTGTGAGTGACTTGTGGTGGCCAGAGAAAGAAAGAATGAACATTTATCTCCAGCAGGTAGATAACTGTTGCAGCATTTTGAATTTATATTTGTCAAAATCACAAAATTTTAACTCCAAAATTCATAGGCATATGTGTGAACATACATACATCCTATAGAAGGGCTGATTTGATTTTAACAAAATAATGCATAAATAAGATTTTATGACATGCTCATAAAATACAATACTGTGCAGTTAAGAATGAGACAGTTCCCTATGTATTGGTAGAGGTCTAAAAGATAAAATGAGAAAAAGATAAGGTGGGATCTGTAATCGGTACTCATGCTGTACATGAAAATAAGATGATGCCTATAATATCGGTGAAAGTGTATTTACTGCTCTCTTGTATTGGACCCACACTCAGTACCGCACACGCTGGCCTGCTGTGCTCTCTCCCAGGAGGGAAAGCAGTTGTGGTGGCATCTAGGCTATGAATTATATATACATGCTTGTTCTTTGATGATTAGTATGGTTCATCTTGGTCCATAGGTCTCAAAATGATCTTTTTTTCCTCTCTCTGGTTACATCTGTCCCCAGATCTTTCCATCGCCATGACCACAGTCCTGCCTGTATATGACCAGCTGCGTGTTTTATTGGGCTTTCTCAGTCATGACCACTAGAGGGCATGCTTACATAATTCAGAACTCTCTGGCTATCCTTTATCAGTGCCCAAGCAGTTGTCTAAGGTTGCCCAGAAAAAAATGCCAAGACAGTGCAAAATAAGTGGCCAAGGCTCCAGGACACACTTCCTTTAGCCACCTGGGAGCCATAGAATGATGACACCAAAGAATGTTATCCTGTCCTCACCCCTAAAACACTCCAAGTAGGCATGTAAGCTACTTGAGAACTTGAAATGGAAAAAATGTAAATGTAGGGCCCTCTCCCCTTCCAACCAGACCACAATGTGTATTACAACCTAGGCCCCTCTATGTAGAAAATCTCGAGGCTGATATGTGCAGGGCTAGCTCCAGCCTAGCCCTGACTACACCAGTGAGAAATGTCTGAGCAAGAAGTGTGGAGCTAGTATATGGCTTTGGAACACGTATTAAAGAACCTAGCCCTTGTAGATGACACTAGAGTTTAGGGCAGTAAATATGAGACTTTTGCCACATTCTAGAGACTGGAGGTCTGAGGTCTTGAGATCCTGATAAAATTGCTTTATTGAGAATGTAAGGGATAGATTGAGGTTGAGGTTGGAGTTAACTGAAAAGCCAACAGTTTGGATATAAAAACATTTGGATAGAGATCATACTTTGGGACCACTGAAAAAGCACATGCAACAAAGCCTTGAGCAACATTGTATGTGTGCAAAGAGATCTGTGCATCTAGAAATAGGTCACTGGGCATCTTTTTGACGGTAGATGCTTCCTGTGGCCTCTAACATGAGAAAGACCTATACCACCTGGTACCAGTTCCAATACCCACATTTCTTTAACCTAGACTATTTTTAATCTAGTGTATGCAGGCCTCTCATCAGCCAGTCAAATTATTCTTCATTGCCCAACTTAACATGTCAATTCTTTTTTTTTTTAAGAATTATTTATTTTATGTATATGAATGCACTGTAGCTATTTTCAGACATACCTGAAGAGAGCATCAGATCCTATTACAGATGGTTGTGAGCCACCTGGGAATTGAACTCAGGATCTCTGGAAGAGCAGTCAGTGCTCTTAACTGCTAAGCCATCTCTCCAGCCCAACATGTGGATTCTTAGCTCAGATTATTTCCCTACTTACAAAGTTGATGGCCAAGTATACTAACCCTAAGAGGGTGTCCCTCCCCACTCACCTGAGGACTTAGAGAAGCAGCTACAATTGAGAGTAGTGTAGTTATAGTTTAGATATCACATTTGTCATGCAGTGAATTGTGGTCTGTGGCTGATTAACTGGTCAATATACATCACCAAGTTCATGGCTGGATATCCGAAATTACAGCAGGCAGTGTTAGTCCTGTGTCTTGATAGCTCAGTGTTATGCTTTCCGGGGCCCAGTGACTCAACCATGAACTCTGTTTCCAAGTCCAACTATTTCTCTACTACACACAGTAAGGCCTCCAAACACAGCTTTCCAGAGCTTGTCTGTTATCTCATCTAGAACCTCGGGCACTATCAGACTGTTAACTTACTCGAACTGGAGCAGCTGGCACCTTAGTTGGAACTTATTAAAGATCATTTTCATGCTTAAGTCTACATTTAGAAGTCAAGTAGAGGGCTGGGGATGTAGCTTAATGACAGAGCATGTTCCTAACATGCACAAAACACTGGGTTCAGTCTCCAGTAACACCACTACCACTACCACCCTCAAAGTTAGATATTAAATAGGTTTTAGGTTCTCTGGAACCATCTGCCAAATTTATTCCAACCACCAACCTTCTCAGTTACACCATTCCCTAAAATCCTACATAGATTCTCTGTCCTGCCTCCTAGTTAAGGAAGCCAGCCCTGCTCTGATATATCCAAGGACTTCGAGGGAGTGACACTCTCCTGAATGCCTTTGCCATTGTGGTCCTCCTAACTTAATTCTCAACCTCCAACTGCTTGCTAGAGTTGTTACCCTCCTCCCACTACACCTTGTCTCATACAGCCCATGTCCTACCTTCTGAGCTGCCCACGGCACTGCTCACAGAAGACGATGTCTATGACAGGGCAACAAGTAGAACCAATTAAAACATGATGATGGGGGGTGGGGGTGCTTACCTTTAATCCCAGCACTCTGGAGGCAGAGGCAGACTGATCTCTGAGTTAGAGGCCAGCCTGGTCTACATAGTGAATTCCAGGATAGCCAAGGCAACACAGAGAAACCCTATTTTGAAGAACAAAACAGGAAAAAGTGATAGACACTTTCATTCTTCAAGGTCCTTGGGCATCCCTACCTAGGAAAGCCTCACCATGCACTTTTCCATCTGGGAATTGAATCTGCTACTGTCTTATCTCCTTTTCTTACCTCTGCATCCGCTCCAGTTCCGGCTTTATCCCTGCCACTCATCATTTAGCTGCCGGAGAATAGCTTGTGACTTCCTAGTGCCTTATTAAGGCAAAGCAATCTATTTCCTGTCTTGTGGCAGCTTTTCTATACAGACTGTGCTGTAGCCGGCAGGCCCATCATTTCCCCTGGATGAAGGGTTAGCCAAGCTGTCTGACATAAAACCACCACCATTTCATAATGCTCGTGAGTCAAGGCAAGGCAAGATACCCTGAATAAGGATGACTGGTCTTTATGAGATCCAGTGCTCAACTGGGAAGACTAGGCAGCTAGGATGATTTTAAGAACTGGGGATTGTAATCTCGTGAAAGCCTTTTCACTCTTAGGTCTGGTGCCTAGCTGTAGTGGGTTAAAGGCTGGGCTCAGCTGGAACTGTCAAGTGAAGCATATGTATATTCCCTCTCCTTATCCTTACATTTCTAGGCATCCTCAAAGCATAGAGGTCTCAGTGGTTTTGCTTCCAACATGGTAGCTTAAGGCTCCAGTCAGCAAACAAACACTAGGAATACCAAAGGGCCTTATTTTCCTTCACCTCAAAAGTCATGTGGCCTACAGGCTCAAGGGGAGTTCACATAGAACTTCCTCTCAAAAAGAGAAATAGCCAAGGTTTTACACCTACGCTTCAAAACTGCCACATTCCCTTCCTGCAGAATGCTGACCCTGATAAAAGTCAAAGAAAGATACGTTCTCTGGGCCTTGCTAGGCAATCCCTCCAGGCTAGTTTAGAACTCCCTAAGTGATATATAGAATATCCTCACAGGCCTTGAGCTTGGTTCTGTTTCTTGAGTGTCAGGTCTGGGAGCTCAGTACACCTGCTATAGTCCCCTAGAGCTATGGGATTCAAACAGTAGCAGCTAGTTGGTTTCCTGGAGAAATAACCCAGTGGTCTTACCAAGGCTAGCTGAAGGGGCCTGACAGACAGTGGCCAGTGACAGTCTCAGGAAGCCACTCTGTCTGCTGTTTCAGTCTGCTGATCCAGTCTGGTTTTCAGTGGGGTGATGGTGCTGTATGGGGCAGGACCCCTCCCTTGAGGGAGAGCCTGATACCATTCCATCAGCTATTTGGGAAAAGAAGACTTATTTGGGGCTGGTCTTACAACACACATGGGCAAAGGCCTTTGCACTGTATGTGGAAGAGCTCACAGAATCCCAGAAAAATGAACTTACTTCTGCCCAAATAATGAAGCAAGACCTCACATAGTGTAATGAATTCATTTTTGAACCTTAATACACTGTTTCCAAGGTCATGAGCATATCAGAAGTCTCACCATCAATAAAGAGAATCCTATATAGGACTCGGTCTTCAAATGTCTGTGAGCTCTGCAGGGCACATGTCTGCTTTCGTGTATGCAGTACATGCTAAGTACCTGGCCTTGGTAAACCTTGGTTCTGATAGTCAGCTTGGAAATGTCAGTGGTTGTAGACATGACTTAACTGAACAGGGCTGGCAACTTCAAAAGCAACAGGGATCAGGTAAGTTGGTAGTGAGAACCTGGCTGAGTGTGGCCCGAGGTCTACAGGAGAGTGGTGTGATTTCTGATCCCGGTTCGAGGGGTAGCTACTTCTCTTCAGCCCCAGATTTCTCACATTCTCTTAGTATTCAAGGGACTAAAGCAAGATAAATCATGTCATATCTCCCAGTTGTATGTATGTGTTTATGTTCATGTGTGTGTGTATGTGTGTGGAGACCAGAGATCAACCTTGAGTGTGCTTCCTCGTGAGCCATCCATTTTGGTTTTGAGACAATGTCTCTCACTGACATAGAACTAGCCAAGTAGGCTAGCCCCCAGGGATCCTCCCCAGAGCTGGAGTTTAACAAGTAAGGCCACTAGGTGAGTGTGTGTGTGTGTGTGTGTGTGTGTGTGTGTGTGTGTGTGTGTATGTCATCTTGGGATCTCTTAGGTCCCAAAGAAACATTGGGACAAAAGGCTGGCTGTGGTGCTCATTAGCATACCAAAGCACACACTAGCATCTAGACTCACAGAGTCCTGTGCTGCCTCTCAGCAACTCTCACCCACTCCCTACCTGAAATCTCAGCAGGGCAGGGGCTTCCCTTCCCCAGCTTCTTGTTCTGTCATAATCCTGCCCTTTGGGCCAAGCTCTCTGCTCTCTTGTCCTCTTTGCTCTTCTGGTCCTCCTCACTTGGCTCTTGGTCCTATCTCTTGACCTCTCTTTTCCCTCTCCCTCCCCCTCCCCCCTCTCCCTCCCTTCCTCCCTCCCTCTCTTGACCCGGTTCAGTCTGGACTCTGGCTGCACTCTCCCTCATATATATATAATAAAAACCTCCCCAACCATACCTTAGAGTGGTCACATCCTTATTTTCATTATTAAACTCGTCTCCGTGCTTGCAGTGCAAGCACTTGACTGACAACATCTCCCTAGCCCTATCCAGGTATTTAAGTGTTGTCAATTTATTCAATGTAAAAATGTTCAAGAAAACCACATATGCAGGCTGAATGCAACAGGTGCACTGCCGGCTGCCACTCCTGAAAAGCACAGGGTTAAGTATCCAAGCATTAGCAGGGCTCACACAAACCCTGCCTTCCCTCCTGTACTCTGCCTGCAGAGAATGAATGTGGGCCCCTCCCTGACCCTGACCTGAATGGGAAGTTAGCTCAGACTTCCCACAACAGCTGTACTGAAAAGTCCTTCTTAGGCCTCTTTGACCTCTGCAAGAAGATTATACCTGTAAACCCCAGCAGCCAGAAGTCCAAGGTGGGGGAAGGGACAGAGTAGCCTGGAAGACAGGCAGGCCCTAGTCACCCGTTTTGCATCTGCTCTATCTCAGTGGTCCCTCCACTTAGCCTTCCCTGGCTGCAAATCAAATAGATCTTGAAAACAAGTTCAAAGCTAGGTGTCCTGATCCAGAGCTGAAAGCTCTGGGAAAGGCTGTACCCTGGACATCAGCACAGAGTTCTCAGCCAGGCCGGTGGGATTGCCTAGCAAGGCCCCAAAGAAAGTATCCTTGCCCTTTATCATTGTGTCAGCTTTCTACAGGAGGAGGAACCTGACAGTTTTGAAGCACAGTTACAAAATCTCAGATATTCCCCTTGTTGAGAAGGAAAATCTGTGTGCACACCCTTTGATCCTATTCGGATGAGCCAAGACAGCTAGATATTTTCCAAAGGATTTGCGGTGTTAATGAAAAAAAGCACAAAGGAACATAAACAGAAAGAGATGCTCTAGAAATGGGAGTGTTAACAGGCCTTGCTTCTCTGGCTCTGTGAATCATAATTAGAGCCAAAAGAACTAGATTGTGGGTCTGAGAAATACAGTGAGGGAAGATGGCAGCAGGAGCGGATTTCCATTCCCTACAAGCAAAGAAAAAGACATTGTGATTGAAGAGTAACTTTGCTCCAAGAGTTCTGTGCTGGGAAGACATGGACCAGGAGAACTCAGGAATCAAGGAAATCACAGAGGCTTCTCTGTTGAGGGTGGAAGACCATTCCTGAGCTGGTAAGGCCGGCTCATCTCTGCAGAAAGGACCTTAAGAGGGAGAGCGCATCCGGGATTCCCCAAGCAAGCAGAAAGCTCAACCTCTTAGCCATCTCTGTCCTGGTAAGGTTTAAAATCAGCGGTGCTTTACCGACGCCGGAAAAGATGGAGCGGTTGCCATGGCAACGTGGAACACACATCGGAAATAAATAAATAAGCAGTCCAGTTGCCGCAGCCGCGCCCCCGCGGGACAGGCGCGCAGGGGAGGGGACCCCTCGGGTCCGGGTCCCCGCAGCCCGTGCGCCCTCGCCATTGGCGGAGACGAGGGGGGGTCACCCCCGGGGGGGCGAATGGTACAGTCCTCCGCCCGCGCCCCAGCCGGGCCCGCCGCGAGTGAGCGAGCACCGAGCCCCGCGCAGCCGCCGCCCGTGGAGCCCCAAGCCCAGTCCAGGACCGCGATGGAGGGAGTGAGCAGCCACCGCACCCTGTCCTACAGCCGCTGGAGCTACGACAGGTAAGGCGCGTGCTGGGAAGATGAGCTTCTCCCGGTACCTCGGGTTGGCTCCGCGTGGGCGCCGCTACCGCGCGTGCTCAAAGAAGATGCGGGCGTGAGCGCCCAGAGCTACCAGCGTGAATTCACGCACCAGCATCCGCAGGCATCCGGGACCCGGGGTACCCATGGCCTCGGATATCCAGGGTCAGAGCTCAGGCGCGGGCATCCTAACACCTGCGGGACAGAACGATGGGAGGAGGGTGTGTGGGCACCGAGATCCTCGGACTATCACTTCGCGGTGCAGGTGGGCGCTAGAACCAAGGAAAGGCCGTGCCGGCCCCGCGCTGCCGCGGTGTGTCCAGCCGACCCTCAGTGGGTGACCTGGTTTGTCCCGAATCGGACTGGCAGACTTGCACCTGGAAGTCGGTTCCTGCTCTGCCCGGCTGGCGGGATCTTAGCCCGGAGCAGGGTGTCGAGGCGCAGGAGCGGCTCTAGGCTCCAGCGGGGGTGTCAGGCTCCGCGCATACCCCGCGATGATAGCAAGCGGCTGCCAGCGTGGGCGGCTTGGAGCCGCGCTCCCCACGCACTGGTCCGGAGGAAGGAATCATCCTTCCTGGCGAAATGAGAAAAACAAGAACAGCAAAATGAGTTAGTGATAAAGCAGAGTAGATTTATTCAGAGACTATATCCGTTCTATCATTTTGATTTCTTTTTTGCGTATTAAATGAACCCCACTCCCCATTTAAAAAGGAACCATGCAGATAATAGTTTTTGTTGTTGTTGTTGTTGTTGTTGTTGTTGTTTTCGTTTTTTAAGTTCTCAGCCCTGTGTAAATCTCCAGGATCCTGGAGTGAATTTTCAGATCCTGGGCTTTCACCAGTGAAGGCTGGAAGAAACTTCATTAACCGGTCTCCCCGCCCCCTTGCTCTTCCTTTTGCCTGCGTCGCTCCCCCCCCCCACCCCACCCCCCACCCCTGAGAAACCCTTGCTGTGTCTCTGCCAGTGCTTGTTTTTCTAAAATTCAGAGGAACCGTTGTCTCTCCTTCCCAAGGCTAATTCCCAGAGGAACTCTCCCAGGGTCTTCCCGTGTGTTGATCCCCTTTGTCACCTCTTAGCTGGCAAAACTACAGGTTTGTCAACTTTCTCTCCTGGTGGTAGCACCTGATGCATCTCTTTCTTTGCATCCTAGGCCTTCTCTGGGTCCAGGACACTTTTAATTCTCTGTCCTCAGCACAGCCCTAGCAACCTGCTGACTCCCACCTCTCAGTTCAGTGAAACTGCCCTGGGGGTAAGGACATAAAGAACATAGAGCCATCCCCCAAATGGCTGCACTGTCTACAGTTGGGTAGAGACAGATAGTAGCATATGCCAAATGCCTAATGAAAATATAGAAGAGTTTAAAGCTATGCTAACCTTTAATAGTAACTAAAGGTGGGGTTTTGCTCCTATACAAACAAATCAGAGACAACCAGGATTCAAATCACGGCTCCAGCTAACTAACTTCAAAGAACTTCCCTGGGGCACAGTAGTCACTGCTGTTGCTCTTTTATTAGTTAGCACATAACTGTCCCTGGAAACCCTGATTTTTCAGTAGCTGCGTCAGAGATTGTTATTCTCCTTTTTAGGCCGTGAAATGAAAACATTTCTGGGGTCCTGTCTCCAAACGTCGTCTTTTCTTGTCACCCAGATATCCTCAATATCTTGGGAGTTTTGTAAAGAAAATAGAATCCCCAGCCAATGTCTGAATTACCTAGATAAGGCTATTAGGACGCTGGACTTTGTTTGTGTAAAAGTTCCCAGGTGTGAAACCACTGGTTGGGCTGTTCTC
Organism: Mus caroli; assembly: GCF_978045245.1. Taxonomy (NCBI): domain Eukaryota; kingdom Metazoa; phylum Chordata; class Mammalia; order Rodentia; family Muridae; genus Mus; species Mus caroli. The sequence goes on along the minus strand of NW_028227263.1, from coordinate 37,118,660 downwards.
TGGAGCCCCTGGTCTATAGCAACCACCTCTGTTTGGCTTTCAAAACATAAATATTAAATGCAAAAAGATCACGCAACCTCACATTGCTGTTAAAATATTAAACAATATGTGTACAAAGCATACAGATATTAAAAATTAAACTCTGGGCTTAGGAGGTAGCTCAGTTGTTAGAGTATTTACCAGTCTTGCTGGGGGTCCTGGTTCAATCCCCAGCACTACATAAAACAAGCATGGGAGTACACACGTGTAGTCCCAGCACTCGGGAGGTAGAGGCAGGAAGATCAAGAGTTCGTGAGCAACAGAATGAGTTTTGGGCTAGTCTGTGCTGCATATAGCCCTCAGAAAAAGGGAAGTGGGAGTTCTATAATTCAGCTGAATTACTCTGACCTCCATGCGTAAACTGTTCTTTGTGGACAGTTCTTGTGCTCTGGCTTGGGCTTAGTTTTTCCAGGCCAGGCTTGCGACTCAACTGGTACCAAGGTTGGGAAAGCCAGAGCAGCTGTGTCTCTCTCTCCACGTGTTTTCTTAGGCTTGTTCATGTTGTGGCACAAGGTTTCTCAGGTGGGACACCTACATTGTGTGTGGATCTCTTTTACTTCTCCGTGGCTAGCTTCACTTCTGGTGGCCATGACAGCTCTTGACACCTTCATCATATTCAAGACCTTCGCACTCATTTGTTTGTGGTACAGCAGTAACTAGGGATTGAACCCAGGGCCCTACATGTACTGGACAAGTGCTGTACCACTGAGGTATGAACACCTCCAGGCCTCCTTTTAAGTTTACTCTGAGTCAGGGTCTCACAGGGCTGCCCTTGAACTCTTGACTGTGCAGGCCTCACATTTTTTCTCCTGAGAAGCTATGATTGCCATCCTGTGTCACCTGACCAGACTGGGAGCCCTAGTCCCAGATGCCAAGCAAGTGGCCTCGTCTCTTCTGGCTCCTTAGAAAGACTGATCATGCCACAAATGACCTCCTGTTATTTTCTAATTTCATGTAATTTCCAATCCCTAAAGTCACTCCGTTTGGGGTCCTGTGGGGAAGAGCAAGAGAATGAATCCTTTGGTGAATGGGGAAGAGTGTGCCCTAGGGGGCAGCACTGAAAGGTTGTAAGGTCAGATTGTGGCTAGAGTGTTGCTGAGCAAGCAGGTAGTCCTTGTTCATCTTTGTAACAACAATTATTTCCCGTTCTTCCCCCAAATTCTGTATCTCATGAGTCATCCTCAGAGAGCCACTGATTTGACTTGATGATATGTCCTAGAATTTTATATGTGTCATCACTCAATATATGCCGTCACACATGCCTTCTTTCACACAGAGCCATTCGGTGTTCCTCCTGGTTGCCCGAGTCAGTAGACCATATCTTTTTACTGCTGAGAAATTTTTCAATGTACAGATATACTGCAGTTTATCTAGTCACCTACTGGCAGACTTGTGGGTTGCTGTTAGTTTGGGGCTATTATAAATATAGCTTTTGTGACTATCAAGCACGTCTATGTATGAGTGTGTGTTTTTGTTTTTCTTGGGCGAACATTTAGCAGAGGAATGTCTGGATTATATGGTTATTGTACATTTCACTTTCTAAGAAACTTTTCCAAAGTGAAGCATTGAATTCTCTCAGGAGTAGTGGTTGGGAGTCCTAGCTCCCCCACATCCTTGAGACAAGTCGGTACAAGGAAAAATTTTAGCTTGAAGTATTCCAATAGGTATGTAGTAGTATGTTGTTGTGACTTTATTTTACATTTCCCTCGATATTAACTAACGATATTAAGACAATTTTCATGGGCTTATCTACCATCTGTACATCTTTGGGAGGAAGCATATTGTTTAAGGGTTTTCCCTATTTTCAAACCGAGTGTCACCACTTGTTAGAATTTATGAGTCCTTTTGCTATTTTGGCTGTGTCGTGTGTGTGTGTGTGTGTGTGTGTGTGTGTGTGTGTGTATTTGGAAATTACATATGTGGAGGTCAGGACAATGGGCATGAATAAGTTATCTCCTTCCACCACGTGGGTACCCAGGATCAAACTCAGGTTGTCTGGCATGGCAGCAGATTCCCTTCCCAACTAAGCCATCTTGCTGGGGTGTGTGTGTGTGTGTGTGTGTGTGTGTGTGTGTTCAGACAGGATCTCATATAACCTCAGGATCTATGTAGCTGAGACTGGCCTTCACCTCCTGACCCTCCTGCATCCACCTCTGATGAGTGTGTGCACCATGCCTGCTGGCTTGCTGTCCCTCATCGGCTGCATAGCTGGCAGTGTGTCTCTCAGTGCCCTTGCTTCCTTTCCACCCTCTTAGGTGTTTTTTTTTAAGCAGATGTTTTTTCTTGTGATGAGATCCAGTCTATCAATTTTTTTTTCTTTCAGGGATTGGCCCAATAGTTTAAGAACCCATTGCCTAACTAAAAGTGGAAAACAGCTAGACCCATTCCCCAGCCTAGGCTGTACCGCCCCTTCTCTGTGGACCACAGTTGAGAAGCTTGCAGGCCTCTAGGGACCTAAGGCCAAGGAAACCACAGTGAAAGGTTTCCCCGTGATTTAAATAAATGAGGAAGATAAAAGTGTTCCTAGAAATGTTTCCTTCTCTATGTTAAATTTAGGTCTATCCTACTTTCCAGTGTGCGGTGATAGTTTTTATTGGGTTGTTCTTTTTTGTTTTGTTTGTCTGAGACAGGCTATCTCTGTATAGCCCTAGCTCTACTCCTACGTAGACCAGGCTAGCCTTGAATCTTGGCAGTTATCCTGACTTCCCCTCCTGTGTGCTGGCATTATGGGTGCATGCTGTCATGCCTGGCTATATAGGTATATAGGTTAATAAACAGACAGACAAACAGACGAAATTGGAGTGAACACTCAGTGGATAAGGCAACTGCTACTTTTCCAGAAGACCTGAGCTTTATTCACAGCACCCACTTCAGGCAGGTCACAACCACCCATAATTACAGCTACAGTGCTAACACCTTCAGTGGGTGTCCTCAGTTACCCGAATACATGTGGTGACTATACAGATGCACATGCAATGCATACATATAAATAAGAAATAGTATTTAAAAGTTTTAAAGAGATCCAAAATTAATTATTTTTTTATTTTATGTGTGTGAGTATTTCCCTGCATACATGTATGTGTACCACATGTGCCTGGTGCCACCAAGAGCAGAAAAGCATGTCAGATTCCCTGGAACTGGAATTATCGGTGGTTGTTAGCTACCATATGAGAGTTGGGAATTGAACCTGGATACCGTGCAAAGCAGGCTGTGCTCCAAACTACTGAACCATCCCTCCAGCCCCCATACCACTTCCTAAAAAAAGACCTTTTCCTGAGTCTACTCTGAGCTGGTATTGAGAAATCAAGGTGAGCATGGTGGAATTAGCCAGCAGCTCAAAGGCCTAGAAAGGAGGTCATTTCAGCCCTGGCACTCAAGGACAGCCTAGACTACATGGTGAGATCTAGTCTTAAAGGGGAAGCAGGGGAGCAAGAGATCAGAGGACAGTCAGTCACCAAGTCAGGTGTCCTTGTTATAAGTTATGTCTAGCCTGGCCCACTGATCTGATTCTTTTTGCTGCTGATGGCACACTGTCTTGATGTCTGTAGCTTTATTGGTTTTTAAGTCAGGTTGTCAAGCAACTTTAACTTGGCTCATTATCAAAGCCATTTTGAGTTTGACAGGTATTTTTCAATTTCATATAAATCTGATCCATTTTAAGGTTCAGTGCAAGCAAACAGCAGTCAGACTGGCTTAGGTTTGGGTTGGGCTGGTTGGATTTACAGGACAAGTTGGACACAGGTGACAAGCTAGCACTCACAGTCTTTGCAGGAGCATGTGTTTCCCCATCATCTCTTCCCGGGCAAGGTCTGTGACTTTCAAGGTAGAGGTTGTAACTCATATAAGATTTATCCTTAAGTTTGTTTATTTCCACTCAATTTTATAAATAGTCTTTTTAAGAACTCCAACTTCCCAGCTCTTGGGATGTCCCATGCCCTGTGGCACAATCCTGATGGCCTGAGTCCTGTCCCTCAAACCCATGTGGAGGTAGAAGGAGAGAGCAGACTGAAGCTTGTCCCTCAACCTCCACGTGCCCGCGTGGCACAGCTACACATACTTAATATATATTAAGGTTCTGCTTTCCAGCTCTTTGTTGCCTTGTCTAGCAACACAGCTGTAGGCTTTTAGCAGTGGTGAGATGCATCTAACACAGGATGAGCGGTCCCTGTGGTTTCTAAGTTCAGAGCCAGCCATCAGTTACACCCGTCAGTAATCATTATCACTACCCCTAAAACCACACCCTGAAGAGAAACTCCGTCCACTAAGGAATACGTTTTCCCTCTACTCCTTGGAACCTCTAGTCTATTTTGGATTTCTATGAATAGTAAACATTCCATAGAATTGAATAGCGTGGTATTTTCCCTCATGCCTGGCTTTTTTCCCTTAGTGTAGTATTTGTGAGGGTAGTCCGTGTTGTTGCAAGTATGAGAACTCCATTCCTACTTTTGACAGAACAATATTTGGTTGTATACATAGACATTTTGGTTATCCATTCGTCTGTCTCCGGGCCTTGGATGGTTCTGGTCTTTTGACTGCTGTGATGCACAAGAGTGACCATTGTTCTGCACATGGCCAAGTCTGTTATTTAGAGTATACTTGCTGTTTGTTAATTCTTAGCTTCATTTTTTAAAGAACCAGAGCTGTCTTCTACTGAAGCTGTGCTGTTTTCTGTTTCTACCAGCAGCATACAATGTGTTCCCACTTCTCCATTTCACAAACTCCCGCTCACTTCTGCATGATTTCCACCACCCCAGTCTTCTCCAAATGCTAGCCAATTATGGCTTCAATTTGTGTTTCTAAAACATAAATGAGACTGGGCTTCAGTAACAGCACTTTATGTACTCCTTGGCTATTCACATATTTTTTTTATGCATCTTTTTTAAAATTTTTATTTAATCTTTTTTTTACACTCCAGATGTCATCCCCCTCCCAGTTCACCCTCTGACTGCTCCCATACCTCCCATATCTCCTCCTCCCCACACCCCCCAGTCTCCACAAGGATCACCCCCCACCCCTGCAGACCTCCCCACTCCCTGGGGCCTTCAGTACCTTGAGGGTTAGTTACATCTTCTTTGACTGAACCCAGACCCGGCAGTCCTCTGCTGTATATGTGTTGGGGGTCTCATATCATCTGGTGTATGCTGCCTGGTTGGTGGTTCAGTGTCTGAGAGATCTCGGGGGTTGGGGGGGGGAGGGTCCAGGTTAATTAAGACTGCTGGTTCTCCTACAGGATCACCCTTTTCCTCAAATTCTTTCAGCCTTCTCTAATTCAACCACAGGGGTCAGTAGCTTCTGTCCATTGGTTGGGTGTAAATATCTGCATCTGACTCTTTCAGCTGCTTGTTGGGTTTTTCAGAGGGCAGTCATGATGGGTCCCCCTTTGTGAGCACTCCATAGCCTCAGTAATAGAGTCAGGCCTAGGGGCCTCCCCTTGAGCTCAATCCCACTTTGGGCCTGTCGCTGGACTTCCTTTTCCTCAGGCTCTTCTCCATTTTTGTCCCTGCAGTTCTTTCAGACAGGAACAATTATGGGTCAGAGTTTTTGACTGTGGGATGGCAACCCCATCCCTCACTTGATGCCCTGTCTTTCTGCTGGAGGTGGGCTCTACAAGTTCCCTCTCCCCACTGTAGGGCATTTCATCTAAGGTCCCTCCCTTTGAGTCCAGAGAGTCTCTTACTTCCCAGGTCTCTGATATATTCTGGAGGGTCCCCCACCTCCTACCTCCCCAGGTTGCCTGTTTCCTTTCTTTCTGCTGGCCCTCTGGACTTCAGAGCTTTCCCTCCACCCAATACCTGATCATGTCCCCCTCTCCTTCCCTTCCCTTTCAGGTTTCTCCCACCCTCCCCTCTCCTGTGATTGCTTTCTTCTCCCTCCCAAGTGGGATTGAGGCATCCTCACCTGGACCCTTCAGCTTGTTAACTTTTTTGAGTTCTATGGACTGTATCCTGGGTATTCTGTACTTTTTTCAGCTATTATCCACTTATTAGTGAGTACATACCATGCATGTCCTTTTGGGTCTGAGTTACCTCACTCAGGATATTTTCTTGTTCCATCCATTTGCCTGCAAAGCTCAGAATGTCCTCATTCTTGATAGCTGAGTAGTTTCCATTGTGTAAATGAATCACATTTTCTGTATCCATTCTTCTGTTGTGGGACATCTGGGTTGTTTCCAGCTTCTGACTATCACAAAGAAAGTCACTATGAACATAGTGGAACATGTGCCCCTGTGGCATGGTGGGACATCTTAATTGTGTACATACCCAAGAGTGGTATAGTTGGATCTTCAGGTAGATCTATTTCCAACTTTCTGAGGAAGCTCCAGATTGATTTCCAGAGTGGTTGTACCAGTTTGCAATCCCAGCAGCGATGGAGGAGTGTTTCTCTTTCTCCACATCCTCACCAACATCTGCTGTCTCTTGAGTTTTTTTATCTTAGCCATTCTGATTGATGTAAGGTCTCAGGGTCGTTTTGATTTGCATTCCCCTGATCATATACCTTAGAGACAAGTCTATCCATTTCCCATTTTTATATCAATTCTTCTTTATATTGTTCAATTGTAGATGCTATTTACATATTCTGGACACTGAACTCTTTCATATGGGTAATTAACAAATATTTTCCCATTCTGGAGCTTGTCTTCCTACTTCCTTGATAGGGCCATTTAAGTCAATTTTGGTAACATTCAGTTTATCTTTTTTGTTGTTGTTGTTCCTCTTATCTTTGGTAAATAAGTTAATTTATGAACTCTGTTCATTTCCACCTATATGCATATCCTCATGCACATACCTCAATGACTTGATTACTGTAGCTCTGTGTAATATTGAATAAAGGATCAGAAAATAGGAACATAGAAAATCACATGTCTAGGGATAGTTGGGGCTCCCAAGAGATCCCTGAGATGACCAAAAGGACGGGCGCTAGGCTTCAATCTAGTCATCATATCTGCTTCCTGTGGCAGCTGCCTCTTACGCTGTAAATACAACCCAGTGAAAGAAACTCCTTCCACTTTACTGACTTAAAAAAAATCACATGTATTTGTAAAAAGAAACAAGGGGCTGGAGAGATGGTTCAGTTGTGAAGAGTTCTTGCTGCTCTTTCAGAGGACCAGAGTTCAGTTCTCAGCGCCCATCTCAGGCTGCCCACAACCACCTCTAACTCTAGTTCCAGATGATCCAGCTTCCTTTTCTGGTCTCCACTGGCAATTACACTCATGTGCAACACACACACACACACACACACACACACACACACGCAATTACACTCATGTGCAACACACACGCAATTACACTCATGTGCAACACACACACGCAATTACACTCATGTGCAACACACACACACACACACACGCACGCACGCATGAAAATAACCTAAACTTTTGAACAACAAAAAGCAAAGGCAAAGCATAGCAGTATATACAATAGATACACATCCTCTTCACCCTCAGTTTCCCCATCTATAAACTGGGAGCAGGGGAGCGGTGACTTTACTAACATGGATGGGTCACCAAGGGACTCTCTTTGTCCACCATGTCAGGTGGGCTATAGATTAGCAGACAGAGAACATGTGTGTCCTCTGTAGGACTAGGCCAAATGAAGCTCCTGAGTGACCCGAAGCTTATAGAAGACAAGAGAACAAGCCTGGCCTCCTTACTGTGTGTGTTAGTGTGGCTTTCTTTCGTCCCTTGGTTTTCAGAGTGCCATTGCTGCTTCTTTTCTCTGTGTAGGCAGGTTTCTGTCGAGTTATTGCTGCGGTGCTGTGTTTGTTGCTTTGGGTTTTTTGTCAGTTGGTGTTTTGTTTTGTTTTGTTTTGGACAGGCTGTCATGTCTCCCAGTTGGATTGACTATGGTAGCTGAGTGACCTTGAACTTCTGATCTGTCAGTCTTCACCTCTCAAGTACTGCCGTCACAGGGGACCATACTTTGTTTATGCAGTGCTAGGGATGGAACCTAGGGCTTTGTGCATCCTAGACAAGTTGTCTACAAACTGAGCTACATACCCAGGGGAAGTAGTTAAATTCTTGTTGTGGAAGTCACACCTCTACACTCAGACTCACTGCCCTGGCTGGTTTTGTGTGTCAACTTGACACAGGCTGGAGTTATCACAGAAAAAGGAGCTTCAGTTGGGGAAATGCCTCCATGAGATCCAGATGTTGGGCATTTTCTCAATTAGTGATCAAGGGGCAAGGGCCCCTTGTGGGTGGTACAATCTCTGGGCTGGTAGTCTTGGGTTCTATAAGAAAGCAAGCTGAGCAAGCCAGGAGAAGCCAGCCAGTAAGAAACATCCCTCCATGGTCTCTGCATCAGCTCCTGCTTCCTGACCAGCTTGAGTTCCAGTCCTGACTTCCTTTGGTGAACAGCAACATGGAAGTGTAAGCTGAATAAACCCTTTCCTCTCCAACTTGCTTCTTGGTCGTGATGTTTGTGCAGGAATAGAAACCCTGACTAAGACACTCACTTTATCAGAAAAACTGAACACTAACAAGATAATGTACTTTTGTTTTCAAAAATTGGGTTCTTTGGGGCTGGAGAGATGGCTCAGTAGTTAAGGACACTGGCTGCTCTTCAGAGGGTCTCACTTCAATTCCCAGCACTCACAAGGTGACTCATAACCTTCTGTAGTTCCAATTTCAGGGAATCTGACATCTTTTTATGACTTCCACTATAACCTGCACTCATGTATACATACCCTGCCCCCCCAACACATACACATAGTTGAAAATAATTAATATTTTATCTTTCAATTGGATACTTGAGATGGATTCTCCACTAGCAAACCCATATATATTTGGCCAGGGGTCAGTGTGAGGAGAGAAGAACTTTCAGAAACCAGCATTCAGAGATGTTTCAACAATGGTTCTGGCTTCTGCTTTCTCGTGTTTTAGAGAATGTTCCTTCAGAATATTCACAGTTCTTACACAGAAATGGTGACCTTGGAAGAACTGTGAGCCTGCTATGAGTTCCCGCTGCCTCACCTGTACAGCCCAGAGCTCACTAATCCTGCCTGCCTCCAAGAATGGCTGTGTGGATTAGATGAATTACCGTGTTTAAGGCTTAATAACTAAATGCAGCCTGTCTAGGTCAGGGGCCTGGCACTGACTGCAGTTTAATTGTTAGCTGTTGTGATTGTGGCCTGGCATACGGCAGGGCCACATTCACCAACATCAGGACTTGTCTGTTCTGTTGAATATAGGAATAGGTGTGATAACTCAAGGAGGCCCAACCATAGGTGCGCAGGAGCTCTTGGAAGGATGGGCAGGAAGGGGAGGGCCTGGGAAGTCCGGGGACATGGAGAAGGAGAAGGAGACAGTCCAGGCTTGAAGCTGCATGGTGAATGAAGAGCAAGACTTCACCAGTTGGCACCACTGTGTGAGCTGGGCACAGTTGTAGGGCCTTGGGCAGAGAGGAGCAAAATCACACGGGACCTTAGGTGTCTGAACCTTCCAGTGCCATGGATAACAAGGTTTATCTCATCAAAGGAAGGATGGGGACAAATCGCAAGCACATCAGACACTGAAACGGGCACCCCCAGGACTGGGACCTATTCATAGCTTTGAGGGAGCTCTACACAGGGACCCAAGGGTGAACCCAGCTTACCAACTCCATCCATCACTGATGGAGGATCAGAACCCACAGAGAAGCAGAAGGAGACTGAAGTAGCAGCAGTGGACAACCATGCCAAGCCTCATGGCATTGTGAACTCCCTGTCTACGTGGAAGGGGTGTTGCGACATAAGAAAGAGTCAGCAATCCCCAGGGCCCTCAGAGTCCATTCTGGCTGTGGGAAGGTCACTAGCTCTGTGGACTTATGGCCACTGAAGCTGAAGGAGCTGGACTGGTTAGGTTGGCATCATAGCCCTTGTTAGAGGTGGATAAGGGTCCCACAGGGCACTCGCTGGGATTTGGGTTTGTGTGTTCCTGAGAAAAGATTTGGACAGAAGCACAGATGGTAACAGAAGAGTTTATTAAGGGAGAAAGGCACTTGGAGAATAGTTTGAGAAAGGAAAAAGACACAATGGCCCTGGCCCCCAGTCTTGTCATAACTTTTTTTCTTTCATTTCCTTCCTTTCCTTCCTTCCTTCCTTCCTTCCTTCCTTCCTTCCTTCCTTCCTTCCTTCCTTCCTTCCTTCCTTCCTTCCTCCCTCCCTCACCCCTCCCTCCTTACTTCCTTTCTTCCTTCCTTTCTTTCTTTCTCTCTTTGTTTGCTTTGTTTTTCGAGACAGGGTTTTTGTGAAGCCCTGAATATCTTGGAACTCACTCTGTAGAAAAGGCTGGCCTCGAACTCACAGAGATCTGCCTGCCTCTGCATCCTGAGTGCTGTGATTAAAGGTGGGCGCCATCACCTCCTGGCTGGTCTTGTAACTTTTTGTGTGTCATCTATATCCCATGCTCTTCTGCACATAGGTATTTCACAACCCTTGGTGGGGAGCAGTCCAGTCTTTCTAAACTCTGTCATTGGCCTCTTTCCTATTCTATTTTTTTCTCTTTTTGTAATTTTCATGGTTTATTATTTTTCCTAAAGTCCAGGTTGAGTGAGTGATTTTGATTTTCTCTGGAGTTACGGAAGGGACATGGGTCTTACATGGGAGGCCCAGAGGAGGGAACATGGAGTTGAATGGTTCTAACAGCATGCTAACAGGGGACAACAGAAGTCAAAGGTGCTTTCTACACATGACTGCTGACATCAGGGTGCTGGGACGGTGTTGACAGGGTGACAGTGTGGGGACAAGAGAACCCTCCTGCACTATTTATTGTAGGGACCGAGTCCAGCTGCCTCAGTAAAGAACAGTTCAGCACACAGTATACTCAAATGCTCCTACCTGGTCATCCCCCTCCGTCCTCCTCTCTCTGTCTCAGTGTGTCCTTGATTGCTGGGTGGTGCGATGAAACCTGGGAAGGCAGGATTGAGACCATGCCTGTGACAATGCTAACTCAGGAGTTACTGGGCGGGGCAGGCCTCCAAAGGCAGGTGGTCTGAGACTGCTGTGTTCCAGAGGCTTCTCTTCTAATGGATATTTAACAGGACAAGACCCAGTCCTCTGGATCAGTTAGGGCAAATGGGATTCATTGCACAGGGAATCTGTGGGGATCTATCTTTTTTTTTTCTTTAATTTTTAAAATTTTATTCACTTTACACCCTGCTCACTGCCCACCTCCTGGTCACTACCACCCCCCACAATCCCCCATCCCCTTCCCCTTCTCCTCTGAGCAAGTGAGGACACCCTTGTGTGTCCCCCCACCCTGGGACATCAAGTCTCTGCGAGGCTAGACACATCCTCTTCCACAGAGACCAGACAAGGCAGCCCAGCCAGCCAGTGTGGATCTGGCTTAAAAGGCAGTAAGTCAAGAGAGATCTCTTTTCTCTCTACCTTGAGTGGTAAGGGTTCTTTCTCTCTTTTTTTTTTAAATTTTTTTATTAGGTATTTATTTCATTTACATTCCCAATGCTATCCCAAAAGTCCCTCACACGCTCCCTCACCCACTCCCACTTCTTGGCCCTGGCGTTCCCCTGTCCTGAGGCAGATAAAGTTTGCACAACCAATGGGCCTCTCTTTCCACTGATGGCTGACTAGGCCATCTTCTGATACATATGCAGCTAGAGACACGAGCTCTGGGGAGTACTGGGTAGTTCATATTGTTGTTCCACCTATAGGGTTGCAGATCCCTTTAGCTCCTTGGTTACTTTCTCTAGCTTCTCCATTGGGGGCCCTATGATCCATCCAATAGCTGACTGTGAGCATCCACTTCTGTGTTTGCTAGGCCCCGGCAGGGTTCTTTCTCTTGAAGCTACAGCACCCACATTGGGGTTCAGGGACATGTTCCCAATCAGCCTCCCTCTGCAGTGTCAGGCAGGTATTCTGGTGTCTTAAATGGTGAACAAAGAAAATTCTAGGTGTGTGCATGCATGCATTTATGCATGTGCACGTATGTGTGTTTGTTTTGGGGTGGTAGTCAGCAGGCTTTGGTAACCAATCTGTCAGGGCTGTTGCCACAGCAGATGTCAGATGTGAATCCTGCTGGAGAATTACGCCAGCAGATCAGAACCAGTATAAGATGATAGGCACAGAGTTCAGGTCAGGTGATGAAGTCAGCGCCTAGGGTCATCTTTGTAGTCAGGAAAATCAGAGTGATGGCTGCCCAGGATTAACTCGTTTACAAGTTTCCATTCTGTAGTAAAGACTGGATTCCAACCTGGCCCTGCTTCCATACTCCTCTGACACTGCAGATCAGTGCCACACCATTCCAGGATGGCCAGGGCCTGCCAGTGGGCTAACGTCCCTTTCTCCACAGGCTGACATCCTGCGTGATAGCTTCTGATCCATCACCAGTAGTCACAGGACAGAGCGGTGAGGGTTGGGCTCCCCTGGGAAAAAGGGTTTGTGAGTGTGCACATCTGTGTGTGCACTGAGTAGACACCAGTGAGCATATCTGAGGTATGTGCACACCATGCAGACAGGTAGATCTGTGCATCCTTGGAGACAGAGGTGTGTGCACGTGCCACCAGGGTGGCCACATGTGCAAGTGTTATGTGTCTGAGTGGAAATACATGCTTAGGAAAGTAGAAGGAGAGGGAGTAAGGCATAGGACTGGGGAGTGGGATAGTATAGATACAGTTCCCTTTCCCCAACCCATCAACGACTGAGTGTGATGAGGGCCTCCTGAACAGCTGGCTTTTCATGGGAGTTTCTGTCTACTGATACGGTCCAGTAAGCAAGGTCCTGTACTCCCAGGAGATCCACCAGAGGGGTCTGATTTTTAAAAAAGCCAGAAAGCCTGGAACAAGTCCCCATGTGATCAATGGGGCAGAGGACCCTTCTCTGCTTGGCAGTCCATCACCAGAAGCTGAGACCTGGGATCCCACATCTGCTCAGAGGGGCTCTGGGGCAATCCGGGGCCCGTATCAATGTTGGATGAGCCCGTGCTGTGTCTGCATTGCCTCGATAGCATCTCCCTCAGTCTCACTTTTAGTGTAACGTGAGAACAAGCGTACCAACCCCATCCAGGACTTGTGATCTTATTGCCCAGTGTCACCTACAAAGAGACAGGGGCTGGGGTGGAGAAGCTGGACAGGTCCCCTGCTAGCTGTGTGTGGCTCTGGTAGGAGTTGGGGTCCAGTGGGGCCCAGCCTCACAGGACTAATAGGGCCAGCCTGGCCTCTTCTTGGCCTCTGGCTCTTGGTGCTGGGTTACATCTCCTCCTCCCGCCTCTGGCCACCTCACCTTCCCCTGGTGTCATCTGTCTGTTGGTTTGTCCCTGGGGCAGTTCAGCCCCATTCACCCCTATCCCCACCCTTTGCTCTGGGGGTTTCCTGCTGGAGAAGGGGTTGAAGGGGCAGTGGCTAGACCAAGAGAGACCCCCTAGAGGAAGAAAGTGGAATAACAACAGCAACAAAACCTTCACAGCAGGTGAGTGCCTCCCCCGCTCCCCCCCCCAACCCCCAACCTGAGTGCTGAGGGCAAGGATTAGAACCACCACTGGGACTGTGCCTGCTCTGACCCTGACCTTATGCCATGTCTGACAAGATCTCAGTGAGTGTGCTGGTCATCCGTGGACACCCTATATTTGTTAACAGTGTGTAGCAAGAGGCTATGTCCTCCAGATGTACTGAATCAGGGCATTACAGCCAGTGTACAAGTGCCTACTTTTGTAAACGGTTTATTGGTGCACTGCTAAACCTATGTTTTTAGATACTGTCAAGGCTCCTTCACCCTGCAATCGTGGGGCTAATCTGGCTCACACGTCTAAAATATTTATTCCTTGGCCCTTTAAGAAAAACCTTACAGCCCTGTGAGCTATTCCCAAGGCTGCCCTCCTTTTACCCCATGGTGGCCATTCTCTCATGCCACAGCTGCCTCCCTCCGCCCTGTGCAATCCCCACCCCACCCACACAGCCGATATACCCTGTGCTGGGTGTTCACCCTCGGAACATTACCTCAGTGACTAGTCGGCTCTGGTGATGACTTTTCCCTGGGAAGAAGTGAGAGGGTGTAGAAACTGAGCCTTCTGGGACCCAGCAGGGTTCAGACAGGCTGAGATGGGCTCTGGCCACTTCCCGTGGGACAGACCAGGCGCTGGTGGCAGCTGAAGTCTTGCTGAAGGAGTAGGACTCACTGCAGAGTAGAGAAGTATTCAGAAGGCTGCAGTGTGTCCTGAAAGGGAACCTGTGATCCAGCCCCTCCCTCCCTGCTGATCTGATGTTTCCATACCATGGGCCCCATGCTATATCCTATCTTCAAAGCCCCAAGCCTTTGGGAGCAAAACAAAATCCATTTCCTCGGCTTTCTGTTCACATTTGAGTTCAGGGGTGGGGACAGATAGGGAGGGAAGCATCACTTGACCTGAAGCTGCCTTCCTTCTCTGACACCACTAGGTGGCATTCGAGGTGCCAGCTCCTTACCGTGTTTCTGCAGCCTGAAAGGCTATGCTCACACTCACTGAACCCCACTGGCCTGACCTGTCTCTCTTGAGGCTTCTCGAAAACACCTGTAGACTTGAGGCTCAGAGTGTTTCCTTGGGTGGAGACCATTAGGGCCCACCTCTAGTTGTAATTTGCTGCCCACTTATCTGTCTTCCCTTAGGAGTTGTCAAAGGCTTAGGCCTCCTCTGGGCCTCTCAACTGGCCTAGGCCAAGCACAGTGAAGAGAGTGGAAGATTGGTGTGTCCCGTGTATGAACCACCATTCACTTCATCTTAGCTGTCTAGCATATGCTTTCTTAGTATCCAGCAGCCCTGGGAGAATCAGGACAAAAATCACAAGACACGGGAGTAAGTGCTTCCCCCTCTGGCTTGGCTCTGGGTAGTGCCAGCACCCTAGAGGTCCAGATATGAAATGAGACACCACATTGTGGGCCAGAGAAGGCTGCCTATTTCCAGGTACAGATTTCTGGCCTCTGTCTGGAGCAAAGAGCAAATAGAGACCAGAGGCCTAAGCCAGGATGGATACTAGGGCCTGTTGTGTTCCACTCCTCACAGCTGGCCACAGTGTCCAGGGGTCCTAGGCATCACCTTTGAAGATGGCACTTGTGTGTGTGTGTGGGGGGGGGGGGAAGCACTTGCTTTGGACATGGAGAGATAATGTCAGCAGAGATGCTAGACCAAGCAGTAGGGGAAAGGCCTACCTATTAGGAGTGAGGCCGGACATAGGACTCTGCTTACAGACTAGGGGCAACGGTGGGTCCTTTGCAAGCAGTAGTTCCTAGGAAGAAGGGTGAGTAATCCTGTCCACTGTTTCCCATCATGTTGGCAGAGTTTGGGCCAGCTTGTTCTCTTGAGAGTGGCCCTGGGAAAGAGCCCTCAGTTGACATGCAGGTGTCATTTCCCTGTCTAGAACAGGGCTCCAGGAGAAGACTGGCATCGCTCACCTGGGTAATTACTAGTTTGGGTTCAATTTCCATTCAAAACAGTCATCCCAGCCTGAGCTGTGTCAGATCTGAAGGCTGATTATTATGAACATTCATCAACAGCCTCTCAGCTCCGAGCAATTACAGCTAACCTGCTATTCCCAGGAAGTCATGAAAGACTGCAGCCTCTTCCCTGCCCACCCCATTACTCCCTCCCTGTTTCCCCTCCCCTCTTCTTAGCAGCCAACCCGAGGGAGGGCAGGAAGTGGAAGCTGCCTTATGAGTCACTGCTGCTCTGCGAGTAAGGGGCCATGTGCATGCCAGGCACCTGTTTGTCCCAGAACCCCTCTTTATATCAGAGTCATGTGAATCTGCGTGCCATACACTCAGAACTGAGATGAATCTGTGCACTTGGCAGATGATAGGTAGCTCATGAACTGGTGGTACTTTGTCACCTGATATATTTTCAAAACTGTCCCACTCCTTCAGGCCCCAGAAAGATGAAATAAGAGGCATTTGTCTCTCGTGCATAATTAAAGGGATCTCTAGAAAGCCCATTAATTAAACCAGGTGTGGTAACTCAAATGTCTGTCATCACAGCACCCAAGGGCTGATGCAAGAGGATTGCCACAAGTTCAAGGCCAACCTGGTACATACAGTGAGTTCCAAGTTAGGCCATGCTAGATAGTGAGACTCTGACTCAAAAAAAACCTCATACATCAAAATAGTATTTTAATACCATCTCTGAAAAATAATCAGGACCCAGTGAGGTGGCTCAGCTGGTCAAATTTCTGTGAATCTCCGTAACCTGAGCTGAATGTCCAGGATCTTTGTTGTGGGAAAAGAGACGTGACTCTCCCCCCACACCTGCCCCCGTGCTCTTCTGACTTCCACGTGCTTGCTGCAGCCCAAGTACACCCACATACTAACTAATTGTCTTAAATATCAAAACGAAACAAATGCACAAACATCTCCAAACAAGAAAATCCCAGGATTTGGCCTTGCTTATCTAACTCCACTATTTTCAGACATCAGTTAGTCGTGGACACATTTGTAGTTTTTTTCTATTAAAGTGGTACATTTCATTGTAGATCGAGTTTTTTTTTAGCATGTCCTTAAACTCTGCATGGCCCCAGCCTTGCCACCCCCACTCCCCTCTGGGAACTCACCCCTGCTTCCTTCAGTGCTCACGTCTACTGCCCTGAGTAGAGTGGCTCAACTGCTCTTCTGAGTGGGGGCCCTGAGTAGCAAGGATTCAGGGAAACCCTCCTGCCCCACCCCTATAACTGTCCTATGTAGGTTGCCCTGGTAACTATAAGACAGACCATGCTGGTCTTTTGCCTTTCCTGTAAGCATGTCCAGCTAGGGAAGTGAAGGCAAGCACACAGCATCCCTGGCATGGGGATCTAAAGAGCAACAAAAGTGTCCTGTGTGTGTGCAGAAGTAGAGAAAATTACACTTGCCTGAATTCCTCCCAGGGAGAGGACAGCATGTGGCTGACAGGACAATGAGGATCTCGTTGTGACAGAGAGATGAACCACTGGAACACACATGGATGCCCACTAACCAGCCTTCTGCAGAGGGTAGGTCTTGTTTGTTGAAGGGCTCCCGTTGTGGTAAAGAGACTCTGTCAAAGAGAAACCCCTGTCACCAGAGAACACCCTCTCTCTGCCATCACTAGGTTGTACTGAATTCTTCTAAGAACTGAACAGCATTTCTGAAAGATAAGCGTCAATATGTTGGCAAGGTGCTAAGACTTGCCTTGTTATGGGGCCTGGGTCATTTGGCCATTCGATGTCAGGATGCCTGTCTTGGTGAGGGGAGGTTAGCAACAGTCTCAGGTGACATGTAGAGAAGCCTCTATGTCTTGCCTTCATATTCCATGATCTGCCTCGAGTACCCGCTGTACTACAGAGCAGGCTCATCACCCCTCTTGGTGGTAGAAGGTCATCTTGTCCCTTACATGTAGAAGCAGAGCATCATGTTCTGCATGCCCACTCTGCCACATACTGAGCGAGTTTTTGAGCCTCAGCTTGTCTGTGAAATATTACTAGTGTCCACTGTAGAGGGTTGTGCTCCCCACTAAAGGAAGAAATGCAGAGTACTGCAACAGTTCAAACACACAAGGGGGACCCTGGAGGACAGAACCAGAACCAAAGCTCTTTCCTGGGCTTGAAGACCTGGCAGAGTACAGACCTAGATACTGAGTTATGCACGTGTGAGGTTTTAGAGCCACTGTTCATCACCTCAAGGTCAGGGGACCCTGTGCCTGGGAGGTGTGGTCCTGGGGTCTGCAGTTTACCTAGCCTCTGGGAGGTGTGGTCCTGGGGTCTGCAGTTTACCTAGCCTCTGGGAGGTGTGGTCCTGGGGTCTGCAGTTTACCTAGCCTCTGGGAGGTGTGATCCTGGAGTCTGCAGGTATCTAGCCCCAAGATTACTTTTGACCATCCTTCCCTAATCCTCCCCAGGGTGTCATGGGCAGAAGCCTCAGTAGCAGCTGAACCTCCAGAGCAGCCTCAAGGTGAGAAGCATGAGCGCCCCTCCAGGAAACTGGCTTCAGTTGATAGGTTCACCCTTTCTGTGTGGCCTACTTCTCCTGGCTTAACCCTGTGGACTGTGGAAGGGACCAAGGAAAATTTGAGAAAGTACTGGTCTGAGCTTAGTTCTGAGAGCTTGTCGATTCTAACTAGAAGTTTCTGTTCTGTTGAGACAGGACAGAAAGCATGTGGAGTCAGGGGAAGGTTATGAGAGATGCAGTCTCCCCTTTCTGGTACAAGCACTGTGTGCTCCGTGGTGGATAGGGAAAAGCCGAAGCCTTGGCAGGTGCCTTAGTGGGCTGATTTGTATCATTCACACTCCCCACCTGGAAAGTGCCCATACACAGTGCCGTACCCAGAGGCTGGCTCTGGCCTTTCCTCCCTTTCTGAGCCTCACATTCTGTCTGTGATACCTGGGGTGGGTGAGAAACCATCTCAGTTGATGGTCTGTGATGGTTTTGTGTTCTGGAGTAGGTGAGAGCAAAGAGAATGGGTCTCACTGTCTGCACCCCTCCCCTGACCCCTCTCTAAGACTTCATCTGTCTGCTTTGAGACGAGAGACCTGGATCTCTGGAGTCACATTGGTGTGGAATCAGCAACATTTGGCTTCATATCTGGGAGTCACCTTTTCACCCTAAAGGTGAAGTTAGCCCCCAAAGATAGGTTTCAGACATTTTTATTAGAAATTATTAGTTATTGTTCCTAACCCTTGCAGACATTCAGGATGTGGTATTTACAGGGTGAGTGGGGGAGAATAAGGGGGAAAGAAGTGAGTTGGGAGTTAGGGACACAATTGGGTAAGGGAAAGACAGGAGGCAGTGTCCCTGGGAGGCCTGGAGAGTTGGCAGGAGCATCTGAGATGTTAGCACAGTCTGTCCTGAGGCAGTAGGTGGGTTGGAGGCATTCAGCAGGACACGGAGGGAACCTGAAGAGAGAGATCAGCATCAGACACCTTTCCCAGGTGCTGCTGGAGGATGGAGTTGAGAGGAGCAAATTGGTGGTAGACATCCTGATTCCAGTCAGCCAGAGAAGAGACCCTAATCCAGATGTGGTTTGGGGTAGAAGTAGGTGGGGTTCAAAGATGCTCAGTAGAGAACATCAGAACGTGCCACGGTACACGAAAATGGATAGTGCAAATCAGGAAGCCAAGATGGTGCCACAGTGGCCTGACTGAATGGCTAGGCACATAAGAAATCAACAAGGGCACCCTCCAGTGGCAAGTGCTGTGCAACATCTTGCTGTTAGGTATGGAAAGCAGGCAGAGAAAGGGGTTTAGCAATAGGGAGAGACTGTGCAGCTTGCAGGCTCAGGTGTTCTCAGTGTAGGGGGTTAATGTGAGGACGTGTGGCCTGCTGTGTGTACTTCCAGTGGTGTGAGGAGACAAGAGACTGAAAACTCTGACAAGAGAATCTGGTTCTCAATGGCTTCTGAAAGGCATGCTGTGTGTACTCCCACCCTGGAGCCTGCCCTCTGGCACAGAGCCGCCCACAGAGAGGGCAGCAGTGCCTGTGCCATCTGCCTGTGGACCTTCCAAATGAGATCTTTTACCTCAGCACACTTGGTGCAGCCTGGTTTGCCATAGTAACCTACAGACACAGGGACACACGGATTCTCTGTTGCCATGGAAACCAGCAGTTGGCTATCCCTATGTGACATAGCCCCGAGACCTTGACAATTTAGTCTGATCTTGAAGAGCTTAGAAGGGATACGAGACAGAGGGTTTTTGTGTCCCGATTTACCAGTGTTGGTGGTCGTTAGCTTTCCTGTTGCCTTGGTGATGAAGGAAGACACAATTGTCAACAGACTCCAGGGCTTTGTGTATAGTCTGATGCTGGGACCATCCCCCAAACTCACTCCATCCTCTGTCCATCATGGGACCAGGATATCTTTTCTTTCTCTCTGGGTTTGCACTCCTCCACCCAGACAAGACTTTTGTTCCCAGGAGGCACTCCCCGGCCCATGGGATCTCGGCATTCAAAGCAGAACAGGAGACCTGGGCCCCTGAAACGGGGCCACCGAAGAGATAGGTAAGCGCTTGAACGCCCTCCCTGCGTTTGGCCCAAGGACCTGCCCTTGTGTGAGCTCCACCCACCACTCACAGGCCTCATTCCTGTTTTCTACATTCTAATCACTGCCCCATCCCCCCTCACTCCTTACTGTTCTGAGTTCTCCCCTTCTCCCTATATGCCTCTCCCCTAACACATGGGGTCCCCCAGCCTCACAAAGCTCAATAGTCTCTAAGCATGTGATCAAGGAGGTCCATACTGTAGGATGTGCCCAGCACCTCAGGGATCCAACCCCCCTCAAGTGAGGACCTCTGTCCCATGCCTAAACCTCCTCATTCCATGTTGTGCCTGCTATCTCTCCTGGAGAGCTCCTCTATCCAGCTTCTGCCTGTTCTCCATCACCCCAACCCAGCTTCACAACCACAGCCAGTCACTGCCCACAGAGTGAGCAATCCTGTAGAAATCACCTCCACCTGATCCATCACTTAATCTACTTCCTGAAGCTACTGAAACCAGGACACTAAAGGAGGCCTTGAGTGACCACAGTATGGCCAGGCAACAAGTAGGAATAACTCGGTGAACGGGCAAGGGTGTGGAGAGTCACCTGTTCTTTTCCTCCTCAGGAGAACATCCCGGAGGAAATACTGGAAGGAAGGAAGGGAAGTCGCTGGGTGAGCTGACTGGGGAGGAGGGAGAGCTGTCTCTGGAGAAGGCCATCCACAGGAGAGACTGCGTGGGGAGGTGGGGAGGTGGGGAAGTGAGGGTGGCTCATTGGTCATGCTGTGGTGTGTATATGTGTGAGGTAGAGTTTAGGGAAGGGTGTGGCCACTAGGTAAAGTCTGTATTACTTTGGCTATTGTGAGCTTGATTTGGTCCTGTCAGATCTTCTGTGGTCCTTTTGCCCCTGTCCATCCAAGTAGCACTGGTGAAAGGCCCAGAGGCCCAGCTTTACCAGCCTTCCCTGGGTCTCTCAGCTGGACCTCTCCAGGGATGAGTTATCACCAGCATTGTAGCCTAGGGCTACTACTGACTGGATCATGATGCTAAAGCTCCCATTCTGTATTGTTCATATCATAGTCCCCTAGCCCAGGCTGGAGGCAAGTCTTGTCCATGACTACCGATCAGTACATCATTTGTAGCTTGCTGGTGTTGGGACTCCTAAGATTCATTTCTTAGACTGAGAGGTGGTCAGAAATAACTACCTGCAAAGGAGGGGGCCGAGCTCTGTCTGTATAAATTAAGCAAAAGGATAGGCTCCCCTCCCCAGCTGAGGAGGGCCTTCCAGGTGTACCATGTACCTGGGGAATCTGCCTGCTCTTCCAAAGGAAAAAAGAATCTAGAGAAAAGGGTTCATCTGAGGCTCTCTTTTGCCTCCCATGGATGTTGGTCATAGAACATGTATGGATAGGATGGATGGTGAGAATTGAGCCTAAAGAGACATTCTGTATAGAACCTGGGGGCTCAGGTATGGCCCTGTGGCAGAGACCTCCCATCCACACAGCCTCAGAGCAGGTTAACTGTGTAGCCTAGAGAAAAATCTCACAAAGAGAATGGTGTCCCTTGAGCCTGGCCTGTAGGCTCTTAGGGATGCAACAGTGTACCCCAAAGGGAGGGCTCTGCTCTGATGACTGATGCAGCCTGCAGGACTCGGCTCATTTGTTTTCTGCAGCTCCTGTATTTTGAGTGATGCAAGCTGATGAGCCTTCTTCCTGCATCCAACACACCATAGATCATAGACCTGCAGGTGTCTTTGAGATCCTATATCCAACCCCTTATTTAACAGGAAAAACTGGGGCTTTGGGGCAAGGTCACACTGCAAGTTCGTGGGAGAGTTGGAACTGGAACCCAGGCTGTCTATGCAGGGCTCCTTCTAGGCACTGAAGATGAGGGATCAAGACTTACCGTGTGAGAGACATGGGTTTTACTGGGAGTGGCATTGTCCTTGTGACTGCAATCCTGCTTTAGCTTGAGACCCTGAATAAGTTGTAGATGTCTATATTTGGTGTCTGGATTATCAAGGACTCTTGGATATAATATTTTTCTAGGCTAGCTAGGTTCTAGATTTTTCTACATCTCTATTTTATTCAGGACTGCTAGTACCACTCTGGCTCTTTCAATATCCCTAAACTTCATAATTCAAGATGGTACCCACATTTCACCAGTAATGACCAGTCCTATATGAACATGCATTTCCCTAGATAGACAGAGAGTTAAAGAGCTAGGCATCCTCAGGAGCAGGGACTGTGTTAAAGGAGCACATATTTATAAGTTAAGAACAGCCAGCAAAGGGCATCCAATCTTTAGGCTTTTCTGGGCAACACTAGACAATGAAGAATTGTCTTGATCCACACACTAAGCCTAGGGGTGTTTAACCCGTGGAACATAGATCGCAGGAGCGTATCTCTGTGTATCTTGTATGACATTGTGTTAGGACTCCTGGCCTCGGCAACCCTAGAGCCTTGGAGTGGTATAGGAAAGCAATAGAAGTTTGGTTCTTGACCTATAGTGTTCCATTTTAGTCTTACCACTGTACTAGAAGTTTCTAAGACAATGAGCATAGTGCATTTCTATCATGACCTTTCTTTTTTTTTTCTATCTTTAACTCCTTAAATATCATGTCCATTTCATTTGCTCATACTGGCATCTCAATATTATTTGATGAAAGTACTTAAGATCTACACACGATGATGATGGTGATGGTGGTGGTAGTGGTGGTGATTTTTAAGGGAACACGATGGGCAAATGAACTATTAATAATAGGGTAGATGGAACTCAGTGATACTAATAAAAACAATAAATGTAAAAGGTCTAAACACCCCCACTTAATGGCCAGATTATTAAACTGGCTCAAAATAGCACAATATACTGCCAAAAAGAAAACCTTTTCAGATATTCAGTCACGGAAGTCTTAAAGCCATCTGTAACTCCATTCCAGAGGATCCAGTGCCCTCTTCTGTCCTCTGGAGACATGCATATGATACATATACATACATGCAGGCAGAATACTCATGCATAAAGTAAATAAATCCTTAATTTTTATTTATCTACCATATGAGAGTTTCATATGTATATACAATATGTTTCATCATATCCACCCTCACTTCCAACTTCTCTCAGACCCTGCTCCAGCCCTGTCCAGTTCCATACCCTCTTCTTTATATATCTCCGAAACTTTAATGTCTTTGCACTCCCGTGCGTGCTTTCTTCCACACTGAAGCCGTCTCAGTTCTTAGAGACCTTCAGCCTCCAAACTCCTGTTATTGTTGTTGCTGCTGCTGTTGTTGTTATGTGTGTGGGTGCTTGACAAAAAACAAATGCACGTCTGTGTACCACTTGCATGCCTGGTGCCTATGGAGGCCTGAAGAGGGCATCAGATTCTTTGGAACTAGAGTTACAAATGGCTGTGAGCTGCCATGTGTGTGTACTGGGCATTGAACCCAGGTACTTGGGAAGAGCAGTCAGTTCTAACCACTGAGCAATCTCCCAGCGCCCTGAACTCCTAGTTTTAATGCTCACTCTGAGTTCCTCTTCTATGAGGATATTCTAGCTTACTGTTAGAGCAACTCACCATCCTTGGAGGGGAATTGCCTACCCTTTGTTGCCCTAGTTCCCAGAAGCCTGAAGCTTTCTCTCTGTCCCAGTAGTGTCCAGCAGCACTCGTGTCCCCCACAGCTGTTTCAAAGCTCTCACAGAATACTGCTTTCATATGTACACTTCCCTCCTCATCCTCAGCTGCCTGTAGGCTCTGACTTTGCAGAGGGAAGAATATCCATCAGGAAGCGACTTCTCCACACTCTGCCCTGGACCTCCAACTTCTCCACAATTGTGACAGTCAATGCTTCCAGTTCCTGACACAGTGAGGAATAGGTGTCTCTCTTCTTGTTAACCTCACCACCAGAGATCTGATAGCCCTTTCCATGTCCCCTGGGACCCCAAGTACCCTCTTTCATTTTCTACCCACACTTCCAGTGCTTGTTCACACTCCATTTTCCTGGAACTTTCCTTTGTAACCCAGTTAAAGATAGTCCCCACGAACTCAATTTTATAAGGTCCCGTTGCTCTTTCCCTCTGTCTGTTGAAGTTGAAGTCAGGGCCTGTCAGCTCCATCACCTCACCTGCTGAGCTCTCAGTCAGCTCCAGCCCGGCTTCTGCCCCAATCCTCCACCTATGCTGCTGATGCTGGGAACTCTTACTTCCTGTCTGCCTCCTGGCGGCCCTGGGCATAACCAAGGCAGCTCATCCGAACTCCTCTGCCGTCTGTGGCTCTGCACGCTCCTTGTTTGTGTCTACCTTTCTGATTATTGCTTCATCTCTGATATGAGAACTTCTTTCTGTCTTGGTTTCTTTCCTCCCTCTCCCTTGTTTTTAGTGATCTTGTTAGTGAAAACAACTTCTACTTCGGTTTCAGGCCAAGAACTACACCATACCCAAGATCCTTTCCTTTCCTTTGCATTCTCTGGTGGATCACATCTTGCTTCCTTTGTGTTGAAGTTTTCTTCTTAGGACTATAAACATTTGGGGTTGTTGTAAGGACTCAACAAGTTCACTTGTATCAGTGTGAACATCCTTGTTGATTCCAGAGTGTGCTGCTTCAAAGTCTACTTAGTCTGTTATATTCACCCCAGCTTACTCTTCATTAGTTTTTGCCTGGCATCTTTCTCCGTGCTTTTTAGTTTTAACCTCACCAATTTTATACCTGAAGTGCCTTTCTTTGAGGGATCAAATAACTGTGCCATCTTTATCCAATCTAATAAATGTGGCTGTTAATTGGAATGTTTAGACCATTTTATGTTTACTGTGTTATTTATATCATGGAATTCCAGCATTTTTGCTACTAGTACTACATTTGTCTGCCTGTTCTTTAATATTTTTCCTTAATTTATCATTGGTGTGTGTGTGTGTGTGTGTGCGTGTGTGTGTGTGTAGAGGTTACCTGTTCATGCCATGTCCAGAGGACAATTTTGTGGAGTTGGTTCGCTCCTTCCATCGTTATGTGAGTTCTAGGATTCAAACTCAGGTCTCTAGGTTTGTACAGCAAGCACCTTTAACTGTTGAGCCATCTTGCTAGATCTAGCCTGGTTTTGGTTCCTTTGCTTTCTTTGGTATCAGTTCCTGATTTGTTTTGAGACAGAGCCTCACTATACGCCTTGGCTGCCTTGGAACTAGCTATGTAGACCATATTGGCTTGGAACTCACAGAGATCTACCAGCCTCTGGCTCCTTAGTGCCAGGATTGAAGGTGTGTAGCACCACACTACTCTGGCATTCAGTTTTTAATTTTTTTCTTCAAATTTACTTGAGTTATTCTTGTTGTATATGTGTGTGTATGTTTGGGGTTGCATTTGTGACACTGTGCAAAGGAACCAGCTGGTATTCTGGTGAGGGATACTTGTGCTGAGTGTGTAGATTAATTTAGGGACTAATTATCCTAATATTATTTAGTCATCTGATCCATAAGTACAGAATGACTTTCTATATATCTGAGGCTTAATTTCTCTCCAGAAGATTAGAGTTTTCTCTTTTTTAAAAATGTGTGTGTGTGTGTGTGTGTTTATATATGTGGTATACACACTCATATGTGAGCAGCTGCACACACCCAAAGGAGGATGTTGAATATCCTTCTATGTCGTTTTCTACTTTATCACTTTAAGACAGTCTCTCTCTGTACCTGCAGCCAGGATGTCAGTTATCAGGTCTCAGCAAGCCCTCATGTCTCCACCTGTCATATCCCTGGGGTTACAAGCATGTGCATGGCCTTATTTAGCCTTTTATGTTGGTGCTGGAGATTTGAACTTGGGTCCTCATGCTTGCACAGCAAATTCTGTTACATACTAAGCCATCTCCCCAGCCCAAGTTTGCTGTTTTCAATGTATAGCATTGAACTTCGTTTTAAACATGATTCCTCAGAATTCTATTTCTTGATGCTGATTAATTGAATTGTTTCATTTTAGATTGTTTATTGAATGTGTATAAGAATAAAACGGATTTGCTGTGTTGATCTTGTGTCCTGAAATTTTTCTGTATTTGTTTATTAAGTCTAGAGTATTTTAGAGGACACAATTTTCTTAAAACAGTGACGTGTCATTTACAAGTAGAAGACAGCACTCCTTCTTCCTCTCTAGTCTGGGTATCTTCTCTTTCACCTTTTCCCTAAGCATCTTGGGTAGAACCTCAAGAGGGTAGGTGCATTTGTTTTAATCCCTGGGGCAAATTTGTTTGTTTTTTTCACCTTTAGTGTCTTGTTAGATGTAGACATTTTTTTCATAGAGTCTCTTTATAAATTAGAAGGAATGTCCTTTCTGTTCATACTTTGTTGAATGGCCTTTTATCATGAAAAGGTATTAAATTTGGTTCAGTGCTTTTGTTTTATATCTCCTGAAATGATAATATGGGCTTTACTCTTCATTGTATTATACTCTATTTTCTCTTAATTGATTTTGTGCAAGATAAGTCAATTTTACATCCTGGGAATTACTTCTAGTTAGTCAAGATGTATAATCTTGATGTTATTAGATTTAACTTGCTAGTTATTTTTAAATGATTTTCACTGATACTCTGGATTTTTTCCTGTTTTATTCTCTCTCTCTCTCTCTCTCTCTCTCTCTCTCTCTCTCTCTCACACACACACACACACACACACACACACACACACACACACTGTTTTTGAGAAAAGTTATTCATGCAGATCAGGCTGGCTTCAAACTTGAGATCTTCCTGTCCCCACCTCCCTAGAAGTAGAATGAAAGGTGTGGTGAGCAATATGACTGGCCCTACTTGGGAGTATGTCTGTCTGTGGCTTTGAATTCAGTAATCTTTCCTTTGGAGTATGTCAACACCAGCAGCACATTTTAGGTACCAAGTGTAGCTGCCATTCCTCCTGTCATGTTTGCAGTTCTCCTTACTTTCCTTGCATGAAGTAAATTTGCAGAAACGTTTTTATCATCTTCCCTAGGCTGCCACCTGTCTCACCAGTGTGCTTCTACTGTTTTGTGTTTACCCTCAACACAAGTGTCAAGTGTCTATGGGGTTTTTTTTTTTAAGTTTATTTTTTGCTTGTTTGTTGGTTAGATTTTTTTTTCAAATTTGTTTGTTTTTCTACACCAACCACTTTGACAACTATCTGAATGTCAACCAGATGTCTTGCAGTTCAGTTCTGCTGTTATCTGGAGTTAGTTTGTTCCCCACAGGTTAAGACCTCAGTCCCACAAGGCCACTCCTATCTCACAGGCTAATAAGTCTCCAGTTGCCTACTGAACTGCTAGCCAACCAGCTATAATTTAGGCACTCCCATAATCCTCTGGTAATTTGCCAGAACAGATGGTAGAACCTAGGAAAGGTGCTTTTTTGAATATTAACAGTTTAATATAAAGGTCAAAACTTGGGAACAGACAAATGAAAGAGACACACAGGACAAGGAGTGTAGATGACCTCTGTGCCTTCTCTAGCGCCCCTTCCTCTGAGATATTCACCCTATTGTTTAGGGTTTTATGGCTGAGTTCTAGCTCCCTTCCTCTCCCTTGATCTGGCTTTGCGACTGAAGCCTCCAGTCACGTGATTGGCATAGGGTTCAGCATTTTGGAGATGAGAGGCTCTATATACTACTTGCTCCTGACATGCCTCATCCTCTCCTATCTTGCCTTTCCACACAACGGCTAGCACCACAGGTCTCCCTAGCCCATGGCTCGTACATACAGCCTACCTGTTTCACCTGTGAACTGTTCTTTGTCCATCAGGGCTTGCTGACACCTTCTCCAAGAAAACTTCCAATTGCAGTGCTAAACTCTCTTGTAGTCCTTAGGATGTATACTATTACTGTCAATTACACCTGGGTCTACTACTAAGCTGTGCCCTCTCTGAGACCAGGAAAATACCTTGCTTCACTCTATACCTCTAGTAGAGGGCCATGCACTGAGTGGACATTCAGCAAAAGTGTCCTTTGGAAAGGAAGGGAACCAAGGCCAGATGCTCTCAGGGGACTGGGTGTCCCTAGGCTGTCAGCCCAGGTGTTTTAGACAGATTATCCTCCTTAATATTTACGACATTGTGAAACAGGTGTTTCACCCCTGTGGATTTCTGTGCTGAAGCTAAGGCTTAGAGATTTAAACCTTGAAGTCACAGACCTGAGCACAAAGCAAGACCTGAGCCCAGGTCTGCTGACTCCTCTGTTTGGCCTTTAGTTCCTTGCAGCCCAGGCAGGTTTCCCCATCCCTTGTCCAGTAGGGAAAGCTGGAGCTTTTATAGTTCAGACCCTGTGATATATCGGTCATTAAGGGATTGGGGGTGGGCAAAGACCAAAACCCTGAGTTGAGTTTTAAAATCCTGGTGTTTTCAATAGCAAAGTAGATTTGAGGTATTATTGGCCTAAGTCTGGGGAAAAGGCAGTAAATACCTATTGGGAAAAGAAATGGTGACCTATTGCTACCCAGGCCAACTTCACAACACCTTTTAGAACCATGGTGGCTTCATGTAGTGTATATATATGTGTGTTTATGTACATTGTATATATACATATATACACATAAATAAAATAGTATTTAAAAACATATGGTCATTATAGTAAATGCAGATTATCTGAAACAGTATAAAACAAAACTACCTATGGGGTTCAGTGGTTAAGAGTTCATACATACTGCTCTTAAAAAAGACCCAAGTTCAATTCCCAGCATCCACTTCTGGTGGCTCACGGCTGCCTGTAAGTCCAGCTCCAGGGCGGTCTGACACCTCACTCTCTGCACTCTGGAATACACGCATACACATAATTAAAAATAAAATAGAAATTAAAACTTCCTGTACTCCCAGCACTTGGAGGTAAAGCCTGTTGCTGGTGATTCATTTCCATCTTAAACTTACCAGTGGAATATTTATGCTATACATCAGCATGCACAAATTACACGCTTCACAACTCCTGATGAGTGTCTGCGGATGTGCACAATCAGGCTCGCACCACCTATACTGGTCAGAAGAACACTGACACCCTACAACCCCCCTGATGAGATCTTTTCTGGAAACTGTATCCAATAGTTATCTGGACTTCTAACACAATATTAATTTCACTCTCTGTTTGACATTCATGCAAATGGGGTGATTTACTGTCTTCACTTTGAAACCCGCTTATTTTGCTCAACAGTGAAATTCATCTGTTAGGCACCTAGTTCTACTGTAGCTCATTTATTGTCCTTATAGTGTGTTCAAGTAGGCAACTAGGGCACAATGTATACATCCATTCTGCTAATGGGCACTTGTGGAGTTTACAGATTATTAGCAGTGCCGCTGTGGACATTCTTGTATGTATTTATTGGTTCTCAAATATGTTTGTCCACACAGTGTGTACTAGGAGAAGGGTTGCAGCGCTGGCCTTAAGTTCAACTCCAGTGGCTGCTGCCTCAGTCCTCCTGAATGTTCCTGCCAGTATACCTCTCTGCAGGATGTGAGTCTGGGTGACTGTAAGCCCCTGCTGATTCTTTGTCTTTACATTTCAGCTATCTCAGTGAGTGAACAACACATAGAATTGTGGTGGTCTTACTTTACAGTCCTCTGGTGAATAACAGTTAAATATTATTTCATTGATGTATTTCTTAACAAATATGTTACTTATGTGGCTAGTTCTTATTTATAGTCCTTAGTTTACTACAAAGACCCAAAAGTGTGAGGAAGTTCAAAGGCTGTTACCATGAAACCAAAATATCCCAGCTTAAAAGACTGATTCTGTTTTTCCCTTTGGTGAAGTCTGACCTCTTGAGAAG
Organism: Mus caroli; assembly: GCF_978045245.1. Classification (NCBI taxonomy): domain Eukaryota; kingdom Metazoa; phylum Chordata; class Mammalia; order Rodentia; family Muridae; genus Mus; species Mus caroli. Next base: position 37,089,001 of record NW_028227263.1, on the reverse strand, counting down.
TAGATTATATGGAACTAGGAAAGCTCAAAAAGGAAAAGGGTCCTTTGCTGTTGCTCTTACTAAATGTGCTTGTCCCAACAGCAGTGCTTATGTCTTCGTTGGAAGGCAGTTGTATGAGAAATTACTCCATAGTTACTCCATAAGAGGCATCTTCAGAGAGAAGATGGAAGCCTTCCCTGGTGGACTCTTATCTCAGAGCTAGTGCTGGTGTGGTCCTAACTGGGAACTGTCTCAGGGAAGCCCTGGCAGAGAGGTGAGAGCAGTGGAGAATGGAAAGTAACCTTATTTGTTCTGTGTCGGTTTTTTCTTACTGATGGAACTGTTATTTTTTTAATAGGTTTAAATTCCTGTTAAGTGCTATTTGAAAAATAAATCTTGGACATTATGGCTAAGAATATGCAGTCTGAGTTTGTAAGTAGGAATTTTGGGTTGTGTGTGCATACAATTTAGTGAAAAGGTTTTGCCATATAAAGTCTTAATGTACTATATTCTCTAGGAGTATTATTAAACATATCTTATTTTTAATGGCTGTGTGATGGTTTTGTGGATTTATTGAATGTAAGCATCACCTTATTTTGGTTATTTCCGTAATTCCTAAATCTGTGATGAACATAGTGCATAAAAATACATGCTTTTGTGGTTATTTTCTTAGAATGGCTTCAGAGAAAGGAAACAGTGGTTCACAAAGAATGAATGTCTTTAAAGGTTTTTGATAATGTTCATAATGGCTTCTAGAGGTTATCAGTAGACTCTCCCTGAAGAACATGAAATGGCTCCCTCACCGAATAGCTACCAAATTTGCATATACTCAGTTGGAGTGTCTGTCTGTAGCCCAAGAGACAGGATTTAAAGATTTTAATCTAGTAAAAAAAAAGTATTTTTTTTTTCATTATAAAACATGGCCTCTGGATTTAGAAACAGGGCCCAGTGTTTCTAATTTTGGGATATCCGGCTCCCTGAAGATGATGGAAAGAGTATTTCCATCTGATGCATTTGCCTTCCTGTTTGTTTCCTTTTGTAAATGAAGTTTTAACACACCTGTTATTCACATCAGTGTGTAATAGGAAGTAGGGATAGACTTTTGCTCTTCCCTGTGGTGGCAAATTGTTCTCTAAACCATTTGCTGAATACCCAGATTCCTTGAGTGTGTTTGGAAGACCATCTATGTCATGAGCGATATATATATACACATATATATAGATATATATCTCACATACACATACATATACACATACACATACACATACACATACACATACACATACACATACACATATACATACATACTGTGTACACAGCCTGTCTCTACTACATTGCTGCAGCTGGTCATTCTAGTGTTGGAGTTTCCACTTGGAGTACAGTTTGTGTTGTGCATGAAGACAGTGGAAAGTGCACAGTGCAGTTTGATGGGCAGGGCCTTCATGTTCTACTTTCACAAAAGTTCTTGGATTGTCTTGGGAAAACAAGCTTACTCTCCAGATGAGCATTGAAATAAATCCATTGGTTGTAAGGAAAACGCTACTGCAGCTGTTACTAGAACCATGAAGTTCTAATGGCAGGTGGGAGGGAAGGAGGCACTTGCTGTCAGACAGGCTGTTTGTGTAGGTGACAAGGAGAATTGGTGAGATTTTTCACACATGACTAAGGCATTTCATGTGAAGTTTTATAGCTATTCTTTACTTAAAGGTCATTTGAATGTTGTCTTTCTTGTTTTATTTTAACTAGATGTTTCTGCTGTGTGGAGAAAGCAATAATTTATGAGGAACTACCCTATGGCTATCAACTTCACTGAACTGTTTGTCTGTTTTAATGGCTTTCAGAGACTTACTAAATGTGTAAATGCTAATCAGTTTATCTTCTTTCTAATTACATGAAAATACCCCACAAATTGTGGCCTTGTCTAGACCTAACAGGACAATGTTTAGTTGTACCTAAGACACTTTGTCTTGCCTAGTGAATATAATGCTGTTCTTGGTTTACTTTAGGCTCCTCCACCTGTGTCTGTGTGTCTGTCTGTCTGTTTCTCTCACTGTCTGTCTCTTAGTCTCTGTCTATCTGTTCTCTTCTCTCTCTGCCTCTTTCTCCAGGATCTCACAGTGTAACCTAGGCTGGCCTAACTCATTGTGTAGCATATTAAGTTTAGAGATCTACTTATTTTTCTTTGTGAAAAAACAGATCTTACACTACAAGACACACATATAATGATCACTATGGCGACAGCCATAGTCATCATAAAGACTTAGACATTTATAGAAAGTTCATCTCATTGAGATGCCAGTTTCAAAGCCTAGCAGATGTTCAGATATGTTCCATCTCTTCTGTGTCACTTCTATGTTTGTAAATTATTTTCTGGGGGCTTCAAGTTCTTTGATGACATTCCACATGCTTTTCCATGGATCTGAGCAGATATAGGGCTAGGGTGTGTGTGTGTGTGTGTGTGTGTGTGTGTGTGTGTATGTTTATGCATGCAAAGCAAGGAGTAGCTATGGATATTAACCCACTTGTAATTCACAGGCCGGGTTGCATATATTGATCTTGTGCCTTCCTGTCTAAAGCATGTGTACCTTTGTGCACATCTAGCATTCTATTTGTATACATTCATCTTTGCCCCTCAGTAGATGTGCCAGCATGTATACATGGATAATGTCTAGAACTATCTCTGCTTTGTGTGTACACTCCACACATGCATATAGTGCATCATACTCTTGTGCACATGCATGAGTACCACTGTACTGTCTCCATCATGCCAGCTCCTGAATAATGACATAGACTTACATTTATTTATGAAAGCTTGGGCCTTAGCTTAGGATACTTCCCAACTATCTTAGATAACTTAATTAAACCATTTATTCTAAGCCTTGCTTGCCATGTGGCCCATTACCTCTCACTAAGTCCGGGTATGTCTGACTTCCTCCACCTCTAGCTGGCAAATCTCCTGCCTCTCAATTCCTCTCCCAGAGACTCTCTCTCTGCCTGGAGGTCCCACCTTCCCTATTCTACCCAGCTATAGGCCATCAGCTCTTTATTAAAGCCAATCAGAGAATGCCTTAAGCAGATGAAGAAGGACAGACATACCTTCACATTGTGTACAAAAAGATTACGCCAACATGGGTATATGGGTCTGCAGGAATACCACTGGAAAGCACACCTTACACGTATCTGGCTTCAGCAGAGCCTTGGTGACTTACTTTCTGTCATTATAAACAAGTTGTCAGAGGTGAAGTGGAAGCCCCATAGGCAAGGAGAATCTTCTTGCTAATTGTGGTTCCATTTTAGAAATCATCTGAAGAGGGGCAACCTTGACCTAAAATCCTTGTGTCTGAGCTACAGGATCAAGGAGTGGCCTCATCCTCACTGGGCCGTTACAGAGGCCAAAGAGTTGGGGCTGTGCTCTGTGCCCTACGGTGAGTCATGACCATTCCAAGCCTGGAGCCTAGGCCCAGATACTGAGCTTAAGTCTACTAAAACAAACAAACAAACAAACAAACAAAAAACCCTAGGCTAGACTCAGGGAAGCTGACTTTTGTTGCTATGGCAATCTGAAATAAGTGTTTGCTTTTGGAGCAGCAGGATGTAGAGTATGTAGATAATGGGCTGAGGTAAGGTGGGTCTCTCTCTCTCTGTCTCTCTCTCTCTCTCTCTGTCTCTCTCTCTCTCTCTGTCTCTCTCTGTCTCTGTCTCTCTCTCTCTCTCTCTCTCCCTCCCTCCCCCCTCTCTCTTCCTGCCCATGTGTGTGTGTGTGTGTAGAGGGTCAAAGAATGGAATGGACTTTGAAGAGGGAAGTCTGTGGCCTCAGGCATGGTTCTAGGTTGTTGCCTCAACCCTTCAGCACTTCAGGAAGGGTTGATGTGGAGAGGGTACCCATGTGCTCATCACAACCTAGTTGGAGATAACTGTTAGAGTGGTCTTAGACCAGCTCAGTAGATGTGCTGGCATCTCTCTGTCATGGCTCAGGACCCAGCGAGCATCTACTGCAAACTGTCTCCTTTGTTAGATGATGAGTGGCCCAGGAAAGACCCCTACCCAGGCCAGGTACTAGGCTATGAGAACAGAGAGAAACTTCCTACTACAGAACTTATTTCCATGGAGGGGTCCTGGCACTGGGGCAGGCAAAGACAGGACAAAAGGACAGGATGATGGTCCCAGAGGCTTAGTAGGGCCTGGCCTTAAGTAGAACAGAGGACTGGGTCAAAGAAGGACAGGGTGAGTTGAATGGTAAGGACACTCACTAGGCTTGTGAGAGGAACCTCTCCTCTCCTCCCCAGCAGCCTCTTCCCTACAGGATCCCAGGCCTTCAGTGAGCATGAGGGCTAAACTCGGCATTCACTGCAGCCTGAGCAAGGCTCAGGCTCATACCCACTCAAACCCACAAAGGACTTTCTTGTAGCTTCAGGTTGCAGATGACTTCTTTCTCCAAGGAAACAGTGCTGAAGAGGAAAAGGGGGCTACAGGCACTACATGTGGTGTCTGAGTTTGGATCTGAAGCAAAGAAAGTGGTTTGATTACACAGGAATCCTTATTCAATCCTTTTCCAGGTCCTTTGTAGTTACCATGTGTCTTAGGCCCAGGCCTGACCTCTGTAGAAGTGTATCCCACTTTGCCTACCATCAGTTGTAAGAATTTCTGCTCACTGTTCCTTGAAACAGAGTGTAGTCTCAGAGGACTGGCAGAGGGAAATCCCATCCTGGAACAGGAAGACCTGAAGTGTGGATTCAGAGTAAGGGTGGCCTACATGGATGCCTGGGATATGTGTGTATGTGAGAAATACAAGTAGGTGGTAAGTGTGTGTGTGTGTGTGTGTGTGCGCGCGCGTGTGTGTGTGTACGCACATATGTGTGTTATGAAGCTTTGTGGGCACACATGCAGAATACCTGGGAAGATGAAACTAGGATTTCATGGGTGATATGTGTTTGTTAAACTTGTGAGTTCCAGGTACTTGGCATGTTTATTTGGAGTATGTCATTTTGTGTATGTGTATTAGGCAGACTTGGAATGATGAAGATGGTGGGGGAGACCACGGTCTGCAGGTCAGTTTTCTTTGCTGGGTATATGAAGCATGGCATGCTGTTGTGTATGATATAGTTCAAAAGCATCCAAAGTGTACCTGGACCAAAAGTACATGCATGCTATATCCCTTGTAATATGGTAGGGTTGGGGAAAGAGGGCTGAGGCACAGACAGGAAAACGTGTGTGTGTGTGTGTGTACTATCATGTCTGAGAGGAAGATTTAAGTGATGGCCTCCTTCTATCTCACATGGAATTCCTCTCAAAGTTCAGGACCCTGAGCCTTACCTGGGTGACACAGAAGGGTCTGTTCGACTTTTTAAAAACAACACACATTAATTGTCCATATTAACTAGAACATATTAATTAGAACATATTAATTGTTCCATTTGACAGTCCCATGCATGCACACAATGTGCACTGTAGCAGCTAAGACCTGGGTGCTAGAGGGTGAGTAGAGAGTGTCTATGTGGGTGAGTAATGAATCGCATTCACTTCTTCAGGGTCACTGTCCTAAAATCGGTTCATATTGATGAATAAGATTCGTTTGCACAGTTGAGGAAAGCGTTCCTGTTTGTTTTCTTTGGTGGCAGGGTCTCGCTGTGTAGTCCTGGTTGGCCTGGATCTGACTATGTAGACAGACACCTGCCTCTGCCTCTCAAGTGCTGGGATTTATTAAAGGTGCCTTCCTCCACCCCTAGCCTTACTTTTATCTTTATTTTATTTTTTAAAAAGCTTTTGTATACAATAAAGGAAAACACAAGGCCGTTAAACCTAGCTATTGCTAAGACTTTGAAACTGTATAAACTTTAAAATGAAACTATAATTAAAAATCCAACAAGTACATGCACTCATTGTTTGAGCTCCATCAGGACTGATCCCGCCGTGCTGTGTGATGGCCCTGCTGCTAGACTGAGTTGCTCAGTACTCCTAACGTTGTGTCTCCATGTCACAGATCAGCCCAGGAGAGAGGTTTCAGAGCAAGGAATTGGCAGGTCTCACAAAGAATGGACGTGTCCTTTTATTGTACATCTAGACTGAAGAAGGTGGTGGGGACAAATGTCACAGTGCAGATTAAATTCTACGGTACCATCACATGGGTAGTTGCCACTTTGTGATCTGAGCACTGGAGAATGCCTCTGCAGTGCTGGGCGCTGTCAGCCAGTTCAGCAGGGAAGTCACTCACTCACAGCACTGGGAATGTGTGCAATTTGTCAGTTCACTTCTATCTTGCTTTACTAAGTGAAAATATCAAGCAGCATTTGAGTTAGAACTAAATCAATTTATCACTTCAGCCACAGATCAGCAAGGTAAAAATGAGGTGGAATCAACACACACATTGATTTATGGGACAATTAATTGTCTGGCTATATGGAATAGCAGTAGAGTATCGGGGTTTTCTCCCTTACAGTCATCTGTCTGTCTTTGTCTTTGACTATCTTTGTCTCTTTCTGTATGTCTCTCTCACTGTGTCTCTGTCTCTATCTCTCTCTGTCTCTCTGTCTCTCTCTGTCTCTGTCTCTCTCTGTCTCTCTCTCTCTCTCTCTCTCTCTGTGTGTGTGTGTGTGTGTGTATGTGTAGTATGTATCTGGAGGTCAGAGGTCAACTTGCAGGAGTCAATTCTCTTCTGCCATCATGGGAGTTCTGAGAATTGAACACATGTCATCAGGCTTGCTGGCAAGTACCCTTATCCAGCTGAGCCATCTTGCTGACCTAAGAATTGGATATTTAATCTGTATTTATAAACTGTCCACTGTCCATCATATATGTCAGCAAAATTATATAACTTATGTATGTATGCATGTAAATACTTTCTGGCGAGCCGGATATTAAATGTCACTATTTGAAGTTGTTTTGCAGAATTTTATAAGCCTGGTGTTACCCTCACCTTCAATATGCCTCCTTTATGTAGAGGGAATAGAGTGGAGGGGATTAGGGGACAGGTACCAGTGACAAGCAGCAGGGAGAACAACTTTTCAGATTCCCACAAGCTGTGGCCTGCCACTAAATCAGCTGTGACCACCTCCTAGTCATGAGTGAAAGGGCTCACTTGGGGGTCCCAATCATTTAACTAAGTCCCTTTTCTATGCCAGGCACCAGGTGGGAGTTACATATAGGAGAAGACAGGTTCAGTGCCTGCAGAGAGCACACAGTACAGCAGGAGATACCAAGCCACTGTCTGTTTCTCCCTTTGGAGTATGCAGGTGGAGGAAGACCCAGCTGATGCAGTGGGGTGGGGTGATAGGAGCCTCTGGCCTGATGGAGCCAGTGTGTGCATTTTATATTAAGAGCAAAACACCCCTGGGATCTGAATTGAAAATGTATCAATCCTCTTTCCAGGGTCAATGCAGAGTAGTGCCCAGGAACATGGATTATAGGCAAAGGGATGGAGACAGGGAACTCTCACGGCATTCTTGGAGAAGCACTGTCTGGAGAGAGACGAAAGAACTAGAGAGCAAAAGAGCGAGGAGGAAAGCAGAGATCTGTGTTGGGTATTTGGAAAGCCGGAGCACAGCTGAGGTGGGGCAGTCTGGAGGAGAGAGAGCAACAGAGGCGGGAGATGGGATAGCTCCAAGGCCTCACCAGCCTCAAGGTGGAGGTGGGGGTGGGAGCCATGGCTGAGGGAGGAGCCTCAGCAACAAGTCATTTGTTTAGAATGTCTTTTTTCAAAGCCAGTGTCCCTGGAGCAGGTAGTAGACTAGAGCCTCTGGGGGTAGGCAGGAGTGCAGAATCACAGGGATGAGAGGGGAGATCACAGGATGAGAAGAGCCTCGGAAGACGCTTCAAGGCCTAATGCTGCAGGGCCAGTTCAGGAGCCCCTGTAGGCCTCATTTCTGGGAAGTGTGTCATGGATGGTAGGGCCCTCCATGCCAGTGAACCAGAGAATAGATAGGAGGAGACGGTTGGGGAGTTCAGAGCACTGGGGGGGAGGCTGATGGCTGCCTTAGAGCAGGGCCTGGAGGCCACAATGGCTAGGCCAGTCCTAGCTCTGCTACCAACTTGCTGTGTGACCTTCAGCCAATCTCTACCTACTCTGAGCCTCAGCTTCTTCATCTGAAAATAAGGTTGGATTGGACCAATGATATTCAAATGACATTTGTAGCCCCCAGGGTCCTCAGGAGGAATCTTTAAGGAGGTGTGGTGTGGGGGTTGGGGGGAGGAGATGTGGAACATCCTTAGCTGCCCCACCCCCAGCTTCAGGCAGAGCTGTTAGATTGTTTTCTTCCGTCCTGCCTAGGAACGGGTGTACTCCAGCTGAAACCCGTGGGGCCAGAGAACCCCAAACACCATGGCATATAGTGCAGGTGTGTAATCCCTGTTAGCATGGATACTGACGGGGATGAGGAAGGCGCAAAACACAAAAAGAAAGCCAGCTAAGCCTGGCTTCAGATGCAGTGTGAACACCCAGGCCCATTCCCAGCACAGCACAGTCATGGCAATATCCCCTGTTCTGTAGCTCTGTGCTCTGTGCTCTAGGATATAGGAGTTTGTCTCTTACCTTGGCTAGTAGGTCACAGTGTATGTGTCGGTGAAATGCCCCATTCCCTGCACATTGAGGCCCCATTCCTCTGTTCAGGGCAGACTGCGGCACAATGCAGAAGCAGCCCATCTGACTCCCTGCGCCTTAACACCTCCACCCACTTGTCTCTGCAAACTCGCAGCAGAGGTTCCTGGAACAGGAAACCAAAACTGAGTTTTCAGGCCTGGCCTATGTGTGGGAGGACTCCACAGAGGGTGTCCTGGTTCCCCTTCAGTCCCGTGAAGCTTTCTTCAAGCCTTGCTGATAGATAGGTACCAGGTGGGCCCTGAGCTCTATGTGAGGACCGGTGTTGTGGGGTGGGAAGGTGATGGATGGAGAAACTCCCATGATGGATCAGAGAAACAAATACCTGACTTTCCATCCTCAGGTGTGGTCTCAGAATTTGGAATGAGCTACAGACCTCTATCTTTGCCCTGGGGTTCTGTAAGGGAGGAGGAAGATGGAGATCGCTTGAGGGACAAGGAATCGTGTTACTTGCCTTGTGTCCTTTTAGCCCCAGGTCATGTCCTATTGCCTGGAAGCCAATTCCATCTTAGTTCTGTTTTCTAGAGGGTCCAGATGTTTAGGACCCCAAATTCCAGGCTCCAAGGTGGCACTCTGGGGAAGCTCCAGGTCCCACCACTTTTCTTGCTCCCTGAGGCACGTCTTAGAAGGAGGGCTCAGAACCAAGTGGCCTTCTTCCTGTCCCGTCATCAGCACCTCAGACAGGGCTCAGAAAAAATCACTCTAGGGACCCTGGGAAAAGACCCTGTCCCTCCAGTCCCTTCCTATCTTCTTCTGTTCTTTATATCCCAGGACCACAAGGAGTCTGCCACTGGCTCTCACTTGGCTGGGAGGTTGGATGGGGACAGGGTGACGACTCACGGTGTTTCCTGACAACAGGCCGGGGGACGCAAGCACCAATGTGAAGCTGAAGAGAGTCCTGGAGACAGGGGTCGGTGAGACCGAGTCTGCCCAGGCCACACCAGTGGGCGGGTTGTGGCCCTGGGCCTGGGGAGGGTCGCTGTTTGAGAGGAGGACCCAGCTTTATAAAATGACTCCGTAAGTATGTCTGGGGTGAGTGGGGTCATAGGGCCCCCACTCTCCACATGGGACGAGGGCATGGACTGAGAGACCTTGCAGTGGGGGACTCCAAAGCTTGGGCTCTGGCAGAGGCAGAAGCTGGCTCTTTTTCTCTGGGTCTTTGAAGGCGCTCTCTGGGGGCGTGTTTCAGAGCAATCACTAGCTGAGACATCCCTGAATGGTGCTTGTGTTACCTGTGTGACTGGGGTATCTCCAAAGGCTAAGAGCCATCAGAGCTTAACAGTCCCGAAGAATAGGCTCATCCTCTTATCTCTTATTCAGCAACCAGGCTCTCCAATGATGGTTTGCACCATGGGAAACCCACTGGGAGAGTTTTTAAAATGCACATTTCCAGTTTTGCTACCAGAGAGCCCAGGAGTCTGCTTTTCAAAGCTTCTGTAGACCACTCTAGGAGGCTACCTGCCCTGGGATTGGGGTATTCCTATTCTGGCTCCAGAAGATGTTCTGGTCAGTTGAACTCTTGCATAGGAGAGAGACCCAGAGGCTCTTCAATAAGCTCTTCCTGAGGCACCAGGAGGGGGCACGGTGATGGTTGAAGGAGGAAGGCTGAGCAGAGTCTAGACACCACAGATAAGGGGCTGAGTTCACAGAGGTAGTGGCACTCACAGCTTTCCCAAGACCTCGAGGTCCACACAACATTGCTTTTGTCAAGGGATGAGCCTGGAACCTCTTGCAGAAACAAGACAGAGAGAGTTTGGAGAGGATTCCTGGATTGAACCTATCGAGGACCATTGGGAAAGCTTGGTGGAATTCCTTTCAACATTTAAGTAACATTTTCTAAGTGCCTAGTAAATTCAAAATGACCTTTTTGAAAGATACAATAAATGACCTTTAATGCCCTCATAATTGACGCGCAGGCTATTGCTCGACTGAATTAGCCTGAAGGCAGCACACATTTGCTGTACATTTCCCCTGATGGAAGGAAGCTAGAGTCAGAGGCAGGCTGGGTTGGCTGATGTCCCATCTCGCAGCCTAGGATTGAGCATTCATTCCACCTGAGACTGCACATATCCACACCTCCTGGCTGGAGAGCTTCTGAAGTGTTCACCCGACCCAGTTTGCTTAGTCAATCCCCGAGGGCTAGGCCTTTGGGTTCCTTCCAGCGTCTTGCTATTATAAATACCACAGCTATGAATATCTCTGTACAAATTACTTTCTTAGTGTTTTACTGGGAAGCATTCCCCCAAGTGGCATTGCTATGTCAAAGGGCATGAAAAATGTTATAGTCCTTGTCACATGTTACTCGATAGTTACTCAGATATATTGAAGCCATTTGCCATGGCACCAATTACATACGACTGTCCCTATGACACTCTGGTATATCAAACATCATATTTAGGGGTATTGGTGGCTATTTTATTTATGAGTTTCCCCTGTTTTGCCATATTGGTTAGGAGTAGTGCTATAAAGAATTTATGCATGTGCTTATGTAAGGATACATAAAATTGGACATTACCAGGACTCCGGAGGCTGATGGGTATCATTTGCCTTGCAGCAATTATGACAGTGACCTGATGGGAATCTGTTCTGAGTCAAAGAGCTGGATCAGGACCAACTGGGCATGGTGGTATATCCCTGTAGCCTCAGCTACTTACGATGCTAAGGCTGGAGAATCAAACTCAGACACCATTTGGAGAGAGCCCAATTCCCAAACCAAAGTGTGCTGACCTTGGCTAGTACTTGGGCTTCAGTCCGCTCATGGAAGGCCAAGCTGCACTCCAAGACTACATTTTAAACGCATGGAGACCAAGTGGTGAATGTGGTTTCCAAACCGCACCACTGGTTCCTGGCAGAAGCCTGGCATGAAGGGGAGGGTGGAGAGTCATGTTCCTCTGCCTGTCCCCAGCTTGGTGGACTGTGCCTGAGCTCTACTGGGACCTGCAGAATCACTCACACAGCTGTGGCCTTCTGGATGCAAGTTGTGTTCACAGCTGTGTCTGTGGAGACTTGGAGTATACTTGTCTGTCCTTGCTAATGACCATCATGTGTCAGTACCAAGCGTTTAGCCAGTGCTTGTCAAATCATTAACTCTGACATTGGGCAGAGAAAACAGTCTGGGTAAGGTTGTAGCATTGGTTGGGGGCTGAGCCCTGATGTCTTGGTTGAGGTCTAAGTATGGCAATTGTAGGTAAGGAGATTATTAGGAAAAGCTGGTCTGATTAAGAGCCCAATACTACCCTCTGGTAATAACAGGGACAGCTCATCAGAGACAATTCAGCTCAAAACAATGAGACTGAAAGACATAGTGACTGGGGATGAGTGCGTGGCATAATGTTGCAGCAGTGGGGCCTCCTGGAATATCAGGACAGACAGGTTGGATGAGGAAGGAGAGAAGTCAGGGCAGACATGGCTGGTGGAGCTGGAGGACCTAGCAGAGCATGAGAGATGAGCAGCTTAAATCCTGGCTCCATAGGACCAAGCAGGCTTGAGAACAAATAGACAGATGAGCATCCTCAAGGGTCTTTGAGATAGAGTGGAACAGTAGAATGTTGTGTGCAACCAAGGGGTCTTACAGGCCCAGTGCCAGGGCCTTCTCCAATTTGAAGCAGTGTCCCAGGAGCAAGGGGAAGACAAGAACCAGCATAGATAAGCAGTGGGGCCCAACTTCTCAGAGAAATGGCGGAAGCTGGCCACAGATCAGCATTCCTACCCACCACCTAGATGGGCAGAGTTGTCTGCAGAGGGCAGGCTAGCATCGTGGACAGGTGTCTTGGGCTCACAGATGTCACCCTTGAACAAAAGAAAATCCTCAATTTTTTTTTTTTTTTCATTCTCTCCCGGCCTGTTGCTTGAAGATGGGCGTGGGTGGGGCTGGACTTGGGTGGGGCTGGACTTGGGTGGGGCTGGACAGGAGAATTGTGGCTGGCACTTCAGAATGGCAACCAGACAGTTGGGAACCGGTTTGGTGCAGGTGTGTAGTTCACAGATTCTGATTCTGACACTGCACTTTATGGTGACCTCTGGTTAGTTAATGTCGAGTCTGCCTTCCTTGGCTGGAAAACAGAGGCGTCCGTAACTGAGAAGAATAAATGAGATGAATACATGGAAATACTCTGTAGATCTTTTGATTCTTTTTTTGAGGCAGGGTCTTGGTATGAAGCCAGTATGGCTTCAAATTTGCTCTTCTCCTGCCTCAGCTTTTTGAATGCTGGTATCATAGATAGACATGCACCATCATGCCTGGTTTTCTTGGTCAGTTAATACCAGTCTTCTGTCTGCTATAACTCCTGCTTTTCCCCCTTGCCTCTTGCCCCCTTGCTTCCCCCTCTTTCCATCCCTTTCCCCCCCTTCTCTCCACATGGTCATGGCTGGCCTCTATGTCTCTACTCTCTCCTTCTCTCTGCCTTTCTCTGCCTCTACTACTCTCTTAATCTCCCTCCCCATGCCCTAAATAAACTCTATTCTATTAAAAAAAAAAAAGGTCTTTTTTTTTTTTTTTTTTTTTTTGCCTGAAGGAAGGTTGGGCCTGACTGAAAGCCCAGGTCAAAAACTGTGATCACGAAGTGGGGGAGTGGACACGAAGCAGAAAGAGGCAACCTGTTCTGTGGGAGGACCAGAAGCAAGAGCAGGACAGACAAGCTTCTGGGTGAATCTAGCCTGGAGGACTGGTGAATTTAGCTGGGTGGATATACAGCATAGGAAGGGGCTGACAACATGTGGAGTCTTGGTTTGTTTCTCTAAAAAGTAGAGCTGTGTGTGGGCATGCATCTATGATGAAAAGCTCCCAAAACTATGCAGGCACACAGTAGAAGGTTTCTGTGGCTATAGATACCTTCTCTGCCCTACAAATCATAGACCTTGCAGTGTCTGATTTGGAGTCTGACAGGCATGGAAGTCTAATCTAATGACTTTCATTTATTAAATCCCATGACCCCTTGATAGGCCCTAAGAAATCATTGCAGACGTCTACAGATGAGAAATGATTTAAGGTGACAGAGTGAGTCAGCGCAGCAGCCATGGTTAGGAGAACAAACCAGACAGCCTGGCTGCAGCAGCTGTCTCCAAAAGATGTGCCCTCCCGCCTGGAGTCCTGGGAGCCTCAAATGCCCCTCCCTCCAGCGAAGCTCACAGGTGTCTCTGCTTCTCTCAGAACTGCTCTGATGGCTTCCTGTGATCTCCCTTCGTATCACAGCATTTCTCTTCGCCTTTTGCTTTTCATTTTGTCATTAATTTTTGTTATGGCAGTTTAATTTATTCTTTGACAGGTCCATGCACGTATATAATAAATTCTGATCACACTCATACCTCCTCTCTTAGCCTCCTCTCATGCCTACCACCAGCTCTCCATCCCACTTTCTTGTCTTTCTGTCTGTTACTTTGTGATCCACTGGCCTAACCAGGGCTTCCTGCAAGGGTGTGGGTGTTGTGCTATCCACTAGAGTATGGATAACTTCCAGTGGCTACATCACTGTGGATAGTGACTTCTTCATCTACAGCAGCCCTCGGTTGTGTTAGCTCCTCTGGTGAGGGGCAGGGGCACAATGAACGCCTCTCCTATCTATGGCTGAATATTTACTGGTTCCGTTTTGTGTGGGGTCTGCACACAGCTGTTGTGAGTTCCTTGGTGTCATGACTGTGTCAAGCTCATAAGACGGCATTTCACAGACCTGCTTTCCATCATGCTCCCTCTTGCCACAAGATCCCTTAGTCATGGAGAGGCTGGTATGGGGATCCTGTTTAATGCTGAGCTCTCAGCAGGCATTTGTTTTCAACACCATGACCAGCCTTGAATCTGTCTTAACCACCATTCGCTGCAAGAGACGCTTCTTTGATCAAGGCCAAGGACAGACAACATTAGTCTATGGGTATAAACAGAATATTTAAGAGAAGTTTGACGTGTATGATTAACAGCACAAAAATAGCAGAGTTTACCTCAGCAATGAACCTGTGACTGGTCCACTGTACTGGGCATGAGTTCCCACTACAAAGTAGGCCTCAGATTCAATCAGAGGGGAGATGGTTTCCTCCTCCACTGCTCATGCCACTGTTACACCAATAAGCACTTTGTATCTGGCATGTTGGTGTGGTGGCACACAAGGTCTAAAGCTGGGAAGATCATTGCTGACTTTTTGCCCCAGCTACCTCTATGGCAACCTCTGGCACTGAAGGCTAGCCAGCAGGGAGGAAGCTTTCATCTCAGTTATAACATTGCTTTTCTGTATTCTGTAACGGAAGTGTACGGTGCCTTTAGCAAAAGAGTTCTGTTGGTTTCTTTTTTTGTTGTTCTTTCTGCACATTTGAGACAATGTCTTGCTAAGCAACCCAAGATGACCTCAGACTCGCAGCAATCCTCCTTTCTCAGCCTCCTGAGAGCTGGGGTTTCAGGCATGTACCGCCATGCCTAGCTTCAAATCCTGTCATTTCCCAAGTACTAGCAAGCCTCTATAATTTCCCATTAATAAGAGATTAAAAGGTTGGGGAGATGGCTCAGTGGAAAAAACACTTGCCATACAAGAGTGAAGACTTGAGTTCACTTCCCAAGAACCCATATAAGGCCAAGTCCATTTGGCACAGATTATAATCCAGGCACATTTACAGCAAGATGGGAAGCAGAGATAAAATTCCCAGAAGCTCATACCCTAGTTTCCTTGATGTACACAGCAACAAACAACAAAAGAGAGACACTGTCTCAGACAAGGTTGAGGGCAAAGACTGATACCCCAGGTTATCCTCTGACTTCCACACCTGTCATGGCATGTGCCATTTGGATGCACACGCGCGCACACACACACATAGCCAAGTTCCTTGGACCTAAATACTTCAAATCTTCCTTCTCTGCATCCCTGCCCAAAAGGCTCGCTCCACCACCCATCCCAGTGTTCTCTTCCTGGGGTTTCCTTGCCACCCACATTCACTGAACATTATCATCTTGAATCCTCAGCCTATTTCTCCCGCCATACCTTCCTGTTGTGCTAGGCTGAGACTACTGTTTGTTGTGTCTGCATCTATCAGTGTCCTTTATTGACCGTAGCCTTCACAGCCCAGCCCTAGGCCGTGTCCCATTCACTTCTAAATCCTTAGGATAACAGGGCTGAGTGTGCAGTGAGCCTTACCAAACAGAAGTGACCTGTTGAGGTCCCTTGATGATTCAGAGGAAAGATCCAAATGTCTTCCTGTGCTACTTTCTAGACCTGTAGAAGCTGCATCTCAGACAGCTGAGCTAAAAGGGCCCCAGAGGTCACCTGCATTAATCCTTTATCTTTGAGATGTTGGACTGAGGCCCAGAGGGAGAAGGCCTAGCCCAAGACTGCTCACCAGGGAAGAGTTGTGGCTGGAATTCAGACCCTCTGGCTGGAAGCCTAGGGTTTTTCCTCCTCTAACCATTCTATTTTGTCTTCTTTCTCTGCACAAACCATACCACAATGGCCAGTTACTGGGACTGAAAAGTCAGCCTTTGATCTTGTAGTTCTAAATCTTTCCTTGTTCCTCTGCAAGTAACAACTATGAATTAACTTAAACTTTAGACATTTTACTAGCATTCTGAGTATGGGTGCCTATTAATGATTAAATTCTTATGGGGTAATGAATATTAAAAGCATAGCTTTCTAGTTTTTTGTTTTATCATTATTATATTATTATTTATTAATTAATTAGTTAATTAATTATTGCTTTGTTTTTACGCATATGGATATTTTGCCTACATATATGTCTATACACCCTGTATGTGCCTGGTGCCCATGGGGGCCGGAAGAGGTCATCAGACCCCTTGGGACTGCAGTTACAGACAGTTTAGTCGCCATGTGGATACAAGAATTAAACCTAGGTCTTCTGGAAGAGCAGCCGTGTTCCTAACCACTGTCCCATTGTTCCAGCCCCAGGTTTCTTATTTTCATCCATTAAAGATCCATGTGAGACTTATGATGTTCATGACCAAAGTGTTTCAGTCATTGTAGCTCTATGCTCTGATAACTGGCAGGACTGGAGTTCCTCACATTAATCATTCACCTATGTCCTTTAGTTTTGACTCGCTTTTCCCACCCTTTCAGATATTATTTTTGGTTGTCTAGAGGAATTAAGGGCAGGGGAGGAGTCTATCCCAGGCTACTGTAAATCAGGTCAGTTAAGCATGGCATTCAACATGACAAAGAGGCCCAGTGATTGGGTGAAATGGTGTCTGTGTGTGTGTGTGTGTGTGTGTGTGTGTGTGTGTGTGTGTGATAGTGGTAATGAATTAGTTAATTTTCTTGTTGCCTGACAAAAGCACTTTAAGGAAGAATTTAATTTGGGACATAATTTAAGAAGGCATACAGTAGACATGTCAGGACAGTGCACATGTTGGGGACAGCATAGTGGCAGGAGCAGGAGGCGGCCAGCAGAGAGTGATGGCAGTGGGTGCACTCAGCCTTTTTCTTTCCATTTAGTCAGGGCCCAGCCCATGGAAAGTTGCTGCCCCCATTTATGGTGAGTCTCCCCTTTTCAATCTAATCTCTCTAGAAAGGCACCCAACACTGACCTGTGGCACCGACATGAACATGTGCACAGATGAACACGTATACAGCATTCATAATCTCTCTCTCTCTCTCTCTCTCTCTCTCTCTCTCTCTCTCTCTCTCTCTCTCTCTCTCATTACCAAAGCAGGGCTTAGAACTCCCTGTATACTGTGGAGCTTCAGAATCCCCTTGGAACTGTTGTTTGAGTAGAACGGTCTCATTACCAAGATTTATTGTCTTTAAAACAGTCATTTTAGGAATCTCTCCTGAGTTGTTTATATAAATCTCAATTACATCTTACGGTTTTCTTCCTATGGATCACAATGAGTCTCATTTATATTATTTTAAAATGTTTCCTTCATAGTCCTGCCATTCTAAATGAGATCTTTTTCACTTTGTATATCACTTTGATATATTTCTCTATATCAGAATAGTATTGACTATTTTCTTTTTATCTTACACCTTTGACAAACCCCCATTCTTGTAGTTTTCTCCTTGATTTCTTCAGGTCTTCCTGAGACCCCAATTTACATTTGCTGTCATGTAAATTATCTGCCTAATTCAGTGAGCTAGTGAGTGCTCATCGGTGCCTCCTCAGGAACTTTAGAGAAGTGCAGGTAATTTGACCCTGTAACCCTTGTAGGTGGTGGGCTATTTCCACTGAACCTCAGCCTGGAGCAAGGGGTCCCCACCTGGAAGTGTGGGAATGGCACACGGACTCCAGACTCACTAAGGAACAGTGGAAAGTGTAGACAGGCCAAGAACATAGCACGTGTGCAGCAGTATGAATGGAGAGCAGAAACCATCCACTTTGCAGCCACTTTAAAAAAATTTTTGGCCTTGGAGCATGGAAGTAAAGGATTTAAACAGCAGGTGCAAGGATGGATTTGCATTCTGCAAAGATCACTCTCTGCCGTGTGAGAACAGACTGCAGGGGGGCCAGAGGGAAAGGGGGTGCAGATCCTTATATAACAACTCACACAGCCTAGTGGCTTTCCTGTATTAACTCTTCAGCTCCTGGGACACACCAAGGGAGCTCAGGGCCAAGTCTGCTTCCAAACCAGCACATATTATCATGGGCTAAGGTAGTCTAGCAGTGGGCATGGTGAACAGGATTAAACATAGCAGGACCTGGTGACAGACTGACTGTCAAAGGAAGATGGCAGAGGTGAGGAGATAGCAGGTTTTCCACATATCTTTTGGGCACTGGAATTTTCCTACTGTGTTGTCCATGGCACTTGGCCCCTCTGTTCCTTTCCACAGGGAGGGTGGAAATTGAGGCCAGCTGCCTGGATGCTTCTTGTCCTTCCCACCTACCTGTTTTCTGCATGTGGGGTGGGCTGAGGGGAATCTTGCTGGATCTGAGCTTCCTGCTCTGTCTTCCTACAGCAGTTGACGGCTGAAGGGAGAAATGTTTGTCCTAAACTGTCAGATGGGAACTCATACAAATCTGGCAGCTTAGAGATCTCATCTCCTCCCCACAGATCTGCACACCAAGACCAAGGAACCTGGGAAGAGACGTTCCTATGGGCACAGAGGAGGCCAGCAACTCGGGCCTAGAACTTACGTTTCCTGGTGTATGAGACACTGGTTGCATTTTCGTAGCATGTGTGGATATCAGACAATGATATTAGCAAATGTTTAGGCACCTGCAAGGAGCCAGTCGAGGGTCCTAAAGTCCACTGGGGTGAAGACAATAGGGTTGAACGTTAGATTCAGCAGGATAAATGAGTGGCAGTAGTCCACAGACAGCAGATGGGCTGACACACAAGCACGAGAGCTAGGACACAGGGCAGAGCCCAGGGGAAGCACCAGGGTCAGGGAGCAAAGTGTGTCCTGAGCTAGAGGAGAGGGCTCTGACCACAGGGAATAGTTGGAAACCCCTGTAGTTCATTCTGGGGTGTTTTAGCTCATCTGTCTCCAAGGGAGACAGACCTCCAGAAGGTCTGACACCTGTGAGGAGTGGGTAATGGCCAACTAGCCTGAGGTGTCCAGCTCAGAAGCAGGGGCTTTGTCCTGATGACGATAGGGCCCTCAACCCTATGTTCCTGCACCCTTTTAGACTTAGGGCAGCAGACCCAGAAATGGCAAGGTAATAGCTATAGGATAAACACAGACAGGGAGAGAACATAGACCATGCTGAGGACCAGGAATCAGAAGAGACTTGAGGCCAGTAGACAAGCCTGAGGAGTGTGCTGCCCCATCTGGGCCCCCTCCCTGCCGCCACCCGGGCATGATCTCACTTGAAGAAGGTCTGGAAACCAGTTATGCGTTGTGTCATCCCAGGCCAGACACTCGGAAGAGAAAGGAACCTGGCCCACTCCCTCCGAGTGCCAGGCCAATGCCATTAGCCAGAATCAGCTCTGCTCATCCCTAGCTCCTCTGTGGGCAGCAGCCCTATGGCCCAGACCTTGGCTGAGGCTGAGCAAATCCTTGCATTTTGACTGCCCACAGCACGCTCCATCCCGTGAAAGAGGTGCCTCTCAGGTTGCCATGGGCAGTCATTGAGGTTGTACCTGCTGGTGCTTGGCTGCCTTTCAGTTAGGGCTCAGCGAGTGGGGAACTAACAACTCAATGACGTTGCCTCACCCTGGAGCTTGGAGATTTAGTACTCACAGGTCCCTCTTCCTCCCATGTCTCACTTCAGCCTCACACATAGTACTACTAGTAAGCAAGTCCACACTGTCCCCACCTAACAGATGGTGCCTTAGTTTGGGTTTTATTGCTATGAGCAGATACCATGACCAAGGCAACTCTTATAAAGGTGAACATTTAATTGGGGCTGGCTTACAGTTTCAGAGATTCAGTCTATTATCAGCATGGCGGGAAACATGGTATCGTGCAGGCAGACTTGGTGCTGGAGGAGCCAGAGTTCTGTATTTTGATCCAGAGGCAGCCAAGAGGGCACTGTTTCCTGCACTGGCCTGAGCCTGAGCGTAGGAGGCCTCAAAGCCCACCTACACAGTGACATACTTCTTTCAACAAGATCACACCTTCTCCACGGAGGCCACACCTCCTACTAGTGCCACTCCCTATGGCCAAGCATTCAAACACATGAATCTATGGGGGCCAAAACTATTCAAACCACCACAGTTGGAGAAACCTACGTGATACCAAAAGAATGGTCCCTGGATCTCATGAAATAGCAATACCAAAAGGACAAGAAAATCCAGCCTTCTCCCTAACTCTTGCCTGTCTTTGACACCAGAGTTTCCTCTGTGGTACATGAGAATTCTATCCTTGCTGCAGAGTTGTGCAAACCATAACCATCTTTCATCTCTCAACAGTCACACTGTAAAAAGTCAAAATGTCTGGGAAAGCCAGTTCTGGATAGAGCCTTTAGAATCGGCTTGAGTTTTGGGAGGCAGAGAGGATTCCTCAAGGACATAGCTCATGAGTGACAGAATCATGACAGGACCCAGGGCTGTGTTTTCTCCCCTATGCCCTCAGGATCTATAGGCCTTTTATATAATGTTCATCCCCATTCCATAGGTGGGAAAACAGAGGCATCAAGGAACCACAGTGCTACCCTGTGGGACTCAGCACCTTCATTGATCAGGTCGCTTTGGAGTCTAATGTTTATGAATCAGAAGTAGCCACAAGAAGGGGTATGAACTCCCTGCCCTCGCAAAAAAAAATGCATTTCAGGGTATTTGGGGTACTAAATTTAGCAAATAGTTGATATTATATTTCAGAGACCGATTTCCTCTAGTTAGCTTGTGAATTCAGGAGAGGACTGTTTAAAAATGCATTTCAACCTTTAAATAACCTTGGTTTTCTTAGATAAGGGGAAAAAACAGGTCAAAAATCTACACTCATGGGCTTTGCAGCAGAAAGGTTATGGAATAAAACGTCCTTTGCTGGAGGATACAAAGGAAATGGCTCTCTGTTTGACAAAGGAGAGGACTCCTCCAGCTAAATCCTGCCTTATGGACAAATGAGGCCTCCCTCCCTCGACATGATCAGCTTAATTCCCTGTTGCTTATCTGCAAATCCAATAATGCCAGTAAAACAAGCACTCCTGAGGTCTGGGCACAGGGGCCTGGACCGACCTCTTATCTTCTATTTTAAACCCCAGCCTCAGTTCCTGGGAGAGCTGGACGAGTCTGCTTAGAGGAAAAAGCAAGAAAAAAAAAAAAACCTTAGAACTAGGGACACAGTGCTTCTGCTCTGGGTCTCCTTGCCCAGGGGTGTTCTAGCAGTGCCTCAAGATGGAGCAAGGTTGTGTTAGATGAAGGACAGGCACAGCGACTTAGCATCCTTCCTGCACCTCTGTACTCCCAGTAAAAGAACCACAGGCTGCACAAGTGAGAAGCTCTGCACTCCATCCCCAGCACCCATGTCAAAAGTGGGGTACAGTAGCCTGCACTTGCAATCTCAGTGCTGGGGAAGTATCGATAGAAGCATCCTGGGACTTGCCAGCCAGCCAATCCAGCCTAAAAACAGAGAACCCCAGATCCCTTCAATAGATTAGCTCAAAAAATAAAATATACGACTCCTGAAAAACAACTAGAGGTTGACCTCTGGCCTCTGTATGCATATGTGCGCGCGCGCACACACACACACACACACATGCACACACACTAAATGAATAACCAGACTAAGAGTTGTGGAGACTTCCTACTCTGCTTGCATTAGTAGAGCTACTTGCATTGTCTTCCTACTGCTGTATCATATCGCCCATGGTGACTCAGGGTGGATCAGTCTACATCGTTTCAAATTGCTTTTTTAAAAAAAACAAATACATGCATTGTACAGAGACAGAGTTTGTCTCCTCAGTTCTGGGACTTGGGATATTGTCTGCTATGCAGGGACCACTAGGTCTCAGGTGCCAAAAGCTGGGAGCTTCTAGAAGGAGGAACCAAAAGTAATGGAGGATGTGGTCCCTGGGGTGCCATAGCCAATGGCACTAGACGGCCTTTCTCACACTGGGCAGTTTTACTTTTAATGAGACCATTCATTAATTGCCAGTGTCCCATCACATTAATTTGTTCCTCTGTCTTTAAATGTTTCTCATAAAGGATGCTTTGTGATCCATCTGGTGAAGTCAGAATTATTTATTCAACTGAATCCCAATCAATAGACATTCATCCCCCACCTCCGCTGATTTCCTCTATTCTAGAATAAAATGGTAATAAATACATTTCTGTGTCAATAGACATGTTTCCTTTGGCTAGAATTCTGGAACAATTCTGAGTCAAAAGCTCAACCTCTTGCTTGGTTTGTCTAGAGGATGGTAGTTAAGTCTATGGGCTCTGGAACTCTCTGCTACCTAAATTTGAACTTGAACTCTTATTGTTTATCGTGTGCATGTCCTTGAGCAAATTTTATACTCTTTTATTTCTTCATCTATAAAATGAGGGTCACAGTAGTAGTTATCTCAAGTGATGTGGTGATGACGAGAGGAGCCATGTGTAACCAAGTTGAATGAGTGTGACTCATGAGACATCATAAAACCAATTAATTTTGTTTCTTTTGGTCTCTTTACATTATTCCATGTAGCTTCTTTCTCCCTAGAATTAGATGAAATTCAGTCCTAAGACTAAACCTTTGGGCTTTCATGGACATTTCAGGCAACCCAACGTTGTCTGACCTGTCATCCATCCTCTTAGACTAACAATATCCGTCTCTCTGTGTGTGATGTGATGCTGGGGAACAAGCCTAGGACCTTGTGCATGGTAGGGAAGGTTTCCATCATGGAATTGCATCTTCTTCCCCAAAAGACTTCAGTTACTTTAACAACTCCTTCCCAGAACAGTCTAACATAGAACAGCATCCTACAGGGGAGGGGGAGCCTACAAAGAACTATCTGACCCTCTCCAAGTTTCTTGATGGAAGGAGGGGGATGGGAGGAGAGGAAGTCAGGTTTCTTCCATGACTATACTCTGAGGAGCTCCTGTGTTTTTAGAGTGCTGTTGGGAGATGCTGGAGATCACTGATCTTCCTTGTGCTATCACTGATGTTCCTTCTAGCTGATCCTTCCCTGGAGCTCCTTTTCAAGTTCCTTTCTCTGGCCCTAAAAAGCTCAGGCTTGTGCCCTCCCTGCTGCCATCACCTCCTACAATGGAGACTTCTTGGCCTACACCTAAGCCACTCACACTTGGGTATCCTGGGGTCAGGACCCAAGGAACCACCACTGTCCCTTGTCTTGCAAACCTGGGGCACAAGCCTATGCTGAGTCCTCCCAACGCAACCTCCCGGCCAGGAGGGAAGAGGCAGGTTGTTCCTGGCTCTATGTATTTGTCATGGATGGTGCCCCAAGACCGTCATGGCCATACATTAAACTCCACTATGGGTGGAGTTTACACTATGGGTGGAGTTTACAAAGCCTTACTCACTGGATTTGGGGTGAAGGCAGTAGCTTACTCCACATTTTCTCTTATATGTGACAAGATGAGTGTTGGCTGGGGCACAGATCCAGGCTCTTCAAAGTCCTGCTTTTCTTTTTGTGAGACAAGGTTTCTCTATGTAGCCCTATCCGTCCTGGGACTGGCTCTGTAGACCAGGCTGTCAAACTCAGAGGTCCGCCTGCCTCTGCCTCCCAAATGCTGGGATAAAAGTCATGGGCCACCACCAACCGATGAATGTGTGATCTATTAATTCAGATCTTTGACTGGAACTTGGAGCAGAAGAATTCCATTTTATCATCTATCAAACACGTTTGTTTTTATGAACTACACAGAGGACTTACCTGGCATAGAAGACATACTCAGCAAATGAGAATCTTGTATGATACAAACCCAGTGGCTCTCTGTTATCACACACTGATATCGTAGCTGTTGTATTTGCTCTTTTTAAAAATGCCTTCAGAGCTTAGAACCTTGAACACTTAAGTTTGTGCGTATGTAATTATTTGCTATTGTGTTCAGCAGTGCTTTGGAAAATAGGCTGTTTTCTCTATTAGTTGTTACCCTATGTGTTTTCAAAGCCAGCCACATGCCTGCTTAGCCTCACTTTCATCATCCATGGTGGAACTCACAGTCTTTGTGGCTCTTCAAGTGGGACTAACACGGGGTACTGTCTGACCACTGATATGCTAGCATCTACACCACAGCTTTGAAAGCACTGGAACATGCTGGGTTGCTCGAAAGGCCACCCCACTCACAAACCAGTTCTCATTCTAAGCTCACCATAGACACTTAATATTACTAGCAGAACTGTGTCCTTATTGATACACATTCAACCCTCACCCTACTTTCTCTCTTTTCCTACTAGCAGTTTTCTGTACAATTTATTTATTAGCCTTGTGTCCTTTTAGTTATCTTGTCCCTGATTATAGCTTTCTAAAGGCTACTCCCAAGCAGCTATTCTCAGCTTAGAGCCCTGTAGTAACTCCCCATTGGTTGTACGATAAAAACCCAAACACACTAGCAGACAATCTAGCTTTACCCAGCCTTACAGGCCCATCTGCTGCCACTGGGACCATTCAGCACCCTGGTTAACTCCCTGGGTTTCAAGCACACTGTGTGCACTCTTCTGTGTCTGTGACTTTGCTCATGATACCTAGTTTGGGGTAGATATAATAGCTGGTAATCATAGTCTCTTGGTAACTATTAATCTCCCCCTTTCCTTTCTTACTTATCTATAAAAAAAATATTTTTCACTCTTCAAGGCCCAAGTCAACCATTACCCTTTTCTATACATAGAAGATCTTCCTGTGCTCTTCCTACTTCCAATTCATTGGCTGCCCCTCGTCTGGTCTACCCTTGCAAGCACTCGGTTACTGCTATAGTCATCATTTTTTCCCTGTTTTTATACTGCCAGAGTGAAAATTCCCCGGGAGCGGTCTTGCCCCTTATCCCTGCCACAGCCACCAAACCCTGCATCAGCCTTACACCTGGTAATGTCTAGTAGACATCTGATTGATTTGAATTGCTTTCGCCAGACTGCAGGATCACAATGCCAAGCCACAAGGCAGGGTTCAGCCTGTGCACATATTCATTTATTATTCATACCCCTTTGCTTCCACAGTTGAAAGAGGTGGCCTCATTTCATAAACTGTTGAACTAAGCATAGATGATGGAGGACTCTACATGGCAGATCTTCTTATCTAGGGGAATGGATCTTGCTGAGGAGAGCTGGCACTGGGGTCCTCAAGTTTAGGTGGCACACCCCCTTACAGACTGACTCCAGTTTGTCTTTTAAAAAAATGCCTGCGGGGCGTGGTGCCGCACGCCTTTAATCCCAGCACTTGGGAGGCAGAGGCAGACGGATTTCTGAGTTCATGGCCAGCCTGGTCTACAAAGTGAGTTCCAGGACAGCCAGGGCTACACAGAGAAACCCTGTCTCGAAAAACCAAAAAAAAAAATAAAATAAATAAATAAAAAATAAAAAAAAATTTAAAAATGCCTAAAGTATAACAAGAAGAATTTAAAACACCAGCAAATACCCCCTGCTAACGGTATTTAGACCAGTGGTGAGGAAGGCATCTTGGGCTTGCTGCGTAGAAGGGTTTAAGTAGAGATGACCTTGTTCCTGGGGATAAATTTGAAAAGCTTATGACCTTCTTCAAAGTCACTTATATAACTCAACTGTAAGAATGTATAATGTTTAGTCGGCAGTCAACTATAAAATTCTGTATATGGCTTTCCAGAGCGTCCCTTTGATTCAGCCACTGGGGTTAACTAAAAAAGTGAACCAGTGATATCATCATCCAAGTGGGAAACCCTTCACAAGTTGTGAGTTGAGTGTGAACACTACAAACCCTGTAGAACACCCACATCCTACCCTGCCACCAGTTTCTAAAAAACACATCTCACCAGCATTCTTGTGCAGATCTGCTTTGTCTATAGAGGGGCTCACAGACTCAGATGCTCTCTCTCTCTCTCTCTCTCTCTCTCTCTCTCTCTCTCTCTCTCTCTCTCTCCCTCCCTCCCTCCCTCCCCCCCACCATATATACTGACTGAGTCTCCAATAGCTTTTCATATCTCATGTGTACATACTTAGTCATGCAGCAGCAACACATTTCCCCTTTCTCTTGAATATCACACACACACACACACGCACACACAATATGCACTGGCCTACAGATCCTTGGCTTCCCCATAGCATACAGGTTCTTGGTCCTCCCACATCTCATGTACATACATGTTCTTGGGTACATACACACTCATCCATGCACTGGCAGGCTTCCCGGCTCTTCTGAATCCCACATGCACACATTGCCCATGCAGAAAGAGAAGCCACGGAAAGCATCTCATTTCTGCACCTCACTCTACCTCCAGATCTTGCTCCCTTAGGACAGAGCCAGGAGTGTCTGTTTAATAAATTCAATTACTTCAGGCTCCAGAGACCTTCCAACTTAATTCTGATTGCATTAAGGTGTCAGAGAATTTGGAAAGAAAGGGGAAAAGACAGCCTCAAAGTATTGTTGGGGAAGTCTTCCAGACGCTTGTCATCCTACAGAGGTAGATAGCAAATAATTATAACTTTGTCAGAGGTGGAATGGACAACAGGGAGTTTAGGGGTCAGTGCCTCTTATACACCTTTTTTTCAGGTCTTTGGCTTAAAGGACAGCAGCCTCTGGGGGAGTAGCTTTGCTGCTGTGCTCTGGCTTCCAGGGAAGGAGGGACCAACTAGCCCTCTGCTGCTCTGAAGGCCAGGCAGCAACTTTACACTGCACCCTACTCTTGGGAGATTTTCTGGAGGTCCAGTATGACAGTAATGGCCCTTAAGAGGTTGATAAATAACCAAAGTGAACAGGGTTTGGAGAGCTAAGATCTCACTCTAGACAGATAAGGATTTAAGAGTGAACACATGCATAGCACATGGACTACTGGGAAGCAGAGGATGGAGACTGTGGACTGGGGGTTAGTATGTGAATGCTGGCTTCACCAAGGACTACCTGTGCAGCCTTGGGCTTGTCTTCTCTGTGCTTCAGTTCCTCTGCTGAAAAAAAACTATCTATCTATCTATCTATCTATCTATCTATCTATCTATCTATCTATACAGTTCCTAGGCCAGTCGTTAATGAAGTTATTTAAATCTCACCTAACAAAGTCCCAACCCCTGATAGCTCACCAAGCAGTCCATATATCATCATTATTGTATTTGTAGTTTATGGGTCAGACAAGGCTGAGAAGCTGGAATAAGCCCCAGGGGCAGGTTCTGACTTGGCTCCAGGGCAGTAAGATGAGACCCACCCTAAGCATGAGGGTCATTACCACACTCCTCCCAGTCCTGCCAGAATATCTCTCCATGGAGGCTCTACTGCATATCCAGTGCTGCTGAGCCTAAGGTACACTTGAGGAATGTATAGGGTTCTTCAGTAGTCCCTTCCCTGATCCCCATTATGAGGTTCAGGCTGGCCTTCCAGCCTCCTACGTTGCTGGATACCTGGCCTCTCCCTTCTTTCATCTAGCCCTATTATGGATCTTCCACCCTTCCTTCCCCTGCCTGTTATTAAATGTAGGTCCTCTGCACAGCCAGCTCAGCAGCATTCAAGGTTAGGAGGATCTTTCTTGAGATTTTGCTGCCCTCCAAAAGGGCTCTGAGGGATGACAGATCCTAGTTCAACTTCAGCTCCAGCACTTCCTTGCTCCTTGCCCTTCGGTCAAGCCATTTCTCAGACTTCATTCCCTGGGAAATAGGGATAAAATATTTGCTTGCCAATGCTCCAACTTTCTAAGGACCTGGAGAGCAACTGTAAACAGAACTCTTCCCTTGGTTGTGGAAACGTGGATGGGAAGCGTAGGGTCCAAAAGAATGACCCAGGCAGAGGAAATACCCTTTACTAAACTAAAGATCAGAAGGTTATGGAGGCAGGCATATGAAATGGGAAGTTGAGAAGAAATCAGGGACTCAGTCAGTACTCAGACCAGAGGCTCCCTGAGCTGAGTCCAGGGTAAATCTGAGATAGTCAAGGACTGAGGGATAGCTGAGGTCCTAGAGGGAGAAACTGGGGCTAGGTGACAGCATCCTTCCGGCAGAGAGTGGGCATCCCGCACAGTCTGCATCCACGGGCCGGGGTGGGGTCTCCGTCGAGGCGGGGCCAGGGGCGGGGCGGCGGCTGCCACGCAGGGCTCAGCCTGGGCCCCAGACCCGGCGCCTGCGGTGCGGACTGCCTCTCCCGCCTCAGGCGCGCTCCAGCCCGCGCGCTCCCGGTGCCCCGCGCACTCCCGCCGCCTCTCCCGAGCGCTGCACCGCGCAGACAACCGTTCTGGGAGCCCGCGGCCGGGGCCCTGGCGTGCAGAGAGGGCCTCGGCGGGGCCCAGCGGTCGGGCCCGGGAGGATGCGGCCCGGGGCGGCCCGAGAGTTGAGCAGGGTCCCCGCGCCAGCCCCGAGCGGTCCCCGCCACCGGAGCCGCAGCCGCCGCCCCGCCCCCGGGAGACATGACTTCCAAGCCGCATTCCGACTGGATTCCCTACAGGTACACGGGCCCGGCTTCCCCGGCTCCAGGGCATGTTCGGACCCCCATTCCAACGCTGAGGGCGGGGAGGAGGACGGGAGCGCGCAGCCAGGGCACCCACCATCCCCGGAGTCGGGATGCAGCGTCGGTCGGGGCCATCTGGCCTGGAGGCAGGGTACTGCTCCCTCAGTCTCCTTTCCAACACCAGGAGCGCGGATTGGAGGTGCCGGGCTTTTTCATCCCAACTTTGAAGGCCTCAAAGCCACCTGCCCAATTCCACCCTCCTCAACACCCAAAGCTTCTTAAAAGATCTCTATCTAGCCTTGTTGAGTCGGGTGGCACCTGGAGAAAGGAACTGCTGTGAGCCAGCCGCCCCCTAGGCCCAGCACCCAGGACATGCGTCTGGATAGCTTGTGCGCACACATCCCTGCATCTTCACGCTTCCACACACACAGAGCATCTCCGCGCTGGGCCAAATATGTCCCTGCTGTTCAGTTCATATCCCCAAAGCATGGATTCGCTGAGATGGTTAGAACCCAGGCCACATGGCAGCTTACATGTACCCATATATCTCAGTAGACCTTAATTTGGGGGCTGCACAGGTGCATACATTCAAATCTGTGGGTATAGGAATACACCGTATTACCTACTCATAAGTACTATTCAGTACCTTTCACAGATGCTTGTTAGTGGAACTAGCTCACAATTCAGAGAATTGCTCTCACACACGCTCACGTGCACTCAAGAGCATTGACCCACCTCCTGTTCCTGGATACTTGGTTGGGCAGACTTATGAGAGACTCGGGTTTTCTTGTGTGGGTGGTGGGGGAGGGGTGGTCTCCAGCCTCACACAGGTGCAGGCCTTTCTCCATCCACTCTACTCAATTCTATTACCAGGGAAAAGAGCTCATTGCCATAGCAGCGCCACATCCGTGGCCACTCATTGGCTCTCTAGTTGCCATGGGCTACCGGGCTGTCTCTAAAGCCTCCTGAAGAGGCATGTGTGTAAAAAGGGTGCTGGACTGCTAAGACCCACTTTTTATTGCTGACCCAGGTGCACATTCGTTGGTTTGCAGAATCAGACACTCAGGACCCACATAGCCTAGGCAAGGACGCTGAGCCCAGTCACTGAAGGAAAGTGATTCTGAGAGAGCACCTTCCAAAGAGTCAGTCCAGACAGAACCCCAATTAGAAACCAGCTCGGACTTCCTGAAGCTTGTTCAAAGCGGGTCTTTCTACCAACAGGCACCTGTCATAGGCCTGGCTGGGAATTCAGGGATTTTTCTTGAGAATAATTATTGCCTCTGAGCTCAGCTTCTGTGGGGGCTTTTTGAGTTATTTTCTGTCTTCCCACCAACACACACACACACACACACACACACACACACACACACATGAGACACATGTAGACAGAGTCATACACAGGCTCCTGCAGACATGTGAGCCCACACCTCAGTCTCACATGGATAAGGGAGAAACCTCCAATTGGGAACTGGGGCCTGGGTTGTACAAACTCAAAAGCCTGTGTGGCCTTGACATATATCCAGGATGGGGGTGCAGATAGTGCTGAGGCCATGCTGGTATTTTCTTGACTCATGTGCAGCCTTACAGAGTCTCTCTGACCATTTGTCTGCCAGCAGAGGTAGAAGGCAGTGCCTATGGACTGAACAGACAATAGTGCTGTGGAAGTATCTTCGAGGAGATCAGTTCTTGGGTAGTGGCCAGCCACAGACTACACCATGACTGTGGCAATAATGCTGTGCTTAGGTTTTGCAAAGTGGAAGGCTTGGCTGGTTATGATTCAAGACTGATTCTACCAGGGACCCAAGGACTAAAGCAACGTGCAAAGCTTGTAGAGAGAAAAAAAAAATCTACCTCGAGCTAAGGAGGGTTTAGTCTGCGCCTAGGAAAAGAGACCGCAGGGAGATAGGATTATCTCTGAGAAATCTGTTGCAAGTGCCCAGGGCATTGATATTCTGAAATGGGTGATTGGCACTCAACCCAGCCCAAGCCTAACCACCCCCCATTCTCCCTCCCACACTCAGCTGAAAGCACAGAATCCTGCCACCCAGGAAGCCTAGCCCTGAAAGCAGCTTGGCACCCTGTGGCCCACCCTGCTTCCTCTCTCCCTTCCTGTCACCTGCCTTCTTGTTCTGTGCAGTGGGGAGGGTGGGTATTCAGCTGGGGGTGGGCTGCCATCAGGAGGAGCCTCCTCTGCCCTGTTCAGTCTTTCTGGGCATGTGCAGAGCCTGGAAAAGCACTGGGTTTGGGAATAGACTTCCTAGTAGGGAAGACCTGTGTGTGCTGAGAGGCGATCCAAATGGCCCTTTGCATTACTAGGCTGTGGATTGCAGGCAAAGCCACAGGTCTGTCTGGTGGCAGAAAACTGGGACAGAAGACAAAGCGCATTTCTTGGCAGCTGGGCAGGGGGCAGCATGCGTACACGTGCTTTGACGAGCGTGAGGTTCCCTGATGCCACAGCACATCAGACTGGAATGTGGTGTATGGGGGAGAGAGACTTAGCTCTTAGCTCTTTGGAAAGGCTCTCTCTCTCTCTCTCTCTCTCTCTCTCTCTCTCTCTCTCTCTCTCTCTCTGTTGCATCCTGCATTCCCTTGGCTCAGCTCATTTTCCTCAAAGCAGTGATAGTTGGTGCTAATCTTCTTAGGGGTAATTTTGGCTCAGTTTCTAATGATCATGGATTAATCTCACATTCTGACTTAAAGGGGAGCCATTCCATTTATAAAGATCAACAACTAGATCACTTTTTCCCATCTCCTATTACCTGTATTCTTGAAGAGTATTAGATGCCTGTAATATTTGACTCTGCAGCTCTTTTTTTATAAGTTGTAGGTGGGTGGAGTTCCAAGGAAGGACTGTAGCTTCAAGGCCTGTCATAGGCCTGTGCAGTTGGTGGTTGTTTATTGGCATGTATGTGTGTGTATGTGTGTGTGTGTGTGTACGTACACCTGTGTAAATTTATGTGTACCACGTGGAAGCCCATGGAAGCAAGGAGAGGGCATGAGATGCCACGGAACTGGAGTTACAGGCAGTTGTAAATTTGCCACGAGGGTGCTGGGAACTGAACTCAGGTTCTCTGCAAGAGGAGGAAACACTTTTAAATGCAGAGCTTTTCCTTAAGACCCATTCTCAGTGTTCTTGCCTGCAGTGCCCAGGGTTTTCTTCACCAAATCATGAACTCCTCGGGAGCAGGCACCTCATGTGACATCTAGCCGAACGTCCAGCACTACCCAGCATAGAGAAACTGCTACCTCTATAAATCAAAGTGCTGTCAAACTTCAGACAACTTTTAGTAATTCCTGGACTTCCTGGTCCCATCACAGTGTGGCCTCCTGAACCCCTGAAAGGTACAGCTCCGGCCCTAGAGAATCTCAGGCTGCATGGGCTCCACAGGCCCTCACAGTTTCTTTGTGTGTGTGTGTGTGTGTGTGTGTGTGTATGTATGTATTCCTACCAAGCATCTTCCATCAGCCAGTTGTGAATGGAAAGCGCTTCCTTGGGTTGAATCTAAGCAAGACTTTGGGTTTCCCGTCCTTTTGGATCTTGTTAGACCCCCCTCCCCGCCAACCCCCAGGTACACACACACCTTCAGTTCTGCTGCCAGGCTTAACCTCAGGCGTCTAGTTTTGACAATCTCAAGCAATTCCTTCTGGAAAGTACAGTTTTTTATTCTTTGAAGATTACCAGCTGTGGTTACAAAAAGTCATTTGCATGGCTGATTATTAGAGAACCCTGTGGTACTTGCTTCAAAGAACAAAATTGTTTCTGGAGCATGTCCCCCCAGTAGTTCTGAATTAGCAAGCCAAGGCCAAGGTAGCTTTAATTTACCTAGTGTGCTTGGGAACCCCTGGCCGGAAAGGAGCTGCCGATGGTTCATCCTCGGACTCGAGAGCTCCTCTCCATTTATGGAAGTGCCCCCATTTCAAGCCATGTGCCAAGCAGCTGCTAGGCAGTGGGAGCCACAGATATGCACTTCCCTCATTCTGGTGTTTGGCACAGACTTGCAGCCTCATACTCAGGGTTGCTTGTCCTTAGAGCCCCTTGCTCTGGTTCCTGGGTTCCAAGCAGCTTCTGCTGTGACTAAGGGAAGGAATGATGTAGACAGAAAGGGTTTACAGGTTGTAAAGCAGACTTGGATACAGATGGCTGAGTCTTGTCTCTACATTGCCCTGTGCCTGTGCCTCTGATAGTAACAGTGGATTAGCTGGAGGTTACAAAGTGGAACGTATCCCCAGGTGAGTCAGTCTCTGGATGGTCATTTCTTCAGTCTCTACTCCATACTTTGTCTCTGTAACTCCTTCCATGGGTGTTTTGTTCCTCCTCCTAAGAAGGTTCGAAGTATCCACACTTTGGTTTTCCTTCTTCTTGAGTGGTTTGTGAATTGTATCTTGGGTATTCCGAGCTTCTGGGCTAATATCCACTTATCAGTGAGTGCATATCATCTCTGTGCACCTGGGAATCCATCCCATGTATAATCATCAAACCCAGACACTATTGTGGATGCCAACAAGTGCTTGCTGACAGGAGCCTGATATAGCTCTCTCCTGAGAGGCTCTACCAGTGCCTGACAAATACAGAAGTGGATGCTCACAGCCATCCATTGGACTGAGCACAGGGTCTCCAATGAAGGAGCTAGAGAAAGTACCCAAGGAGATAAAGGGGTTTGCAGCCCCATAGGAGGAACAATAATATGAACTAACCAGTACCCCCAGAGCTCTCGGGACTAAACCACCAACCAAAGAAAACACATGGTGGGACTCATGGCTCCAGCTGCATATGTAGCAGAGAATGGCTTAGTCGGTCATCAATGGGAAGAGTGGGCCTTGGTCCTGTGAAGGCTCTATGCCCCAGTGTGGGGGAATGCCAGGGCCAGGAAGTGGGGGTGGGTGGTTGGTGAGCAGGGGGAAGGGGAGGAGGATGGTGGTTTTCCAGAGGGGAAACCAGGAACGGGGATAACATTTGAAATGTAAATAAAGAAAATATCCAATTAAAAAAAAAAAGAAAGGAAAAAAAAAAACCAAAAACAAAGTGGAATGTAAAATGTAGAGAAGGATGGAAACAGGTTTCCTAATAACAGTGGTCTGGTCATACTGGGCTTTCCCAGCCTACATTAGAAGTCCCTAGACTGATCCCTCCAGCCGTGTAAGTGGCTGTAGATAGCTTGACTCTATGGGAGTTGAAGTTGCAGCCTTTTTGACCCTGGGTAGAGCAGCTAAACTGGGGGGATTCTGAAGACTGGAGCTACGACTGGAACATTCCTTGGCCTTCTAGGTCTGGCTGCCAGTAGGAGGTGACCATAATGAAGGAACTGCCAGGGTCAGCTGGGAGACCCATCCATCAGTGTCCTGTCTCCATCTGAGCCTCCTGGCGGGGCTGCAGCTGGCAGCCTGGGCTTGGCAGTGATTCCATAATTGGAACCAGCGTCATTAAAAAGCCATTAATGTCTCCTCGAATGGTTATCATTTAGTGCAGCCTAGAATGGTGCCCATCAGAGAGGCAGGCCTGGGAGGTGTGGTGAGAAAGACAAACCCCAGGAATGGGGCCGCAGGGGAGCCAGAGAGGCAGGGCTGGATGGGTGGAGCGTTGGTTCTGCTCCCCCTTGAGACAACCGTCTTTATTGTCACTGTTCCTCAGTACAAGCTGCTGTGCTGGGGATTCTTTTGTTATTCACCAGGGAGCTTGTCTGTGCCCAGGTGCTTTGTCCTTACCAGAATACCCTTCCAATACAAGCTTGCCACTGCCCTATGATTGTGATCTCCTGGACATCTGGCTTTCTCTGTGTTATGTGGATGGGCTATTATAGGACCTCCTCCAAGCATCCTGCTGGACCTAGAGGGGGCCATTCCTTGAAGCCACCCCACCCCACCCCCGTGCCGTGCGCCATTCCTTTTGAACATACCCGCCACCACTGAGTAAAGTGCTGGGTAGCTCTCTGGGCCCATCTGTATTCCCTGTGACTTCTAGAATCTCTCAGACCCTGTTCCCTTGTGCTCACCTTTCTCTGAAAGCCATAGTTAAGTTCCTGCTTACGGATGTGAGGAGAAAGACCACCAACCAAATCATGACCAAATTAGTTAAAGCAAGTTTTATTCGTGTACTCAGGCTCTCTCTCCCTAAGGCAGGGTTCAAGAGATCCGAATTGGATGAAGAGAAGGTTTTTATAGCTCAGTAGTAGGGGTTTCCAAATAGGGGATTCAGCAGGCAAATCAGTGGGGAGTCACAGAAGCAAAACATAAGCATAACCAGGTGATCATAACAACCTCTGTAACAAAGGCATGGTGGCAAGGTTACTAATGAGGAGGCCATAACAACCTCTTGAAACAAAGGCATTTGTAGTTAAGGTTACAGGTGGGGCATAGCCCAATCCTTGAGAAACACATTTCATCATAAACAGGAATGAACCTAGTTTGTCTTTAATATAAGATGGCTTATCAGCCCAAGATGGAGGCAGGCTAGTTTATCACTACCTGTATCTTATCTGCTAGCCAATGGTACTAAAACCTGTGGCTCAGTGTCCCTCTTCCCAACCAGGAAATGTGGAGACAGTGGGAAAGGAAGGACCGTGCTCGTGGCAAACAGCCTCTGATCCTGACACAACTGTATGGAAAGTCCAGGGCTGTGTGACAGTTCCTGTGACAGGAAAACACCTCCCCGTGTGGCACCAGGCAGTGAGGTCACCACTTCCAGAAACATCTTTTGTTACCCAGCTGCCTCGGGAGCCTCTCTTTCAGGAGATGGCTTTGCTGATGTGCGTCTTACTTTTCCTAGATGTCCCTAGACATTTTCATTGGCACCGAGGAAGGCATGTTCTTTGGTATGCTTAGCCGAGACCAACACCTGGAATGATACCAGGTGGCTGCCTGCCTCTGACCCCAACACTGTGCTTGGAAAGAATGTAGCCCGTGACTTCTAGTAAAAGGTAAATATCCTCTCCCTCTGGCACAGAGGTGAATACTGACCTGTGGAGATCACCCAGGGACTTCTGAGGCCAGGTTGCCAGCACACAGATGCAAGGATCAGAGGCTGCCAGGCCCAACCAGAGCATCTCTGGATTTCAGACCCTTCAGCTCCTGCCAACAGAGATCACTGGATAGAGCGAGCATTTCTCACCCGTATTCTAGAAGCAGCGAGTGTGTGCTGTTATGGGCCTTGGTCTGGTCAGTGAGGCTTGGGTATCCGTTGCCGGGAGGGCTCTGTCCTTGTGTCACTGATTTAAGTTGTAGAATGGTGGGCAGCTGTGGCCTCCCAGGTCTTTTGAGACTCTTGGTATCTTGATTTCCTGACACCTCTGCTCTTTCTAGAGACCCAAGAGACTTAGGTCTCTAGAAGTGCTACAGCTCAGGGTCAGTGTGCCTTCCATGGCAAGTTCAGCCACAACAAAGTTTTAGGCAGCTTGTAGAAGCCTTGGGTCCTGGTAATGCAACCAGATACAGCCGTGCTCTTGGGCAGGCAGGCTATCTGGGGAAGACTGGGGCTTAGAGGCTTGTCTGTGAGCTGTTCTCTCCTGTCTTCTAGAAGCTGGGTGTTTGGTAAGTGAGGCCATTGTGTACACAGTCCTACAAAACAGTTGGGGCTCCTCAAAGATCAATCCAGAGGTGCCAAGAGAAGGCCTTCTACCCAGGTGTCATGTATTTGGGAGAGCCATCAGGTAAAATGGTGCATGGTAATCCTGGGTGACCAGGAAGGTGAGTGGCAGTGGGTGACTGGCTCCACAAGTAGTTTAAGGGACATGTCAGTTCAGCAGTCAGAAGGCAAGCAGAGCTTCACCTCATTGTTGGAGTAATTTTGACCTTGTCTTTTGCCATCTGTCTTAGTTAGGATTTCCATTGCTATGAAGAGACACCATAACCAAGGCAACTCTTATAAAGGACACCATTTAACTGTGGCTGGCTTACAGGTTCAGAGGTTCAGTCCATTGTCATCCCGGCAGGCATGGCGCTGGAGTAGCTGAGAGTTCTACTTCTTGTTCGGAAGGCAATGAGGAGAAGACTGTCTTCCAGGCAGCTAGGAGGAGGGTCTCAAAGCCCACCTCCACAGTGACAGACTTCCTGCAACAAGGCCACACCCACTCCAACAAGACCACACCTCCTAACAGTGCTACTTCCTGGCCAAAATATTCAAACCATCCACACATATACCGTACTTGCCTTTACACAAGCAAGCCTACTTCTTAACACAGGTGTCTGCACACTCTTGTGCACATACATGGAAGCCATGCATACACTTCCTTACAGCCCCCCTCAAACCATATGCACTCATGCCTACTTGAGCTTATCTCCATCTGCTGGGTCTGGTTCAGGTAGTCTCCAACATATAACTATGAGAGGCAGCCTGGGGCTTCCAGAACTCTGGGCCTCAGGTTCCACCGCCACCTCCTGGCAACATCTTGAGTTGGCATTTCATAGAATTTGGGCTTGAGGTGCCTTGAACTAGCAAGAAAGCTAAGTGGTTTAAACCACCAGTTCCCTGTTACATATTCTGCCTTCTTTAAGCGTCGGGGACAGCCTGCGTGAAAAGAGGCTGCCTGACCTGGGACTGGTAAGACTCAAGGATCCGATGCCCTTGGTACAACCTCTGCTGTGCCAGTGGCCAGGCAAGGGCGAATGAATAGTCATCTGCTGGGCTGTGTGCATTGTCTCTGCCCGGCCTGGTCCTGGGGGAAACTGGTTGGTATTTTAACCTCTCCAAATGAGGATGCTATGTACAGAGGCTGTGTCAGTATATCCCTTAGTCTTGCCTGGGAACCAGAAATTTACGATAGAGAGATGATCTGCCCCAGAAGACCCAGCTTTTCCCAAAAAGGGTGGAAAGGCAGAAGGATCAGATGAGATAACGGTAGTGAACTGGCAGAAACAAGTCCTGGCATGAAGGCCGGCCTTCTTGGGATTGGTTAGTAGTGAGTGGTGCCCCTGCTTAGGCTCCTCTGGTTGTCACTTGGGCCTGGCCCTGCTCAGGGACCTGAAGGGGTTTCATCCTGTTCTTAACCGGGGTCAGGCTGGCTTGGAAGTTCTCAGGGTAATGGAGAAGAAGAAGCTTCTATCAGGGCAGAAAGATGGCTTGGCTTTTTGTTTTCTGTTGTTTTGTTTTAAGACAGGGTGTCATGTAGTCCAGGCTGACCTTGAACTCCTGTCCTCCTGCCCTAGTCTCCCTACGGCTGGGCTTATAGGAGTACTGCACCACACCAAGTCTTGAAGGCTTTGTTTTATTTGCACTGGGGATCAGCCCAGGGCCTTCTGCTCACTCGACAAGTGCTCTACCACTGAATGACACCCCTCCCTTCTTATCTTGAATTAGCTCCTAGATGGCAGCCTCTGTTTTACTCCCTTTAGAATTCACTGGGAACCATGGTAGAGTTTAAAAGATGGGGCTGGGTTCTGGACCACCTCCTGGAGCCTCACTGGGCAGCCCTGAATCCTTTGTTCTCCCTCTGCAGTGTCCTAGATGATGAGGGCAGCAACCTGAGGCAGCAGAAGCTCGACCGGCAGGTAAGTGAAGCTGATCCCCAGCTGATGGGAAGGCAGAATCTCAGCTCAGGTGTGAGGAGCAGTGAGGCCCTGTCTGATTGGGTAGAGAATGAACCCTCTTCTCCTTTACCTGGTTTGTGTTATATTAACCCTACCCTAGTCCTTACCTCTTCTGCCAGGCTGACAGCTAGTCAGAAGATGCCAATAACATGAGTCCTGACCCAGACAGGGTGGGCTAGAGACCCTAATACAACTCCTGGAACCCCAGCCTGGTGATCAGGGTGCTCCTCTTGGCCCCGCTGTGGGAACCCCTTCCTCCTAGAGGAGGCAGTGGGCCAGTCCACCTGTGTGCCTACCCTGTGCCTCTGTAGCGGGCCCTGTTGGAACAGAAGCAGAAGAAGAAACGCCAAGAGCCCTTGATGGTACAGGCCAATGCAGATGGGCGGCCCCGGAGTCGGCGAGCCCGGCAGTCAGAGGAGCAAGCCCCCCTGGTGGAGTCCTACCTCAGCAGCAGTGGCAGCACCAGCTACCAAGGTACACTCTCTGTCTGCCCCAGAGACAGCCAGCCTAGGGAATCCCCTGCATGGGTTACCATATCCTGGGGGTGAGGATGCTAGGGGGACTGGGAGTGGGCGGGGCTTAGGGATTCATTCTGTAGGGTTTGCCCTGGTTGAGTGTTGTACCTGGTTCAGGCCAAGTGAGACATCCTTAGCCTTGCAATCCTGCTTATGTTCAGAATGCCACCTCCTGAGCCAGGTGGTTACAGTGATGGATTAGGGAGCGCCAAAGTCCAGGTTTCTGACCTGATGCATGTCTCTGAGATCCTGCACCCACCAGCACTCTCTCCTAGGAGCTCCTGGGTCACCTGCCTCCTTCCTCTCTGAGCTCTTACATCCTCAGAATGTCTAGCTTCTGACCTGTAGGTCACTGTTTCTGGCGGAGGGCTCCTTCACTTACACGTACACTCACGCTTAGTTCCTCAGAAGAACCTAGCCTATGGAAATTTCATCTACCCAGGTGTGGTTCTTTTGCACCTGGGTGTCCAGGGTTTTCTTCTTAGGTTTGGTGCCACTCACTATGTTTGTGTGTGAGAGAGAGGGAAGGAGATAGGAGATAGATGGGGTTTGCTGCCCTCTGCTGGCTCTTGGTGTTAACGCAGGGGCTCACTTCCAGAAGAGGTAAGGGTGTGACATCAGAACTGACACTCTCCGGAGATGTTTGATCTGTTGCCAGGCTCTGTGATACCTGTTGCCAAGATCTGTGATACACAACCATGAATCTGTGGCTGTGGATGCTGTGTGAGCATCCAGGTGTGGTCTCCGTTCCCACAGAGCTTCTGGTCTAGGTGGGAGAGAATGTCAGCAGGTGGTTATAATTGTAAACAGGCCATGTGAGGAGAGCAGGGTCCTAGCTCTCGCTGGCGCTTCCAGGAAATCTGAAGTAAGAATCAGTCAGATGGGAAGGACGGTGCAGGCGAGGACCCTTAGCATGAAAGGAGTGTGGTTCATACAGTGCACTAGGCCAGCCTGGTGCAGCTGGGTGCAGAGTATGGCAAGGTTGAGGAAGGAGATGCAGGAAGCCTACCAGGAAGGAGGCTGCTGGTCTTAGGAGCTTTCAGAAACTGTTGATCAATTTTGAGCAGCTTGGGGTCTCACTGTGTGGAGAACGTGGATGGCACCAGCTGTGCCTTTCCTATACTTTCCTGCTGGTGTACCCAGCTCTTTGTTTGACAGAGCCCTTCCTCCCTCACAATGGATCCCATGAGCTCAACACCCAAGGCCTCAGCAGGCTTTCTGGAGTGCCAAGATGCCTTTCTTGGCTTCAGTCTCTTTCAGAAGATGTGGGCATTGTGTCCTTCCCATCTTCCATAGCACATCCTCATCACACACACACACACACACACACACACACACACTGTACATGCCCAGGCTCAGAACAGTTGGTCGAACCCAGAGCTTTGGTTCCCAGCTATCAACTTCAGTGTAGTGCGCAGAGGGCCCACCCTTGTCCGTTGTCTGTTTGAGATGACCGGGTTGATACTGTGGGTGAAGAGCCACACAAGGGCCGAGGTGGGAAGCAGGAGCTCTGATCTCACCAACATCCATTCTTTTCTTTCTTGGGTTCTCTCCTGAGCAGTTCAAGAGGCCGACTCGCTTGCCAGTGTACAGCTGGGAGCCACCCGCCCACCAGCACCAGCCTCAGCCAAGAAATCCAAGGGAGCAGCCGCATCTGGGGGCCAGGGTGGGGCCCCTAGGAAGGAGAAGAAGGGAAAGCATAAAGGTTAGTTAGCCTGGCTTCTCCTCACACCTCCCAGAGGCCTGACCTCACTGGGAGGGCAGAGCTTATCCTCCTGACTTCAAGGTGGTATAGTGTGAGCAGTCTCATTGAATGTGACCTCAGGGTGCCCATCAGTGGGCCTTGTCTAGTTCATGAGTACCTTGGCTAGTTTGTGGGTGTGGAAGGCCTCACTAAACTGCCAGGAAGTGAAGTATAGCTAAGCTGTGACTCAGGATCACCCATTTCCTCCCAGCCTGCCTTAGCCTGAGCTCTGTTCATCTAGTATCAAGCTAGGACGCTCCCTTTGGCAGAAGCGCATTTGCTGCCAGTTTTACCTTATGTAGATTTCTCCCAACTTCCTTTCTTGTCCCCAGGACTCTTAAACCCACACACCAGTATGTTTTCTCTGCTCCTCAGTCAAACAGGTCCCCAGAGATCAATGACAGTGATGGTGGCCACTTCCTCAAGTCCTGTTTCCTGGCTACTGTTTCTTCAGTCCTTGTTCATAGCCATTGATTTCTAGGCTACTGTGTCATAGTAGTGGGGTGGACAGTGGGGTGTCAGGCAGGATCCCTGGGCTTCCGGAGCTGGCTATAACACTAAGCAAAGCTCAGCCAGGCAGAGAGGCTGCTGCCTATGGGCCAGATCTTGTTTCTGCTACTAAAGCTGTGGCCCCTTGGGCAGGAAATGTAAAGAAGCCAGGCTCTGTAAGATGATGACGGGGCACGTGGAATTCGGGAGACCATGTGCTCTGGAAAATGACTTTATGTCAGCCACAGTCTTTGAGGGAGGGCCCTATTTTTAATGATGTATGTGAGCGTACTGCACGCGTGTGAGTGTGTAAAGAACACCAGTATGTGTAATGTGTAACTGGCTGTGTCCAGGAAAGACTGCTGCCTTCAATTATGGTTTGGATTGATCTTGTTTTCCGTCTTGTTCTTTCCAGTGTGCAGTTGATTTTGTAGATAGTTGCTGTCTGTCTTAAGGATGTGGAGTATTTCAACCCCTGGCAGTTATCTGTGGGGAAAGATCGGAGAAGAAAGAAGCCCATGTCTTTTTACAATTCATAATTATTAACAGGATGACAGCAGTCATTAGTTTTTACAGAGGGTCCTGTCATCCATCCCTTCCCCTTCATGGTCACCTGAGCATCCAGGCTTTCTTCTCCCTCTGGATGAAACTCAGGAGTATCTGGCCTGCAGGCACCAGCGGGCCAGCAACTCTGGCCGAAGACAAGTCTGAGGCCCAAGGCCCAGTGCAGATCTTGACTGTGGGACAGTCAGACCACGACAAGGATGCGGGGGAGACAGCAGCCGGCGGGGGCGCACAGCCCAGCGGGCAGGACCTCCGTGCCACGATGCAGAGGAAGGGTGAGCCCCGTGGGGGCCCAGCTGGGACCAAAGCTCAGTCCCAGGTTCTCTTCTCCAGGAACACAGCCTCCTTATGTTTGGTCTAGCCCTTCCCTGGATGTGGGGGAGGAGCATTCTTGGAATCAGATGAGAAGTTTGGGGCCATGACCCTTAATAAGGCCAAGTTAAGAGAAAGAAATATGAACTGGGGTAGCCTGCCAGCAGCCTATCCTATCTTTAGCTCCCACGAGGACCAGGTTTACATGCAGATTTATTTTTCCTTTTGCCCTTTGAAAGGAGTTGTCCGTTTGTCTGATGGGAAGCAGGGCAGGTCCTCCCTGGAAATTCACTGCCCAATTTCTCTGTCATGAACCCTAACCCTAGGAAATCCTGGGTATAGCCTTGCAGGTCCACACCCACTATAAAGAACCTACTAAAAGACTGATTCATGGGGAAAGAACTGTAAGGCCACTCAGAGGGGCATTCAGGGTCAGGCAGGACAGCTGGGACAGGCTCAGGGCAAGCTGGGGGAAGCAGAGTCAGTCCCACCCACAGACTGAGCTCAAGTCTGTGGTCTCTGTTATCCATGGCCTCTCGTCAGAAGTGCAGCTTTCCTGGGCAGGTTCAGCTTAGCTTAGGCTCTGATACACAAGAGATAGGGATGATGTAACTGCAAGTGAAGAAGAGGTGTGAGGTAGGGGCTGAGCTGAAATTGGGTGGTGGGGATGTATTCCTAGGAGAATCGTGACGAGCCCCAGTTCATGTGTGCACCAAAGAGAACCCGTGTCCTTGTATGTGTCTGGATGAGTGGGAGTCCTTACAGCTCTGTGAGGGTATGTGCAGATGGGTATCCCTGTGATTGTCTGGATGTAGGCGATTCAGTGGCTGAATGTGCATCCACACGGGATCACCTGTATTCCCACTATAAAACATGTGTGTGCTCATCCCTACCTTGTACTCTGCTCACCGTAGGCATCTCCAGCAGCATGAGCTTTGACGAGGAAGAGGATGAGGATGAAAACAGCTCCAGCTCCTCCCAGCTAAACAGCAACACCCGCCCTAGTTCTGCCACTAGCAGAAAGTCCATCAGGGTGAGTGAGAAGGAGCCTATATCCCCGCTAGGGGGCTGCCGTCAGTAGTTAGCTCTGCCAGTAGGTGGTGGTCTAGTTTGTTTTCTGTTGTGATAAACACGGACCAGAAGCATCCGGGAGAGGAAAGGGTCCCTTGGCTTGCACTGTCAGGTCACGGTCCATCATCGAGGGAGCTCAAGTAGAACCTTTGTAGGAACACTGCTTGCTAGTTCAGTGCCAGGTTCATGCTCTGATAGCTTTCTTACATAGCTGGACTCTACCCACCTAAGGATGGTGCTGCCCACAGTGGGCTGGGTCCTCTCACATCATGACCATCCGTCATAGACATGGCCACAGGCCAGTTTGATCTGGTCATGAACACCTTTTGGCACCCCACCCCCACCCCTCTCTGCTGTGTCAAGTCAATAAACTAGGACATGAAGTAGTTGATGTATGTGACAACATCATACAGTGCTAGTTTTCCTTGGGCTTGGTGTCTATGTGAAGCTTCCTATCTCTTCAGCAAGGTCAAGGGGCTAGGGTAATGGGAAGAGCTGGCTTTGGGCAGGATGACCTCCTGAGAACCTGCCCTTATCCCTGACTCCACTCAGGAACTACTGTGGAAAGGGATAGGCTAGAAGATAGCTGCTGACCCTGGAGCAGGATGGCCACACCCACATCCCAGGGATGCTGACCTGATCCTCTCCTTCCCCTCACTGACTCAGGAGGCAGACTTTTGTCCTAGACCACCAATCACACGCATAGTGTCCTTTGGATTTGGGTTTCTACTCTCCCTTTCCGTAGGAG
Source organism: Mus caroli (assembly GCF_978045245.1). NCBI lineage: Eukaryota > Metazoa > Chordata > Mammalia > Rodentia > Muridae > Mus > Mus caroli. The sequence goes on along the minus strand of NW_028227263.1, from coordinate 37,045,610 downwards.
GCAGCTTCAGCCCCCAGCCCAGCCGCCCCAGAGCCACCAGTGGATATTGAGGTCCAGGATCTAGAGGAGTTTGCACTGAGGCCAGCCCCACAAGGGATCACCATCAAATGCCGCATCACTCGGGACAAGAAGGGCATGGACCGCGGCATGTACCCCACCTACTTTCTGCACCTAGACCGTGAGGATGGCAAGAAGGTGAGGTTCCTCTGGGCATGTATTTTCAGTTTGAAGGCCCGAAGGCTAGAATATGAGGGGAGCTCAGCTCTGAGGCTGACCTCTTGGTTCTCCAGAGAAGTAAGCGTTTTGTGTGGGCTTAGGGGCTTGCCAGTGCTTGCGTGTGTACATCGGGGGAGGGTGCGGGCTCAGAGGCTGGATCAGTAATGCTATTTCTGCTTTACTCTTCTCTTTAAGGTGTTCCTCCTGGCGGGCAGGAAGAGAAAGAAGAGTAAAACTTCCAATTACCTCATCTCTGTGGACCCAACAGACTTGTCTCGGGGAGGCGATAGCTATATCGGGAAATTGCGGTACCAGTGTTCTCCCAGGAAGGCGAGGGAGGGAGGGGACTGGCAAGTCTTCTGATATCTCTGAAGGAGTCTGCCCAGCCTTGAGTCAGACAGGACCAGGCTGCTCTAGGGTGTTGGGTAGTAGGCCCAGCGTGAGTAACAAGTCAAACCAGGGTGTTGCCAGTGATATAGGCCACAGTGGAAGAGTTGCTTCAGGTCCCTTCAGGTGCTTCAGAGCCAAGGGACAGGCCTGCAAAGAAGCCCTAAGGAGGTGAGAAGGGGAGGCCCTGAGTGAGGTCTCATTGAGGAAGAATAAGTAAAGACATGAGTAACGTAAGCTGGACACACCCTGGGCAGGACAGACAGACATTCTCTGTGAGATGCAGAATGCTCTCAGGCCTCCTAGATGCCACACTGCTTACTTTCTAGAAAAAGCAGTGCCATTGTTCCCTCCAAGAAACACATGAACACTGACTCCCTGGATTTTCCTCACTGAAATGAAAGTCAACCCTTTGAGTTTGTGGAATACTTCCACTGTGTTCCCAGGTCTGGCCTGGCCCATGCCATGAATGCTCTGTAGGCTCCTTGTAAGAGAAGGGGCTGTCCTGTGCCATGGGAAGAGGTATGTAAGCCTGTTGGGTGTACCTTTCCTTCAGGTCCAACTTGATGGGCACCAAGTTCACCGTTTATGACAATGGCGTCAACCCTCAGAAGGCATCCTCTTCCACGCTGGAAAGTGGAACCTTGCGCCAGGAGCTGGCAGCAGTGTGCTATGTGAGTCCTTAGTTCCTAAGCAGATATGAATCCAGGGCAAGGTGCCTGACTGGGGGCTGCCCCATTTACCATGATGGGTAGTCAAGGCTGTGTCTAACAGGGCTGTCTTCTGTAGAGTGACCGTGTGTGGGACTAGACCTTACCTGTTTTCAGGGTTCAGGTCACAGCAGGTTAACTGCCTAGGGAGCTCTGGGAACCATCCTTGTGGCCTTACCCAGGAGGCTCCTGGACAGGAGGAAGTAGAGGTCTGGGTTCCTTTCTGTACTTCACTCACAGCTCGTTGCTGCAGCTGCATTGCCAGGCACTGCATTGGTACGAGGCCTTTCAGAATTGTTTCAGAACAGAGATTCTGTTCCCTCTGTGGTCTGGAAACGGAAGCTTGGAGTTGGGGCAATTGCTAACATTATACCAACAAGAACAAGATTGGGGTATAAATATAAGAACATTCTCTGTTGCACACTTGGTTTCTTCCTTTTAAAAGGAAGATGTACCAGGGGCACTTCTTAGCGACAGTTAGGACTCTGCAGTTACTTTGGATGATCCCATAGTGCCATCTGCTGGTCAGTTTTAGAGAAGCAGCCCGAGACCATCTAAATCGTGGTAGTGTTGGCTGGGCTTAGGACATAGTAAACAGAAACAATAAGCCCCTATGGCATTTAAATCTTTAGTGAGAGACAAGCCATAAAACGGATGTAAATGAAATAGGCATGTTCTTGATCAATGTTCAGAATTAAAAATCAAGTAGAGGTATGGGTATATGTGAAGGTGTGTTTAGACTCTTAGGAGTGACAGCAGAGAGGGTCTTGCCAAGGTAACTCTTGAAAAAAGATCAGAAGTGAAAATCAGCCGTGTGCATGTCTGTGGATGGCAGAGTGCTTGCAGAAGAGAGTTAAGATAGCAAGAAAACTAAGGAGTAGGGGCCAAATCACATAAGGCCCTGACCACAGAACACCAGTTCCAGCAGGGGGAAGAAAACATCCTTTAACACTGCAAGGGCTACTGTGCTGAGATGGCAGGGAGAGACCAGGGCAGAAAGAAGGGGTTGCATTGGTGGCTGTCTGGTGGTCTTAGATGCTGGTGTAACATGAATGGATAGCTGACAGAAACTGTGGCTAGGTTAGGAATGAAGTGAGAGAGTGACGTTTGTGTGACTCTCGTGCACTTGAGTGAGGCCACTGTTCTCACTCTGACCTGAACTGCTGACCTGCCACTGACTGGAGCAAGCTGGGGTATACATGGGAGCAGTCTGGAGTGTGCTAGATTTAGAGGTGACTATTAGACCATCAAATGTAGATGTTGCAGACATTTTATTTTTCATCTTTACCTCCCTGGTTCAGTCTCCCCATGGGTAAACACTTATACTGAATTCTCTTGTTTTCCCAGGAGACAAATGTCCTAGGCTTCAAGGGACCTCGGAAGATGAGTGTGATCGTCCCAGGCATGAACATGGTTCATGAGAGAGTCTGTATCCGCCCCCGCAATGTGAGTCTCTATCTAACGCTTCCCTAGGCTCCAGCCTCTGTATGAGCTTCTAAGAATCCCATCAAGGTGTAATTTGAGAAACCCTGGAAGTCTAGGGATCCCTAAGAAGCCTCATTCCTGGGAGACATCCCTTGGGGTGGTTATGATGCCAAGTCTTGGGTCTGACTTAAGTGAGCTCCCCACACCCCACCAGGAACATGAGACCCTGTTAGCACGCTGGCAGAACAAGAACACGGAGAGCATCATTGAGCTGCAGAACAAGACGCCAGTCTGGAATGATGACACACAGTCCTATGTTCTTAACTTCCACGGCCGTGTCACACAGGCTTCTGTGAAGAATTTCCAGATCATCCACGGCAATGACCGTGAGTGTTGCCGCTCCTGTTTTTGATGTTGTACGCATGGTGCCCAGCCCCCACCCCACCCCCTATCCCCTGATCTGGTCCATATCAGCCAGTGATGGGATGTGGGTATATGGCTTTTGTTAGAACTCTCTAACTGTAGTGATCTAGAGCCCTGCCCCTAGTGCCTAGCATGTCTGGGGCTTGAGAATACCCTTTAAATGGATGTCTTTTCTCTCCTGGGCCCTACTGTCTGTGTGCATCTCCCCCCTTCACCCTCTTGCTCCTTAATGTTTCTCTTGAATCTTTGTTTTTTTCACCCTTTGGATATCTTTGGCATTTCTGCTTTCTCCTTCCTTCTTGTGGCTCATGTCTTACCTGGTCTCCCTGTCTCCACCATTCTTGCTTGTGCATGCCACAGCGGACTACATCGTCATGCAGTTTGGCCGGGTAGCAGAAGATGTGTTCACCATGGATTACAACTACCCACTGTGTGCACTGCAGGCCTTTGCCATTGCTCTGTCCAGCTTTGACAGCAAGCTGGCCTGCGAGTAGAGGCCCCCCCACTGCCTTTAGGGTGGCCCAGTCCGGAGTGGAGCTTGCCTGCCTGCCAAGACAGCCCTGCCTACCCTCTGTTCATAGGCCCTCTGTGGGCTTTCTGGCCTTACCAACCAGAGACTGGCTGCTCTGCCTCTGCTGCTGAAGCAGGGGGGACAGCAAATGGGTATGACAGGAGAAGAGTATTTCCGTGCCCCAAGGTCAACACACATGCCCAGTCCTGGGTCAGTCCCCTGCTGCAGTGGTGTTATCACACCGGAAAGCCTCTTCACCTGGAGGTACAGAGGGAGAGGAAGCACAAGCCTGGCTGCTGTGGCTCAGCCATCCACTCAGCCTACAAGTCAGAGACAGTGGGTGTCCCAGGAAGCAGGGGTACAGTGAGTGTGTGTGTATGTATAGGGCACTCAAGCTTTATGTAGCAAAAGCTCTGGTGGTCAGCAGAAAGCACTCCCACTTCAAAAGGGCCCCATTAGGCCCAAAGGGGGTTAGGAGTGGTAGGGATAGGTGCGTGGCAGGTCCCTGGTAGGATTGCAGGGGCCTGGCCATGTGTATTAGCTGGAGGCTTAGAATGCTAGCTCATTTGTTGCTTCAGATTTGCCCAGTGCTTGCACACATAAGAACCCAGCTCTCAAGGCCAAATATCTGAGTGGAAGGGGATGACAGGAGTCATCCAGTAGACTCCCTACATCAGGGCTCTCAGCAGCCCCAGCACAACACCTATGACACACACAAGGGATCTCGGTCACCATTCCAGTAATGGTAGGCTTCAGGAAGAATGTCCTCTCTGGGAAGACTCAGCTCCCATTGTTGCCAGCATGCCATGATCAGTGAGGGCTGTATGCCATGCTTAGGGGGATGGCGAGCAGAGGATATTTTAGGGCCACAAGAGCTCAGAGGTAGTGGTCCTCTGTGTGGTTCACCAAAAGCAGTGCTGATCCCTGAGTACAAGGCACTTGTCTCTTGGTTACCTCACTGGTTAATGGCAGAGTTGAGAACCTCAAATTCTTTTGTTCCTACTGTTGCCCAGAAACTAGACTCTCTGACCTGCTAGGGTCTATTCTGCATGTCCTGTCTCTTCCCAGTTCCAGAGATGAAACCCCTCCAAGTTCATGTATAAGGTTGGAGACCTTTCAGTAGGGAATCAGGCGGTTCCCTGTTGAAGTTGTCTGAGTTTCTGCACACCATTCTGATCTGATGTGGCCTGCGCCTGGCTCCTCTATGAGGACTTCGAGCTGTGCGCAGACCTTAGCAGGACCACTGCACACTTTGTGTCTGTGTGACAGGCAGCTCAAGGGTTCTGGGGTTGGGCCTGGACATGCCCTCCACTGGGATGGCACCACTCATCTGGTGGGCTTGGGAACTCCAAGCTCTTGCCCGTGTGCCATCTGTGAGAAGCTTCTTGGAGCTGAGAAACCAGAGGGAAGCAAAGAGCGTTTAGACATTGCTTTTTGCTTGGAAATAGATAGGTTTGGAAACGCTAAGTAGAAGTTTAAAAAGTAGAGTCATGTAGAGTCACACTTTGAATATGTGGGCCATGCTTTGAATATGATGAGGCTATGCAGGTAAGGAGGCTGGATTGATGTAAATGGACGTAGTGCTTTAAGAAAGCTCTAGATTTCCCAGGTTGGACACACGACGAAAGGCACACCTGCTGTAGCAGGGTCCGACACACCTGAGCCATACATTGCCATCAGAGAACCCTCAGTGAGGTAGCCTTTGTTTACAGTCTAGTTTCTAGAGGGCAGTAGGACTTCCATGCTGGGGCTGGCCTATCTCCTGATGAAAGATTACAGTGCCATCTCCTTCCCATAGTTCTGTGTCTGCCCTCCCTCCCTGACTTTATAGGGAGAAATCTCCTGACATTAGAGGTGATAGAAACCAGATCTTTAATCTGGTCAGGCTGTTTCTCTGGGTTGACAAGTTTAAGGTTGAACAGGCTGATTTCTGGAATCTCATGAGTGGAGGGGCCCCTGGTGGTTAAGAGCGGAACTGGAAGCACAATGGAAAACTCTTGGACTCTGCTCTCTGTTTTTACCACACACAAAAAAGAGGGTTCTTGGCTATTTGAATATAAAATTGGTAGCACCAGGAAATAGGCTGAACTTTGTAGCCCACTGTGGAAAGGAGCAGCCTCAGCACAAACCCCTCTGTCGGGCCCTGAGTGACAAGACCAGCCTCACAAGGTCAGATTAAGACTCAGCTCCTGGTGATGATGCCTTTTCTTGACCACTGGCGCTGTGAACACAGGCCAATGGACTTCAGATACCAGGGCCCCGGGATCACCTGGGTTAGCCTCTCCTACAGGAACATCTCTTACCCCTCATACCCTCTTCTTTTTGGTCCTTGGCTGGGTAGCAAATTGGTGAGAAGAACAGCCTAGTCTGTAAGAGTGCAGGGCAGCTGGAACCTTAGGCAGCTCCTCTGTATGCTACCGGCTCCACACCCTAAAACTCCACCCTCTGCTCCAAAACAGTTCTTCTGCAGAGTGGTGATGTTAGCTTCCCCAGCTCCTCTCCAAGTCTAGCTTTTTCTGTCCTTCTGGCTCCAAGGTGCTCTGTGTCTGTGTGTGTGTGTCTGTGTGTGTGTGTCTGTGTGTGTGTGTGTGTGTCCAGAGGAAAGGGCATGAACAGAAGTTTAAGATCACATCAGAGTAGGGGAAGACAGCGGAGGTAGTGGTGACCACTGTGGACTGTGGATGGTGCCCTTCATTCCATGCTCTTTCTCCCATGGTTCTGAGCAGGCGACTGTCAAAGAAGTGTGTTGTCAGTTCACTGGAGGAGGAGCTGAGATGTGCATCCTTTTAAATGAATATGGTGTAGTGATGGTGCCTTAACAATCTTGACACTAAGGTGAAGCAAGCAAGTAAGGTGTGTGCCTATGGGAAGACAGGAGTTGGAAGCCAAGGTGTGTGGCCGCAGTCTGGAAGAGAGCTTTTGGTAATCCTACCGTCTTCAGTGACAAGGCAACAACGCTGTAAAGTGGGTTTGTTCGGTTTTGTTTTTTCTTTCTCCTTTATGGAAATGGCAGGTCTATTTGCCTCAAAACGTTATGTAGAAGTAGTTCTAAGTTTAACAAGCAATAGAGATGACTGCTTAGCACACCATTCTGATCTGATGTGGCCTGCGCCTGGGAGCTCTGCTCTGCAAGCACAACACCTGTCTCATAGATGGACAGCCTGGTTTCCCTTCTCAGCAGTCCTGGCCTCCCCTTCTCTGTATTCCTTGCCCCAGCTACGATATCCTCATGGGATTTCAGGATGCCAGGTGCCATCAAAGCATGCTTTCTTGTGGTGCCTAGCACTGTGACTGGGGCCCAACTGCCCTGCAGAGTTGGGACCTTGCACTGCCCTAGACCCTGGCTTTAGATCTGCTTCAGTCTCCAGAACAGGCTATGGGATAGATTTTTCTCTCAGTTTATGGCCACCTGCCCTAATTCACTTCCAGCTTACAATCTTCTGTCATTTCAAGATCGTAAGAAGTACTGGGATGGGTTTGAGTTTTCAGCACAGAGGCGAGTTGATCTAGGAGCATACAACTGTACTGAGCAGCTAGAGCATTTGAGCAACCTATGTAATCTTCGTGTTTCCCTCCCTGTAAGAAGGCCTGTCAGAGCTTGCTGTAGGAGTTAGGGTAAATGAAAGTTAGTCCTGGCTCTCATCACCACCTTTCCTAGCTCATCACTGTGCCTTCTTTCTTTCCTAAGAAAGACAACACACCCCTCTCTTCTGTTCTCCTGCCCCTTCTCCCACACTGAGGTCCAGGTAGAGCAGATGAGGCTGAAATGTAGAGTGTTCTATAGAGCATCTCAGTAGCATAGAAGGAGAAGCCCAGCTCCAACCTCCTGGACCCCATACTGGTGACCAGCTTGGTGAGGACAGGCAACATTTCTCTAGCTGAGAGCACACTTAGCCAGTTTTCACGCCTAGAACATACATGTCGATTTGCACATGATTGTCTTTTCCTATTTTGGAGTGGTCAGACATTTTATTTTGTTCAGAATTATCTGGAGTTTTAGACAAACTTGCAAAACTGTGCTTTTCTTAAGTGACTTTTTGAATAAACTTTTTGGTATTCTGAAGCAAATGTATTTATTTATTGGTATGTGCAATGACAAACTTGGTATTTTCCCATAATGACATTATGTATGTTGTAGAATTTAGTGTTTGTCTAAGTACAGACATGTATCAACACATTAAACTTGAACTGTTTGACTGCTGTGTCCTTGGTTTTTATAGAGAAGAGAAAACATGTCTCTCCTGAAATGTTCTCCATTCCAGTCCTTTCTAGGCGCTTCAAAGGGTCAGGTGTGTAAGAACAACTAAGGGCCCAGAGCACGTTTGGAACCAGTGACGTACAGACCCACACTGCCTTCCCCTGTGAAACCACATCTATAGCATGGGGAAAACAGGGTTAGAGGATACATCAGGTCATCTGGACACTTAAGGAACTGGCTGACAGTTCTTAAGTATGCTTGGTGGACATGGCCCTTGTGACAGAACTGGGCTGTAGTACTGAAGGGTGGGAAAGGCCCAGCCACATGACTGCAGGCCTTGCTTGGAGCTGGGTCTATTTAAACAGGACTCTTACATAGTGGGAACCCTTTTTCAGTCTGTGGTGGATTTGAGGCCAACATGATGAAAGCCTATTGTTGTTCTAAAAAGGGAGTCATCACAAAGTCACAAGAACTCCAGAGTGACTCTGGGCCATTCTTGGCATGCAGAGTGGCCATAGAGTTATCAAGTTGGGTAGTCCAGCAGCATGAGATTCAAGACAGTGATGTGCTAATAAGCACCTACCATTGCACACTTCACTCTGGCAGCTTCCATAAACAGTCCTGTAAGGAGGACGTGATTCCTGGTCCATCCATAAGGAAAGTGGTACCCTTTGAAGTGAAGGAATGGCCTGGTTTTTTGATACTACAAAGTGTTTTAGACATGCTAATGGTTAAGGAGGTTACAGAATAGTTGGTTAGGTATCCTTCCTGATCACTGCCCAATAGGTGACATATGAAATGCTCTTTGCAGATACAAATTGTCTAAATAAAAAGAATTTAAGAGCAGGTCTATAATTAGGGTTCATTTATCTACTCAGCTAAGTGTTTTTGATGTGAGTCAAAAGCATTCCCAACGTGAACATGGCCTGGTTCCTGTAGTGACTGCATTTGTGAAGACCATATACAGGGTGTTCTACAAGGGGAAGAGATTTTGTTTGTTTAGTCATCAAGTTTAAGAAAAATCCTCAATTGTGTAGAACACATGCAGAGGAAAATCTTGTTTTATACCTATTACCTCTGGTGTTTGCTCTTGATTGCCAACTTAAGGGGCTTAGAATCACCATGGAAACATACTTGTCTATGAAGGTGTTTACAAGAAAGTTAGTTGAGGAGGAAGACCCATCCTTACTATGGATAGTATCATCCCTTTGGCTGGGGTCCCAGACTGAATAAGAGGGGCAAAACAAGCCAAGTGCTATGTATCATTCATCTCTGCTCCCTGTGAGCCTGCTCTCTGGCTCCTGCTGCCCTGAAGGACTGCCCTCAACTACATGCTCCTCCTGCATTGTTACCTTCCATACAATGAGAACGTTTAATTATGCTGTGAGTATTAGGTTCCTCTTTCCAGAGTGTCTGAGTGAAGGCCATTATTACTTAAGTCTAAATACAAAGAACATAATTCTCACAAGCCATTATTTCTAGAGGCTGAATCCATCTCCACTCTTCAGCATACCTCCCAGGCCCATGCCTTGAGATAATGAGGCACACAGTCTTTTGTTCCATAGCCGTGTTAAGGGGTCTTCTGGCTGATCACCCACCTGACTTACCAAGCACACTCCTAGGTGATGTACAGTGGCTTCTTAGGCCAATTACTGCTATGGTGCCCCATAGGTCACTGGAGACCTAATGGTAAGGCCTTGATGAAGCCCTTAATACTGAGAAATGAAGATCATACAATGAAATCAAGCCCCTTGATTTTGGTCAACCTGGATTAAATATACATGTAAAATCATATCTAAAAGATAAAATTCTGGGAAAAATGCCTATATTCCAAATTACTTCAAAGTTTCTGGTATATACAAACAAATATATTCCTATATGCAGACTAACATCTAGAGTGGCAAGAACCATGAAGGATTGGTCCTTTTGGCAGGAATTGTTTCCATAGATAATCCCCAATGACAGAGTTGGCGCTAAACCTGATTATCCATCTATACACCAACCACACTGTTCTTGCTAACCTACTTTTTCTGCCTAAATGTCCTTCCTCTTCTTGCCATGTTCTTAGCTTGCCACAAGGTGTCTCTGAGATTTTTTTGGTACTTTGGCAAAAACATTCTTTTTCTTCTGTGCTCCTACAGTTTAGGGTCCACTCTATAATTAATAAAACAGCTACCACATGATATGTTGTTATGCATGAGCTAACAACATAAGCATGCTGCCCTATGTGCATTGACTACCTCATCTGCAGCTTACAGCCCTGTAAGACCTGTGTTTTTACTACCCTCACACTTTATAGATGCCCAACCAGGCTTGGAATGCTTAAGGAGCCAATCCAGAATTCCACAGTCTGAATTGCAGGGAAATCTGTCTGAAGAATTCACAATCTCTAGCCTTCCTATGGTCCATAGTGCATCTGTTAGATTCGCACATTAAACTGAAATTCTTAAAGGTACAAATTCAGTCTTCTTAGTTGGGGCATTGGGCTATGCACAGACACTTAGTACTTAGCACAGGGCAGCTGTCCAACAAATGAATGAGAAGGAAACAAGTTCTTATCTAATAACAGAATTATATCCTATGAACAAAATTAGAACCAGTGATAGGGGGCTATCTTAAATCAACTTCTCATGGTGGACGCCAGAACCATCCAGAAAACAATCTGCTCAAACAAGATTATCTACGTTGTTTTTTACACTTAGTTATGTCAAGACCATCTTCAGTACATGTTCAACTACATTCTGCACAATTTTAATCAAACATTCTACACAGGGATTGGTACAGTGCAGCGTTTGTGTTTTTCTAGTCCCGTTAACATGTAAAGCTTTCTAGTAGCTGACAGTGTCTTAGTGTGGTCTCAGACCTGATGACAGCCAGGGCAGTACGCTCCTGAGTGGTGCAAGCTATCTTCTGGCATCACAGACACGCCAGGTACAATAGAACTCTAAAGACTACCCAGCTTCACAGAATTCCTTACATTTTGAGTCTCCCATTTCATGACTCGGAATGTTGTTGGAGATGCACAGCCTTTCAGCTTTCAATTCATGTAACTGAACTGACACACCCTTGTTAGAATTCTCAGGGTTTCCTGGCTACCTGAGCTCCTCATGGAAGGACCACCATACTTAAGCAGTCCTGTAGCTTCAACAGCCTCAAGCTTCAGCTCTGTGGGACACAAATTGATGCCTCAAATTCCCTCTAGCCACAGAAGACATTCAAAGTTACATCTATATTTGGCAGTTCTGTTCAACAGAATGAAGACAAAGGAAGCTAGGGATCGAGGGAATATACAAGCAAAATGGTCTCCAAATAGGCCTGTGAGTTCATGGCCTGCTGCTCTGGAGGAGTCAGGGCATCTTAGAAGGCTGTGAGGAGAGACTGCAGCTCAATCAGATATCTTGCTGTGCTCTGGGCCCCTAGGCTCAGAATTGAGCATGCTCTTCTCAGGGACCACTAACCAGCTGAAGGCCTGAAGAATAAGGCATTTGGGAATCTAAAATCTTCATTCTTAAAACTTAAGTCCTCAATATCAGCTAACCCAGTTCTCATTCACAGTCATCCTATCCTAACAAATCCATTCAATAAATCATTCACAGGTAAATCATCTGTTGCTCCTATGAGGAGGGGTCAGACGTTTGCCTAGGTGGTACCACCTGCAAGCACAAACAACCAAATACAATTACTGAATGGATTAGTGTCTCTGATAGGGAAGCGCAAGAATTGGAAGGTGATTCTGTCCCGTGTTCACACTACTGGCTACTTTACAAAGTGACAGGTGTGCAAGCACCAGGAAGGATTAACTGTATCCATGGTAGTGGCCCAAGAGCTATGGTATTGAACACAGAGGATGCAGAGGGCACAATGCCATGGATGAAATTGAGGAAAGGTGCCATGGGAACAGAATAATGGATACTTTCCCAAGCAGGCTGCTTTCACTCAAAACCCTGGGGGTTGCGCTTCCTCAACATGCCAGCCATGTGTGCATTATCAGTGCTCACTCCCAGCACTTCATATGTAAAGTCCTGGGGCAAGTTTTCCTTGGTGGCTTCCTCTTGCTCACTGTAGCCATCTGCACTGAAACCAGCATTCTCTGCCAAGACAGCAGGATCCTCCTCTTCATGAACACAGCAGGAGCACGATTCTGGTTTGGGATCACACGGGGCAACAGAATTATCTTTCTGGGCTCCAGGGTCAGTGGGCAAATGATCCCAGCTCAAACGCTCTGATCCTTCCTCTTCTACCTCTCCCATTTGTTCCGCAATTTCTTCAGCAGAGGGCTCTTTTAGGTCAGGGTAATCCACCAGGATTGTTTCTTGCCTACGCTTGATACCATCCGAAAGGTCATATATTGGATAAGTCTCTTCTGGGTAACCTAGAGAGGAAAGTAGCACAAAGTCTTAAAAAGAGCATCTTTGAAAATAAATAGTGTCAGGATCAGAGAGGATTCTCTGGCAGCAGCCATCCTATCCTAACAAATCCATTCAATAAATCTCTAAGATGGTCCTAATAGTCCTCAAGTTTCACTTGAACAAATTCTGAGCAGTCTGGCTGACTGTCTCAGTGCTCTGTGAAATACAACCCAGGGCAGAGGAAAATCCTTTGTAAGTAAGGTGCTTGGGGTAGAGGTAAGTCTCACCCCTCATGTTTCTGCAGCATTGATGAAGATTATGCAAACAGCATGAGCCTTCAGCGCTACAGATGGAGAGGGCTTAGCTTAAGGCTAGTATTTACAATTTCTATTTGGAACCAGTTCCAAATCTTCTGGTGGGGGTGGGGCTGGTGCTGGGAAAAGGAATGCTAAGCTCTTTGAAAAATAAACCAAGGTACTTTCTACTTATCAAAACAACCAAAATAGTCTGTAACTGTCAGAAGCTGGGGCAAGTTAGCAAGACATGACCAAGACCCCACAAGGCAAGAACTGCATTTTTAGAGACAGAACTTCCAATGTTGGCATCTTCATTTTGACAAAATGCAACAAAAGGAAAAAACAACAAACAGGTAAGCAAAATGAGTAACACTGCACCAAACCTCGGCTATGATAATGAGAAAGAGGCTGTGCTGCCAAGTAAGGAATGAAATGAACTAAGTCTGTGTGTGCCAGGCCACGCCGGAGCAGCAGATGGACCATGTGGGAGCTCATATGGCAGTGCTGGCAGTGCAGTGCTTACTACACAGTGGAAAACTGCAGAACTCAAATCCATTTGCACATCGATGATAACTGCATATTCAGCTCCAACAGACACCACTTTTGCCCATCAATTGTGAAAAACAGCAACCTTTTGGTACATGTGAGGTATCTAGAGACATTTTTACAACAGTATTATACAAATATTCAAATTTATAAAAGTATTACAACATTTATAAAAGTATTAAAACACTGCAGTTTTTTAGGAGGGTGGTATAGCCTTTATTTTGTTATATTTTTCCTACTAGTTTTAATTACAAACAAGTTTTAGAAGAACACACAATTCACCCAAAATCCTACCACTGGAAATTTGTTTACCTCTGGCTTTTAAAATCATGTGCATAGTATTCCCTGCTTTTTTTAAATAAAGAAGGATTATGTTGTTTAATAAAGAAAGAATATGTAATGTACTGTTGTCCTATACGTATGTATCATTGGCATTTCTCTGTGACGTGCAACCAATGTGATTTGCCATTCTTATGTAAGGCACCCGAGCAGCTTCCTTCTGACGTCTCCATTGCAAACTATGTGGTGGTGAGGAGCTCTGTATAAACCCAGACTATCTACTCCAATTCCTCAAGAATTCCTCCATATTCTTCTAGAAATATGGAGAGTAGGCCAAGGAGAACAGTCATTTTAAAAGATTTTGTATCCTCACCAAATTACTCTGCAGGAGAGTCATATAGTATTTCAGTTCTCCCAGTGATATAAAAACTCCCTCTTACCAAACCCTTACCATCACTGGCATGAGTATCATAATTTTGACTATACAGCCTTCACTCCCAGGATAGCTGTGGACAGAGTGTTAGGTAAAACAAGAGTGCAGCTACCACTAAGGTTTGAGTGTCCCTATCCAAAACCCTTGTTGAAGTTCAATTCTCAAAGTTGTATGTTAATGGTATTTTGAGGGCAGGTCTTTAGGAGGGGATTAAATCAGAAGGTAGTTTTCACATGATAGCATTCATGTCTTTGTAAGAAGAAAAATTGAAGGCATCAATCTTGCTCTGTCTGGCCATGTGACCTTGGCCATACAATGACCCAACAAGAAGTCTCTCACCAGATGCCAAGTGGATACCGACACCATGTTCTTAGACTCCCAGAACATCAGCTAAATAAACCTCTATGCTTTATGAGTGACCTCATCTGGTATTCAGTTATAGCAACAGAAAAATGGACAGTGATAATTACCCAAGGCCTTCACAACCTCATGGCAGGGGCTTGCTACTTAGATCTCAACCACTGACTTCTCAAGAGAAGTCCATTTACTTGCCTTCACTCTATATGAAGATCAAAGCTTACCTTTGCATTTTGATGATTACCTGCTTTGGTGTCAGAGGGAAAGCAATTAGATTCTAGTTCTGGGCCCAATCTAGCTGACCCAGGATTCAGTCATCCTGGCCTCCATGGCCCAAGGCATCAGGCCAAGATGGCACAAAGTCCCAGGGCAGCCCTATGACCCTCGTTATGCCTACACCTAGCAATCTCTATATCAGCCCCACAGAAACAGGATACAGGCCTACCCAGCAACAAATGAGGTATAGATTCCAGACCAACCCTGAAACAGGAAACCCAGCCACAGCATCTATGTCTGTCCAGAATCAAGGTACATCTAGAATCAGAAACCAAGTTGTTAAATGTAAACACAGGATCCAGACTTATCTATTGATGGTGCAGACCTGAAGCTAATTTCCACAGTCTGGTGGAGTCAGGACCCATGCTCACTTCAGAAGATGTGAGTACTAGACAATACATAGCACCAAGCTTCTAGATCACCTCTGGATCCCATAGTCCCAGGACCTAAAGAAACACCCACAAGACTTTCTAACGCAGAATAGGTCCTCAGACTGCCCTAGCACTAGGCCAGACCTTTTAGACTCATGTTTCCAGACCCATTTCAATACTTAGCCTCTGCAGACTCGGTTTTATAGCTCATTCCATCTCTAGGTCATCCCCCGGAGGATCCAAGCTTTAAACAAGCCGCATAAAGATACAAACAAAACAACCACAAAATCTAACCATAAAGAAAGACTGAAAGAGAGGAAAAGAACAACGAATCTACAAAAGAACCAGATTTTTTAAAACTACCAAAATAATAGTCAGAGGCTAGTGAGATGGCTCCATAGGGTAAAAGCACTTACCTTACCACCAAGCCTAACAACATGGGGGTCCATCCCCAGGACCAACTCAGTGGAAGGACAGAACCAACTTTGACAGGGTGTCTGACTTCCACATGCACACTGTGGTGTACACCCACATGCATATGAACACACATACAAATACAAACATAAATAAATGTAGTAAAATATTAAATGACACTAGTAAGTCCTAACCTACCAATTGTTACATTGAATATAAATGAGTTAAATTCTCTAATCAACATAATAATGAAGAGATTTTAAAAATAAAAAGGCCCAGCTCTATGCTAGCTATGAGACATTCATTGCATCTCTAAGGGCATAGAGTGAAGAAGAAAGAAATAGAAGATACCCCATATAAATTGAAAACTCAAAAACAATATTGATATGTGAGTAAAACTAATGTTAAATCGAAAACTATCACTAATGACCCACCTGAATTCTGAAGTAGCTCATGTCAAATGATTTTACTTAATACTCTAAAATATCTTTAAGAAATATAAGCAAACAACAAAGAGTCATTGCTTCTAGGAAAAACACAGCAATTCAAAACACGAGAACCAAACTAAGCAAATTATACAGAAGCCACTAATAAAATAGTCAACACAGGAAATAGGATTTGACATGATAATTTATCCCTATTCAAGAGGATATGAAGCAAACAGAAAACAGAATTACTGTAAACAGAAAGGCATGATCACAAGATGAAAAATTCATACCCATGAATAAAGGTCACAAGATCAAGATCAGTGTGCCCGAAAATCAAATCCATATATTAGAAGTTCACATTAAAGAATTCTGTAACAAGATATAAATGACAAAGAAATATAAAATTATGAGAAATTGTGGAGGTTGATCAGTGTACTTGATTTTTAATTACTAGACCATGAAATCAAAGAAAGATACGTGTTAAAGCATTAATAAAAAGGGATGAAAGGAAACATCTACTCACTGAAGGAAGGTTCACAAACTGCTGGGCAAAAGTAGTATAAAAACACACGCATGTTTACACAGACAGAGCCAATGGCTGTGACTGAATTCAGATTTTTAAATATAAGATGAAAATAAATTCCAGGCTACCTACTGAGAAAAGGGATCAGACCAAACAATATTCATTATTTTCAATCAAATGAAAAGTACAGAATGAAGAAGGATTTTCAGATTTTTTTTTAATGTGTGAGTGTTCTTCCTGCACATATGGCTGTGTGTCATGCACATGCCTAGTGCTCAAAGAAGCTAAAAGGATTCCTTAAAACTGGAGTTACAGGTGGTTGTGAGTAACCATGTGGGCTCTGGAGAGGGAACCCAGGTACTCTGGAAGAGCAATCAATGCTCTTACCCACTGAGTTGGGTCTCTAGCACCGGGTTTTCAGATTTTTAAGGAAAGGTGTGGTTGTAAATATTCTAGCAAGATGAAAACTCCATATACATATCTAAGTATTCTGAATTTATGGTACTTTATATAGAGTAAAAATGCTTTAAATGAACGTGTCATTTCTACATCACTTCAATGAAATGCCTGAGATAATTAGCTCAGAAGAGAAAGGTTTACTGTGACTGAAGAGTCTAGAGAGTCCAGCTCAAGATTGGGCAGCCCATTGCTTTAGGCCTCTGGCAAGAGCAGCACCTTACAATAGAAGCAAGTGTCAGAGCCAACTTGCTTACAAAGGCCAGAAAGTAAAGAGAAAGTGATTGGGGTGCCACACAAAGTCACCCCTGAGGGTACCCACAAAAAGAGATAAGGATCTTACTTGAGGCCCTACTTCTTTTTGTTGTTGTTTGTTTGTTTGTTTTTCAAGACAGGGTTTCTGTTGTTTGGTTGTTTATTTGTTTTTCAAGACAGGGTTTCTCTGTATAGCCCTGGCTGTCCTGGAACTCACTTTGTAGATCAGGCTGGCCTCGAACTCAAAAATCCGCCTGCCTCTGCCTCCCGAGTGCTGGGATTAAAGGCGTGCGCCACCACTGCCCAGCTCCTACTTTTTTTCTTTTGTGACAGTGTCTGACTATGTAATCCTCTTGCCTGGAATTTGCTATATAGACCAGGCTGGCCTGGAACTCACCTGGATCCATCCACCTGCCTTTGCCTCTGATCAGGTTAAAGGTGTGCTGTTCTACACCCAGCTATCTTATTCTAATTTTGATTTAGAGAAAAATAATGTTGAACATGCTTTATTGTGCATATTTGCAATCTGTACATCCTCTTTTCTGAAATGTCTGTTTATATCTTCTGCAAATGTTCAAGTCCTACAAAACAAACGGTACACAGTAATTCCAAGGAAGGGAAAGGGGGCTGACTGAGCTCCTTGAGTTAATAGAAAACAGACACAAGAGTTCAGAGAAAGAAGGGAAGTTAGAATTTGCTGAGATCTACAGTTTCTGCGGGTACTCTAATGAGTACTGAAATGAGAAAGAACAAGATGTATGAACATCCTAAAAGCGGTTGTGTTCTACTATCCAGGGAAGGCTTGTGATTCACTGGGTGCAAACTGGCCTTCCTAGGGCTAAGTCAGCCCTTGAGTCTACTCCAGAGCCAACCTAACAATGAGAACAAAACACAGGGTCTTTGAAAAGATCAAAATGATAAGCCTCTGTGTAGAATATTAAGAAAAGGAGCTAGAGGAAGGAAAGATTATTAGCATCAGGACAGAAAATTGCACACTCCCCTGTGTCACAGGCATTGAGTAGGTAGGGAAGATTACGAGCAACTTTTTTCTAACAACATTTGAATGAAATTTTTAAAACTACCTTCAAAGCACATTTAAGAAAGTATTAAAGAAATTGAATTTATTTTTGTAATTCTACACAAACACGTGTGCATGCATGCACGTATGCACGGGTGTGCACATGTACAGTCCAGAAAACAAAAATCCCCCAGGTTGCCACTAATAAACTCCACTAATAATTACAGATTAACAGCAATTCTACACAACTCTTCTGGAACAGTCTGAAATCCCAGTGCATTTTATGAGTCTGTGACCAACATTACTCTAAAATAAAGTCCAAACTCACCATAGGATAAAAGGAAATTACTAGTAAGAAGCCTTTATAAACACAAACATTAAAAGATAATCCTTCACAAACAAATTCAGAGACCCACAACCAGATATTACACAGAGAGTCCTTGGGACACACAGCTCTAAATCGAATGCCTTTATCAAATCCCTTCTCCTAAAGCTGAGGGAATCTTAAGGAAGAAGAGGCAAAAAAAAAAAGTATAAGAGCCAGAGACGATAGATGGAGGATATTAGGAGAACAAGAGCCTCAGAATCAACTTAGCAAGGCTCCTATGAGCTCACAGACCCTGAAACAGCAAGCACAGCCAGCATGGGTCTGTACCAGATCCTCTGCATATACAATGGCTTCCACTTTAGTATTTTTATAGGACTCCTGTGTGTGAACGAATGGGTCTCTCATTATTGTGCCTTGTCTTGGGGCTCTTTTCCTTCTGCTGGCTTGCCTCGTGCAACTTTAATGTGATGGTTTTTATTTTATCTCCTATGTTGTTGTGTTACATTTTTGTTGTTATCTCTTAGACACCTGTTTTTTGTAATGAGAGACAGAAATGGAGTGGAAGTGAATGGGAAGGGAGGTGTGGAGGAATTGGGAGGAGTAGAGGGAAAGGAAAGTGTGATCAGAACATATTGTATGAAAAAAGAGTATCTTTAATAAAGGGGAAAATCCTTTGCAAATTGAGTCTAGTTACATATTATCATGACATATCAAGTAGGCTTTAACCTAGAAAGTAGGTTTTAACACATGAATATTTTCTATATTATAACAACAACAACAACAACAACACACACACACACACACACACAAAACAAATGTAAGGCTCTTTTTCTTTAATTGTTACATGTATGTGTTAGGACCTAGGTAAAATGTTAAGGCCTAGGTAACAGTTACATAGATAGCCTACCATTATAAGGAAACTTTCTCTTATGTTTCTGCTGTTACTAGGAAACTTTCTAATGCCAAGATTAATTACATATTATGTTATGTTCTGTGTCCTTTGGAACCAATCATGATAGAAGCCAGTAGAACTGCTTTGTATAAGTTACCTACAATAAGCTTAGACCTGAACCAACTACCTAACTGCACCTATATATAAGCTTTCATGGTATTTACCTTTCTAAGTTACCCCTGGGATGAACCCATCCTGGTGGACAAGTTAGGACATGAGTATTAGGCAAGGCAAGTCCCCTGCTACAGTTGAATACCCCAACCAATGGGAGCAGGACAAATGTACAACAAAGACACGCGCCTAAGGAAATCCTCTATTCCTAAATCCTGACTGGTGAAGTAACTTGGCACAGATATTTGTGGATTTGGAGCCTTAAAACCCTATAGGATCTTAGCTCTGGGTCATGGTTAAGTT
Organism: Mus caroli; assembly: GCF_978045245.1. NCBI lineage: Eukaryota > Metazoa > Chordata > Mammalia > Rodentia > Muridae > Mus > Mus caroli. The sequence continues at coordinate 37,026,045 of NW_028227263.1, read as the reverse complement.
CCCAAATCTGGACCATGGCCCTGGTCAACTAGTCCTGGGGCACATGCTCTATAAACTATCCCTGTCTGACTGAGATTGCAGTTCATGTGGTTTGTGAGGCAATTCCTAGACCCCAACATGTGTATTCCTAAATATATAAATACAACCTGCTTGATCGTATGCTACATATATGGTGTGTGTGTGTGTGTGTGTGTGTGTGTGTGTGTGTGTATGTATGTGTGTGTGTTTTCAGGGCTCACCTGAAACCATTCCATTTGGTACTGAACTTAGATTGGAGCTCATCCACCATGTGCAAACTCTAGGTTTCACACCATGGAACATACACACACACACACACACACACACACACACACACACACACACAGAGTCAATTGATTTGTAACCATTATGCTAAAGTTATTAATTAAATCAAATTAATGGAGAGTGACACAGAATTAAGATATGCAAAAGCAAATTTAAGTCCTAATGCCTTACAATCTATAAAGATTAACTCAAGGAAGGAGTTGGAAGGAGGAAAGGGAAGAAATAAAATGATGCAATTATATTTTAATTTCAAACAATTTTTTTAAAAAAATTCTCAAAATAAGCCTGAATGTAAACACTAAATCCATATAACTTCTAGATGAAAACATCTGGATTAGGCAAAGATATCTTAAAGAGATCAGACAAAAATGTGATTCAACAGAAAAATGACAAGTATGACTTTATAAAAATTTAACACTGCTCTTAGAAAGATGCTATTGAGCAAATAAACAGGTAAGTTGAGGGTATAAGAAAATACATGTAAAATGCCTAAGTGGTAAAGTACTTGTATCCAAGATGCATGAAAATTCCTGCTGCTGTGCACAGGTGAGGCACACATACACTGCCAATACCAGGGAGGCTGAGCCACAGGGTGGTGAGTCAGGCTAGCTTGGGTGCTATACAGTGAGAATCAGGCCAGCCAGGGCCACTGTATCACAAAACCTCCTCTCTCTCTCAAACAAAAAGACCATCCTGCACAATTAATAAATATGTTGTACCTTAATAAAAATACAGTGAACCCAATATTCAAAAATGATGATTTGAACAGACTCTTCAACAAAGATATACAGTTTGCAAATAGCACATGAAAAAAATGTTTAGGCATCGTAGTCACTGGGGAAATGCAAATTTGAGTTATGATTGCAATACCACTGCAAACTCATTAGAATGACTAACATTTACAAAGATAGTACAATAGCAAGGATATGGTAAAACTGACTCTCACAAGCTTCTAGTGGAAACATACAGCCACTTTAAAGTGTTTAATAAATTTAAACATGCACCCACTATAAAACCTGAAATCCCACCCCTAAACATTTACCAAAAGAGAAGCACAGTATGTCCAAAAAAGCCTTTCATGCAAACTACAATAGTTTGGATCCTACAGTTCAAAGCTAGAAAGAGCCCAATGTTAATCAACTATTGAGTAGATTAACAAATTGTGGTATATTTATATAATCCTACCCAGCAATATCAGAAAGAACTTGTGCTACAATCTCAACACCACACATGAATCTCAAAAGCATTCCTCTAAATAGAAGACAGCTATCACAGTGCATCTGCAATACAATCCATTTATACACAAAAAGCCAAACTAAGGTGCTGCCAGAGGCAGAAGGTAAGACTTCCTAGGGTGATGAAATTGTCCTATTCTGACACTATAGTGTGATTATCACTGCACATTTGCCAAACTTTTCCAACTGCACATTTAAATTAGGTAAACATTATTTATTTTTAAGAAAACTAGCAAGATCTCCTTTCTGGGTGACAGCTAACAAGGAAGGGGCATTTTACCTTCCCAGTCCTCCATGTACGGGGCTTCCTCAGCTTCCTTCTCTGGAGATGTGTCGATGAACTTGCCTTCTTTCATGACCCTGGTGATTTCTCGGAGCTGATGCAGTAATCGTTTCTCCTGGTCAGAAGTCACAGCCTGTGCTCTACTGAGAAACAGACAATCCAGCTATTTAGTGGTCAGCACCCCTAGATAAAGGAGAAACTTCACCATGATCTGTTCGAACCATCAAAGAAAAGGTCTAACAACAGGTGATTTCTAGATGTCATGGCTGTAACCAGAGATGTTAGTTCAATGTTGTGATTTTATAAACGGGGAATCTAATCTCCAGAATATTTCAATCAAGTAGCTGCTTGAGGTTCCAAGATGAATCAACATGGAAACAAGATCCCAGTAGTTTGACCCTCATGCCTCAGCAGCCCGATCCCCAGTCTCCTGCAATTTCCCTGCAGCTCTTACATTTATTCCCTTCACTATGAGACACTTTCTCTGAAGCAAGACGTCAACGAAAAATATTCTAGGCCATTAGACTCAACCAAGGAAAATACTAGACTGGAACCACAGGGCTTTTTCCATTTGTACAGTCTGAAATTTCAGAGGTAGATAATTCACAACACTCAGCCAAGTAAATCAGAGCTGGGGAACTGAGATCCACAAACTGAAATCTACACACAGTTATTGGTGCCTTTTCTTTTTCCTCTTCTCCTTTCTTTTGGAATTCCTACTAAGCAAATACTACCAATGAGCCCATAGCCCACCACAGTACACAATTTCCACAGTTTAGAAACCTCAGACTACCAACAGAGCTATGGTTCTGGGCAAATACCGGCAAGCACAGTGTGGGACTTGAGGATAGCCACACAGCCGAGAGGAACACATTGCATCTCACAGAAAGGCAGCGTCCTGGACAGAAACAGAAACCATCTAGTGGAGGATTTAAGAGAACTACTCTTTATTTCCTTATACCCCAAAACATCCCTCGGCAGTGCCTCACGCACCAGTAATGGAGGTGCCCTCCACTCTACTCAGTGCAGGTGTTTCCTGTGTCCCTCTCTGTGTTCAGACTAACAAAGTTCACCTAACAGGAAAAGCAGGTTTCTCCTTCAAACATTAAGACTGTAAAAAAAAAAAAACAAAAAAAAAAAACAAAAACAACAACAACAACAAAAAAACCTGCCCAGTTATCCAACTTCCTCTAATGAAAATGACCCATTCTCTGGGAGAATTCAGGGACAGAATAGGACAACCTGCCTGCTTCCACAAAGCTTGGGCCAGCAGTTTTTACAAACCATTTTGTAACTGTACACAGAGTGTGCTGATGCTAAATGAAACAAAACTGAGCTTCTGCTTCCTAACCCAGGGAAAAGTGGAAGCCCTTAACTACAATAGCCAGGCTTGGAGAAGCATCAACAGACAAAATTTCAAACTAAAACATCCTTTTAACTTGGAAAAAGTGTGTCTGCGCTGCCCATTAAACACAGAGGGCAGGATCCATATTAGTGCATCTTCAGAAGTTACTACAATGAATGTTTCTATGGATTTCTCTCTGTCAGGGCAGTCACGTACACGCATGGCAACATGGCCACAGCCTCGTCATCTGTAATGCCTCTGTGTCCATCTGCCTGGTTTTCATTTCCTCACCTTCTGCTTTCATCTACCTCTCTGAAATGTGGCCTCCACTATATCGTTTTCCAAAACTTATAAAAATCATCATGACTGTTCTACTCCTGAGTATCTTCTAGTTTGTTCCTTTTGATTTCTCATACTATAGTGCATCCTTCTGAATTTCCTGTTTTAGCCACAGACACAGCTGCCTTCCTCCCACTTCTGCAATCATTTCTTTTAGTTCTGACCGTGCCCATTTTCTCTGCTCACTAAAGTCTGGCCATCATGAAGGCACAATCTTTGGAGTCCTGTGTCTCCATTCTTGTAGTCATGCTCCAAGGAGGCTATCTGAGTATCACAGGTTAAGCTATGACCCTAAATGGAAGTTGTCCTAACCTTGTCCTTCATCTTTACTTTTTACCCAGATGTCCATGCTGCCCAATTATTTCCTCAGCAGTTCTACTTGTGACTTTGTTGTCACATTAAATTTCAAATTAATCTTAAATTCAATCCCTCAAAACCAAGCTCCACCTGGCCAAGAATCATGAGAAGCCACATGAACAAGCTGAGCTGGATAATAAATAGGTCGTATACGGCACATTCCAAATGCTAGAAAAATAAAAGATCACAGGTGGAAAATAACGGCATCTGATTTTTAACCAAAGGAAGTAAGTAGCAAGTCCAAATTCAAGAGCTAAATACAGAGAGAATAAACAGAAAGGCAAGAGCAAGGCTAACAACACAACACAGTGGCCTCAATGACGTGGTGATCTCATCTTTCCCTGCAACAACACCCAGTCCTTTATTCTGCTCCCAAGGCCCACATTTCCAGTTGCTGTTATATATTAGATGTGGGTATTCTGATAGCATCTCAACCATATTCAAAGTTCAGTCCCTGTTTGCTCTCTCAAAATCCTTATCTTCTTTCTCTTCTGTGTTTTATCTTAGTTAATGCTGGAATCTCCTAGGAAGTACTATACATCTCTAGGCATCTCTGTATCCTTTTCCTTCCATGTCCTTATTTAGCTAGTTTTCCTTTGTGGGTACAGTCTCTCTTCTGCTCATACTATAGCTTAGGGTAGTCAAGTGGCAATCTTCCTATTCCATCTTCCTGACTGATGTGATTGGTTCATTGATAGCTGCATGATCCAAGCTGGACCAACTGTACTTTCTTACCAACCGGATCTTGAGTAATTAAGTCCTGAAGTGGGATGATAATTCATCCTGGAGCAGTCCCTTTGCTCCTGCTCCCTAAACACTGAGAGATACTAAGAGCCACTATGATTGCCTCTTTTCCTAAAAGCTGGAGGTTCAAAACTTGGATATCTTGAGATACCTTATATTTTCCTAAGTTGAAATCTCTAATAACTAGTACTGGTTTGCTTCCAATAACTACAAATTCCCATAATCTGTGCCCCTCTTTTATATTTTCACTGCCTATCACTCTGTTTCTTTTGGTTGGTTCTGTTTTTAACAACATTTGTCCACACAACCTGGCTGGCTTAGAGCACCCTGAATAGATGGCTGGCTGGAACCCTGCCACCTTCCTGCTGCCACCGTCAAGTGTCCACCACAGTAGCACTTCCCATTGCCTTTTGCTGGAATATTCTCAGTAGGCTTCTGGCATATGTCTGCTATATTCTAACAAGAAAACATGACATTTTTTTCTGAAAACCTTCACAAAAACAATAAATTCCAAATGCAGTCCATCATTCAGATACAGGTCTTAGTTGCCTTGTTGTCTCCCATTTACCCACCTCTCTAGCCATTCATCCTATCCTGACTGTAAACACTACACCAGCTCCCAACAGAATGCTACTCCAAGCACTTGCCTTCTTCTCTCACCATTACTGTCTCCTTCTGAAACATTCTTTTTCTGAACTCTGCCTGAAGAAACTGTTCTATCTTGTAGAGCTTATTTAAGATCTTCCCTTTCAGACCTTAAGATCCCACTCACACCTACAGAGATATCCAGGTTGTAATCCCTAGAATCCATAAACTTACCTCTAAGGGGACTATGATTGTAGGTGGACTTGAGGTTTCTAAAATCAGCTGACAATATAATGGGAGGTTATCCTGGATTATCTGAGAATATACAATGTAGTTACAAGTATTCTTAAAAGTGGGGAAAGGAAGCAGTAGAAGTCAAAGAGATATGATTTGAATAGGTCTCAATCCAATATTGATATCTTTGAAGATAAAGGAAGGGGCCATAAGCCAAGGAGTGTGGGCAACTTCTAGAACTTCTAGACTGTGAAAGGGCCTTGCAAAGGGAATCCTGCCAACACCAACAATTCTCACTCAATACAGGGCCACTAACCCAAGAACTCAAGCATAACTCTGCATTATTGAAGCTACTAGATTTGAGTTTATTTGCTATAGCAGTATACTTTATGCTCTCAAGTAGAGTTACTCATAGAGTAACCAATACCTGTCATTAACAACCATACAAGGCTGTGCAGAACAAATGAAGAGAGATTCCAAAGAAGACACCATTGTTGCTGAAGACCCTGCTTTAAAATACTAATTATTTCAGGGTGTGCAGATATCATCAGTGCTCCAGCAGGAGGACTAAGACTGAACAGTGACAATTCTGTCCTCTCAAAGGTTGCAGGACATCAGGGAAGACATGCTTTGATGGGCAGTATCACCCAATATGCCCAGAAGATTCAGGTAAGGACTCTCAGAGAAAATGATGCTCTTGTTGAAAGCAAAAAGTCAAATGAGTGTGTGGTGGAGGTAGGAGGGAGGTCGATGCCTCAGCAAAGGAAAATAAATTTGCAAGTTCCTAGATGAAAAAGTGCACAGATGCTTTAAAAAAAAAAGAGTTGTTGTGTGGGTTGGGCATACAAGAGAGCACACAAGAAACATCTGCAAGCTCAGGCTACTCAGAACCAGGCTCCTTGTTAATCTGCTTCCTTAGGCTGCACCATGTTTCTAGCAGGTAATTCACAAGACATACCACTCCAAAAGGAAATCTTGCTAATTTTCAAGGCAGAAATTAGAACATTTCACCTTAGTCCCTTAACCTGTGTATTTGAGTTTGATATTGTGTTTTCTATCAGACATAACTTGGAGGACACTGAATGTGTGTGGAGCTACATGTACATGCGAAAGATGTCTAAAATACATCTACTGGTCATATCAGGAGTCATTTCTATGTTTCTATTCACACACAAACAGGGGACTACAATTTGAGGATGTCTTCTTATATACAACAAAGGATGGACAAATTAGATGTCATCAAGCAAAAGGCGAGGAGGCACAGAGCACAAACAGTTGAAAGATGGCAAACAGAAGGGGGCACCGCCTATTCCTGTATCAAAGACTCCATAGTTGCTCATGAACATAATATACTGCATGTGATTTTATGGCCCACTGTAAAGTTTTCCCTCCTCCCTGTAAGAGGACTCAGCTGAGGCAGACTCTGCCTTACTACTCAGTACCACATTCTGGTGTTCCTTTCCTGGCTTTTTTAGGTTCCTCAGTTTTCTTAGTTGTTCCAGTTTTCATAACCCTACCTTTTCAGATCCTTGGCCAGTATGGCAGAGTAGAAGTGTACCTTCCTAAAGGATTAATTTGGCCCTTGACACCTACTTTGCATGTTGAATTCTGCACTAGGAGAACACAAAACACAAATGCCTGCTGTGATAACAGTTGCTTTTTTAGATTTTTTTAAATGTGTATGAGTGTTTGCCTGGATGTATGTCTGTGCACCACATGTATGAAGTACCCACAGAGGCAAAAAGAGAGCAATGGATCTTCTCCCCTAGAATTGGTGTTAGAGACAACTGTGAGCTGCCATGTAAGTGCTAAAAATTGAGCCCAGGACCTCAGGAAGAGCAAGTGCTCTTAACCACCGAGTCATCTCTTCAGGCCCTTGCTTTTTTTTCTTATTTGATATCAGAAAATACAATGTTCAATAACCAGACTTTCCTTAAAATTTATATTAGACAACTAGAAGATCCTTCTTAAAACTAGGTTATTTGGCCCAACAAGATTTATAAATTTCACAAACTCTTACAATAATTTGTACAACACTTAATATTTAAAAACAAGTTTCTCAATGATATGAAAATGAAATGTTAATTGAGAAAGGATACATATATTGTGCCTAAGCTGACAATTATATAAGATAAAAACATGTGGTCTTTACATCAACAGCCAAAGTATAGAAAATCTATAAATATGAAATTGTCTGAGTCCTATTTGATGAAAACTTACCTCTCACCATTAGGTCCAACTCTGTTGATTAATTTTTCCATGGCTTCTTCTGTCTCTTTTAGTTTTTCTTGTAGTTGAACAAGCTCAAAGTTGGCTGAAAAAACAAGCGTCAGTCTAAGAACCATCATGGGCAACTCCCTAAGCCCTTTCCAGAAAAGGCTAGCTGAAATGGTCTGTGGGAATCCAGGCTTGTTCAGAGACTCAAGAGGACAGGGATTCTCTGACTAATACAGAGGTCTGGCCAGCAGGCACAACAGGATACACATTCATTTAGGCCTATATAAATTAGGTATATAAATGGCCTAGATTTCATACCTCTCTGTGTAGTCCTGGCCATCCTGGAACTCACTCTGTAGGCCAGGTTGGCCTTGAACACAAAGGTTTGCTTGCCTCTGCCGCCAAGTAGTGGGATTAAAAGCATATGCCACCACTGCCTGGGTGTAAAACTCCTTTTAATTCAATTAATACCTGTGAAGTGGGTACAAACTGCACTGTGTGGTGCCAAGGTTATTATTATTTTGCATGATTCATAATAAAATAAAAAACTGACTCACTGGTACTGCTATTGCTATAAACAGAAGTCCATTTGGCCATTTGAATTACTTCTGTTTCTATCTGTCTCTGACAAGAGGAAGGTCTTAACAATTTTTGTTTTTTATTTTATTTATTATTGGTGTTTTGCTTATTTTGTGGTGTGTGTGTGTGTTTAGGTTAGAGGACAACTTTCAGGAGTCAGTTCTGGCCTTCCACTGTATGGAGGCAGGGTATCTCTTGTTTCTCCTATACTTCACACTCTGTGTTAGCTGGTCTGCAAGCTTCTAGATGATTCTCCTGACTGTCTCAATGTCATCAAAAAATGCTGGAATTACAGAAGCATGCTATAACATCTTACCTTTTTAAATGGGTTCTAGGGACCAAACTCAGTAAGCACTTCCACCCACTGAGTCCTCCTATCAGTTCAAGATTTCCTTCTATGATTTTTGTAAATTACTGATATATGTCATCATTACTAACTACCTCATAATGAGACATAGCAGTTTTCTTCAAAGAGTCCTTGACTATTTAAGATTTCCAAAAAGGCTGTGAAATATGAGGATTTAATACAACAAAAAACCCAAAAGTCATTTAAAAGGAGATACTGCTTAGGGCAGCTGCTTCTATGCCTCATCCCCAGGGCATTCTATCAATGCCTTTCTTTTAAAAACTTATAATAAGAAAAATACTTTATAATTTTAAAATTAAAAAAAAATAAAAGCAAACAAGAAACCTTTGATGGGTGAAGTGATACAGATCTTCAATTCCAGCACTCAGGAGGCAGAGGCAGGCAGACCTTTGTGAGTTTGTACTACACAGCAAGACCACTACAAGCTCAGGAGTCCATGTTTGCATAAGTTTTACTCAAGCCATCCAGACATGATTCCCAAAATTCTTTTCACAAATCCCTTCTTTCTAGGTAATGGCTTCTTACAAGTTATTTTTCTCTGTGTATGAAGTTTATGTGTATGTGACCCAAGCAAGTTAGTGTGCAGGTGTATACAAGAAGATGACAAGCAGCATCTCCCCCCCCCACCCCACCCCGACTCCCTTATTCCTTTGAAATAGGGTCTCATAATAAACCAGACAGTCACCATGTTGGCTAGGCTGACTGGCCAGGGAATCTAAGGACTGTCAGTGTCTGCTCACCAGCACTGGAGTTGCAGGCCTGCACAGCCATCCCTGGCTTTTTACATGAGTGTTGAAGATTCTAACTTAGGTCTTCATGCTTGCTTAGCAAGTGTTTCACCCCGGGTGTGGTGGTGCACGCCTTTAATCCCAGCACTCGGGAGGCAGAGGCAGGAGGATTTCTGAGTTTGAGGCCAGCCTGGTCTACAAAGTGAGTTCCAGGACAGCCAGGGCTCTACAGAGAAACCCTGTCTCGAAAAAAACAAAACAAAACAACAACAAAAAAAAAGCAAGTGCTTTACCCCACAGCTTACTTCTCCTAGCATCATGCTAATCTATATATTCTTAGAACAAAGGACTATGGCAGCACAGAGTAATGTGGCTGGGCACTATTTGACAGCACGTTTAAAGACTCCAGAGTGTCAAGAGCTAATAGTGGAATGTGACAAAGATGTAATTTCTCCCTGAATTTTCCTCTGTGAAATAAACATATTTGCTCCAAATATTTTGCAGTCTGTAAGTGAAAAGTAACTAAGCCAAATGTTGACTGTTAATCTCCTAATCTGTACCAAAGTGAACTAGCAGCCTCTTGCTAAAGCACAAGCAGCATTCATTTGCCCTTTCCGGTCCAACACCCATACACAACATTTGAGAAACGCTTTTGGGACATACTCACAGACTCTTCCCTGGTTGTACCCGACTCCGGCTCACTACCACTGAAGACAGGGGACAGAGCACTTACTAATCTTCCTGTGGGCGTTTCCAGGTGGGGCAGTGGAGCAGTTCCGATCCTCTGCAGTTTTCCCCTTTGAAAGCTGAGGATGAAGGAGGCACAGCACATCAACAGCAGCTCAGAACCTCAAAGTCACGGAACCCTCACGTTAAATGAAAAAACAAAAAAAGCTGGGAGACAAAAATTAAGTCAGAAATCAACCAAGTATCAACATTAGAGAAATGTCTTTTTAAAGCCACTGAAAGGGTCAAGAAGGTAAAAATGATTGAAGCAAAGATCAAATCACAAGGAAAACAAAGTCCTGTCAGTCGCCTACTATACCCATGCTCACCCAGTGGCAGCTGACACAGCACCTGGGGGACATTCTTATCTCCACTCAGACTGCCTGTAGAACTCCTGGGTGAGAAGAAACTAAACTCCCTTCACTTTGCTAAGGCATGAGTGTAAGGTGAGGCTTCTATACCTCAACATACAGAACAACCCTGTAACTTACAAACCCTGCATCGAAGTGGAACTTATTTGGGGGTCTCCCTTCAAAGACCCAGCAAGACTTCCCACAATCGGGAAACGTAGGTCTTAGAGTCTGGACAGGACAGAATTACAGAGATGACACCAGGCCCAGTATCTCACACCCTGGCACCTCACAGTGGCTACTTGGAAACCTTGGTGCCCATCCTATGAACAAGCTGCTTCTTAGAGCATCTTAATGGTCTCTCAGCTTGCAAAGATGCCTAGTCTTTTGGGTTTTTTTTTTTGTTTTGTTTTGGTTTTTTTTTTTTTTGAATTATAGTGCTGACTGGATTATGAACTAGAAGATCCAAGCTCAAATCCTGGACTTGCATTTTAGTTTTAAACCTATCCTAAGATTTCTCTCTGTAAAACTGAGATGATGACGGTCCTAACAAGTTCACAAGGAGACAGTGAGTCTTTCAAAGAAATGATGGATTTGAAAGGGCTGCATGACCCTTGCAGGGGTTTACCAGAGACAATGATTTTATTACAATAACACTAGATTTTCACTGACATACATATATAAGATATACATATAGGATAATTTCACTTACCTTAAACAAAATGTACAGTATGTACAAAAAGATCCCAAAGCCATAGATTGGAATGATCTGTCCCATCAGTCCTCTTCCACTACCCCCTCCTGCAGCACCTCCACCTGCTCCCTTGGCCTTCGCAAAGGCCTCTGCAAGGTGAGACCTCTGGAAACGAGCCCCTGGTGTCTGACCATCTGAGGGTGCCGAGTGGTGATGCATCATAGGTGGAAATCGGCCCAATTTTCCTGAGAAAATTAATTAATTGGTTTTATCTCTTCTGTTTTAAATATGCATTGAAGTTCAAATAATAGAATCTACTTAAACATGCTTAAGAAAACAAACAGAAATTTGATTAGAAAGATAGGTGTTTCATACAGATGCAAAGCATGTTGTGATAAACTCTATTTGTTCACTAAACCCATTTTCTTTTCCTTCTGGATCCATAGCTAAACTACATTTCCCAGCCTCCTGTAGAATTAAATGTGGCCCTGTAACAGAGTTCCAGGCAAAGGAACTTGTCCTATAAAGCTTCCCATAGGCTCAACTACATGATCATTTTCCTTCTGTAGGATGGATTCTAATGTCCAGGGAGACCTTGAAAGTCATATGTTGGAAATGGCAGAGCCTCCATTAGCCTTGGTTCCTAAGTAACTGTGGCACAGGCCTCCACTGCTGCTACCCTGATAACTTGGAACCATCTGGTCCTGTTTGTGTAAGCAAGAAACAAGCTTCTATTGTATGGGGGCCATTATATACGTTGGAGTCTATCTGTTACAGTGGTTAGCCACCCCTATCTAATACAAAAGGAAATGTAATGTCCTCAGGAGAGAACGGAACCAGAAACTGGAAAGCCATCAGGATTCAGGCTGGCTACTTTCACATTCCAACTCCAACTCTCTCCTCTCTATGGGACCATAACCTTTTCCCTTTGTTTCATTGCTCACATCTTCATTCTCCTTCTTCAGATAACTCCTCTAATTTCTTCATGCCTATAGTAGAAGACAGTCATTCCAAACCTCTCAATTTGCAACTCCTTCAAGAAAATAGCTAAGACTGGCCCTGATTCCAAATTCCTTGGAGGAAGATTGAGTACACAGCTTGGGGAGGAGGCAAGCATCCCTTTTTGAATTAGCTACAGCTGAGCCCCAGGATTCATAGAGCAGAAACAGGGTCAAAGGCCTAACCTTGGAAGAACTGAGAGAAGAGGAGGTTTATCATCCACTGTTTTGCATTTTAAAACTTGAACAACCAAGAGTCAATACAACAAGTACAATGGGAGACAACATCTTGAAAGGGCCATAGGTAAAAGGGTGCTTGAAAAGACAGTGGGGAGAACACTCTAAATAATAATTTCTCCTCCTCCTCTTCCTCCTCTTCCTCCTCCTCATCTTCCTCCTCCTCTCCTCCTCCTCTTCTTTCTCCTCCCTCTCCTCCTTCTCCTCCTCCTTTCTTCTTCCTCCTCCATGTATGTATGTATGTATGTATGTATGTATGTATGTATGTATACTCTGTTTGTTCATCTGCATGCAGAAAATGCTGGGAATGGAACTCAGAATCTCTGAGAGAGCAGCCAGTGCTCTTAACTACTGAGCCATCTCTAATAGGGGTAACACACTAAAATATAGAACATCAGAGAACAAAAAGACCTTAAAGAAATTCTAAAAGTACAAATTTGCTGGATTTGACTTCAACAAAATTAAGGGTTGCCATTCAATATAGAAGACCATGAACAGAATCAGGAAGAATGAAATCGAGGAGAAAATTCTAACATGTAAAACTGATAAAGGGCTACATATCTGTAAAATACAAGAGTCTGCCACTTAATGACATCAGGTAAAATTCACAGCAAAAGGAACCAAAGACACGAGGAAGGAACTTACAGAAGGGAAAGCTTAAGTGGCTGCCAACACACAGAATGATGAAACTCAAAGTACAACACTTACTGGTTGGTGGTGAGTTATCAGTACTAATGGGTATGCAAACTACGGCAGTGACCAAATGCTCAATTAGTGAGATAGGACTTTCTACCCAATAGGATGGTGGAAAGTGCAAAAGTGGGCCAAGATATGGGAAGGCAAGAATTTGTGTTCACTGAGGTAAGATTATGCAAACACACAGCCACCCTGCTAAGCGGCTTGCCTGTCCTCTGAGATACTATACAAAGGCTGGATGATCCATTAGTCCCTCTCTGCTAGGTAAATTTGAGAGAAGTTGTCATATAGGTGTTGTTATAGGTTATTGTTGTCATATAGGTGTTGCTATAGATGTCATATAGTCATTATATAGGTGGGATGACTTACACACTACAGATCTGAGATGATGTAGCAATATACGTCAAGCAACTGAGCTCCATAACTGGAAATGAAAAACTGAAATGGAATTGATGTATTTTATACAGACTTTATGTTTTTAGAAACTATATTATAAGAGTGTCTACAGACAGACATGGTAGCACATATCTATCAATCCAGTACTGAGAAGATGAGGCAGAGGATTGTGGGTAAGGCTGGCCCGGGCAACATAGCGAGATCCTGTCTCAAAAGTGGGAAAGGGAACTGAGGATATGCAATAGCGCATAGATAAACAGCTGGTCTGCCATACCCAAAGCTCTAGAGTAAGTCCCCAGCACTGAAACAAGCTAACAGAGACAAGATAGAACGCTAGAGCAAAGAAAGGGGACAAGAAGGCAGAGGATGCCTCAGAGCCTCCCAATCTGCTTTGCCTTTCTTGCTGGCTGAAAGTCAGGAATTTTCGCTGAACTATAAAACCACTGTGAAGATGATCTGCATAGAAAAAATATTTACTCTTCTGAGAGATTTCTCAAATAAGAGTGTTATTAAATAAGCTAACGAGCCATGCATGGTCATAGATCCCTTTACTTCTAGCACTAGAAAGGTGAAGGCAGGAGGAGCGGGAATTCAAAGCCATACTTGGGTAAATAACTGGCTTGGGTTACAGGAGTTACAGTCTCAAAAACAAACAAGAAAGCAAAAATAAAATAGGGTGACAGAAAGAGAGACAGTGATAGACAGACAGACAGACAGACAGACAGACAGAACTGATGACCATGCTTAAGTCCCAGATTTTAAATTTAACTTTATCCCTGTTCCTTTCTCATCTCTGAACTGCATTTTTCTGAGAAAATCTTACAAGCAGGTTTGTGGAACACCTTTAAAAACACATGCCTCAACCCTTACTGTGCAGTAAGAACGGTGTTGACCTTGTTTTTTTTTTTTTTTTTCTATGCCTTCATCTTAAAAGCACTCTTTTCTTATCTGTAAATATGTACCACTTACCTAATAAGACACCTTTGAATAAAAAATCCCTTAAAGTCAAAAAAGTCAGGGTGAGGGATGTCGTTCATTTGGCAAAGCAGCTGTCTAGCATGCATGAGGCTCCAAGGCAGGTCCCCAGCACTAGTCCCCCCAAGTATACCAAAATACTCTTGCTTAATCTTTAAAACTTGGGTATCAATAGCATCATTTGAATAATGTAACTTCAAAGCCACAAAACAACACACCACACAGGCACACAGAGCTAAGGCACTTAAATGTGACTATCTGAAGAAGCCCACCTACACACTGGGCTTATGCATCTTTTCTTAGTAGACTCCCTTTTGCTTTATAAGATCCTGCCTACACCCAGTGAGAGTATATATGAGGGGAGCTTCTCAGACTAAACACCCAACCCCAGCAACGCTGCATTGCCATTTCTTGCTATGAATGATAGTATGATGTAAGCTGGGCATACATATAATTACTTTGCATTTCTTTCAAGGAAATACAAAAGTATAAAGGCTTAAAATAAAGACATCAGAAAAGGTACACATAACCCAAGAAGGGGAAGGACATGCGGCTTGAGGATCCGTAGGTAAAGTGTTTGCTTTGCAAGCTTGAGGGCTGGAGTTTGGTCCCCAAAACCTGTATTTAAAAGCCAGGCATAGTGATATGCATTTGTAATCCTAGTGATAGGGAAATAGAGACAGGAGGATCCCTGGAACTTGATGACCAGACAGCTAAGCCCACTTGGCATGTTATAGTCAAGTATCTTATCTCAGAGAGAAGGAAGGAGGGATAGATAGATAGATAGAGCCCAAGGAAAGACAGCTGAGGCTTCCAATCCCTTCCAAATATGTATCCACACGCATGTGCACACACACTTGAAAAACAGACCATGAAGTTCTATGAACTGAGAGCTATCTTTAAATGGACTCTGTCCTTAGGTAGAAGGAAGGTAAACAAGGGGGTTAGATCATTAGCTACAGGGCATGGAAGCTGCCTTCTGCCTTGTATCCTTTCTTACTGATGCTCCTTTTCAGTAATCTCCCTTTCCCTCTCAATACTGACTTTGGATGCCGTGGAAGCTATGGGGCAAACCCTTCACCTCCAGAGTGGGTCAACCCAAGAATGGTGCCTTCACTTGTAATTTCAACATCTGAGAGGCCAAGGCAGAAAGACTGCCATGAGTTTGAGGGCAGCATGGATACCATAGTGAGTTCAACCTGGGCTATAAAGTGAGACTGTCTCAAAGCATGAGGAAAAACTGAAATTATACAAGTAAGAGTGCATCAGTGTGCTGGTTAGAGTAAAATGTCTCCCACAGGCTCGTAGAGTTGAATGCTTAGTTACCAGGCAGTGGGACTCATAGGATTAGAAGGATTGGGAGCTGTGGCCTTGTTGAAGGAACTGTGTCACTAGAGGGTATGCTTTGAGGTTTTAAAAACCCATGCCAGGCCTTTTCTCCCTTTCTGCTGTCTACAGATCTGAGATGTAGTTTTCAGCTGCTTCTCTAACACCATGTCTGCCAGCATGCCACCATGCTTCCTGTCATGGTGATAATGGACTAAGCTTCTGAAACTGTAAGTAAGCCACAGTTAGATGCCTTCTTTCATAAGACTTGCCATGGTTGTGGTATCTCTTCACAGCACTAGAACACTGACTAAGACAGCAAAGGAAACACAACTTTGAGCAAAGAAATGACCAAGTCACCAGCTCTTGATGTGGGTGCCGATGACTATCTCGCTTACATTGTTAAGACTCATATTAACTGATGGTTGTTGGCTTCAAGATCATTAGGCAATGTCCCCCACATCCAGACAGGGTTTCTCTGTGTAGCCCTGACAGCCCTGGAACTCACTCTGTAGACAAGGCTGGCCTCGAACTCAGAGATTCACTTGCCTCTGCCTCCTGGGTGTTGTGCCACCACTGCCCAGCTATGCAAATTTTAAAAAAATACCTAGCCACTGAGATTAGCCCCCCAGAACCCATGGCAAAGATGTAAGGAGATAACTGACACCACATAGTTTTCCTCTGGCCTTTCATACTTGCTATGGCATAAGAGACCCATCTCCCAGCTCTCTTGCTTGCTCTTTCTGTTTCTCTATCTCTGTCTCTATCCCTGTCTCCGTCTCTATCTCTGCACCCTCTCTGTCTCTCTCTGTCTCATGTGCATACATATACTACTAAGTTTAAAATGATATCAAATGATCTTAAATGTTTCCATTTACCTCTTGTCCCAATAATTTTATGAACTTTGTCTGTTCCTTAAAGGTTTGAAAAATATTTTGTTTTACTAGGTTCTAGCACTTTTAATAAATTATAGTTCTTGGTTAATTTTAATTTCTTATATTTAAAAAATATCAGTTTTATAAATATTCTTCCTTAGAATATTATATACATTTCATCAAAACACATAAAAGTAGCTCAAAGGTTATGCAAATTTTCTCTACATTTTTTCAAATTATTTCATTACTAATTCTGGGTATTTACATTGTCTTTAGCTTCCCCAGGGTTTTCTATCAAAAAAACAAAACAAAACAAAAAAAAAAAACCCAGCTCTTGTACATATTTGCTACATCTTTAACTCTGATTTTTAGCTTTCAGGATTTTTGTCTTTCTTAGACCTACTGTACATACATAACTTCTACCAATTTTATTTACTTATTTTTATTCTTTCTTGAATTGCTGTGTTAATAAATCTTTGGCTACTTATCAAAATGAAATTTTGTTGCTTAGGTACTTTAAATTTGAACATATTATTTTATTGCTTTTTATTCATTATAAAATTTCAAGCAATACAAGCATACGTAGCTAAACTCTCTTCTCAACCATATCTGTAGCCAATTCTACAATGCTACGTAGTACTAGCCTATTCTTTCAAATATTTTTTAAAGAATTATTTATTTATTTTCTATATATGAGTATACTGTAGCTGTCTTCAGACACACCAGAAGAGGGAATCAGATCCCATTACAGATGGTTGTGAGCCACCATGTGGTTGCTGGGAATTGAACTCATGACGTCTGGAAGAGCAGTCAGTGCTCTTAACCACTTAACCATCTCTCCAGCCCCCTTTTTCAAATATTTTTAAACATATCAATACTTTACATTTCTTGAAGGCTCAAAAAAAAAAGCTCAGGCTTTTTTGTGTTCACATCCTTGCCTGCATATGTTAAGTATTTCTCTATAAGAGATTTCAAGTTGTTTTTCTGGGTTAAGGGATATACACATGTTTATATTTAACAAGTATTCTCTAATTTCACTCCACAAAAGACTATATGGATTTACGCACAGATCCTGGATGATCGTGATAACTAATCAATATCTTAATTTATAGTTTGATCCCCTGTATTTAAGCAGACCAGTTTTCCTTTCTAATAGACTTTCCCCCCTCTTGCTATTAGGGGTTGTTAATCCTTTAATTGTTGTTTCAAATTTTTCTTGCGCTAATTTAATACAAAATAAAATTTGTAAGCATTATTTTTAAATTTCATTGAGATTTTTCTCTTAAATTTATATAGGTAAATTATAGCATGCCAAAGCACCATTAAAAGTATTTTTCTGTATACTAAAACTACTAATATATTATTATATATGATATTTATTATTATATTAGTTATGCATATGATCTACCTTGTTATTTATTTAACACTAAGAAAATTATTATTATTATTTTAACTTTCTATGTTGATAATAGTTTTTGTTTAGTTAAAAATCTCTTTTTCAAAATTATACAAAAAATGTTAAGACAGTATATTTAAAAAGCAGTCTTTCTCTTGATACAAATAAACTTGATTTAATGTATGTAGCAACATGCCTTCAAACTCTTTTACTGTTTTAATAGGCCTTTTAAAATGACATAAAATTTAAATCAGATGAGATAAAACTACCGCTTTACATTATTTTAAACTGCAGACTAATGATGCTATTAAGATCTCTTGGCCATGAAAACGTATTAGACATGTACGTTGTTCAAGATTCTACTGGGATAGAAAGGAAAAGAGCCATAGACAAAATAGAAATGAAGTTCCCTCATGGAACATGTTGATAAAGGGCACTATGTCCAACAAAGACAGACAACATGTGAGGTTATACTACGGTTTTCATTAGTACAGAGATTCTACCTTTAAACATTACAAGGCTACAACCATTTCAAAAAGAAGAGAGCACCACCAAATGGGGTCAACTGCTGAAGGAAATGACCATGGAAACACTGCTAAGACCACAGACAATGCTAAGCCCATGGAAACACTGCCAGGTGAGGTTGACACCATTAAGGAGTAACAGGAGTTAAGGAAAGGATGGTAGAGACTGGAAGACTTTGCATACTACTGTGCAGTACCCTGATCTTAGATCAGGAAACTGACTTAATGAGAAAGGTACCTGAGGAGAATTAATCTAGCAGTTGAATACAGGGCCTAATAATGGAGAAAGTAGGATCTGGAAGAAACAGCAGAGAGGCATTACAGTAAGTTAGCAGTGAGGTTCAAGAGCCAGAGGTGATGGCCAGAGCTGTAAAAAGGGAAAGATAGGCCCAAGACCTATCACCATGTAATTAGCAGAAGCATTTAATATCAAACATAGCAGAGATGTGGGAAAGGTTTAGTTTCCTAGGAGAAGATAATGAAGGACTGAGAGGCTGGTGGTTAGGGTGAAGCTGGGCTCACTTGCATCTGAAGTAGTGGTGGAATACAGTAGAAATGGTATTTGACTGCAGTCAGATTGAGCAGTAACTCTGCTCAACCTAAGTGGCAAAGCTGGAAAACGGGATGAACTCTTCCCAACCCCCACAAGCCTGGAGGAACATGTATCCTTACACATACGGGGAAGGGGGCAAACGGGAAACTGAATGATCAAAGACAAACAGAAGCAAACCAATGTCATACAAGTCAGAGGACAGAAAAGGTCACTGGAAGGACGGCAACAATAAACTGAAGGCTGGGTATGGGTGTACCTGTAATCTCAGCACTCACGGAGGCAGGGGGACGGAGAGTCCCGGGGGGATTGTGCTGCCACTGTGGGCTGTGCAGTGAGATTGTTTAAAAAAATAAACCCCACCTTGTTAAAGACTAGTTTCCGATTTGTTTTCAGGTACAACGTATGTTTGAGAAACAGATGGAATGCCACATGATATTCTGACAGCCGGCCATTTTAGACATAACAGAAACCAAAGTATAGCAGTCTACTTCCTTTATACATGGTCCCACTTTTCATAAGTCCAGTTACCCACAGATAGCCATGATCTAAGAATATTAATTGGAAAATTCCAAAATAAGCAGTTCAGAAGTTAAAAAAATACATATAATTCTGAGTAGTGTGATAAAAGCTATGCTACCTCACCTCGTCCAACCTAGTGCATAAATTATCCCTACATCCATAGCACCCATGAGGAATAGCTGCCTGTGTACTAATCAGTTAGTATTCCCTCAGTTGTCAGGGTGCTAAGGCAGCACTGCTCAAGTGACCCTTACTTTATTGAGTAATGGCCACAAACCTGAAAGGTAATGATGCTTCCAGTTCTATGGCAGCATATCATTACAACTGTTCTTCTTTATTATTAGTTCCTGGCATGTATTTACTATACCTACTTTATAAATTAAATTTCCTCAGAGCTATGTATGTGCAGGAAAAAGTACATACGCAAACATATCTGGAAGGAGTGGGAGAGGGAGAAAGGTGTAGCCTTTCAGCAAATGTGTAAAGAGAGCCATACCATATTCCATAGCCATGTGTAAAAATAAACAAAATGGGCCTTTATCTCGCTCTATTCTAAAATTAACTAGAAGTAGATGAAAGACTTAAAATATTTTAATTAGAGATATAAGTCTTTATGACCCTGGATTAGGTAGCAATTTCTTAAATATAAAGCCAAAATAACAAAAAGATAGTTAATTTCACATAAACTTTTGCCTATAAAAGACACCATCAAGGAAATGAATATAACCCCGAGTGGGAGAAAGACTTACCAGAGACATTTAGCTGATGAGAGCTAGTATCCAAATTACTCTTACCTTCTTAACATTCAATAGCAAAAGACAACCTCATGCAAAACAGGCAAAAGGTCTGACTGGAGACATCTCTATAGAAATGTCCAAGTGCCTTAACCCTTGAGTCATCTCTCCAGCCCCTCAGAACTTCTTTCCATGGAGTTCAGGAGTGACTCATGGGGGTAAGAATAGAGCAGGTGTTTCAAAACCGACACTGAGTGAATCCTGGGGAGGCAAGAACTGAACACACATCCATTAGAACTGACCCAAAAGGTTATTACTAAAACTTATTTTAGAATGAAAAAGGTTACTCATGACATCACAGAATCATTGAAAAACTAGATAATGCCATTTTGAAAAGTGGAGAAATAATTTGGAGCATATAGGCTAGATGGTAAAAACAACTTGTATAACCTAGCAGAGATTCTTCAATCTACTAGTTCCTGTGTTTACTACTGAGTACTTTACAGCATGCCTGGTACCCTGTCAGACACAGACAACACATTTGCAGGTTCCCACTGCCTCAACCAGTTCTCTTACTTTCTCTGCAACACAAGAAAGTAGCTATCAGCTATCACCTATTAGTCACTCAATGAATACTAACTTAAACAAAGCTCTGTCAAACTGTCCTACTTTGATCTGTATAGGACATTACTCTCCCAAGCTGCCTGGTCAATTCAACGTAGCCCTTCCCTGTCTCTTGAATCGTTCTTTAATTCCTCCAAGATTCTGTCTCAACCCCTCTTTCTTTTCCTTTTGTAAATATGTTCATTCTTAAGGAATTGATTATAATCTCCAAAATGCATAGCCACGATCCTGACTTTTCCCCTAAGCTCTTTGCCTAATCCCCAACATCAACTGTTTATTTCTTTTGTATATTTGTTACCTCAAAGCCGAAAATGAAACTCATTTTCACCTTCCACACCCTGCCTTTGTAGATTCATTCTCTCAAACTTTGGCTTTGAGTAAGACCTCTAAAACCAAGGATGTACTTGAGAAAGTAGGCTGGGGTCAGAACACGGAAGATGAAGGGAGTCTTCTTTTATACAGATAAACGGCCTCCACAGGGAGGTCTCACCTACCAGAGCTTGGTAAACCAAGTTTCTCACAACAGAAGAACCTCAAATGTTTTAAAAGTCAACAACAATAAAACATGTGGAAACTACTACTTAGAGTGACTTTTAAGAGAAACATTTCAATTATGCAATATTCAGGTATACAAAAGTACGGATGACATATCACATGTTCACACCTAGCACCCAGGGCTCCTTCTCTAACTCTCCGAGTTCTGTGTTCACTTAACAATGGGAATAATCCCTGAAACTGCAGCGCTAGCAACTCTGCTGTGTGAACATTGAAGTATATACACAAATTAAGCTGTGATGCCATCACTAAGCAATGTAATCTTACGGGAACATACTTTACGCAGCCACCATGAGCCTAACTCTTGCCTTTCCCTTCCATTTAACTTGTTTGGTTTCTAGTTCTCTCTCTCTCTCTCTCTCTCTCTCTCTCTCTCTCTCTCTCTCTCTCTCTCTCACACACACACACACACACACACACACACACACACCTCACTTAACAAATTATGTGTCCAAGTTGGTTGGTGCAGGTCTCCTGCACCCAGCATATACAGTACCAACATACCAACACCAAATACATGACTGCATTAGTGTGCTTTTACATTTCATCGAGGTAACCATGGTTTGTAATGATTAAGTAATCATAAAGCACACGTAATACTGGGGCTGGAGACACGGCTCAGTAGTTAAGAGCATTTGCTTCTCTTGCAGGGGACCCAAGTTTGGTTCCCAGCACTCCCGTGACAGCTAATAAACCTGTAACACTAATTCTAGGAGGTCAAGCACCCTTTTCTGGCTTCCATGAGCATTGCAAACACTCACATACATAAAATAACTCTTATAACTATACATACCATATTGCCCTGAATGTTTGAAACTTTATAGTATGAACAAATGGTGGTAATAGTTGTTCAGCATGTACTTAATGACACTGAACTGTTACCTAAATGTGTTTAAATCATAAGTTTTGTTCCATATACAGTCTACCACACTTTTTAGTCAGAAGACTTATGTCTTTCACTTTAATATTTCATCATTTTTTATCTAAACATATAACCTTAACTGCTTGCCATAAATTTAATTTCTTCTTGTCTTAAATATTCTACACATCTCACAGTGCAAACATTACTGAGTATAACAGCAAATACTGTGTTTTACTTGGTATTAACTGGCTGTCACTGAGATGCCTCCTCCTCTCTTCTGAGTTCTTGCTTTGGTTCCAGGCCTCATACCGCCCGAACCATTTTAACACTTCTTAGCCACAGTACGTGCTGCTGAAGAAGAAACTGTTTGGCACTAAGAACTCTGGCCTTTCTCCATATTAAGCGACCAAGGCTTCTAGACAGTAGCAGAGTCAGCTCAGAGTTAGAAATCAGTGCCATGAAGAAGAATCTAAAGGCTTGACCACTGAAGATCATTACTGTAATTTGGATCCTAAATACCTCCCAAAGGCCAATATATTAAAAAACCCTGGTGTCCAGCCTTCTGTTTTGGGGAACTGATGGGACCTTTAAGAGGGGCCTGGTGGCAGGTTTTTGCGTCACTGGAGGTGTGCCTTTAAAGGTGATTGTGAGAACCCAGGTCCCCACTCACTCTTTGGCTTTCTGGATCCTAAGGGTTTTTGCCATTCATATGTTCCTGCCTCATCACAGGTCCAAAATAAGCAGGCTAAACCAATCCAGAAATTCCAAAACCAATAGCCAAAAATAAACCTTTCTGATAAATAAGCTGACTGTCTCTAGTATTTTTTTAATTTTTTTTTTTAAAAAAGTCTGGCATCATGACACTATACTATACCCATGCTACTCAACTCCCTACCACTGTTTTGTTTGTTTGTTTGTTTTGTTTTACCTTTTTATCTGAGAGTGATCAATACCTTGGACCAGAAATGTAGCCATGGTGATATGTATAGCTCAGTTCACCAATACTACTGACCAGCATTTTAAATAAACTTTCAGTTTTTCTACCTATTCTCCAGATAAAGACTGTTTAGATAACTTCCAATCTTTTAGTACTGCAAAGTTTTATGTTATGAATAGGATTTGTAGGCCTTTTTAAAGATTTGCTTTAATGGGGTTTGTGGACGGCTCAGCTGTAAGAACACTTACCATACAAAAATGAGGGCCTGAGTTTGGATGCTTAGAACCCACGGAAAGTTGGACTCAACAGCCTGTGATTGTAATACCGCCTCTCCCTTGATGAGATGGAAACCCAGCTACAAACAGAGACCATGTCCCAAACAAGATGGAAAGCAAGAACTGACACCTCAGGTCCTCTGACCTGCACACATTGTGTGTGTGTGTGTGTTTCTGTGTGTGTGCACATATGCTACACATATGCATCATACACAAATAAAATAAATGGATGAGGGCCAGTAACGGCTCAGTGCACAAAGGCCCTTGCTGACAGACCTGATACTTGAGTTTTGACCCTCAGGATCCACACAGTGAAAGGAGAGAACTCCTGTGTTGTGGCACATACCTCCTTACTCACCCCACCAAATAAAATATATAATAAAAATCTATAAAGAAACAGATGAAAAGATCAGAATAAAAAATACTAAAGACATTACAATTTATTTTTTTCCCAATGCAGAAAATATCTGTGCAACGACCTCTGAAAGTACTTAAATATTCAATAAAATGTAACTTAACTCAATCCAAACAGTCATTGAAAGCTTTGCCCATATTTAGGCTTATTTGCTCATTAAGTTCTCCTTTAGCATATCATTTAGATTTGACTAAAACCTTAATGGCTTTCCAGAGTGAGTTTTACTTTGCTTGTTAATAAGCACCCTACTGCTTGCTGCTCGTGAGACAAACCAACTCTTACAACTATTAACAAAAGAGCATCTGAAAGTAGCATTAACCATCTGCAGCATTTCATTCTCGAACAAATAAATCAATAAAGAGCTGCATGTGTTTATATTTCTCATTAGAGCAGCTCATGAAAGGTCTTAATGGGGCAAATAAATCAATAAAGAACTAGATGTGTTTGTGTGTCTGCTAACCACACTTTAAGAACAGTCTTGATGGCCAGGTCCTTAAGATGCCGACGCCTCTCCCTGAACACTGCAGTTGTAGCAACATTACTTAACTCAATATGACTTAATGTGGAGCTGGAACAGCTCTGACTGACTCTTCCTCACAAGTCTCCTGCAAAGATCCCATCTCCTATATCTTTCAGTGTAGATATCTGATGTTTCACATGGAGAATAGACATAATAAGACATCTGTCCTTGTATATTTATATACCAACACACAAGGTAACAAAGCAATATGTGCCATATACCCCATATATATACATTTCTGTAGCTCAGAGAAACCAAGACTCAATGAGTTCTGCACCACTCACAAACAGTAGCAAAGAGACTGAGCTATTATTCCAGGGAATGAGTTTCCGAGGAAGTGGCCAGTAAGGAAGTGCCCTTTTTAAGTACTAAAGTGAGGGACTCATCAGACAGCACGGCAGGCACATTCAGATATGTGACTGTGGTAGCAGCAAAAACTCTCAGCCAGTGCAGTTAGAGGATTCAACTACTTTGATGGCATTCAAAATCTGATTCAGCTATCACTACAGAGTGTTAGCTTGATCCAGTGTGATGTTAATGTTCCACAAAAGGTATTTACAAGGTAAACAGAGGGATCACTACTGTGACCAAGAAGAAATGTATACCCTCTTGGTGGCTGTACAACAGGAGTAGGAGCTATGTGGTACAAGTTCAGGAAGACAGGGTTGAGAAGTTGGTTTTTGTTTGTTTGATTGTTTGGTTTGTTTTTGTTTTTAAGCAGACACTCAATTTCACAGCATGAGACCCGAAGAGGAAAGCGCTTAGGCTGGACATTTCAAAATGTCTCAGCTGGTAGGAAAACAAGATGGAAAAGTAAATATAAGTATAAAGTGAAGTCAGCAAATAAGGCCTTGTAAAAGGTCAGAAAGGTGAACAAGCACAGAAGAAATCAGCACAAATGACTCAGCCTACAAAAAGCTGGGCAAGGAAGCAAGTCAAGACCTGTAAAAACGCCAGCAAAAGAAACAGCATTCTCAGTGAGGTTTAGAGCAGAAGGGGAACATGCTTGGCAATAAAGAGTGATTCACAGAAAGCAGAACTTCTTGGCCCTTAGTTTCTATGCATTCTATCAACAGGCACAACCTTCAGGTTAAATGGATAATTAACAATACTTAAGGGGGTAATTCCAGAGGAAGGCTCATTCAAGTCTATTCATCAGGTAATTCCTACCAATAGAATTGGGAAATAAAGTCACTAAACTAAAGTAAATTTTATGAATTTCACAAGATGAAGTCTAAAATAATCGAGATAATTATTGCTGCACTTTGCAGAATGTAGAGTGGATTCTACCACTAGAGAGAAGCAGTCATGCTGTAGCTCTCCAACAGATTCTGAAAAGAATTTTTCAAGTAGGTGGCTAGGGGTATGGAAGAAAAGAGGCTGATCATAATAGAACTGTACACCCACATTAAAAAAGCCACAAAAATATGTAAATAAATCCACCCATAATCCTACAGTCCAGATATAACAACTGTTAAAATGTGTATTTCTAATGAGTACATATTTTCATTTTCATTTGTATCATACAACATTCTCATCTCACTTAAAGCTCTTTGTGAATATAATTTACAGGTTCTATAGTAATTTAACACATGGAGGCAAGAGCAATTATGTAAAGAATGACACAACTGGGCTGGAAAGCTGGCTCGGCCATTACAGGCTAGGTTCACAACCAAAAATATAAGCATGACACAGTTGACAGCGATGGTTATAGCTCACGAAATCTACCATGGAAACCAAGCAAGCAGAAGGTACTAATCCACTGTCTTCCATGTGTGCGTAAATACTTACTATCTACACCTGGTCTACAGCTGGACAAACATCGAGGAGGAGAAAACCCCTGCCCTGATTGGTCCTCACTTCTAAGTGAGAAAAGAGACAATAAAGATAATGATAAACACTAAGAAGAAAAATAAAGAGTAAAGAGTATAGATACTGGTTTGGGAAGCTGAGACTTTAACAGAAGTAGCCAGAGGTATACAGCCACACTTTACTATGAATCCTCAAAAAGATAACAGATTCATCTCAGTGAAGACATGAAGAGGAAGGAAAAAGCATATGGGTAGACTAAGGAAGAGCCCGTCAGGCAGTGGGATCCACACATATAAGGACCTTGAGGAGAGATCATGTCCAGAGTGTTCAAGAAACAGCCAGGAGATGGCAAGTGTGACGAAAACAACATGGGAGAAAGCAGAAAATGAAGAAACTAGGAGAAAGGCTTCCAAAAGGCTTTAGGTCACATAAGACTCAGGAGGGGAATCTGTGTGTTAACTCAGGCTTGAACAAGATCATTATGGTTACTGCACAGAGAACAGACTGAAGAGGAGGGAGCAAGCAAGCAGAGGAAGATGGACCATAGCAATCCAAAGACTAATAGATGCATTGAAGCCTTCACACAAAAATGTTTCTTCAGTGTTAAAAGTAGCTGCTAATAACTGATACATTTTTTAAATAATGTAAAGGCCCCAGCACAGAGGCACACTGATCACAGTCGAGCGTAAAGCAGGGTGGTGTAGACACTGCATTATTCTACTTTTTTTGTGTGTGCTTGAAGCATTTTAACAATTTTTTCCAAGATAGAGACACTGAATTCAACAAGGAATTACCTTAAAAAATACCTAAGAAGCTGAAGTGCCAGGACAAATTTAAACAGCAAAATTACAACAGAAAAAAAAAAAACCTACCAAGTCCTATATTTGGCTCCAAAATGCCAAGTGAACAGTACAAAATGGACAAGACCTCAGTTAGTGTTACAACCTGGAGTTTTAAAACACCACAGCAAAGTCAGCGGTGAGACTGCCAAAGACTTACAGCAAACTCAGTCCTTATGTTTAAGAAGGAGAATGAAGGTAGGTGATTGTTTCTGCACAGGCTGTTTATACCTGTTACTATCTGCAGTTCTAGAAGCCCGTTGCAATGCAGCCCATGTTCTGCCATCTCCACCTACATTATATAAGGAGTGGATAGGGGAGCTAGAGATGCCATAACAGGAAGAAATGGAATGCTGAAGAAACAGGTAATAAAATCTAGTGGCCCTTCTTCCTTCCCCATTCTCACTGTGGTAAAGATATTACCACCTGCCCACTCACCTAAGGCTGAGAACAGTTCACAATGCTTCCCACTCCTCACATCTATCTAAAAACATCCCTCATGATTGCTTTACTCTTTCCTCACAATGGTCACAGCCTTCCTTGCCGTGGTGACATATTTTCCTCTGAGACCAGGGTATCTAGCACTTCTTTTTTCCTCATAGCACCAAAAGTAACTTAAGACATTAAGGCAAAAGGCAAGTTTTTCTGGAAAAATAGAGTTGGGGTTAGGCCTGAGTAGCCGGGGAAGACCCTCTGTTTCTTGGACAGTAGGATGTGAGCATGCAATGCCTTGAAGTGTCGCAGCCATTGCTCATATCCAGATATGGGAGATAGGGATGGGTGAGTCACTGTGAGAAGGACACAGTACAAAGCGGAGTTCTGATGAGATAATCGATGGCTCAAACCTCCCTGGACACCAGTTCTAACAATCTTTTCATTTACGCCATACAATAAATCCCTTCTTGTCAGACAACTCAGGCCACATCTTCTCTCACTTAAAAGCGTTGCTGACTAATGACCTCAAGGTCACTGACTCTGTGATGCTCAATGCTCGTGGTGTCACACCTGGACATGACAACAACCTCCTGCTGAAAAACATTCTCATGTAGCCTCCACACACACCACTCTCATTCTAAAACTGTCTGTCTGTCTTCTTCTATAACTCATGATGATTAGGATAAAATCCAGGTTCCTCAGTTATAGCAGAAAAAAATTTGCACAATTTGGTCTCAACATCTTTGGTCTCAGATCTCAAAATTCTTATGCCTTTTCAATACTCTATGTTTTCTCTACCTGAAATTTCCTTCCACTGGATGGTTAATGACCTCAGCTTGCGTCATTCTTTAATTACAGGGTTTTAAGGGAGAGGGTCAGCAGATGAAAAGATAAAAAACAATAAGAAATCTGGAGTCAGGAGTCTTGCGTAAGTGATGTCTTATGCCAAGGAAGCTTATTAAGGAATACATATCTTATATAAAGTTTTACCTAAAAGGGAATTGGGAACAATGTCAGCAAAACTTATCATACAATGACGCAAAGTCATTGGGAAGCTAACCTAGCAATTGGGGACAGACACATAGCTCCTTAGGATGGGAAGGTTGGGCTCCCAGGATCTTAAACCACAGCTATTATGGCTTTGCCAAGTATATACTTCTTTACTGGGTTAGAGAAGGTGCTATAATCGTTCCCAGGACCTCGGAGGAATCTCAGGCCAAGTCCTCATCCTCAAAAGTGAATAAAATAAAATAAAATAAAATAAAATAAAATAAATAAAGCGGGGAGAGGGGAGGGGGAACAAACACATATGGGGGTGGTCTTTAGATTTGCCTCTTCATTTCAGCCAAAGAATGCAAGGTTAATTTAATATCTATAAGCCAATTAATGTAAATACCATATCAATGGAATTAAAAGCAAAACACACAATCATCTTGACAGTAGGAAAAAAACATTTGGTAAAAATCAATAACCAATCCATGATCAAAACAGTCAAACTATAAACATAAGGAAATTTTCTTAGTCTGATAAAAGACAGCAAGTCACCCCTACCCCCACTGTATTTAGTGGTATAAGAAGTGTCTTCTTAAGATCAGAAACAAGATGAAATACTGGCTTTTATCCTGTCTACACTGGCACTAGAGACTCCAGTTCACCAAGAAAAAAGGAACAAAAGGGATGTCAATCAGAACACAAAGTAAAACTACGTCATTTGAAGAGAACAGGGTTGTGTTCCAAAAGCTAATAAACAAGTTCAGCAAGTGGCAGAACACAGGGTCAATGCAGAAGCATCACTATCCATGGTCTAGCAAAGAACAACCTCAAAGTAAGACTAATAACTCAATTCATGATAGAGCATAAAAAGAAAATAGGGTCCATTTAACAAAGTAAGGCTTAAATACTGAAAACTAAAAGAAAAAAGATTTAGATAAATAAGAATCCTGTGTTCGGCCGGGCGTGGTGGCGCACGCCTTTAATCCCAGCACTTGGGAGGCAGAGACAGGCGGATTTCTGAGTTCGAGGCCAGCCTGGTCTACAGAGTGAGTTCCAGGACAGTCAGGGCTACACAGAGAAACCCTGTCTCGAAAAACAAAAACAAAACAGAACAAAACAAAAATCCTGTGTTCACAGATTGAAAGCTCAACACTGGTAAGGCAGCCATATTTGCAAAACTGACTATACAATCTAGCAAAGTCCCA
Source organism: Mus caroli (assembly GCF_978045245.1). Lineage (NCBI taxonomy): Eukaryota > Metazoa > Chordata > Mammalia > Rodentia > Muridae > Mus > Mus caroli. The sequence continues at coordinate 36,996,258 of NW_028227263.1, read as the reverse complement.
GCTAACTCTTTGTTGTTATTGTTTCCTTTAGGAACCAATGAAATTGTCATAAAATTAACAAAGAAATGCTAGTCACAGGACACAGGAAATCCTAAACTGTTTTACAAAAGCAAAAAAAGACAGGGTTTCTCTGTGTAGCTCTGGCTGTCCTGGAACTCACTCTGTAGACCAGGCTGGCCTTGAACTCAGAAATTCACCTGCCTCTGCCTATCATGGTTTCAAAACAACCATGTATAGCCTACGGGAACAGAAAAAAGAATATAAGCATGAACTCATGTTTATAGCTAAGTGAGTTTTCACAAGGGTGTCACAACTAATTCAGTGAGAAAGAGTGGGCTTTTCAATAAATGGTGTTAAAACAGCTATACACCCCATTGGACTATTTCTTCCTATCATATGCCAAAAAGTAACTTCAAAGGCCCAAAGATATAAATACCGGATCATAAACAATAGAACTTGCACACATAGGAACAAATCTTCATATGTGACAATGATTTGTATTAGACATATCCAACCCTAAGAGCAACAAAAGAAAAATACGGAAATTCATCAGAATTTAAACCTTTCTTCTTTTGAAGACAGTAAGCACAACAGCCTGAATGGGAGTGGATAATGCAGCAGTACGTGGACTGCTCATCAACATGTCAACTCAACAACAAAAGGACGGACAAGCTCCCCATTCTTAAACTATAAAAGACCTAAACAGATATTTCTCTACAGAAGATATGCAAAAAGCAAACACATGCACACGTGATTCTTAATGCCACCAGTCACCAGAGAGATCAAAATACATCCACAAGGAGACACCACTTTTGACACATTAGGATGGCTATAATCAGAAGGGCAGGTAATCAATGCCCTGAAAAAAAAAAAAAAAAAAAAAACAACAACAACAAAAAACCTAGCCCTGTGTATGTATACCAGCTGCAAGGAGACATGAGACCAGAGAAAGGCCCACAGATCCAGGGCTGCAGTATCATTTATTTGGGACTTACTGACACAAGTTTGGTGGTCAAGAGCAAAAAGCCTGGTGACACCCCATTATCTAGGTCAGAAGGGGGCTTTAAAAAAAAAACAAACAAACAAACAAAAACAAAAACAAAAAAAGACTGTTGCTGTCTTCAGACACACCAGAAGAGGGCATCAGATCCCATTATTGATGTTTGTGAGCCACCATGTGGTGGCTGGGAATTGAACTCAGGACCTCTGGAAGAACAATCTGTGCTCTTATTCGCTGAGCCATCATCTCTCTAGTCCAGAAGGTGGCTTTTTTTTTTTTGACATTTTCTTTATTTACATTTAAAGTGTTATCCCTTTTCCAGTCATACCCCCCACCTGAAACCTCCTATCCCCTCCCCCTCTCCCTGCTTCTATGAGGGTGCCCCCATCTACCCACTCCTGCCTCCTAGCCCTCCCATTCCCCTACACTGGGGTGTCAAGCCTTCATAGGACCAAGGGCATCTTCTCCCATTGATGCCCAACAAGGCCATACTCTGCTACACATGTGGCTGGAGCCATGGGTCCCTCCATGTATACTCCTTGGTTAGTGGTTTAGTCCCTGGGAGCTCTGGGGGATCTGGTTGGTTGACATTGTTATTCTTCCTATGGAGTTGCAAACCCCTTCAGCTCCTTTAGTCCTTTTTCTAACTCCTCCATTGGGGACCCCATGCTCAGTCCAATGGATGGCTGCAAGCATTGGACTCTGTATTTGTCAGGCTCTGTCTTGGCCTCTCAGGGGACAGCTATCTCAGGCTCCTGTCAGCAAGCACTTCTTGGCATCCACAATAGTGTTTGGGTTTGGTGACTGTATATGGGATGGATTCCCAGGTGGGGCAGTCTCTGGATGGCCTTTCCTTCAGTCTCTGCTCCGCACTTTGTCTCTGTATATCCACTGGTGGGCATTTTGTTTCCCCTTCTATTAGGGCATAATGTTTTCTCCAAATTCAGGAACATCCCATGCTTGTCTCAAGCTAATGCCAGAAATGGCAGGCACATTCCCATACACAACAGACTCTGCTCAGATAGTCCCGCACTCTAAAGGTTTTCTCTACAAGCTATGCCAGGAAGCTCACTAGGCTGACTCAAGGGCAATCATGTGGTTGTGACCCAAGATGGACACAGTCAGTCATTTCAATCTTGTCACTCCAATTGGTAAAATGTAGAGAAATCAAAACTTTCGCATACTCCCGGTAGGCCTGTAAAGTAAAAAAGTTGCTTTGCTATCTATCTGGCAGTTTCTTAAAAAGTGAAATGTAACTATATGACCAGGAAATAATGCTTAGTCCCAATCACAAACATACCACACAGAAATCTTTAAATGAATGGCAGCATTATCCCTACATGCTGAAAGGCAAAACAACCCAGATGTCCATCAACTAACAAAGAGATCAGAAAAATGAGAACTATGAACAGGAGCTAGTGCTCAGCCATTGAAAGGGATGAAGTACAAGCTAGGAGGTAAATAAGCCTTGGGACTTTATGCTAGCTTAAAGTCAGTCAGAAAGTGCATAGGTGATCCTACAGACACAGAAAACGATGACTGGTTGCCCTCACTAAAGATGAAGAAATGAGGAGAGTGGTGACAACTTAGAACATTTCATCATCTGCCTTTGGGAGATGATGAAATGTTCTAAAACTTATTGGGCTAATGGCTACACAACTGTAGATATGCAAAAAAAAAAGTGACTTGTGTGCTTAAATAGACAAATTACATGTTCCATGTATTAGATTTGGGGGAGGGGAGAAAAAACTCCTCTCTAAAAGCTTTGTTGAGTTGTAATAACAGACTGTTGCATATGTACATCTTCAATGTTCCCAGTGTAGACCAGAATGAATACCAGTAACTACCACTTTGGTACTCACCTGGTAGCTTATCTGTTTTCCTCTACTAAGCCGGGAGTTCTTCTAGGCAGGGATTTGACTCCTGCTCTTTGGAATTCAGTGAGTGTCTATACACTGTGTATGACATGTGATAGGATGTACCATTACCTGTTAGTCAAGCTTACCCTTAAGTGACTCTGGGGGAAGCTTTACCTCAACTGGGGTCAGCAGGCAAAGTCTAAGGGTGCATCTGAGCAGAAACTCCAGTGATGAGAGACAAGCAAGAGATGAGCATTTCAGCAATGAAGAAAACAAACAGGGCAAGGACCTCAAGGTGGGAATACAGGCCACCAGTACCTGGGCTCTCAAGGGACAGAGTCACATCTACAATGCACTCTGTACTCTCTAGAGCCCTCAGAAGGAAAGGTGTCTCCCACTCACGTTCAGTAGCACTTTTTAAAGATATTTCAGTTAGGCAAAGGGGGGTTTTAGAACTCTTCACTGATTAGGATAATCGTAGATTTACTCTTCTTCAAGATAAAAATCATGGATAGGGAAAAAAATGAGCAAAACTTTTTTGAATTTTGTAATGACAGGAAGTGCAGCTTTACATACATGGCTCATCAATCACATTCTGCAGGCAGAATAATGTGCTCAACCTGTCCTCAGCCCCTAGAGCAGGGCGCTTTGCATTTATAGTATTTTTAATCTCTAATGCTCCAGAGGCTGGAAGGACAGCCAATATGCACAAATTCAAAGAGGATTACAGTTCAAAGGGAGCTGTCCAGCAACCAACGGGCTGAAATCAGAGGAGATGGTTCACAAACTGTTCGCGTAGCTCAAGGACATTATAGGGATTATTCACAAGACAAAGTTACCAGCAGAACTTTGTGAACAACAGCAAATTGTTCCAGTCCGTTCTCCCAGTATTCAGGCCCATACATTTACAGAGTCGGTAAAACCGCCAGAATGTAGTAGTCAAAGGGGCTGATTTTGAAATATTCTCATGCCAAAACCCAAGAATAACAGCCACGAGGAGAACAGTAACTTGTTTATCTCTAACTCAGGGACAAAAATGTTTTAAAGTATTAAATAAAATCTTCATGGTTTTGTTGTTTTGAGACTGAGTCTTACTACGTAGCCCTAGCTGGCCTGGAAATCATTAAGCAGACCAAGTTGGCCTTGGACTTAGTGATCTTCCTGACTCTAGAAAGATAAAATTATAGGCGTGCACCACCCCAGCTCAAGTTGTACTCTAAGAGGCAACAAGACGCTGAACAAGTGAACGCCCAAAACCATGATAAAGCTCCACTACCAACTAAGATTCCTACAGATGCATGGTAGAAAGGGGAAACCTACTAACTCTAAATTCAGGCACAGGTGACAAGACAACACGCAAGTCACTGAAGGGAAGAGTGGGGGCCGGGGAGGCCACGATCGCCCGCGAGCTCCGAGGCTGCCCAATCGGTGCTCACCTTCCGGGCCCGGCGGCGGCTCCGGTCGCTTCCCGCGGGATAAGAAGGCCTTGGGCAGCAGCAGCGACACGGCCAGGACGAGCCCCGAGGCCAGCGCCACTCTCTGCACCGTGGAGTACGCCATGGCTGTGTACCGCAGGACCCAGGAGTCCGAACCGGAACCGGAACCGCAGCGCGCAATCCTGCTCACACTCGACCGGCGAGCTGCACGGACGGCGGCGCGCGAGGGACAAGACGAGAGCGCCCTCCACTCTGCCAAAGTGCCCCAGGGCGGTGCGGTGTAAGCCAACATCAAGCTTCTATCTCCTAGCTCGCCTGCGTTCAGCTGTCACCCAGGCCCGGGCATCCAAGCACCTAAACCTGGCAGTTTTGCACTTCTCTCTATTTCTGCTCACCACATAACCCTAAACCCTTTCCTCCTTTGAAGGAACTCGCTTTCCTAACTTCCATTCATGCACTTCCCTTCCACACTCTGTCTACAACCAAGGGCAATAAAAAGCAAAACTCAGGACTATTGAGTTCTCATCATGGCTTAAAGCCTTCCAGAACCTGCCATGACCTTCGGAACAACATCAAACTTCTTTCTCTGATCTCAAGACCATGCATGATCTACTCTTACCAATGTTCTTTAGAAACTGGATGACACATTATTCGCTACCAATTTTCTTGGTTCAAGTGGACTTTTAATAAATTTATCCTGTTTCCTCTACCTGGAAAATTCTTATTGTCACCCTCATCTGTCAAAAGTTCCCCCAGAAGAAACAGCTTAGAACAACTATCCTTAAGAAACGTTTTCAGCCAGTCTCCTCCTCTGTTACAAAATCTTGGCTCCGTGCCACCCGTTTCTATTCTTTAACAAATGTTCTTTTCGTTTTAACCTATTTATCAAACTTTGAAGTTAACATTACAGAGTGCGATGGATCGAATGGGTTCCGCGGAGAAATAGGCTGGTATCTAAACAAAAATTCTGGACTCCTCAGTCAGCTCAAATGCAAAAGGGAGTCAGGAAGGCTCTGCTGGGGTAAAATTTGAGCTCTTTATCCAATAAGCAGGCAAGTGAGAGGGGGTAGGGGAGTGTTCCAGGAAAAGAAGCATAGAAAGCTAAGGGAGGGGAATTCAACGCTTCCTGCCATGTTCTATAATGTACAGTAATTTAGTTTAGCTGGACATTCAGTTGGTGACCAAACATAAAGTGGTGAGACTGTAGATCTCAAAAGTAGATTTTGAAAAGTGTAGGGAAAACTTTCAGTGAAACATGGAGGGTGGAACACCTGTATTTGTCTTTGCTTCCTGTAGACACCTCCTGAAATGAAAATGTGCACAACACCTACAAGACTAAAGAGAATGGTTGAAAATGGGATTATCAGATGAGAAGGATCAAAACTCTGTAAGGTACATAGCAACATCATCCAATAGAAACATAATGCCAGGTTTTCTAATACTCACATTAAAAGGGTTAAAATAAAGAAGTGAAATTAATTTAAATAAGTTTTATATGATTTGGTGTACCCAAAATATTATTTCAGATTGTGTGGTACTAGTCAGTCACATTTTAGTGAGCCAGTAGACACATGTACTATCGGCTACCAACTGGACAGTAAAGGTATACAACAAAAAAAGACAATTGGTCACAAAAGGAAAGCCTCTATGAAGCAAACTAATTTGTTCTCAAGAACCTATAAATTCTAGTAATTAGAAGCACTGGGTACCAAGGAGCTAAAGGGATCTGCAACCCTATAGGTGGAACAACATTATGACCTAACCAGTACCCCGGAGCTCTTGACTCTAGCTGCATATGTATCAAAAGATGGCCTAATCGGCCATCACTGGAAAGAGAGGCCCATTGGACATGCAAACTTTATACGCTCCAGTACAGGGGAACGCCAGGGCCAAAAAGTGGGAGTGGGTGGGTAGTGGAGTGTGGGGGGAGGGTATGGGGGACTTTTGGGATAGCATTGGAAATGTAAATGAGGAAAATACCTAATTAAAAAATATATATGTATTAAAAAAAAAGAAGCACTGGGTACCTTTGAATATTGGATGTGTCATGCAGCTGAATAAAGGACTAGTGGAGGGTCTAGTTAAAAAGTAGATATCCAAGCTGGACATGATGGTGCACACCTTCAATCCCAGCTCTTGGGAGGCAGTGGCAGGTGGATCTCTGTGAGTTCAAGGTCTGCCTGGTCCACACAGTGAGTTCTAGGACACCCAGAACTACATAGAGACCCTGTCTCCAACAAAGAACAAATCAAAATAGAAGTAAATATCCTTCTAATATCTTTCCAACAGAGGTTTATCTCTGCTGGAACCCTTCAGACAGCCTTGCCATTTGTGTCCTCCATGCCACTAAAGGCTATTAAGCCCCTACAGTGTTCTCAGAGTGGCACATAATGCCCTAGTTACTTTTCTCTTGCTGGGATAAACTCCATAACTAAAATCAGCCCAGACTAGGGAACAGTTTATTTGGCTTACATTTTCCAGTCCTAAGCAGAGCCTGAAGCAGAGACCATAGAGAAACGCTGGCTTGTTCCTCCATCTTGCTCAGCTACCCTTCTTATAACTCTAGCCCGGATGCCCAGGGATGGCACCACCCACAATGGATGGTCCCTCTTACATCAACCAGCAAACAGGAAAGTGCTCCCATGGACACACCCACAGGAAAAACTGATGGACGCCATTCTGTAACTGAGGTTCCTCCCTCCCAGGTGAAACTAACCAGTAAACATCACTCAACTGATGGTCCTAGAAACTATATTTTATGACCATTTGAGAGATGAGAAAAACAAGGCACAAAAAGCTTAAGAAAGTTGTCAATGACTATCTGGTATAAATTTGAATCTGTGATTTGAACCCAGGGATACTTATCCTACAACTACCAGTTTTAGTCTCTGCAGATGTTGGGCCATAGAAGCTCTGGGCTCATGGATAACAGGGGGCAAGTTAGGAAGCAATTACTGAGGGAAATATGGCCACCTAGAGATACAGAAGAATCTGATTTACTCTCCCAAATTCTAGCATGTGTGACTGGCAGGTGTTGATTCTATAGTACAAAAATGTTCAAAATCGAAAAAGAATGAAGATGGTAAGAAAATCATGAGTTCAAGTTTTGAGCTTGATGTTCCATGAAATACATAAAAATATCTAGAATATATACTTGGCTTAGAAGAGTTACATAGGTTGAAGTCAACCGGTAACATAATTAGTAGTAATTAAGTTAGGGAGAAGATGACATTAGCAAGAGTGTTTGTGGAAAGTACAGGAATAACAATGGAAACCTAGATGACAATGCTATATCAAAGTTTCCATGTGTGGACAAAGATGGGCAGATGAAAATAATGACCCAGAGGTGAAAATATTGAGTGACAGAAGATTTGAAGGTAATATGTATAGAGATATAGCAAACAACTAGACATAAGTTCTTTTAAGGATGTGTGTGTGTGTGTGTGTGTGTGTGTGTGTATACAGGTGTGCATGCTTGTATAGGGATACAATCAAACGCATGTGAAGACCAAGAAGACAACATTAGGAAACTTCAAGTGTCAGAGGAATACTGTTTACATTATATTTTGGGCAAGGTCTCTCACTGGCCTTCGAAGTCACTAAGTAGATTTGTCTAGGAAGGGTAGATGCCTAACAAGCCCTAGGGATCCACCTATTTTCACGTTCCAGTTCTGAGCTGAAACCATGGGCCACTGTGCCTGTCTGTTTGTTTTTAGATTTGTTTTGTTTTAAACAATTTTTGGGAATCGAGCATCGTTCTTCAACATTTGTAAGAGAAAGTACTTTACTGACAGAGCCCCTGGAACTATATTTTTGTTGTTGTTAGTGGTGGTGGCAATGGTTTGTTTATAAAGCAGCAGCTATTTGAAAGCACCAAGGAAGTTTGAGTTGTACACCTCTTACATTCCTAGGCTTCAAGCCATGGGAAGACAAATAGATCTTCTTTAGGGAAAAAATGCCTAGTAACCAGTTGAGAGGAAATAACCAAGTATCCATCAGAACAAGAAAGTTAGGAGAAGTACAGAAAAGAGAGGAAGGTGGATAAGAGATGAAACATGTTATAGTAATATGCGGATGGAGGACCATATGAAGAAGAATGAACTGGTGGCTTAAATTTCAGCCACAGTAAAGGGATCATGATCATGTCAGACAAGGGAAGTTGCCTGGTGAAAAGTGAAAACACAAAGTTATAGTCTAGAGTATCTATTACCTAGCTGGGTCCATAGTCAGTCAGTACTGCAGCCAGATGAAGTGTGGTCCTGAAAGGGACAGCAGCTGACTCAGGGGGTGGAGATGATTGGCTGCTACAGTGAAGTCTTGACTAGCTGTGCTCTGTAGTGGCTAATGACCTCCTGGATCCAGAAGTATTCTGTAATAAAACCCTCTAGAAATATGCAGGTCCTCCCTCAAAGCAAGACTTTTAGATGTAGTATTGGGAACTGAGAGCACACATCTAATGGGTATGAGTAAATACTCATCAGGGAGGCAGATCTGGCAAGTCAAGTCCATTCTGTGTATGATATGCATGGAAAGTACATAACAAAACTATAATAGCAAGTCGGAGTACCTGGGGTTGAGGAAGGCCTGTATTCACTCTTTGGTTTTCCAAGACAGGGTCCTATGTAGCCCAGGTTCATGTAAAACTTGCTATGTAGTTGAGGTTGTCCTTGAACTTTCAATCCTCCTACTTCCACATCCTAAGTGCGGGATTACAGGTATGTGTCACCATATCTGGAGGAAATAAATAGATTTGTGTGCTTAATGGGAAATGTTAGGAAAAGGATGGTGACAAGTCTAGAAGTAAGAGAAACCACTATTAGAGCAAAGGCCAGACCTGGAGGAGACATGAAGGCCACACAAGGACTCAGCAGTGGAACTAGTGTAGAGGAAAAGGAATGAGAATGAGCTCAGACACATGTTAAAGTAATGGGACTGGGACAGAAGATCAAGACACTGTGTTTCTCAATGCAGTAGCCATCCTGACAAAAGGATGTATTCAGGCCATTAATTAAAGAAAAGGGTCTAGATAGGACTTTTGAGTGTATAAAATCATTCCAGTTTGGCAAAGGGACATGAAGATAACTAGAGACCATAAATAACTATGGATATTTGTTCTCTCCCTGGAAACAAACAGCATCTCTCTACTAGTACATTCTGGGCTGGCCTTGGCATCCCTGTAGCATCCTTTGAGACTGATAGTCTCTGAGAGACCCATAGACTAAAGGTAGACAGGAGAGAGGAGGGGAAACTAAGAGACCCTCAGTTATTAGACCAAAGAGACAATTAAGGTCCTCCATGAAGGATGGGCATTCCCTGTTGGTGACCCTGGTCATGGGGTCCTCAAAAGGGGTGATCCTGGTGATTAACAGCTGTGTTAGGTCCATGAAATTGATCCTGAAGTTGAAATGTCTTTAATATAAGGATGCTTACAGAGTTTTTACAGGGAGAAAGGAGGTGGTGGGAAGTATAAATCCAGAGTATTTACTCATATATAAATGTGAAGTGGTTGGATTAAAGTGACTGATGTTTCTTTGTTTCCTAAACACAAGGCCTCCTTGGAAAGCAGGTGCACACAGGACTGAAGGGAGACGTAAGAGGCCAGAGAACTCTTATGGGAAGTTTGTAGGAGGAGAGATTTCAACTAAGATGTGAAAATAAGACATGGGAGAAATCAGCAAGAAGGATACAAGGCAACAGCTGAGAAAGAAGAGAACAGATTCCCTTTAGGTAGGCTCCCTCCTGCCCACAGGCTCCCAGGTCCCATCTGCCTCACACCAGGGTACAGCGAGAGCTCTGGGCCCTCTTCTGTTCCCACTGGATGCCATATCTTTCCCATTCAGTTGGTCTCCCCTTAAGGACCTGTATAATTCATCCTTTTGCCTAAAGTATCATCTCCTCTATAAGTCAGCATAAGCTCTCTCTCTTCATTGCAATTCAGAATACTCATTGACCCAATTTCCTTCACCAATCCCTGCTCTTCCAATCTTCCCTTAAACACAGGCCTCATACCAACATGAACAACTTCTAGAAGGTTCTCATGGTACAGTCTCTGGCTTGTGCTGACCCTTCTTTTTGATGGATTTCCCTGGGTACCATTCCTCTGGGTTGTTAGGATTTCTCATCTAGATGGGATCCTCAGAGTCACAAGGCTGCATCTTCTCCCATGGCGTGGCTGAGTAAGAACTGCCTTTCATAGAGGGTATCTTAGAGCCCTAGTCTACTGATTTCACAGACATACAACTGATGGGTCTTTTCTTCTTTGAAATGGGGCCTCACTATGTAGTCATGGCTGGCCTAGAACTCAATGTATAAACCAGGATGGTCTTGAAAGCCACAAATATCTGGCTGCCTCTGTCTCTTAAGTGCTAGGATTAAAAGCATGAGCTAACACACCTGGCTTGATTTTTCTTTTTTAGTACAGTCTCTGGCAACTGTGGACTTTGAACTTAAACTTCTGATTGGCCTTAAAAAAAATACTTTAAAGAAGAGCACATAAGGAATGATGGTAGTTCCGTTGTGGAGACTTGTAGTCCTTACTATAGACAGGAAGTTGGTATAGTCATTAAGGAAATGATATCTGAGTGGCCAGAATATAAAGGAAAAGAGGGAGGCTTCTAACTTACAAAGTCTCCAAAAAAAGAAAATTTAAAAACAAACAAAAACAAAAACAACTGACCAAACAGGTGGGATACATAGAAGACAGTGTTCTGGACTCACACTTTGAGAGATGGAATAAAAAGGAGTGTCTAGCACCTGACAAGTGTAGGTGCCCAAGGTCACTGCACATCATTTCTTGGTGCTATCCACATTGAGAATCTTGTGTTCTCACTGCAGGACCCAACAAATCCATCTCCTGATTTCTTTTGGCACCAGGATGTAGACGACTAAGCCTTTCCCACTCTGATTTTGGTTTGAATGAAATTATACGTTCTATCAGCAAAAGGAAGGCCTATTTTGATAAATAACAGTGGCAACAAAGCTGGGACATCCCGTGTTGACTGGCAGGCACAAGACAGCTTTCTGACAGACCAAGTAGAGGCCATACAGGTCTGGGATCAGTCAGCAGAGCTTCCCAGGAGACCAGTTCTGTAGTCCAGCACCCGGAGGCCATCCAAGCTCCAGAGAACCACTGAGTTTCTCATCTGTAAAATGGAAACTGTGGGCTTCCCTCCCACTGGGCTTGAGGGAACTTGCACGTGCGTGACAGAAACAGCCATAGTAGCTGCCCCTCAAAGGCAAGCCTAAAGAAAAAGACTTTTGGGAGAAAGAGTCTAGATGGCCCAGATTCCCTCCCCAATGGGGCAGGGTAGGCAAAAGTAAGGAAGATGAAGACAGAGGCTTCCTGGTTGCTAATGGGCAAGGGGACAATGACCTCTCTGTTTCCAAAGAGAAGTCAGAGCCAAATACTTTCTTTCTGCCCCAAATAAGGAGAAATGGTCTTTGGCGCCAATTAATTAAGCAAACTAATAGAAATTCCCTGCTTAAGTCACACTTTGCATATCCATAATCTCCGAACTACATTTTCTGTATACTTTACCCCTGGGTAAGAATGGGTGAGCATTTAAATGCTTCCTCACATAATCTCGCTAAAGCACACTCTCGCCTATAAATATTCATGCCACTGCCAAAACATTTGCAAGCTTTCCCCAAAGGTGAAATGTGTAGAGTGTACTTTGTCTTCTGGGTATAAATATTACCCAATACATTTTGGTTAATATGAATACACTAATTATTCCTGTAACCCTTTTTAAAAGGGTCATCTTCCTGATGTGAATTTTTAAAAAATGTAATTACAGTAATTGGATACTTAATCTAATTAAAATTTGCTTTATCTTTAATGGAAAATTTTCTAAAGAGGCGTAACGACAATTGGCTTTTTGATAATGACTGTTTTCTTTCTGCAAGGGGATCAAGTTGCTGAAAGCTGGAGATGCAGGCAAGTTCGCATCTGCCAGTGCCCTGGCTCCTCAGCAGAGCAAAGCCAGCCCATCTCATAACTCAGTACTTAAGGGGTGAATGTGGCTTTAGGTACATAAAAGCGTGAGGGAAAGAGTAAGGGGAACTGGTTTTCATATTCCAACAAATGGGCCTCCCTCCTTCCCATGAAGAGGCCTCCTGCTATTCTGAACCTGTGATTGGTCCATAGTGATCATATGACCTTAGCCCTATCCTAGCAGGTCTTACTTGTTTGCTGGGCTCTCTTGGGTAGGAGCTGGAGAAACAGCCCGTGATGCTTTGGTAACTATAGTGTTGGAGGGAGTTCTGTAGTCATTGTAGGTGTGGTCTGTCCTTGAAGTCATCCACACACAGTTTCTGATTATGAGGTAGGGGATTCTTGGACCTTCCAACATAGGTCATTCTCTGGCCTAGGAAGTGAGCTGGGTCATCGCCCTTAGACCAATTCTCAATGAGGAAGAGAGCAAGCATTCTTACTTAGTGGGAGAAAAAGTCTGAGGGCTGTTCCACACATTCTTTCTGTGGCAATCCAGTAAGGCTGAGATCTACCTGCTCCTGCTGTAGCCGACACACACACTCACCACACCACATCACACCACACACACACACACACACACACACACACACACACACACACACACACACACCACACACCACAAACACACACCACAAACACACACCACACACACCACACACACACACCACACACATACACACACACCACACACACACACACACACACACACACACACCACACACACATACACACACCACACACACACAGCACCTACCCCTATTCCTGCCCCCTTTGGCTCACTTTCCTACTCCCTCACTACCTGTATGGGCTTTGGGGAGCCCACGCGAAGATAGATACAATGAACCTTCCAGACAATCTTTTTCTCCACCAGGTGGAGCAGGCCTGCCTGAAGAAGAGGACAGGAAGGCAGCTTGACAGCAGGAGCAGTGAGCCCAAGAGCTCAGGGGCTGAGCTCCACAACTTCCAACCCTCTGCCTATCCCCTTTCCCTAGGCTGCCCCCCACCCCCACCCCATCCCTTCACCACTCAAGCAATACATTACCCCCCCCCCCATTATGGAGCTGTTGTTAGGTTTGCCTGAGTTTCATCTTCATCTCTAGCAACTCAAAGTTTTGTGCAAAGAATCAATTTTTCTGCAAAGCAATTTAAATAGAGCATGCCTCCATTAAATGTTACTGGTACTCCTAGGTGGATGTTATCTTTCACTAAATGCCTGACCTGTTTCCAGAGGGGTCTATGGATCAAGCACCTAAATAAAGCCTTGAAAAGATCCACAAAAAGTCAGTTCTGTTCTACCTCTTCCTTTTCGTCTTTGTCATAACATGAACTGTTTGGTATCTAGCTACTCTCTCCCAGTTAGAGATATTTATAAAAATAACTGTGGCTGTGCTATCTTCTTATTGCTAACAATAGGCAATTAAATGTCATTCTAGTTTACTTAAGGGATTTTAATGCAATTAGGTCACCAGGATCTGAGAGACAAACCACCCAGGGTGAGTGAGCCAGTCAGGTTCGATTCCTGGAAGATCCTGCCTGGTTCCAAGGACTTATTAGGGTTGGCACCTTAATTACATTACATTTGTATTCACCCCGTTAAAAACATTTAAAATTATTCTTTAGGCCTGCATTGATATAAAGATTTTAAAAGTTAATATTGATGTAGTAGCATAGTTTTTGACCTAAAAATTTACTTTTTCTTCTGATTTTTTTTAAAAAAGGAATGCATGTTAGGGTTCAGTATACTTAGTGGTTTGAGATGCTCTGCCTGGTTGAATGCAGAGCCAATGCTTGGTCACAGCTTCTACTCCAGGGAGTCCAGTGTGTAGTGAAGTAATATGGTTCACAGTTTATGTTGTCACAATACCATAGGTGTGTGTCTGTGTGTGTGTGTGTGTGCACATGTGCATGTATTATACACCTGGAGTGTATGCTGTTTGTATCTATGCACATACTTGTGTGTGAGGCCAGAGGAGTTGGATATCTTCTTCTATTGCTCTCTATTTTATGAAGCAAGATCTTTCTCTGCACCACTCACTGATTTGGCTTAGAGTGGATAGCCAGCAAGCCACAGGGATCCTCCTGTTCTCATCTCCCCAGCACTTGGATCAAAGGCACCAACCATTCTAGAGGACCAGACACAGGACCTCCTGCTTGCACTGCACAGCCCTTTGCTGGTTGAGTCGTTTCCTCAGCCTCATAGTTTCTAATTCCGTCATGCATCATAGGAGTTAAAAGTCAGCATTTTAAGAAAAGATTCCAGCCGATGGCTCCATGTTCTAGGACTGCAGGAGGCTCCCTTGGGTGGTGGGGAAGTGCTCCCAAGAATGTTCTGGGTATGCACAGTAAGGCTCAGGCTCCTCTTAGATTGAGGTGGAGTAGGGATTGAGACAATGAGGACAAGGGGTTTTTCCAAATAAATACTCATTACTTCCCTTCTGAAATATAAATCTGTGGGTGCTCTGATGGCCCAGACACAGGAAGTTGACAGCTTGGGGACTGGGGAGGAGAAGACTGTTTAAAGACATGTGATTTGTGGAGGGGTGAGGCCTCATCGAGTTAGGTTGAGGTCCGGTGCAGGAAAATTGCCTTTGGACTAGGTTTCAGCAAACTGATATCCAGGCTTGCTCTCTGCATGTTTTCCTCGAGCCTATAGAAAAGCCAATGAACATAGCAATAGTCCCAGGAATAAGGGATGGATTCGTTCCCTAGCCCTTGGCCCTGTATTAGAAAATGTGATGGGTAATCATTGCCAAATTAACTGGATTTAGACTCACCTATGACACATACCTCTGACCATAGTATCCGAGAGGGAATCTCCAAAGAGGTTTAACTGAGAAGGGAAGAGACACCCTGAATGAGGGTGGCACCATTTCATGGGCTGAGATCCTGGACTAAATAAAAAAGGAAAAGGTGAGCTGGTACCAGCCTTCACCGCTTCCTGCTTCCTAGCTGCAGTAACAATGTGACCTGCTGTTCCTGTCACCATGCCTCTCCTTCCGTGATGGAATGTATCCCTTTTAAACCATAAGCTGAAATAAACTATTTCTTCTTAAAGATGCTCTTACAGGTATTTTGTCACAGCAACCATACAGAAAGCTACAGCAGCAACAGTGATATTGAATGACTGGTTTATCCTAATCTTGACTGCTAAAATGACCAAAAATTGCAAGTGAAGGGCTAAGGTAAAGCAGATGTAAGTAGAGGATAGACATCCACCAAGGTCAACAATGCCCTGGAGACATTGGGTATTTTCCCCCAGGATGCTGGCAGGCTGTGATCCTAGAATGGAAAGAGAAGGATTGGATCCTCATGGATGCAGTTAAGTGTTATTAATAGACACCTTCATCTCTCTGAGATTTCAGCCTCTATTTTCAGCCCCACTCTCTACCTCCCTCAAAACATCTCTAGAAAGCACTCAGCCTGAGCCCGTAGACTGTGCCCTCTTCCTGAAATCCTCTGTCCTTAAACATCTTCGTGGCTCAATACCCACCCCCTCCAAGGCTTTGTTCAAAGAGGACTTTTCTTAGTGAGTCCTTCACTGACTACTGAGAACACAGTCCGAGCTGGGAGATGACTCAATTGGCAAGGCTCTTCCCTTGAAAACATGAAGTTCTGAGTTTGGATCCCCAGAACCAATGTAATCTTGGCACAAGTGCTTGTCTCTGTAATTCCAGTGTTGGAGGCAGAGACAAATAGAAGGCACCTAAGGCATGATATTTGAGGTTGTTCTCTGGCCTCCATACACATGTGCAGACATGTGTATCAATACTCATCCCACTTCCACAATACCCACTCTCCTGTCCTATTCTGTCTTACCTCATTGTCCTTCCAACCTTCCAATATATATCAATTTCATGGGTTGCCTGACCTGACTTTCCAGAGTATAAACTTCATGAGAACAAGAGGCCCTATCAGATTTTGGTTACTTGTGCTTCCCCAACAGCTAGAACACTTCCTGGCATATGGGCTCCAATAAATATTTGTCAGATGCATGAGTGGAGACAACAATATCTAGAGTCTATAGATAAAGGGCTTTGAAAAAAACTTCCATCTGTCTGGAAATTAGTTTATATGTACATTACACAGCAACTGAGAACCAGAACTGGGTAAATGAAGTGAGAACAGGTTTGCAGTGAGTGATGGATTGCCCATGTTCCCATGTTGGATTTAGACTGCATTTATCAAGCTATATGTAGCTGGCTGTTTTTAAATGGTGTTTCATAGCAACGTGGAAATTACAGGCCGAGCTAGAGCGCAGGGTCGGCTGACACCCACCAGCTACCCACGACCCCCGCCACAGGATTTTGAGACTGCTGGTGAGTGGAACACAGCTTCTGCTCCAGTCCAATCACGCGGGACCTGAGACTGCTTTGGTTGGGGAGGCAGAAATCCGGCCTACGTAGGGCCACAAGCCTCTTCTGGTCAGAAAAGCACCGGGGTAGCTAGGGCGCAGGGTCAGTTGACACTCGCCAGCTACCCACAACACCCGCCACAGGATCTTAAGACTTCTGGAGAGTGGAACACAGCTTCTGCTCCAAGCCAATTGCGCGCGGGACCTGAGACTGCATTAGTTAGGGAAGCAGAAAACCAGCATGAGTAGGACCACAGGCCTCTTCCGGCTGGACCAGCACCGGGGTACCGCCAGCTACCCACGACCCCCGCCACAGGATTTTGAGACTGCTGGTGAGTGGAAACTACAGGCCTTTCTTCAATGTCTGTTCTTTATTTTATTTTCAAATATTTTAAGGATAAAACATATCCAGATATAGGATGTATTAAATTTGAATATATTAGCAACTTCTAATATCTGGTGTAACATGTTAACTCACTTTTTAAAAACAGAGCTTGAGAATAAAGAATCTTTTGCCATTTCCTTGAATCTCTTTGGGTTTCTTAGAATGTGCTCATAAAAGGTTGTTGTAAGGTGGCAGCTCTAGTTTGTCACTTTATTTATTTTTTGCTATTGTTGTTGTTTTTAAAGATTTATTTCTTTCATTTATATGAGTACACCGTAACTGTCTTCAGACACACCAGAAGAGGGCATCAGATCCCATTACAGATGGTTGTGAGCTACCATGTGGTTGTTGGGAATTGAACTCAGGACCTCTGGAAGAGCAAGTGGCCAGTGCTCTTAACCACTGAGCCATCTCTCCAGCCCCCGTCACTTTTATTTGTGGTAAGGAATGCAAGCAGTTAGATAAATAGAGTAATGCACTGTTGTAAAAAATGGAAACAAACAAAAACCAACCAGTTTTCTATTTCCATTCTTCCTCCTCTTTCTCTTTTTCTTCTTCCTTTCAACCCTTTTGAGACAGGGTTACGCTCTGTATTTTTGGTTAGCCTAGAACACACTATATAGACAGTCATCTGGGTATGGTGCTGTTCTCTTGTAATCCCAGGGCTGTGGAACCAGAGACAGGCAGTTCCTTAGGGTTTGCTGGGTAGCCAGCCTATCCTCTCAGTGAGCCCCAGCATAATTATTGACTCTGTCTCTGAGCAAACAAAACCTGAGGCCTGGAACCTAAGGTTGCCAAGATTGTCCTCTGGCTACCACTCATTCATGTTCACACACAAGTCTGTGCAACTATATTCAGATGTAGAGCCACACATGAGTGTACACACACACACATACACACACACACACACACACACACACATCAAATAAAGCAATGTTTTATGCCTCTGTCCTCCTTGAATATGTAGGTATCAATTTCCCTTGTTCATTCTTACAGCTGCATGGCACATCTGCTCAGCCCAATTTTAAAAATCAGGATCTGGTCAGAATTCCAGACTCTCTAAGCCCACGTAGGTGCAAATCTATAAATATGAGAGGTGCCCACCCTCTGGGCCCCACCAGGACGTGTTGCATTTATTCCTGGCTTGCTTTGGTTCACACATCATACCCCATGGGGTTACCTGTTGGTTCCACAGATCCTTTGCCTTTGAACTTCTGTGGTCTCTGCATCTGAAGCCATGTGAGGCTTTCCTCCAGATGGGATTCTGCTCAGATAGTCTGAAGTAGCTGCTGCTACAGACTAACCAATCATAGTCAGCTCAGGACAAGGATTGTGAGGTTTCCCTGCAGATTATACTTTCTCTGCTTTTTTTCCTTCTTTTCAAGTGTGTTTATGTGTGTTGGCATGTTCATGCATGTGCAGGTGTCCTTGCACATGTGTAGGCCAGAGGACACTCTTGGGTATTGGTCGTAAGACACTAGCTACCTTTTTTTTTTTTTTTTTTTTTTTTATGGTAACAGCTTTTCTCATTGGCCCAGCACTTGCCAAGTAGGCCTTTATCTGCTCTCCAGTGCTGGGGATGACAAACTAGTATCACCACACCCGGCTGAATTAAAAACAACAACAACAACAAAACAGATTCTGGGGATTGGACTCAGGACCTCGTGTGTGTGTGTGTGTGTGTGTGTGTGTGTGTGTGTGTGTGTGTGTGAAGCACTTTACCAACTGAGCTATTACCTCCCCCTTTTTGTGCCCCTCTGAAGAGCTGAAGGTCAGATGCACATTTTATGAATGGCGGTGGGGTGTATAGGTGGTCTCAGCCCTGAGCTCAGCACAATGAGGAATTTCTGCATCCTGCTGGGAGCTCCAGGGAAGATGGAGACAAGATGCCACCACCACCACCACCACCATTTTCACAACTTCAGAACAATCTGGACTCTTGGGCTTTTTCCTCAAGGGGGAGTGTGGGGATCCATATGATTTCTAATGTAAACAATATACAGTGACAGGATGTGAGCGAATAAAAGATGAGTAAACAAAAGCATGGGGATAAATAAGCCGCCCATCTCCGCCCTGTTCTAAGCAGTGAGGCAGATGGAGGAAGCATCCCAGCAGGACAGGATGACACAGTGGCTGCTGATTCCTCCTCTCAGAAGCCCACACAGTCTCCCACCCCCAGTCCCCACCCTCAGAGTCCACTCTCTTCAGCAGAGCCTATTTTAGGGCCTGACCACTTCATGCTCTAACAGTCTGGTGCCCAAGAAAAGCAGGGAAGATATTGTGAGATAGTGTGGCAACCTTTCTCTCTGCTGTCACCCCAGAGGCTCGGTTTCCCTTGTCCAAGTGAGAGGATTAGTCTAGATGCTCTTAAGCCCTTTCACAGAGTTCCCATGGTCCCTCCTGTCAGGAATGCATCATATTTCTGACCCTCGGTTATCCTATGTATAAAATATGCACTTCTGATGGGAAGTCTCAGGCTGCTTTCCCCCTCCTCTATCCCACTAGGTATTTTTGTGCTGATGTGTGGAGGTATTGTGTTGTTGTGTGGTATATACCTATCTGTGCATGCTCATATGTGAGCAGAAAATGTATGACCATGCTTGCTTGTATATGTGGATGCCAGAAGTCAACATCAATATCTTCTTCAATCAGTCTCCACCTATTTTATTTTATTTTATTTTATTTTATTTTATTTTATTTTATTTTATTTTATTTTATTTTATTTTATTGAAACAAGGTTTCTCTCCGAACCTAGAGCTCTCTGATTCATCCAGACTGACTGACCAGTAAGCTCTAGCAGTCCTCCTGGATCCATCCCCTCCAGTGTTGGAATTACAGTCACATGCCACTTCACCTGACGTTTTACATTGGTGTTGGGGGTTTGAACTCAGGTCCTTATGCTTGTGCAGGAAACATTTTGCTAACCTAGCCATCTACTAGGCTTTGACTTCCCTAATTTGTTCTCTACATTTGTAAGCAGATACACAGGACCCCAACCCCACTCCTTGCTTCAAGGCAGCTTTGGACTTGTCTACCCTAGTCTTCTGGGCTTGCAACCCTTCAGTAGACTAGAGGCAGTATATGCATATAGTACCACTCCAGACTTCCAGCAGGTTAGGCCCTGTGATCTCCCCTTTCCCATGCTCCCTGCCCCGACAGAAGGCACCACCCCTACCCCAGACACATTTACCCAAAGCTTCCCTTCTGTATTCCTAAGCAATCCTATGGTTTGCCAGAACCCTAGTCTCTGTGCCTGCACCTCTGTGGTGGAACTAAGTCTGTTTTAGGAGTAATTACCTAAGGGGTGTGGGGTGGCCAGGGAGCAGAACCCAAGGGATAAAGGGATTGGTTCCCACAGGAGGTGTGAGGTAGCACTTGGGAAGCCAGAAGAGGCAGGCAGGCAAGGCAGCTAGTGGGAGGTAAATTCTGCCTTGGGCCTAATGTCACTGAGGCTTTGGGATCAGTCCTCTTGTCCCCCAGCAGATGGCAGTGTGTAAATAGTGATGGTTCGGGCTCTCTGGATGAGAATTTTGCAGGCTATAGAGCAGGAAGGGTCACTGCCCATCAAAGGGGCAGCAGTCACATAGGGGTCACTTGTCCTTTTATAGAGTCACCCACTATGTATGTGCTCTGCTGCGAAGAGGCTTATCCAGGAGCAATGTGGCCAGCATGGCAAGCTTCTCCCCTTGCTCCAGATGCTCCTGTTCACCCTGCTGTGCCTTGTGCTCAGATTCATGAGGGTCTGGATGGGGCTCAGACTTGACCCCAAGTCCTCATGGTACCCACCAAGGAAGCTCACTGCTACCTGGCCAGCTCTGCTGCTGCAACTCTCTCAAGTTAAAGTTGCTTTGAGATAGCTCTCCCCAGTACATTCAACTCTATGTGGTGATCCTGCAGTAAAGGCAAGCCCAACTGCACCAGCTAGTTTGAGTTGTCAACTTGCAACACTCTAGAATCATCTGAGAAGAGAGTTTCAAGTATGGATTTCTTAGATGGACTTGGCCTGTGGGGGGAGAGTCTTAATTACATTATGATTGTGGGAAGACCCAGCCTAGACCTGGACCCTGAGTTTGGGGTCCTTGACTGTCTAAGAGTAGAGATGGAGAGATGAATAGGAAACATGTACTCGCTCATCTCTCTCTGTTCTTGACTGCATGTGACTACCCTACCTGCTTCATGTTCTTGACTGCCACGACTTCCTCACAGTGATAGACTGTAACCTGAAGCTGTGAGCTGAATAACCCTCACTCCCCTTAAAGTTGCTTTTGTCAGGGTGTTTTTTTTTTTAATCACAGCAAAATGAAACTAGAACACAGCCCGTGTCCACAATTGTTCCCCAAAGAATAGCGCCTAGAATGGCAGCCCTGGCCCACCCTCACCTGCTGAGTCCTGGATCCCCCCATCCCCTGATGCTTGAAATAGGAGCTCCTACAAATGTCCTAGGATGCTTAGCCCTCATTGTCAACTTGACTGATTTAGACTTCTTTATGAAACACCCCTCTGGTTATGTCTGTTACAGCATTTCCAAACCAGTTTAACTGAGGAGGGAAGACCCACCTGGATCAGAGACAGCACCATCCCTTGGGACTGAATACAGAGCAGGTAAGGAGAAAGCTAGCTGAGCCCCTCCATCCATCTCTCCCTGCTTCCTGAGTGCAGATACAAGGTGACTGGACATATCACACTCCAGCTGCTATATTTTGTCCACCATGGTAGACTGTACTTTCTAAACCATAGTCCACCACAGGGACAGAGGGTAAGGGAAATTTTCCTTACGTTGGTCTTGCCACATGTTTACACAGCCGTGAGAGAAAGATACTAATACAATCCACCCCTCCCGGGTCTGGGATTGAGGATGTCAGGTTCAAGTTGAATCAACAGCTCTATTCAATCCAGAAGGAAGCAGCCAGTGGGATCCCAGATCTTCGACTAGCCTGGACCAAGAAGAGACACTCTAGCTTGTGCCTGCTCTCGCCGTTGCCCCCAGGCATTGCTCCTCTGCAATTTTCAGATGCCCGTTGTAGCATCCTAGAGGTAGCTGGGACTATGGAGTCAGACAGCTTCTGGCCTTCCCTTCTCGCCTTCACTTTGCTGCTCTCTGAGTAGCACGAATGATTTTGTCTGTGAGCCCCAGATTCCTCTTCTACAGGATGAGAATCTTAGAAGTATACCACAAAAGTTGTGAGGCACTGGATGAGCCCCCACCGAGGGAAGCCGCAAAACTCATGAAGGGAGAAGAAAGAGTAGAAGGAAGGGTAGATTCCGAGGTTTGTCTGTTTCATGGCCCTTATTCCAGAATGGGCAGAGGGTGGGACTCTGGGGCAGTACTCCATCAGCACCACTAGTGTGGAAAACAGAAGGGTGATCATTGTAGCTATCCCTTGGTCACCCTCTAGGGACCTCTGAGAACTGGCTTTTTAGAGTGTGTGGGTTCTGGTTCTGCCATTGGCCCTGAGAAGTACTCAGGGTTGAGTTGATCCAGAGGGAATGTTGAATATTACATTACTTAAAGGATTTGTGATTGAAGTAAAGCTTAACAGATAATGAATGGTCAAAAATAGTGTGTGGGGGGACTGAAGAGATGGCTCAGTGGTTAAGAGTCCTGGCTGTTCTTCCAGAGGACCTGGGTTCAGTTCCCAACAGCCACATGATAGCTCACAACTGTCTGTAACTCCAATTGCAGGGGATCTAACACCCTCATACAGACTTACATGTAGGAAAAACACCAAAGAATGTAAAATAAAATAAAATTAAAAGTTATTCTTAAAAATAGTGCATGAATGCACACTGTTTTAGTGGCTGTACTTGTCTTATAGGCTTTCCCAACTGGTTGGGAATCTTTTGAAATAGAAAGGAGGCAGGTGATAAGGAATCCAGTTCTTACACATCTTATTTCCTGATTCTGTCCAGCATCTGTGACCTGGGATACTCTTTTTAGTGAGCCCTGATTTCTCATTTAGAACTGGGACAGGGTGAACTTTATAGGGTTTTCTCACTCTGAGACCACTGGGTCCTAATGGGAGAAGTTAGGAGAAGCTGAGAACATGCATCTTCCTACCTGGTATAGAATGTAGGCCTTTGTAGGTGGCCACGGCTTCTCCTGGTGTGAACTGACAGCAGATGTTCAGAGAGTGTTTCACAGTGGGTAGAAGAGAGGAGTCATGGACAGGCTCAGGAGTGACTGTGAGCACTGAGGAGTTGGTGTATAGCTGTTTCTTGCTGGCCCTGGCTATATTTGTTCCCAGATCTGTCCTACCAAGACTTGGGGAGGAGACAGAGAAGCTTCAGTGCTGGGATTCATCTGCCATTGGATCTATGAGAAGATATGGCTCTGTGTTACCTGGGGAGCTTTAACAAACAAGGGGTAGTATTATTTAGATTAACACAAGTACAAGAGGTGAATAAGCAGAGAGTCTGAACATTTACAAACGAAGGACAGGACCCTGGCTGATTCCCAATAGCTTGGATGAAAGCTGGTTTTCTGCTCTTGGTGGCTGAAAGAGCTCAGTAGCAGGTCTCACAGTCCTTGTTGTCCTGTCCCCCACCCAATGAATTCATAGCTCTTGTGTCTGCTACTCATTTGCTAGTCATCATTGCTCATAACTGTTCAGTTTCAGCTTGCCATAACCTACTATGGCCCTTCAGGTCTCAAACCCAGACCTTTTCTGTAAGACCTTTGTAGATGCACCTACAACCATCTAGTCCACTATAAAATTTGTATTACTCACATTTTATCGTTTCCAAGACAAAGATGATAACCCACCATTTCCAGTCAGGTACCAGATTCCCATCCAATTAGCTGTGTTAGGAGACAACACAGTACACTTTCTGTCTGAAGAGGACATTAGGTTCCTTGATGACACACAAGGAGGCTATTACAATTTGAGCGACTGGTACATGTACAAGGGAGTCTAAGGGGACAAATGGGGCTGTGTTCTATTTGTAATACCTTGTCAAGACATGCTCTTTTGTTTAGGACTCTATCAGCCCAGAGAGAGAAAGGGACAGCATTTTGCAGAAGAGAAATGGTCCTGTTATATATCAAGTACTGATTATAATCTTTTTATTACATAGGATAGTGCACCTTTATGTCTTCTCCATTCCATTCTGTATCTGCTAGCTTTTGCTGCATAATAAACCAAGAATCCCCTAAAGTTGTGACTTCTAATGATAACTATTATTTCTCATGAGTCTATGGGCTAGCTGTGTGACTCTGACAATTTGAGTCTTGTCTGGTTGATCTATCCTTGGCTTTTTTGTGGGGACTCAAATAGGGGCAGAATGATCCAAGATGCATCATACAATGGCTCAAAGTTTTAGAAATGAGCTGAATTTAAGTTAGAAACTACAGATCCCCTACCAATTAGCAACCTAACTTGAACTTATAAACATGGCCTCTTGGGAAAGCCAAGGTCAAAACTTGTATAACATTCCTTGTCTTTTGGATCATCCTTCAAACCACTCTAGATTCAAAAGTTAGGAATCCTGACTAGGTGTTCCAAACCACACTACAAAAGGGAAAAGAAAAGATTAACTTCAATCATATCTGCCACACAGCACCAACTTGTTCATGTTGTCTCAGAGGTGGCTGAGGGGACTTAAGCATAGGTCAAGGGAGCAGGAATGCAGGGGTCTGCTTCTAAGCTTTGTACATGGATCTGATATCCTGAGTTGAGGTTTCAGCTGGATAAAAAGTTGGAGAAATACATCATGGAGATCATTTCTCTAAATGTCCCATTCCATATCATCATTAATCAAGACAATGCTATACAGACTTTCCTACAGGCAATCTGATGGAGACAATCCCTCAACTGAGATCCCTCTTTCCATATGATGCTAGCTTGTGTTGATTTGATATCAACCTCCATCACCACCACCACCACCACCACCACCACCACCACCACCACCACCACCACCACCACCTAACCAGTACAACTCTCACACTACCTGGTTTCCCTTGCTGATCAAAACAACCTTGGCCCTGACCCCATTCAAGTTGTGTTACCTGTAAATCCTTACTTTCTATTATTTCCTGGGATGGCCAGAGCTTCATGTTCTGAGAGTACCCACACTTAAGTCCTCTTGATTCTATTGGTTTTGCCCTAATTATACTTGGCAGCTTCTCAAGTCCCCCTTTTCTCTGGAAGTCTCTGGGCCTCTCCTGGCATCAATTTCTCTCTTCCCTCCACTAATCTGCTACATTTACTAGTGGTTGGCCAAAGCACTCAACCCCACTGACCTCCATTTTCCATTCTACTGTTAGCAAACTTCCAGCAGCCATTTTTTGTAGTTAAACAATTTAAGCTGATCCCCATTTAGCTTACAAATGAATGAGCCTCAGACTACAGTTATTTTATTTGGCTTTGACAATTTCTGGGAGTAACTCCTAATCTACTATCATAACTGCTGGCCTGGCTACCTCCCCAGTGGGGTACCCTGAATACTTGCTGTTTCTCCTGGCCATGTGCTCATGCTCCATCGCCTCTCATGGCGGCTTCTTCCTCTCTCTTCCACACCCTTCTCGTCTCTCTCCTCTACCTGTGACACCCCCCCCCCCAACCAGGTTAACTGAAAATCCACCTACGTCTATTCCCTCCAGTAATTGGCTGTAGCCATTTTTATTTGAAAAATATTTTTAAATTAAGGAGCAAGGTTTACACAACAAAAGCTGATATACATGAGAATTTACTCTTCTTGAGGCAACTAGACCTTGGGATATAGAATTTAGCATTACAATGCATAACAACAGAGCAAACCTCTACATTTTTTTCTGTCTCTGCATATGGGGAGCTGAGTGCTACTAAGGACAATTGCTCAGGCACAAGCTGGCATCCTATAAACTTTGGCACCATTTCTGCCAGGTCCTTAACACTGGCCACTGCTCCCTCTCTTGATCCCCAGCATCTCTGACTCCTTCTTTTCATGGATACTATTTCAGAACGCATCCCCTCTCCTTGAGTCTCCCGTAGCATCGCCTACCACTCCACTCATTATTAAAAGAAACCCTAAGAAATAGAAGCCTTTCTGTGAGAAACCATTTCATGCCCTCCTCCACCAGGAGCGTATTGCAGCCTCTCCCTGGCTATGGCTCTGACACCAAATAGTCCTTAAACAGTAGCTTTCTCTTTCTCTCCTGGGTTATAAGTTATACCCACACCAACTATCTGTCTAGGTTCAGCCTAGAGGAAAATGTAGCTGCTCCCTGGGGTACATGGAGGTCTGGGTGCCATATCATGGGCTCTGATCAGGGCAAGACAAGGGCAGGTCAAATCAGAATTCATTTTAGGAAAAATCAAAGTCATAGGACAAACTCTTAAAGTCTGAGAGAATAGTGGAGGGATGGCAGTTGGAATTGTGGGACAAGAGCTCACTCACAGGAGATGGTATCAGGAAGTGAGGCAAGAAGAAGAACAGGAAGAGTGTATCTACGAGATTTCTATAAGTAGCCTTGGAATATGCAGATAACCTTGCTTGGCCTTTGAATGACTTATGCTGAAAGAATGAGTTATAGATTGTCTTAAATGTGTGAAGAATGGAAGCCACAAGCCCCCTTTACAGTGGAAGGGCAGATTTTCCCAGAGCACATAAAGCTCTTCTAGAGAAAATAACAAATAACAGAGAGAGAGAGAGAGAGAGAGAGAGAGAGAGAGAGAGAGAGAGAGAGAGAGAGAGAGAGAATGTGTGTGTGTGTGTTATGTGTGTTTTGTGTGTCTCCTGTCTTCTTTGCAGACTTAATGTATTCCTTGATGGCCTGCGCTGAGTTGTTTGTGGTACCAAGATTCTACAGTCCTGTTTTGAGTTTTAAGGAATAGGGGAGAAGAGGACTGAGCCCGGGTACTGTGAAAGACTGTCCCCCAGAACAAGTCTTGGCACACAGCAGGACTTCAGTCAATATTTGACTGAGGACTGATTCAAATACTCTGGGATTGTCCAGAAGACACTTAATCCATGTGTTGCTTTCTTCGACACAGGGAACTCTGACTTGGACTTAGGCTCTTTGAGCAGATGCTAAATGCTAGATAAGTGGTCCCCAGTGTCCGAGTCATAGTTCTCCTGTCCCTCCACCCCATCCAATTAGATGGTATGCTTTGAAGGGAGGAATTCTGGACTAGGAATTAAACAAGGGGGTCCTGGTCCTTTCACTATCAATGACTCATTGAGTAAAACTGGGATGATCATCTACCCATGAAGCTTCAGTTACCTCCTGGGGTGGCTGTATGAACCAGAATTCTGTCATTTTACTGAAAGACCTGAGATTATTAACATATAAAAGACAAGGTTTATTTACTTCTCAATTTTGGAGATTCCTTTTCTTAACTGAGTGGTCCCATTGCTAAAGATCTTTGATCATGGTGCCAGAAGACAATGGCCTGAAGCATTTGACAGACAAAACCACATGCCTCCTGAGCCAGAAAGCAAAGCAGAAGGGAAGATACAAGAGCCAGCATCCTACACTTCCACAGATCACTGGTCTATTCCAAGTGATCTAAGGTCCTCTCATGAGCCTCCTTCTCCTAGAGCTCCACAGCATCTCTTAATAGTCACACTCTGAGAACCAAGCCTTTAGCACATGAACCTTTAGAGGACGTTCAACATCCAAACTAGAGCAGTAATTATCTTTTTTTAAATGAAGTTGTTGCAAGATTAAATGACCTAATTAATCAAAACAGCTGCAGATCATACAGTTCCTATATGTTGCTTGGGATAGGACTTTACTAGGGGTTATAGTTTATCTTTATCTTTTATTATTTAATTTATTTGGGGTGTGAGAGCATTTTTGGTGGAGGGGTACCTCCCTCTTTCTCCCCCTCTCCCTCCCTTTCTCCCTCCCTCCCCCCTCTCTTTGTGTGTGTGTTTATGCACATGTGCACATGCGCATGTGCAGAGGTCAGAGGAAGATGTTGGGTGTCCCACACTATTTATTTCTGCCTTGTTCCCTTGAAGAAAGATCTCTCACTAAACATGGAGCTAGACTGTCAGACAGTAAGACTCCACAGTCCTAGCTGTGCCCCCACACCAAGTACCTTAGTTATAGGAATGTATACAGTCACACCAAACTTTTTAATGGGTAACACGGATTCAAACTCAGACCCTTGTACTTGCACTGCAAGGGCTCTTTGCCACTGAGCTTTCTCCTCAGATACACCGGATATGATGGCTAATCATGGATATATATATGTGTGTGTGTGTGTGTGTGTGTGTGTGTGTGTGTGTGTGTGTAATGTGTGTGTTTATATATATGTATGTATGTTTTTCTGCATTTATGTCTATATCACACAAATGCTTACAGCGGTCAGAAAGGGGTGTCAGATCCCTTGAACTGGAACCACAGCAAGTTGTGATCCACCATGTGGATGCTGGAAACAGAAGCGTCCCCTACAAGAGCACCACTGAGCAATCTCTTCAGCCCTTCGATGGGTAATCTTGATTGTCAATATGATTAGATCTGAAATGGTTAGACCATGTAAGAGACATACCAGTGAATGGGTGTGTGTAAACATTTCCAGTAGAGATTCACAGAACAGAAAAGAATGTCCTTCACAGTGGGCAGAACCTGCTGGTAGTGGTCCAGACATTTCCTTAGAAAGGCAGAGATGTTTACTTGCTTTCACCTCCACTTTTTGAAGAAAAAGGATTTATTTTAATATTTTTATAATGTGTAGGTGTATATCTGCATGGGTATGTGCACTTCAGAGCTGGAGCTACAGATACTTCTGAGCTATTTGATGTGGGTAACTGGGAATGGGAGCTGAACTCAGGTTCTCTGGAGGAAGATCTACAAGTGCTTTTCACTACTGAGCTATCTCTTCTGCCTACCTTCACCTCTTGCTGGTGTGTATATCCTGTTGCTGCCTCTACCACCATCCTTTCCTGCCATCAGAACTCAGTCTCTGCAGCTTTCCTACGAGGATGGAAGACCTGTGGCTCTCCAAGAATCTCTGAGGCCTACAGCAACAGGCTGGGACTGCCAAGGCATCCAGCTACCAGGTACTCAGCTCCTTTAGCATGCAGGCATTCGGTGCTCAACTACTCAGCCCTATTGTGAAGTCAGTCTAATAAATCTCCTTAGTCAGGTATGTTCTATCAGTTCTGCTCCTCCAGAAACTGGGCAAAGACCCAAAGAAAGTTCAGCTCTTCATCTCCACTCTTCCCTGGGGGCAGCTTCACCTCTTCTTGTGCATGTCCATCCACCCCTCAAGCTTTAAAGAGACCCTGATATCTGAAGTCTCCATATTGACTAACTGCTTCCTCTATACTCCTCTCATAGTGGACTGCAATTATAATTGCCATGTGCAGAGACTTGGCCACTATGACTTGATACAAGACTGAAAATGACACTTAGGCTACCTACATCACATTCTTGTTGTTGGACTTTATTCAACAGGGTGGCTATATTACTGTGCCTCTACCTGTCATTTTATAGATTTAAATTTCTTAGTTACATTTGGCTAAAGATTGATAATTACTGTCTACTTTCTTGATTTATACCATAGGTTATTGTATTAGTAACTTTTTTTTATTGGTCTGACAACAAAACAAAACACCCTAAACTAAAAACCACTTAAGGAAAGAAGAGTTTATTTGGCTCACAGTTTGAAGGGACACACTGTACAGTAACAGGGATGTGAGGAGGCTGATCATATTGCATTCAACTCAGCTTCTCCTTTTTTCCATTTTATTTAACTCAGGATCCCTGTCCATGGGATGTGCCACCTGCATTGAGGGTGAGTGTAGTCGCCCCTCACTTTGAACTCTCTGGGAACTCCTTCATATTTAAGAATAGAGCTATATTTCCTAGGCGATCCTAAGCCCAGTTATGGCGATGATGAAGATAAACCGTAACAGGTACCCTTCTAGGATAATTCTCATGCCTTCCCTCCTCCCACTTTTGGCCATTGGTAATGTCTCTGTGCTGAGCACTGGTAGGGCACTGTAAAGGTGAAGAGAAGACATTATGGGGTTTGGGTAGCTAAGGAGACAAATTTCACTTGAGTGAAGGGAACAGATATGAAGAAGCACACACATGCACAAACATATACCTGAACATACAAACACTAACTCACACAAATAGACCATTGTACACACAAGGATAAACACACAGACACAAACATGTATACACAAACATACAAGCAAACACACACAAGCATGAGCACACTAACACACACATGAACAAATATGTAAATTATACATATGCATATACATACATAAATGTGAAAATGTGCATATGTGTAAACATATTCACATGCAAATATGCACAGGTATACACACATGCACATGTGTATGCACACTAATAGATGCACACATGAGTGTACACATGAATACTTCCAGGGAAATATGCATGCATACACACACAGTATATATGCACACATTTATGAACATGGGTACACACTACCAACTATATGTAGACACATACCTATATGTATATAAATTCATGCTTACACTCCTAAAAACACATATATGTGCACATACATGTACACAAGCACGCATATGCATCCACTACAAACACATGCATACATACACTAATGTACATATATGTGCAAACATACACTATCCACATGAAAACATACACTCCCATTCTTTCACAAATATGCAATAAACACAAGTGAACACATGCACCAAGACAAAAACCACATATGATCACACACATATGCACACCTAACTTTAAATACACATAAATTGAGGCATGAACATACACATTAATACACACGCATGCATGCACTTAAATGTGTAAACATGTATACATGAACACACATACAAACATTTTTGGGCACACTAATTCATATAAACATACATTTGCTCAAGCGCAAGCATTCTGATATACACAAATGTATGCACACATCCACATTCTTTCACATGAATGCACACATGAGCACATAGAGGCATTTGTTCATAACTCCACATACACATAGCCTACATATGCACACATATAAACACATGCATGGACATGTTTGTACATAAACACACATTCACACACACTCATGCACCCACATGCCAGTGACGGAAAGAGGCAGAAGAATGAACATGTGTCTCTAAGCTGAAGTGTGTGTGGTCCTCAGTCCTAGAGGGACAGGAAAGGAATGGGAAAGAGGAGGAGAGCCTGTTTCTAGAAAGCTGGGATTCAGAACGTGGTGTCAGGAAGCCAGGACCCAGGTAAAGCCTTCCTTGCTGTGTGTGCTACTAAGAACCCACAGGCAGTCCTGTCCCTGAAAACACCAAAAGCTCTGCTCTCCCAGAAGCCAGCCCAACGGACCCTGGGTCCAGAACTCCTCCCTGGCAGAACCGGCATTTGCTCCAGTGCCCAGAGGTGAGGACCTAACTAGCTCTCGGACGGCTTTGCCGAGCACAGGAAGGTAAAGGCAGGCTTCGCAGAGCTTCATGGCTCTCTAAACGCCCCTAGAGCTCTCCTTGTGTGTTCTCCAATCAGGACTTAATTCCTGGTGTTAATGGGAGTGAGTCGAAGCTGTGTTTCTGCAGTCTCCTGGGCCTTCTGACTTGGCAGAGCAAAAGCATACCAATGCCTATGATAGCTGTGTGCCCTTCAGTTTCCCACATCCCGCATGAGCCCAGTCCCCAGAAAGCACAATGGGTTCCTGAATTCCCTATGATTCTCAGCAACAACAAAATTCTGCATTTTTGTTTTGTTTTGTTTTGTTTTTAAGACAAGGTCTTTTGTATTCTAGGCTAGCTTTGAACTCTGTGTAGCTGAGACCAACCTTGAAGCCCTGATCTTCCTGCTCAAGTACTGGAATTACAGACATGTGCCACATACCTAGTTTATGCAGTACTGGGGAGTGAGCCCAGGGCTTTGTGCATGCTAGGTCAACACCCTATCAATTGAGCCACATTGTCAGTCAGGGCTGTTTTTGTTGGACTCACTCAATGTGAAAAGAGTGGCGAAGAGAAAGCAAAAATAGGCTGAAGCTTGCCAGTCACTGCCTTCGAACTGGAAAAGTCACCCCACGTATTGCACAGGAGGCAATGGTGGCTCAGAGAAGGGAAGGTGCTCACCCAAGGTCACACAGCCAGTCTCTGTTCCTTGCTCAAATAAGCTTTTCTCTCTGTAATACTGTACTCAGCTCCAAACTGTAGGCCACCCTGAAAGAAGGAAAACTAAAGAATGGATCTCAAAGCCTGCATCTCAGCCATAGAACCCTCTGTGTTACAAGGCCTTAAGGAAACTGAGCACCGCCCTCCCCAAAGTCTGAAGTGAGGAGGCCCCCTCTTGAAAAATCAGTTAAAATGCCCTCCTTTATGCACATGCCAACTTTGACTTCAAAAAGACTTTATTCCCAAGGATAAACAACCCCATGTTTGTGTAATATAATTAAGTGAAGGCATCTTTAAATGTCATACTAGCTTGTGCCCATTTCAAATTGTTATGCATCAACAGAACTTAACGAGATAGCCAAGCCTTTGCCTTGCTGTGAGACTGAGATAAGCCACAGCACTGTGGGCCCTTTAATAGATTGCCAAAATAAAGCATTTTCTATGCAAATTATTCATGCAGTGGGACAGCTAATCGCTTGCCAAGAGCCCGCCCACCGCCTCTCTGCAATTAGTCCTGAAGTTGAAGGAGCTCCAAACTCCACAGGCACTCGGGGCCTCCTGCTCCTACGCCTTGCTTTCAGGTTAACAGAAACTTTCTTTCCCCTGGTGGTAGTGCTTGGATGCCCCCACAGTGGAGTCAATCCAGTAAGGGAGTGTGTTTGTGGGGGTAGATGGCAGGCAGACTGTAAGAGAGCTAGGGCTACCCCTAGATTTGTGCTGTCCCTGACCCAAAGTGGATGGTATACATTTGGAAAACAGTCCTGGGAGATGGTTCAGCTAGTAAAAGGCTTGCCTTGCAAGCATGAGGATCTGAATTCAATCCCAAGAACCTACAATTAAAAACAAACAAACAAACAAACAAACAAACAACAAAGCAGACAGGTGTGAGAGAATAGCACACTGCGATCCCTGTGGACTTCTGGGGCTTGCTGGCCATGGCGCCGGCCAACTTAGCCTGTTTTCTAAGTTCCAGGTCAATGACAGACCCTGTGTAAAACAAACATAAATGTGTATTGTCTCTGATGATGCCACCCAAAGTTGCCCTCTGGCTTACACACACACACACACACACACACGCACGCACGCACGCACGCACGCACGCACGCACGCACGCACGCACGCACGCACGCGCACACACATGTACTCATGTAAAGCTATTGTGCTCTGGACCTCAGTATTCCTTACCCATAAAAACTGATCTGAGGGTCTCCAAAAGAGCAATCGCAGCCCTCATCCTGCTCAAGCAAGAAGCCACTTGGGGCACATGGAAAACCAGAGACTCAGGTCAGGGTAGGAATTTTGAAAACTGGCAGACCTCCTGTCTATCACCATTTTTATACTGGCAACTGTCACTATGGACTTAGGAAGCCAAGAGTGCCCTCCCCAATCCAGTGACCATCAGTCTTTCTCTTGTCCCAAGCCACCCAGCTCTTGAGGGTGCCCTCTGCCTCTCTCAGATTTGACTCTTGGGAGACTTAATGTCTCATTGCTATGGGTTCTGTCACTGTCTCTTCCACCTAACTTTGCCCAGGAGCCTCCTAAAACGTAACCAGGACAGATTGAAACCGGAAAAAAAAAAGAGTCCTGTGTGCCTTAGCTCTGCACCCACTTGTCTGGAACAGCATCTATATCCCAGAATCATCCACTCCCTCTGAAAAGAGGATATGACCACAACTCAAACCCAGAAGAGAACAATGCTGACGTCCAGTTCCAACACCCAGGGAGATGAGCTAAACCCAGATTGTCCAAAGGAGTAGACTTACTCAAGGAAGGACCCAGGAGTCCAGAGGGCTAGTCCCAGGTGTGAGCAGGTGTGAGAGAAAGAAGGAAAGAGGTGGGTGCCCTGCGCAGCTTCGGATCTGAGTGTTTACTTGCTGGGATTCAGGCTCTGCTAACCCATGGTTCTTAAGTAAGCAATTTACTTACAAAGCAGAAGGTTATGTTCCTCACCAGAGTTTATCATATCCCAGATTGCAATCATTAGATCTAGAAGAGCAGTGACATGTACCTGCTTTTGATATTTTTATCAGCCTCTGTGTCACCCCCAAACCCTGGATGGTTTTGGTTGGGCCCCAGAACATCAGCTATTTCTCCCCAAAGCTCTTTGCTGATGATCTTCTAGCCCCACCCATCTGAGCAAGAGGCTGAGTCTGCCCCAGGGCCCTGGGAAACTCTGGAAATTCCTTTTAGAACCTCCGAATGGCAGGAGGCGGTGACACCTGTTCCCAGAGGAGCCCATAGAGCCTGTGATGTGGCTTTGTATTGGACAAGGTACTATTCAGATTGCCAGCCACATATGGGATGTTCCTGGAGATGGAAAAAGAACTCCAGGAGCCCAACCCTCACATTTCTATCTCACCTACTGCCATAGCTGCTGGGTTTCAGGACTAACAGCTTGAATTGTTATGAAACTCAAGGCTCTGCCAGATCACATGCCCAAGGTATCATTTTCTTATCGAGCTGTGCTTTGCCTGAGCTGTCTTTGCCTTCCGGCTTCCCGTAGCTCCTATGGCTGGATCCTGCCACTTGTTGATACCCATACTCCCTTGCCCTTGGCCATGACCCTAGGAGGATTTCAGATCTCCTTTCCTTTTACTGAGACCTGCAGCATTCTCTCTGGACAGAGTTAGACTGGAAATACTGAGGGTGAACTGGGCTAGTTTTGCTGGCGTTTGCTCTATTACTGCCTTCATGTACCTGTTGCTTGACTGGTTTCCACATAGCAGCTTAAAGAATGCAAGATACCGTCAGAGTGGGTTCTCTTTACCTGCCTCATCTTAGGCTACACTCAAGCCCAAACCTCTACAACCCTTCACCCTCAGTGATTAGGTGTCCTTATTGATATGAAGAACAAGGACAAACTGGCCCCCTAATACAAACAGCTCCAGACATGTGGATTTTAGGCTGAGGAGGGCAGGAAGAAGGGAGACATATGGGACTATAAGCCCTCTCAGAGCAGGCCTGGGAAGGTGCATTGAGAGAGATAGGCAAATGGGGTAAATAAAGAGGTGGAGTGAGGAAGGAATGAGGACCACTGAAGAAACTGTCTCCCTAGAAAGTTAAGTAGCTGAAACCTAACTATGATTGTCAGTATTGATGGTCAACTTGACAAGATCAAAAATCAACCCAGGGTACCAACCTCTGGAAATGCCTATAAAAACTTTAGGTTCACAGAGGTAAGGAGACCCTAAATGTAGGTGCACCATCCTACGACGGACTGGGGTCTCCAATTGAGTAAAGTGGAGAAAGTAAGCTAAACACCAGCTTTCATTTCTTCCTGTTTTCCGATTGTAGATTCAATGTGACCAAATGCTTCCCATCCCTGCAGCCATGCCTTCCCCATGGTGGGCTGTAGCATCAAACTGTGAGTCAGAGCAAACCCTTTCTTCCTTACCTTGCTTCTTGTCAAGGATTTGCTTATGCCAACAAGAAAAATAACTGCTATAATGGCCCTGTGTTTTGAGTCCTTGCAAAATGTAAGTCCCTCTTCTTCACTGGCTTCCTCTGCTTCCTCCTCTTTTTTCTGATTGCATGATCCATCCCATGGAGGAGGTGAGTGGAGATTCAGCCTGCTATGGGTCTCAAAGAATCTGGGGACTAGTCTTGGAAGCCCTTCCTTCTCACAGGAAACAGTCTATGGAATTACATTCTAGCACTTGATGGATTCCTGGAGCTCTGTGTAACCAGAACTTGTCAACCCCCTTGGTCATGCGCATTCTTATCCCACAGGCATGACCATGACAGTGACTGCCATCCTACTTCTCTCGGAATACCTTGTGTCTCAGAACTGAGGCGAGGAGGCCCCAAGACAGCAGGGAAGAGTACATGTAACCTCCTCATGCCCAAATGATCCTAAGACACAACCAGAGATTTGAACTGTGATCCTTTCAACTACTTCTTAAATTTCAGCTTGAGAGTTTTCCAGAGAGCTAAGCTATATAATAAATATAGACTCTCGGATCTCTACTCCATAAGCTCCAATTCTAGAAGTCTGACATCTCTCTGAAGCTCTCGGGCAATGGCAGCTGTACGCTCATGGGACATGTTTGGAGTAGTAAGGGTCTGCTCCAACCTCTTTCTTTCCTGAAAGAAAGACTGGAAGGATGACAAAGCAAGGCAAGGGACACTGGCTTTCTACTCGCACACCCACAAACCCAAGTCGCTTTAAGGAGACAACAAAAGTCGGGCCAAACCCAGCAGGCCATAAAGCTGCATGTCAGGCCTCTGGCCTGGCCCAGATGGTTGGGATACAAAAAATGTTAGCCACCGTCATTGGCTGGTTCCCCATTGACAAGTTGTCATTGACAGCAGAAACTTGGCCAATGGCAATCAATCAGAGGGTCCCGCGTTGCCTTAAATACCAGCAGAGCAAACAGCCTTAGACAAAGCTGAGCCATATATCAATTACCAAGAGGCTGCATGCTCCTCTGGGTGGAGGCAACCAGAGTGAGCGGCCAGGGCTGCTGCCCCAGCTGATAAGGACGGGTATTGTTTGGGGACAGCTGGCAGTCCGATAAGGGCCTGCTAGCCCGAGATAATGGCAGTGGGCAGACGCCTCGCGGCAGTTTAGAATTTCTTGGGTCTCCAAGAAAGGTTCTATTAAGCCCACTGACCCCAATTGAATATTAATTAGCTAATTAACGGATTTATTGTTCCACGCCATTTCTGGAGAGGCCATTTTTTTTGAGTGCCATTATTTTTGTAAATGATTTTTCGCATTGTGCATAATTGAATCTTCGCAGCTGCCAGCATCTTCTGCATGATTTGGCAAAAAAAAAAAAAAAAAGCAAGCAGAAGCACTTAGGGTTTTCTCCCCCATCCTCTCTCAGAACAAATGTTTTCAGCCCCTCCTGCTCCTACTGGAGGAGGGGGAGCAGGGGACCTCTCTCTATTTCACAGGTTTGTTTTTTAAGCTCAACTGCAGAGTCTGCACTCCTTTTTCCTGCCTATTGTAGACAGCTGAGGGCTGAGGCACTGGGGCAATCTTGTACTAGCCCTTTGTCTAGCTGTCTTGAAACTGGGCAGGCTTGGCTTTGCTCAGCCTGGACTCCTTAAAGGCATTGTGTTTTCTAGGAGAGGGTAGAGGGAGGGAACACAGCAAGAGCTGGCCCCATGGCCAGTTCTGGATTGCCAGAGGAGGCTCTCTGTTAGCAAGGGACTCTGGCCTGGGGGTCTGCCCCTATCTACTCAAACCTTCGCTACTGAAACCTATCCTGGTTCTCTCTGTTCTGGGGGAGGGAACAAGTGCCCCCATGCCTCTCTGTTGATCTTTAATAAGTCTTTCCTCCAAATTCTGAACCAGTGTTGCCTGACTCCCTGGAGCTGGCATGTGGCCACAATAAGTTGACCCAGTTGGTCCCAGAGGCAAATGGCTGATTGCATGGAGCCCATTCCTCCAGTCTGGAGTGGGAGGCTATGTATACTGGGGTGGGGCTGGAGTGGGCAGCTTGACAATATTGTCAGGCAGCATTGGGGAGCCTTGTTGGACCTCTTGTCCCTTCTGAATGGCTAATGAAGCCAGGGGCAGGCAGAGGCTCCGGAAATATTAGTTAGGGCCCCTGGTGGGAGGGTCTATGGCAGGCTTGTGCCCAGGCTTTGCCCCTGGCCACCAGGGGCTGCAAAGCTTTATTGGGATTTTTTATTAAGCCACCTCTTCCTGGCCCCATTTTGGTCCCTCTCCTGCTGTTTGTGTTCAGAAAAGGAAAGGAGGGGGTGCTTTTCTGCATGGAGACATGAGTCAGGAAATAGTTCTGGGGTCCTCTACTGCAGACAGTGGGTGGAACTACCTTAATGCCCTCCCTTTTCTGTACCACCAATAGACCAACAGACTGTTGTGGATACCCCCCTCCAGGTGTGAAAGGTATGGAAAGGGACCAGGTGAGGGGATACACTTGTTAATCACCTAGACCTCTCCCTTTCACGGTGTGTGCGCACTTCAGAAACATTGTGTTATGGGTGGTACATAAATACTATTTGTATCTGTTAACGTCTCCGTTTTAAAGTTGTAGAAAGGACGTCCGTCTCCTGGCTAAGAATGAGTTCTGTTCCTCAGACGTGGAGACCAGGGTCATCCAGTGTGAACACCTGAAGGAATGGGATGCCCGCTAACAAGCAGCTCGAGGATCCTTGCACAGAGCCTGAACACTCCTTTCTCTGACCCCAGTCTCCCTCTTTGTGATGCCATTCTGCTAATAATAGTAATAACAATAATAGTACACAGGTTAGTGTTAACTTTGGATCCATTATATGGCACACATTGCCTTAGGCACTTTTGATCTGCTACCTCCTTTAGTCTCCTACTGTCTCTTTGAGGTCGGGACACTCTCATGAACCATAGCAGCCACTCCAGAGACTGAAAGGTGCTAGAGTCTCTACTTTAGACCACTCTGCTCCTTGGTGGGAAACCATGGACAAAGGCTGCCTTCCAGTAGGGAGCTGCAGCTCTGATACAGTAAACAGACCTTATGTGGTGTCTTTGCTGCCCTGAACCTCTCCAGAGGCCTGGGGTGATCTGCGCAGGAGAGCAGTGGGAGCCCATGGTCATCCATACTTTATACCCATACTCTAGAAAACTGCATGGGATGCAGACTTGATATTGAGAAAAGAAGACAAAATAAATCCTCTTTGCCAGCTCTCAGAATGTTTGAATAACTTGATTTGATCCTCCTTGAGGTACCAAATATGTAGGCTTTGCCACAGCTCCAGAATCTGCTGCCTGGGGTGTGTTAGTCTGCATCCAGTTGCTGTGATAAACACATGACCAAAAGCAAATTGGGGGAGGGAAGAGCTTACAGTCCATCACAAGGGAAAGCCAGGGCAGGAACTCCAGCAGAAACCTGGAGACTAAAACCATAGAAGGGACCATGGAAGAAGATTACTTACTGTCTTGCTTTCCATGGCTTGCCCAATTTGCTACTTATAATAACCAGGATAACCTGTTTAGGGGTGGTACATAGTGGGTTGGATGCTCCTACATCAATCATCAATCAAGAAAAGTGTGCCACAGACTTGCCTGCAGGCCAATCTGATGGAGGCATTTTCTCAGTTGAGATACCCTCTTCCCAGATGAGTCTAGTTTGTGTCAAGTTGAGAACAATAACTAACTAGCCATACGAGAGTTTGTCCTCAGATGGCAATGAGCCGACAGCTACAGACATCCTCTGGTTAGTAAGCAGAGGCCTCTTGCCAAGCAGCTAGGGAACCTTTGAAGCCTGCCTTTGCCTTTCTGTTGGTGTGCCATAGTGGAGTGCCTTCTGATGGCTTCCCTGGGGGTCACAACCCACATCCTCGGACTTGCTAGTGTCTTAGGCTAGGGTAGAGGTTCAGAGTGGAGGACAGATACCTGTCCAGAGTCACCTTGCCACACTAAGAGAAGTGACTACCCCAGTCTCTGCCTCCAGGGGAGAGTGTCCAGTCATGGACTTGAGAAGCCACCAGTCATATTCAGTTCAGAGGGCTCTGGATCAGGAGCTGGCTTCCTGGAGAGAGCATCCGCTGACCCAGTAGCCACCCTAGCTCAGCTACCTGGAGTTCTCTGCTTTGGCTCAGTCCTAGGAATCAGTGTGACTTAAGCTCCCCCACGTCCCTAACCATGTTCTCCCATCCTTCCACAGGAATCTTCTCACCAGACAGGGCATCCTCGGTTCCAGCAAGCACATCTCTGTTCCCCCATGGGGACACCAGGTCCTGGGAGGTCTAACATCTACAATTCACCCACAGAGGTTGGGGTGTGGCGACTCACAAGTCACTTTCTTGACTGTAATGTGTGGAAAGTAATATGTCAGTCCCCGTCGTCAGTGGAGCTATCAGGAAGGCTGAGCAGGAGGAAGTTCTAGGTTACTCCATCTGGCGGCGTAACCCTGCACTGCTGAGGTGAACCAGTGGCTCAGACATCTCCAAGCCACGGTTAACTCAGGGGCAAGGAACACAAGGTTTCGAACAACATATATTGTGAAGCGGCAGGATATGTGTCACCTTTAATGGGTACAACTCAGGAGAGGTCCCTGGAAATTTCTAGGGTGCTTAAAGTATTGCCTTTTTGGGAAATCCTGTTGAGGGCTATGGTGATTATACCATTTTTATTTGTGCTATACTTGAGTAAAAGCTACACTTAAGAGATTACATATTATAAACTGGAATACAAGGATATATGCAAACTTTCAGGACAGAACATAAATCTTAACAAGTTGTGGGGACTTGAGAGATGGCTCAGTGGTTATGAGCACATACTGCTCTTGCAGATGACCTGAGTTCAAGGCAGAAGATGTGGTAAAAAGCAGATGTAATGGCTCCTATAGCCCTGGATGGCCACACCTTGGATACAAGGAGAGTTGTTGTGCACATACCACCTCCATGACCTGCATCTGACACCCTCTCTGGACTGATACTTCAGCCTTAGAGAAGGATGACTTAAGGCTGGTAGTTGATCCATGGATTGCTGCACTGGGCCCACAGCTGGGCGCTAGCCCCAGCTGTCTATGGTTCCTCTCCTCAGGCAATGAGTTCTCAAGAGAGATGCAAAGTCCTCCTAGTTGTCTTATAAACACCACCTGAAATGGTTGTGCTGTTTGTCTCCCTTCCTTCCTTCCTTCCTTCCTTCCTTCCTTCCTTCCTTCCTTCCTTCCTTCCTTCCTTCCTTCCTTCCTTCCTTTCTCCCCTCCCTCCCTCCCTCTCTCCCTCCCTCCCTCTCTTCCTCTCCATCCCTTCTTCCTTTCCCTTCCTTCCTTCCTTCCTTCCTTCCTTCCTTCCTTCCTTCCTTCCTTCCTTCCTTCCTTCCTCCCTCCCTCCCTCCCTCCCTCCCTCCCTCCCTCCCTTTCTTCCTGTTTTTCAACAGTGTATCTCTGCATAACCCAGGATTTTTTGAATATATGATCCTCCTGCCTTACACTCTTGAGTGACAGGATTGTAGGCTGGTGCCATCACTCGAGATTTTCCTCATTTCTGCCCCTGTTTTGATAGCAGTTGGACCTCCTATTCACAGAAGATGCCCATCTTCATCATTTGGGGATACTGACACCACTCACAACTCATCTTTCATTAAGTCCCAAATGTCCTGCTAGGTACTGAAAAGAGAACCATGGCTCATTTCTTTTGATAAAAGTCATCTGCCCAGTATGAACACCTTTCCTAATTTTATTCTCTGGGGTGAGAGGTGACTGAGGAGTGAAAATTGGCTGAAATCCCTGGTGGGTAATCTAAACAGAGGCAAATAGACCCAGGGAACTCTGGGAGCACCTGCCCTCTGACACCTCAAGGGGGTTTTAGTGGGGGTTTTGATGGAATAAGACAAAATAAGTAAATCAAGGTGGCCATGGGATTAATAGATTCCTAGTACTTGAGAGGTAGAAGCAGGAGACTCAGGAGCTGAAGTCCTTGGCTAGATAACTGGTTTAAGGTCAGTCTGGTCTACAAGAGACTGTCTCAAATCCCCATCCCTTCTAAAAAAGAGTTCTACATCTTGTAGTCACAGAACTCAAACCCTGGACTGAAAGTTCAAGGCCAGACTGGAATACAGAGCAAGCTCCGAGTTCGCCTAAGTTATGTGAAGAGCTCTTGCCTCAAATTTTATTTTTGAAAAACAAAACACATAAATGCCCATCAAGGGCTCATGAAGAGCAACTGATGAAACATCCACCCTTACTTCAACAACAGACGTTGTGTCTCTAAG
Source organism: Mus caroli (assembly GCF_978045245.1). NCBI lineage: Eukaryota > Metazoa > Chordata > Mammalia > Rodentia > Muridae > Mus > Mus caroli. The sequence goes on along the minus strand of NW_028227263.1, from coordinate 36,954,519 downwards.
GCTGCTGTCTGCTCTGTCCCCAACCCTTGGATTCCCTCTGTCTGGCCCTTGATGTCTTCCATGAATGATCTCTCAGAGTGCAGATTTGATCATGTCCTTGTTCTATTTAAAAGAGGGAAAAAAGCTTTGCCATTTCCTTGTGGATGAAGGTCTATCTCCCTGGCCTGGTATATGAGAGCCTCTGTTAGCAGCTTTGCAGATCGCCTCAGGGGCCGCTGGGCTGCAAGCATGCTAAGCTCTCTTCCATCTCTGTGCCTCTACCTGCTGCCTCACATGTGCATCAACCGATATTTGAGAGCTCACAAACTCTCTTCTGGACTGCTGGCTCCCTCCCATTTCTTCTTGAAGGTTCTGTTCTGAAACAAGGAGTTATGGTGTTCCCATGGACTAGTGGTTCCTGAATCTCCTCTCTGTGACAGTTTTTGTGGGAAGGGCACTGACTTCGTATCTCTTGCAATCTCTCTTAATCTCTGATAGACACTGGTTAGATGGATGGAAGGCAGGATGAAGGGATGGCGGTATAGCAGTGGAAGAGTGAATCAAACTGCCTCACTGTTTTCTGTCTGCCTCAGTCACTCTTCTTGAGGACGCTTTCCCATTCTACAGGTGCCATTTATGTAGGTGGTACCCGGGAGAGAATCGACATCAGCTCTTTTGCTTCTTGGGAAGGAGGACGCTGTGGTGTATTAAGTGTTGTCATGATTCAAAACTGAAGTATTCCTTATAGACTCATGTTTGGGGTGGCAGTTTCCCAGATGGCACTATTTGGGGAGGCTGTGAAGCCTTTAGTTGGTAGGACCTATATGGTGGAAGTAAGTCATTAGGTTGGAAGTTTGAAGGTGATGCCTGGCCTCTAGTTCTTGACTGTGTGAACCACCACATTCTCTTAGTAATACTGCATCTGCTGCTGTGGTGCGCTGAAACCATGGGCTGAAGTGAATGCTTCCTCCTTCTAGTTGTTTCTGCCAGGCATTGTAGTCATGGTGACACAAAAGTCATCAATGTAGATGTGGACCACTGGCGTAGTTAATGGGGAATCATGTCTCGAGAACTCTGAAGAAGGGCTAGCTCCTGCGGTGGAAAATACCAAAGGAGATAGCTATTAGGCTGCTCCTTGCACGTACAGCAGGTGGAGACATAGGGTGTCTGTGGTCTTGACTGGATGAAACAGGATGTGGGACACTGAGACATGCAGTGTGCTTGGACCAGACAGAGGGAGGAGTTGTGGAGATCTGGATGTCACCCAGATGGGGTCAGGAGCCTGAGGTGATACATTTGGCAGCTCTTAAATGGGTGTTTCCTCCTTTACATAGTTTTTCTCCTTGCCCAGACACTATCTTGCAAGCCTCGGAAGGCAAATTTTGGAAACATACAGGACTGAGAGAGTCCAGAAAAGGACATAAGGACATAGACTATAGTACCTCATGCTTTGAAACCCCTCTGCTGCTGGGGGTCAGCAGGGAAAAGCATCAGTGTAAGGCAGAGTCTGGTTCCCGCTTGCCTAAGTACACACTGAGAAGACGTTGGTATCTCCAACAGAGCAGGTAACATCACTCTCCTTCCATGTGCCCCTCCACATGGGGCTCATTTAGGAGCTAAGCATTAATGTGCATTTCCTACTAGTGAGGCTGGAAGGAAGACATGCAGGGATCCTTCATACCACCTGTCCCTTGGAAAGCAAATGAAAGGCTTCTAATATATGTCAGGAGATGAGCCTTAGGGACTGTGTCTTCCAGTCCTCAATAGATACAGAAAAGCCAGGCAGTGGTGGTGCGCACCTTTAATCCCAGCATTTGGGAGGCAGAGACAGGGAGATCTCTGTAAGCTTGAGGCCAGCCTGATCTACAGAGTGAGATCCAGAATGATCAAGGCTATACAGAGAAACCCTGACTCAAAAGAGTGACACACACACACACACACACACACACCAAACCAAAAACAACAAAACAAAGCAAAAACAAAACAGAAAAGCAGAGCCAAATGCAGTTCAGAGCCTAAGTTAGAAAACCTAAATTCAAAGAACAGATACTAGGACATAAGCATATTTAAACTGAAATTAAGAATAAGGGCTGAGGATGTTCCTGAGTTTGTCTAGCATGCATGAGGCCCTGGGTTGGATTCCCAGTACTGCACAAACCATGTACTTGGAAGGTAAAGACAGGAGGACTACAAGTTCAAGGTCATCGTTGGCTACACAGTGAGTCTGAGGTCAGCCTGAGCTACCCCAAACTCTGGTGTTTTATAACTACTTCCTCTGAATTGAAACATTTCCTCCTGCAGGGAGGGGCCATAAGGTTGAGGAACCTGACAACGCTTTCAAGGTCCAGGAAGCTGAGAAAGTGTCAAGCATCACAAAGTTATAAAAACAATGAACAACTGCTGGGAAGAGGAGACCTGTTGGTGCAAGAGCCCTCCCGTTGAGCAGGGAGTTGCAGGAATGCAGCTTTTGTGGGCCATCATCCATGCAGGGGTGTGCTTTTCAGTGATGCAGCTCCATTTAAGTCACTCCTGTTCCTGTAAAGAACCCCAACAAATCTGTTGTTCTCCTGAAGCCAGACTTAGATGAAATAATTCTTTGGTCTGTCATCAGTGCCCCATTGGGTGTATTGGCATTTTTTTCACATCTCCTTATGAAAAGCCACAGGACTTTATTAATTAATTATATTAGCAGCAGCAGCAGCAGCAGCAGCAGCAGCAGCAGCAGCAGCAGCAGCAGCAGCAGCAGCAGCAGCAGTAGCAGTAGCAGTAGCAGTTTTCTGGTTCTATGAGCCAAAAGATTTTTCTGGGAAAGTCCAGCACCACAGCCCAGCACCATGGCCCAGCACCATGGAGAGCTCCATGGAGCACACAGCCCTTGACTGACTTCTGGATGCAATGAGTTCTTGTTTTGGGGTCAGCAGCTTTGCAGCAAGTTTCAGAGGTGTTGGTGTCTCCTCACCATGCAGCTCTTTCCCCGCCTCAACACCACTCTATCAAACTCCACCAGCTTGAACCCTTCTTGCCTGTTGCTTTCAGCCTTAGCTTTCAGGGCTTTGATAGGTGCCATGGTGTGGTAGGTTTTCAATATCCAGTCAAGATAAGGAAGAGCCTCTGCTGTTGCCCAGGAAGGTTCTGAGCGGAACCACATTCTTAGGTGGGGTTGGGCAGAGGGTGAGAGCAAGGCTCCTCCTTAAATGGGAAGCATTTAGTAATTAGCCTTAATGAGGAGGGAAGGGTGGCCCATTTCATTGCAGGGAAATGGGATTTTTAAATCATTTCAAGGGCTGTGTCAGTTCTAAATGGCCTGTAGCTGGGCCTCTGAGGGGTGGTAATTAGCTCTCTTGTCTCTAATGAAAGAAGAGGGCAGAGGAGGGGGGTCACATAATGAACACAAGGATTAGTTCCCACATAGGCCCTAAGAAGACAGGTGCAGAGAAGGCAGAGGCTGGAAAAGCCCTAGGAGAGGGACAGCCAGCCTTAGAGAACCAAGGGTCTTGGTGCTCCTGAACCCCAAGGAACTAGTGGTTACTCCTACTCTCCTTTGTACAAAGACAGCCTCACTCCTTCACTCTGGGGAGGGAGGTTGCAGGGGGGCTATGCATAGAAGGAGGTCTGGTGTCCATGGACCAGAAGCTACTGTCACCTTGACTGGAGTTTGGAAACCCACAGCCCTGAATGAAACCCCAGCTGAAGCAAGATGTGAAGTCAACAGGAGCCAGCCAGCTAGGGGGCACTGTCAGCGGCAGAAAAAAAGCCTGTGGACATCCCTACTCCCCACTGCCACCTGTGAGTCACAGCTAAGGGGAACCCAGCAACCTCAAGCTATTTCTGTTCCAGTAGCTAGGAGGGTACAGAACGAGTGCCAAGGCTTAGCCTCAGCCCATAGCCTTTCCCATCACAGAAAATCAGGCAGATTAAGATGGGACAGGGAAAGAAAGAACAGTGGCGTTAGTCTGCCAGCTCCTGATGTCCTGCGGCCCTTTGGGCATTGCTAATTCCCACTTTTATAGCAAACTGTCTTTTCCCCTAGAAAACCAGTCATGCAGAGTATAGAGATGCTTTCTAGATGCATCTTTTGCTCAGGGTAGTAATTTTAAGTGTTCAGAACATTCTCTCACCAGGACCCCAAGAGAATCTCCAGAAGCCATAGATCCAGCCAATGTGTCCCTAGCTGGTAACACAATGGGACAGGAATATGGGTGATGGCAGCCCTGAACCCAAAACCTCAATTTCTTTATATTTTAGGGGAAATATTTTTAACTAGCCTGGAAAACAAAGGGAGACATGCACTGAGGAGGGGGTGCGACATGGAACTTCCTGCCCTCTACCCACTGTGTGCAGGCAGAGTCTCAGGCATGGCAGGCAGGAGGCAAAGACCTAGGGCATAAGGATACCAGGCCCTCAAGCTATATGGATCTGGTATGCACTTGCCTGTCATTTCCTTGGACCTCAGTGTCCGCAGAGTGAGCCCTTTGGGTAAGGTAGTCTCTAAGGGTGGGTGAACAGAGGTCATTCCATTCTATCTATCTATCTATCTATCTATCTATCTATCTATCTATCTATATATCTATCTATCTATATATCTATATATCTATCTATCTATCTATCTCATTTATCTGTCTAAGTGTGTGTATGCTTCAGTCTGCTTGTGAGGGTCAGAGGACAACATGTAGGGCTAGACCTCTCCATCTCCAGCTAGGGATAAAACTGAGGTCATCAGACTTAATGGCAGATGCCTTTACTCACTGAGCCCTCCTGTCTACCCCGAGGCCTCTTGGTCTAAATAAGCTTCTCTCTGCTGCCCCATGTCTTGAAATGTTTAGCTCCTTATCTGCCCACGTTTCCCGTCTCCTCAACCTCTACACCCTTGCCTTGCACCTTCTCCGCTCTCAGCAGCAAACCTGGCATGTGGCCAGTTGCTTGAATAGGCTTGCTTCCCAACTGAAGACTGCTGCCCTGGGATCTGCCTCCCCGATAGGCACCAAGCAGAGGAGTAGATGAAGAGTCTGCCCTAGCTATCCTATCTAGCATCCAGTGCAGAACAGGCTTGGTTAAGACATGTAGTGAAGGACAAATATGTCTGGGTCCCGCCTTCACCCAAGAACAATCCCTCAGTAGGTTTAAATGTGCATGTGCTCGTTGGTGTGAAAATCAGAGGACAACATCAGGTACCTTTCCTTAGGAATCATCCACTCTTATTTTTTTTTGACACATGGTCTCTCATTGGCCTGGAACTTATCAGATGTCCCCAGGGATCCACCTGGCCTCTGTGGCCCCAGTGTTTGGATTACAAGTAGCACATGCTCACTTTTTTAAAAAATTATTTATTATTTTATGTATATGAGTACACTGTTGCTGTCTTCAGACACACCAGAAGAGGGCATTGGATCTCATTATGGATGGTTGTGAGCCACCATGTGGTTGCTAGGATTTGAACTCGGGACCTTCGGAAGAGCAGTCAGTGCTCTTACCCACTGAGCCATCTCTCCAGCCCACACATGCTCACTTTTTAATGTCGCTTCTGGAACTCATATGCTGGTCCTCTTCTTGGAAGGAAAGCAGATAAACCAACTGAGTCCCCACCCCAGGCCCACGGCTCTGTTGGAAGTAAAATTTACTTCTGGATTCCAAGACCCTTCTCCTGTCCAGGTCTTTGCTTTTGAGATTTTCATCCCTCAGTGACTTGCATGGAATGTAGAGTCTGACCAGGTTCAAGTTCAAATCCAGATTTCATAACTCACAAAGTTTTGTGGGCCTCTGAGTGTTTTTAAACTGCCAAATAGTGGACACAGTGCAAAGAGGCTGAAATGGGTCAGGTATAACTTTATCTGTGAAAGCCTGCTTGGCTAGTGTCAGCTGAGCATCCACCTGTTCTCCCCTGCTCCGGGTGTAATGTTCTCTCTAGAGAGCATGCAGGTACCAGAAATGCCCTTCAATGATGAGGCCAAGACTATGAAAGTGAGCCAGGCCTTTGCACAGCAGGGGCTCAGGAACTGTCCTGGAGATAGACCGAGGCTAGACCAGTGGACATGATACAGTCTGTGGAATGTGAAGTGTCCTACAAGGAGTGCTGGTATGGTGTTTGTCTGGGCTCATGGTCATGTCTGCATCCATGAGAGCTCTCCGTGGGACCATCTTCTAAATCTCAGGACAACTTTGAAAAATAGGCATTGTTAATGTTCTTCTTTAAAGAAAGGGATGGCTCTCTGTAAACATAGATTCAAGTAACCAACCCCAGACTGTTCAGCTGCTGGGTGGGGAGGCTATGATTCTAACCATGTCACCCACTGGGCCTCTGAGCCAGCATTTAAATGCACATCAGACTGCCCTTTCTATTAGGCTCATCCCTACAATTAGAAACCCTTTTCTGGACACTTCTCCCATGCCTGCTCTCTTCACCTTGTTTCTTCCCCTACCTCCCAGTGTTCTCCCCTCCCCCACCCTCTCTTTTGTGTTTATGAGACAGAAAAGTTCTGGCTGGCTTTGAACTCACTATGTAGCTAAGGATGACAATGAACTTTGGATCCATCCGCCTCTATTTCCTATGTGCTGGGATGACAGATGTGTGCCCCCATGCCAGACCTCTCATATTCTTTCTCATCTCTTTGTTTTGTTCTATCTGTGTCTGACCCCAGATATCACCTATGGCATGGGATGGCAGATGAACAGAGAAGTGGAGACAAAAGAGGTACCTTGAGATTCTTTGGTGCCCTCTTACTCCTCCATAGGAAGAATCTTTATGGTTCCCAAATGCAGCGAGGAGACCCACTACATCAGAAGATAGAACCCAGTGTCTGCCTTAGCAGTCACCCCCCACCCCACCCCATCAAACATCTTTCAGCTTGGAGAGACAAAATTGAGTTTGTCCAAACCCTGGATATTTCCGTCCCCCAACAGAGCCCTATCAAAGAGCAGACTCAACCCAAAATATGTAACTAACATTCAGGCAAGACCTCCTCTCTGGAATCTGTCTGTATGCCAATGATGGAAGGGGTAGGAGAAAAACTATCCCCAGCACAAAGGGATCCAAGGGGTCTTGGATTCTCTGTCAAGCCAAGGCTCAGGAAGGATAACTGGGTACTTGCTTTTGCTGGGCTCGAAATGCATGAACTCAGAAAATCAGAGTCTTGACAGCATCCGCTGGGAGCCTTAAGTAGGTGTGCAGCCTGATGAGAAGGGGAAATGGGTGTTTTGAGGAGGCTCAGCAGCACAGAGGGCTTCCACCAGCTCTCATGGATGAGTGGTGCCCAGAACAAAATCCACCTGGGAGAGTCCACACTGAATGCAGGCTTGTTTGGCACAGCCCCATTGGGAACAGGGTTTAAAGACTACTTCTTTCCCAAGTGCCTGGCCCCCGCCTCCCTAAGCCATCCTAGAATAGGAACCAGACCTTCTTCTACAGCTGTGAACAGCAACTGCCTTCTTTCTGGTCTGCCCCAAACCCAGGAGTGTCAAGCAGGTCGAACCCCAGGTACAAGGAGCTCCATTAAGGGATGTCTCAAGCTCTAATAAGAGGATGCAAGTGGCTAAAGCGCTAGAAAGAAGTTTCACATGAAGCTTACTCTTTGAACTCTGGGCACAGTTAGGAGTCCATGTTGGACATACAAGAGCTTAAAAGAATCTAAATAGGGTAGCACGGCCAAGAGTTCTATGAAGCTGAAGACAAGGCCATGGGAAGGATGGGCCGGCTCTTGGTGGGTGACAAGAAGGATGTCAAGAGCTCAAAAGTAATTTACTTTGGTGGCACCAATAGTCTGAGAAGATCTGGGACATCCTTTTGTCTCCTTGACCCAGGGACAAGAAACTGAGACCTTAAATGGGCAAATGCAATACAAGTGCCTGCACCCAGGATCTCATGCAGAGATAAAAGTGGCTGTGGCTTCTGATTAAAGTAATTCTTTGTGTGTGTGCGTGTGCGTGTGTGATCTGGTTGTGTATCTGTCTGTCATCTGGTTGTGTCTGTCTGTCATCTGTTTTGTGTGTGTGTGTGTGTGTCTGTCATCTGGTTATGTGTGTCTGTCTGCCATCTGTTTTGTGTGTGTGTGTGTGTGTATACATATATGTGTATGTGATTTTTTTCCTATTATTATTCCCTCATGATAAACCAGGCTTGACCAAAAATTTTCCTGAGCCTACCTATCTTCATATCAGCTCATCTATATTCATTCATTTTCAGGAAATTCAAGCTTTCAAGGTAAAAGATAGCTAAATATTGACTCACCACCACCACCCTCTCTGAGGCATTTTCTCCAAGGGCAATGAACAGTTGCAGCTAGGAAGGATCTTTTCTGGGCCTGCCCTCACTTGGTATGCCAGGTAGGTGGTTCTGGGGATCACTCAGTGCCAGATTCAGTTAGCCTGGTCATGAATGATCTCCGATGGCAGAACTGAGAAAAGCCATTCATGATCCCTTCATAGTGATGAGCTCTCCAAGACAGGACTGTCATGTGGGTTTTGTCAGTACTTCCTGCATACAAGGTCACTGTGATCAGATCCAGGAGATAAGACCCAAGTGAGACATCAAGATAGGCAGCATCAACATTGGAATCAGGCTTCTTTCTCAGCCCTTCCCTGTCACTCAGCTTCAGATCAAGGACTGGAGATAGGAATAGGTTCTACCATGCATGGGGCCCAGGAGCTCTGTGATGGTATTTCTGACATCAAGTAAGACAAGGATTGAAGATGGATCCCCCCCCCTTACACACCTGGGGCTGTCTATGGAAGGGTTTTGTGTGTAGTTCAAATTCAGTCCATAGTTCAAGGACTACATGCCCCAGGCTAGACCTGATACAGCCTCCAATGCTTCTGCTCAGCTCTCTCTGTCCCTGACCCTCAATCATCAGTGAGCTGCAGTCTCCAAGGAGAACCAGCCTAGGACAAATTATACCCTGCACTTAGTAGCTAGAGTGGGGGAGGCTAGACTTTTCCTAAATCACCCCTAGAGACCATAAATGCCCTACAAATACTTAATCCCTAGACTTCAGTAGCCACTGAAGCCCTTCTCCAGTTGTCCCATGAACAATGCCCCTCCCCTCCTACTGGCCTCACGTGGCCAAAGACAGGCCAGTATAGTTTGTCTTCAGAGCATTTGTGGACTGACAGGGAGCTTCCTGGTGAGGTGCATCCTCCTCAGGCCCTCACAACAGCCAGCATGGCGATGCCAGCTCATGTCAGTCAGCACAGCACTTCACAGTGTGGATCTGGGTCTCTTGGCTCACCTAGAAATTGGATCATTCTTACTTCCTGGGCAGGGTGGTAAGAGAGCAGTAAGTTGGGTCTGTGACTCTGGACTTGGCAAGTTCTGGGACATATGGAGCTGGGAAACCCCCTGATAAGGTCTGAGATGGATAGAGTAGGTTTGGGGTCTTCTTAGAAGGCCAGCTCCTCTACTGGGGGCTTTCAAATGCAGCCTGTTTGATTTTGAGTCTATCTTATTGTGAGTGAATTAATTGTTGTGCAACCTAGAGTAGTGAGACAAGTTAATTACATAATTACCGCAGAATGACATGCTATTTCATGGCTGCAATATGGTAACTCTGTTGGAAACAATTGTAATTGCCCAGAAACTGCATTTCAGTGCCTCCGTTATCTCTCCATAACCATGTAATTAACTTGTGTTACAACTTTATCTGCAGCAAACTCTGAAGTTAGGAGGCAGGCCTTTGGGGCAGGCATCCTAGGCCTTAAGAGCCCACAGAGCGTCTGGCATTGACAACAGTGCTACCATCCAGGAAAGACATCTGCTTTCTCATGTTGAGAGAAAAAAACTGTTCACTGTAGACTGCCATTCTCCCATCTCTGCATACACTCAATCTCATTCCCAGTCTACTGTCAATCACACTGCCGGTACCCCAACCTAGCGCATCACACACACACAAACACCCCTGCAGGTCCACTGGCCCTTTCTCCATATATTCTCACACATACATGGGTATAGCTCCTTCAGAGAATTTCTACACCATGATCCTTGGTCCTACCTATTCCTTCCTCTGGCCACAAAACCAGGACTTATAGAAGCAGTCTCTTCCAGGCACCTGAGAGACTTGTCTCCACACTTGAGAATGGAGAAGTGAGCCTGGTGCATAGATATGGGAGGGGCAGCCATAGCTGGAGGCCATAGTCAGGCTCCTCCTTTAGCACTGGGCTCCTGGCTGTGGCCAGGTGGAAAATAGGCCCCGAGGAAGAGAGGCAAAGGGTCTGGGTGGAGCGTCTGTCCACACGGCCTTCCCTGGCCAGGCTTCTCACTGATGCTCATTACCTACACTGCTCCCTTCCAGGCTCCGTGCCCAGTACTGTGGCATTATCCTTGCTACCCCGGGTGAGCCTAGCTCAGCCAGGCAGACAGAAATGCCTGTCTGTCTGCCTGCCACAGGTCTGGCTGTCTCCTGGCTTGGGCTGACTGCCTGCTGGCTTGCCTGCCTGTCTCTGCTGCCTGTCCACACATGTGTCTGTTTGAGAGTATGTCCACTGGCTCCTCTGTCCCTGACTCTTGAGAGTCAGTCATCATGGCCCATGTCTGCTGCGGGGAATGGGCTCAGCTCTCCCCAGAAGCAGTCTGCCTCCCCTGATGTGCCCTGTTAGTGTTTCTGGTTTTCTTCTCTCTCCCCCTACCTAGGCTTCAGACCTCCAGGTCCCCAGCAGACTTCTCAAGAGCAGAGACTGTGTCTCACCAATGACTCAACCCCATGCCTGATTCCCTTGGTGTTAGCTCCAATAGAGGCATAAGGCTAAGACTTGGAGTAGATCGAGGTTTGCTGAGTGACTGACTGACTGTCTCGAGCCTGCATAGACAAGCTCAAGGGAAACAGAATGTTTTGATTGATAAACAAGATGCTAGGATCCAGGTCAGTCCCAACAAACACTATCTGTCACTGTGAAAGGGAAGGGGGTTAGGAGGGTACTGTCATGATATGAGGCTTGGGATTTGAGGTTCTACTGTGGAGCAGGGCAGAACTGGGTCCCCATCTTGCTACTTTGCTAGGGGTTCCAGTGACTTTTAGGGTTGGTCTAAAAGTACACAAAGTGTCACAGCGCCGCTCTTCTCAGGGCTTTGCATAGGGCTAGGATGTATGCTTTGCAGGAAGGGAGGCATACCCCACTTCTCATGTGTGGCTGGGGCACTTTGAATGATGCCCTTCTTCTGGTCCCTAAAGCCATGCTTGTTTGCGTCTGCATGGCAAGAGCATAGGCTGGAGGTTGCTTCTCCATGCCCTGCCCACCAGAGGCAGAAGGTAGGGAGGTGCAGTTCTGTGTCAGTAATGTGAACAATGCAGTCATGTCCCCGGAAACATTCATAAGTTTAATCCACGCCAGTAATAAAATCGCATTACATTTCTCATAAAATAAATGTTCCCATTTATATACAGAAGACAGACTGTACAGGCTGAGCCTGGCCCCAGGAGGGGTCCCACAGAGATGGGCGGTGGTGGAGAACAGCCACCTTCCCATCGAGGATGAAGTTCTAACTTGTAGGACAGCGGCTGGCCAGCCCGCGCAGGCAGAGTGGCTGGCCGGCCTGCCAGGCAGGTGGACAGGTGGGCAGACGGACAGATGGACCTGGAGGTCAGATGGTGGGCGTTACTGAACCTGGGATTCAAAGGTGCCATTGAGATGCCCCTCCTCATAGTCCACCTGGCACAAGATCATGTTGTTCTTCAGGAAGAATTTGTCTCCCACGCAAAATCTAGAAAAAAAAAAATCAAGAGAAAAGAGGGCTATAGGTGAGGTTCCAGTGAGAGGAGGTCCCAGCCTGGCCCAGGAGGTAGGGCATGCATGGGTGACGGTGGTGCTGATGATCCGGCTGGAACCTCCCAGGGAGTGTAGAGGAAATGCCACTGCACTTCGAGCCTGGTCAATTACTCTCAGCAGACCCCTGGCGTGGTGAGAGAGATAGACGGTCAAGCCACAGGCCTCCCCCACCAGCAGATCATGTGAGAAGGTGCAGGGCGAGTGCAGGTGCCTTACCCCAGTCCCAGAGATGGTGCAGCTCCGGAGAGCATAGGGGACCAGAACGAGAGAGTGGAGGGATGGAGACCAAGAGATGAGGGGAGGTAGGGAGAAGGAGAACATGGCTGCTTCCATCCCTCTGCCCTCTCAGCTTAGGGCTCACAGCCTCTTACGAGTGAGACCACAGTCCACAATTTATTCTTTAGCCCAGGAAGATCACTTTTGGGTCTCTTAGTCTGCTGGAAGTATTGAAGAATTTTCAAGCTTCCCCTTAAAGACATTGTCCCCTGGTGGCCAAGACTTTAAGCCCCTGGGTCACTGACACAGTCCCAGTAGTGGATCTCAGTTCAACCACCAGGTGGCGATGGAACTTCACAGAGCCCTGCTGGTAGGCCATCTAGCCAGAGCTCTCTGCCAGTCTAGTGTTCCCTGCAGGTCCCTCTAGACCTCAACCTGAAAATATCTGTATGGATTCCTACCTGACCTGAGGACTTCCAAGAAGAGTTCCTGCTTTTTGATGGTAAATTCCTAGCCTTAAACCCCTCAAGTCTTCCCCCAGGACTGGGATAATGAATAGGGCCCAGAAATCCACAAAAGAGAGAGGGGGCCAGAACCAGATTCATGAGTAGAGTTGGGGGAGGGGGGAAGTGATATTCCCTAAAGATATCTCTTACCCTATGGGCCTGGGAACCCCTTCTCACAAGATAGGACACAAAACCCCATGCACACAGATACAGTATACTCACTACACACATTTAAAAACGTGCATACAATTCTCACCTCACCAGGTACATACAGTATTCACAAACTCTTATGCATGAATAATTATAGTTGCATGCACATCTAAACACCTATCTCATGTACTAGTATTCGTGTGCACACAAACATTTACAATACAAACACAAGCACATATATACTGGACCTGTGGCACACTCTATAATCCCAGCAACCATGGCTTCATAGCAAGTTTAAGGGTGGCCTTGGATACTTGAGACTCTGGAACAAACAACTCCTCCCTCAAAGGTGCAAATACTTTACGCTATGTACAATCTATATACATAGTGAGAACACACACACACATACCCCATCATTCAATTCATGTAGAAACTTACCACCCATATAGTGCACTAATACTGTAGTGTACACATCTGACCATAAGATGTAGATACACAGACATGCACATGTATGATAAGGAAAGCATGCATATTCAGCTATATACATAAACAAAGTCACACTTGTCTGCATGCCTCCTCAGTGCTCCTGGCTCAGCCAGCAGGCCTCAGGCTCAGGTCTGGGTAGTGTGTGGGGCTGGCTGAGGCTCTGGCACTCACCTCTGATTGCAGAGCTGGCAGGCGAAGCAGTCAAGGTGATACACATTGTCTCGGGCCCGCATCACCATCTCAAAAGCTGGGATCAGCTTGCTGCAGGCAGCACAGTTTCCTGTGGTGCCAAAAAGCCTGCCAGGGGAAGAGCACAGAGGATGTAAGGGCCTGCCAGGGAGCTGCCTCCACCCAGAGGCTAGCCCATTCCCTAGCTCTTGGGACAGCAAGCGGGCCTAGTCAAGAACCCTGACATCTTACTCCCCATGGGGGGCTATGTAACCTACAGTCAGGTATAGACATCATCACCCTACACCCATTTCAAGTTCCCACCAGAGTCCCTAGAGCACCAGGATGGGCCCTTAACAAAGTCTACAGACCCACACAAGCCTAAATTTCAGAAGCCCTGATGAGGCTTCTTGAATTCTGCTTGTCATGGGCTGTGTATCCTCACACAGTCACTTGGAACCGCCCAGAGTCCCTGTTATCTCAATGTCAAAGGCCAAACTGCATCCCTTACTGGACAATGCACTTGGCAATGCCTAACCTTAACCCTAACTGAACCTGTGGCTCAGGGACAGGCTAAGAGCTTACAAAAATCACCTCATCTGATCCCAAGGCAGCCCTGTGAGGTCAACACTTATATCATCCCCATTCAAGAAGAGAATGAGTCACAGAGAGATAAACAACTCACCAGGGCACATGCCTGGCTCATTTGGGAGAGTGATATATGCTCCTGATGAGGCTTCTTGCTTTTAAAATTACAGTGCTTTACTGGGCTGCAGCTCAGTTGGTAGTGTGCTTGCCTAGCACGCAAGGAGCTCTGGGTACATGAGTACCCATGCGGTTGTCCATGTCAATAACCCTAGCACCCGGGAGGCAGTCAGGAGGAATAGGAATTGAAGGTATCCATGTCTACATGGGGAGTTCCAGGCCAGCCTAGCTGACATGTCTCAAAAATAGATAAAAAAGACAGTGTTTTATGAAATTGTATTCTGCCATAATCTCACTGTACCACTCGCCTATGCCTCCATGGCCGTCTTGGAATCTCAGCTTATCTTTTTGTAGAAATGAAGCTGCCAGGACAACCCAGCCTGCCTAAAGCTGCTTCTCACCCAGAACTGATCCCCCAAAACAAGTTCCAAGGGGACCTGACACAATGGTCTCTTTGAGAGGGCATCCCTCCTCTCAGCTGCTGGCTACAAAGCTCTAGGGACAGGAGGACAGGAAGTTCACTCCCTCCCCATTCATGGCAATTCTTGGCTGGGTGCTCTAATGGTCTGAGCTGACCAAGCTCCTCCTTGCTTCCTTTCTGCTGAGCAAGCTCCAAAAGATGCAAGTGGGCTGAGAGGCGGGTGGTGGGGCGCTCTAATCCCCGATTTGTCCGATTTGTCTGATGCAGGCTCAGACACCTGCAGACCAGCTTGGCTCCATTATTCATTGGCCTGAGCTGCCTGGTGACTCAGATAAAGGCAGACAAAGGCTGGGCCACAGCATCTGCCTGCCAATGGGGGCCTTTTCTGCCACCAGCAGTTGTAAAGGCCCAGGCTCTGGGCTGCCACTCCTCCCTAACCTACTAGCCTACCTGGCTCCAGAAGCCATTCATTACCTCTACCAGAGCATAGGGGGAAAGCTTCCAGCCCCCATGGCTTGGCAGGGCCCTGAAGTGAGTGCCTGGAAGTTCCCGACAAGCCCACACTGAACCACAGTGCTCCTTCCCATCATGATGGCGGGCCATCATTTAGATAGTCACCTCTTCCTAGCCTGCTAATTCAATTACCCAGGTAGATGTCCCAAACCTCCAGGCACAAAAGCCCCTTTCTATGTCCTTGAGGGTTGACTTCCCAAGAGTATCCTTAACCCTTCCTCCCAGCCTCAGTTTCTCATTCCACCCTAGAAGCACTAAATACCATCACTTTAAAAAAATATATCTGTTGCTAAAGCTAAAGGCAACAGTTGAAGGGAACGGTCCAGACAGGTAAATCTCAGGGTCTCTGGAGAAGGGAGCAGTTTCCAGATAACCCTGCCCCCCTCCAACTTGTCCTGACTTGAGCAGAAGTCCCACCAGCTCTCACCCCCATCCTGCTAATTAATGCAATAGGCCTTTCTTCCCCACAAGGCTGCCCAGCCACCATCCAGCAGCTAGTGACAGAGCCAAATGCAGGTGCTGGGTCTCAGCCAAGGCCCCTGCTTCATGGCTCCCTTCCAGCCTTGCTGATGTCATAAATGGCCTAAGGGAGGGTTAATTGGGGAAGGCAGCCCCAGGGAATGAGATCCAGGTTATGGGGGAGAGGCAGAGCTCTGAAGAATGCAAGGTGGGCTATAGGGGGTTTAAATGGAGAAAGGTTCAAAACCAAAGGCTCGGGGCTGGTTCAAACCCAGATCTTTAAAAAGCATTGGCAGTCCTCGTCCTAGGGTATGGCTCCCTGCCAACCAAGGCAAATGAGAGCCTAATCCCAGTGCACCTGGAGAGGAGGACTCCAGGGAGAGGTGGGCAGGAGACTCCACTGGGAGGAAGGCCCAGGCAAGTCTAGGCTACCTCATCTGCTCCTCCAGGCCCCTCTGAGATGCCCATAGGAGATGGGTGAGGCTGAAGCCAGGCTGGTACCCATGGGAAGATTATCTTTGAGTCCAATACTTTACTAGTGCCTAAGTAGATACTGTGGGGCCAAGTTCGAGGAGGTGAAGACATAACCCTGCTCTCAGGTAGCTCACAGGGCCGACACGAGGCAGTGAAGAAGGAGCAGTCGCACAGCTGTGCACCCAAGTTGCCTGGTTTAGAGCTCGGGCCGAGTTGCACCAGGCTAGAAGGATGGGGGCTGTTCAAGTAGGGCAGGGCAGCAGGACCCACCTCAGGTAGTCACGCCGGCACAAGATGAGGTTGGCCTTGGTGTAGAGAGTGGAGCCCACCTCGCCCAGGCGACAGTCACAGCAGGCACACTTGAGGCAGTCCTCATGCCAGTACTTGTCCAGTGCCTTCAGCAGGTACCGGTCCTTGATCTTGCGGTTGCAGCCTGCACAGCCCTTCTGCTTCCCCTTAGGTTGGACGGAG
The DNA here is from genome assembly GCF_978045245.1 of Mus caroli. Lineage (NCBI taxonomy): Eukaryota > Metazoa > Chordata > Mammalia > Rodentia > Muridae > Mus > Mus caroli. The sequence goes on along the minus strand of NW_028227263.1, from coordinate 36,938,223 downwards.
AGCATCGGCACACCTGTGACGGGAAAATCAGACAGATGGGCCTGGGACTGCCCTGGAGCTCTGGGGCACCACCCCCTTCCAGGGAAGGGGTCAAGTATGTCTTTCTCTTGACTGTTTCCTCTAAGAAAAGGCTCCCAGAGCCCTCATTTTCTATTTCTTCCTCAGGCCTCAAGCCTGGCCTATTGGGCAGCATGCCATAGCCTATACCTTGGTCCTGTCAAGACCCATCCAGAAGCTGCTGGCCTTGCTGGGCTCTTCTCCTTCCTATTCACTGTCCCCTGTGTGATCTGATCCTCGCAGGCCCATGTCCTCCTAACACAGCTACAGCTGGCCACCACAGGTCTAAGAACAAGGTTCACTGAGATTCCTAGATCGTTCTCATTCTCTTCACTCTTTCTTGAAGGGAACAGGCACTGTGCATTAAACCACCCACTATGTACAGAACGGTGGCACTGGGAAGAGAGTGGGAGGCTCAGGGTGGCGGCTGGGAAGGCATGGGAGAACTCCCCTCAGGAATGATTTGGTCAAAGGCAAACTTCCATGTGGCCTGGCCTGAGAGAAAGAGGGAGGTTCCAGAGCCTCGGAAGTCTGAGCCAATCCCCCAGTTTAGGAATCCCCCTGCACCAGCTCCCTTCCAGCGTGTATAAGCTTCTCAGCATATAGGAAGCAACAAGTACCAGGCAAGACTCGGTGGGTAGTTATTGAAGGCAGAGCCTGCTTGCTGGTAGGTAATCTCTCCTCAAAAACACCCTTGTAGACAGCATGATGTGCAAGTGTGGGCATGGGCGACCACTCAGTCACACATGCCTGGTCCCTTCCCCTGGAACCACTGGGAAGAGCAGCTGGGGAGGAATTGGTGGCACACTGTATCTAGGAGGAGGAAGATAAAAATGCTGGGCGGAAGGCACAGAAACCAAGCCTGTGGTTGTACAAGGAGGGCTGCAAGAGAAAAAGCCTCATAAGAAAAGACGGGGTGGGTTAGAGGCAATCTTTACCCAAACCCAGACACAGCCAGCAAAGCCCACCCTTCCTAAATTGCCAGCTCAGCTTCCAACATGCCTCGAGTCTCTGTTTCCACTGGCCCTATCCTGACCCAAAGACTTATCCATGTTCTTTCCAGGCACAGCATTCAGTTCCAGCCCGAGGTATCTTTCCCATCCGCAGCTCCAACTCTGTGTCTATCTGCAGACCCAGCTTCTTATCCAGATCCCTCCCTTTCCTTTCCCTCCTCAGGACGGAATATGTCCTCTGGCTTCAGGGGAGATCCTGCCACCTAGTGACCTTAGATTCACAGATATCGGGTCAGAATATCCCTCCGTTTTCCAGGCAAATGCTCTGCTCCTATAGATGCAGAAACTAAAGTTCAGGTAGAGGGATGGCTAAACCACTAAACTGCCGATGGGGATCTGTTCCTGTTCTTTCTCAACCCAGTCACCCCCTCTGACCTCTGCTGGAGAGGAGGACAGACCCGAGGACAGGGAAGTCCCCTCTAGAGAAGAGAGCTCAGACCTACTGCAGCACAAGACCAAGGGACAGGTGAGGGCACAGAGGAGGAGGCCACATAGATGCCCCTGTCAGGCAGAGGTCGGCTTCCTTTTCCCTCCCTCCTTCTATCACCATAGGACCATCTGTTAGCTGGGAAGTTCACTGCCTAATTTCCTTAATGCAGCTCTAAAGGTTAATTGGTCTGAGTAAGAGAGAGTGTTCAGGATGACGGCTGTCCCAGGGTCAGCCCGTGTCTCTTCTGACAAAGCCCAGATCTGCCCATGAAGCCAACCTCAGGAGAAGTTCCGTCTAAGGCCTGGCCTATAGAGAGGGATAGAGTGTAGGAAAATAAAGGGAGACCCGGATGGGAAGACTGCCCCCTGGGGCCTGTGGAAGGGCACCCATCCAGGACTGCTGTTCATATAAACACTAACTCAGACCTCAAGCCTTATAGTCTCAGACTATAGAGACTATAGAGACAGACTGCCTCCTTCTCATTCACCTGGTATGCAGGAGTGGGGGTGGGGGGTGAGGGGGGGGGTGAGGGGGTTGGGGGGTTGGTCCCTCTAGGGCTCTGTACTTGGGCTCTCAACTCCTGTCTCCCCAGGCCCCTCTAGCCTACCAGCCAGCCAGCCCCCTGCAGACCTCCCTGCCCCTCCTCTTCTGGCTCTGGGAGCTGAGCCTGAGGCCATGCACTTTCCATTAGGGAGATAGCAGCCCTCTGCTGAAGTCCATTTGGGATCCATTTTAGCGTTATCTAAAAATCAAATCTACATGGTAATCCTTTTAACGTACTCCCGACTTCAGGGGGGAAAAAAAACAGCTTTGCACTCCTTCAGGAAAGGTTTTAAGCATTACCCAATAATTACTACTCACGAATGAAAACGCCCATCTTTAACAATGGAGACCACTTGTGGCCACACACATGCCCAGGCACATGCTCAGGGACACAGACTAGGCCTGGCAAATAGTCAGTTCACTTAGCCCATGTGCCACCCTCAATCCCAGGGAATATAGGAATGAGATTTGAAGTGAAACAGGCTGAATTCCTGTCTCTCTGTTGCACGAAGGCAGGTAGCAGGCCTGATGAGGAAGTGGCCAGGCGGTAAAGTCTCCAGGTCCAATTCATCAGCATCCAGTTACGTAAGGGGTCTGTGAGAGGCTCCAGGACGGTGCAAACTCTGATTCCTGGGCTCTGTAGAACTCAGACATTTACACTCAGCTCTGTAGTGTGGGGCAAAGCCAGACACCTCAGTAAGGTCTGAGTGAGTCTTCACAGAGATCATTGGTCCTTCCCCTTACATCTCCCTAGAGAGACCCTCTGCACAAGAAGCTGCCTGCCAACCAGACCCACAACCTCAGCCAACTCCTACCTATGCAGCCCAACCTAGGCTGCTACTTCCAATGGGATGCAGGTTTCTCCAAACAGCAAAGCATGTGGGCTCCATCTGGACAGGCCTGAGTCACAGGAGAACACCCTGCCCACCCCAGCTACCCTCAGCAAGGTCAGTTTTCCATCCTAGTGCATCTCCTATACCCTGCGGCAGGTCGCTGGAGGCCATACCTCAGGAATGCCCCCCTACTGGTCTGCACTATTGCCAGTGATAGAGACTGCGCCTGGGAATAGACAGACTGCACCAGCTCCTGGCAGAATCCTGGTGTCTTTCTCCTTAGAGCCTACAAGAGAACCTTCCTTAATTCTACCCTAAGGGAGGTACTCACCACTGCTCTGGGAGAAATACCATTGTCCAGGCTATGCTTTAGGGGACAGAGTCAACAGTGGGCTGAGAGCTAGGAGTGCAGACCTTGGGGAAGCAGGCCCCTCCTTTCTGACCTGCATCTGTGGCACAGGGCCATGAGGTCTTGTTCAAAGACTGTGGTGGGTCAAGATGAAGCTATGAATCTAAGGCCTTGGCATAGAAGCTGGGATAGAGCAAAGGACAGCATCCACCCCATCAGGTGCTATTCCTTTGGGTACTCATTTCATTTAAACTTTTTGTCATTTTGAGCTTTACATTAAAAAAAAAAAAGTCAACCTCAATCTTGTACTGTGTGTCGGTATGTGGTTATATGCATATGAGGACTGACTGGTGCCTATGGAGGCCAGAAGCATTGGATCCTCTGGAGCTGGAGTTAGAAGCAGTTGTGAGCCATCAGACATGGGTGCTAGGATGTGATCTGAGGTCCTCTGTAAGAGCATGTGTGTTCATAACTGCTGAGCCATTTATGTATGTGTCTGTGTATGGGTATATACATGGAAGTGCAGTACCTGTGGAAGTCAGAAGGGGGCATTGGGGCCCCTGGAGCTAGAGTTACAGGCTGTTATGAGCTACCCAACACAGGCACAGGGAACTGAGTTCAGGTCATCTGCAAAAACAGTACCCATTCATAACCACTGAGCCATCCATCACTCTAGACCCTTGTTGGCTTTCTATGTAGCCCACACTGACCTCAATCTCATTATGTCATTGAGGACAGCCTTGTTCCTCCTGCCTTTGCCTCCCAAGTGCTTGGCTGGCAGACAGGCTTGTGCTACCATGCCCAGCTTTCTTTCCAACTTAAAATAATCTTTTTGGCTCCCAGAAAAAAAAATGCAATAATAGGAATAATTCCCAAGTGTCTATTTCCTGTATCCTCCTCCTTTATTTATACTTAATACTTTTTCCCCATAAATCATCTAAGAGTTGATTTCAGACATTAAGTCCCTAAACCCTAGATGCTTTTGGTGTACAAAATACCAATTGCTAAAATCAAGGGTAAAACCAGCCACAGTGCTAGGAAATGATCACTGGAATCCTGTTTCCCAAACTACACATCTTATTGAGATTTCACCAGCACTCCCAACAACATCGTTTATAACAATGTTACTAGGCAGTAGCAGTGTACACCTTTAATCCCAGCACTCAGGAGGCAGAGGCAAGTCAAACTGCATTTCAGGACAACTTGGTCTACAGAGCAAGTTTGAAAGACTACACAGAGAAACCCTGTCTCAAAAACAAACGAACAAACAAAACAAAACAAATGGACAATGTCCTGGGTCACTTGTTACATTCCCCCCTGTGCTGACTAGTTTTATGTCAACTTGCCACAAGCTAGCATCATGGGAGAGGAGGGAACCTGAGAAAAGCCCCCCAAAAGATTTGGTGTTGGGCAAGCCTATAGATCATTTTCTTAATTAGTGATCAATGTGGGAGGGCCCAGCCCACTGTGGGTGGGACCATCCCTGGGCTGGTGGTCCTGGGTTCTATAAGAAAACAGGCTGAACAAGTCATGGGGAGCAAGCCAGTAAGCAGCATCCCTCCATGGCCTCTGCATCAGCTCCTACCTCCAGGTTCTTGCCTTGACTTCCTGTCCTGACTTTTTTAGAAGGAAGTATAAGCAAAATAAACCCTTTCCTTGGTCATGATGCTTCACCACAGTGATAGCAACCCTAGCTAAGATACTCATTCACTTGAACCTAGAGGAATTCCTACAGGTCTCGAGGCACCAGCAGTTCTGAGGCAGAAAGGACATTTATTTTTAGATTATCCCTGATCTGAGTTTATCTGATACCAGTTCCTATAGACTTCATTAACCCTGGGCTTTATAGTTTTCTTTCCTCTTTGTAAAATGGGTACAAAAGCACATCTTTCCAGGTGTAGTGGTGCATGCCTTTAATCTCAGCACTTGAGGGGCAGAGGCAGGTAGATCTCTGTGAGTTTGAGACCAGCCTGATCTACATAGTGAGTCCCAGGACAGCCAGATACTGTTTTGAAAGAAAAGGGGGAGGAGAGGAGAGGAGAGGAGAGGAGAGGAGAGGAGAGGAGAGGAGAGGAGAGGAGAGGAGAGGAGAGGAGAGGAGAGGAGAGGAGAGGAGAGGAGAGGAGAGGAGAGGAGAGGAGAGGACTTCTCAGAGAGCATCCATGAGTAATAAAGGAGTCTTTAGAACTAGTTGAGCCTGGCAGTCAAGTTAGATGCATGTCGCTGACTCAGCGCACAGCAAAGTTCACCTGTCATAGCCCCACCTCAGGATCCTACAGTAGGGATAGACGCTTCCTTTGCAGAGAAGCTAATGGATAGCCACTGTGGTCAGAGTCACACGGCTTCTGGTCAGAGTTCAGTGCCATCCAGCAGCCAGTCCAGTGGCCAGAGCAAATATGTTCAGGAGGAAGTCAGCCCCGTTTGCTTGCCCAAAAGGCAGCTCCAGCAGCCAGCCGAGTGAGAGAGGATAGCCATGGGGCTCAGAGATTCTGAGCAGTGTTCTGGGGGACCAGCAATGAATAGCCTCAGTATCTCTCATAATCCCTTAAAGGACCTCCATGTTGGTTCCAGAGTCAGCCAGAGAAGTAGGAGACTTACTTGTAAGCCCTGTTCAGAGCCTCATAGCACAAGGATGCCTCTTGCCTTCCGGGCTCTCCTTTCTCACCATGGGCACCCCTGCCCCTGTGACAGGCAGGAACTCTGGGCTGGGCAGTACAACCTAGCACCCTAAGGCTTTTACCCACTGCTGTGTTAACTGCTACCATCACTCCCATTCTAAAAAGTGAGGTGTGGAAAAGGTTCCCAACTTGTCTGTAAGCAGGAAACAGAGCTGGGATTTGAACCTTGGCAGTCTGTCTCTAGAGCCCAAGCATGTGACTTTCTCTGCTCCAAGGCAGCGCTGTATCGATGAATGCTAAGGTGACTCACACAGGAGACTTCATGAAGGTTGGAAGACACTGCAAAGTATGAAGATGCACTCAGCCGTGAGACACATGGGTAGAGCACACAAGTACTCCTCCACAGGCGTGGAATCACAGGGCCACACAAGAAGGGACTGTGTCCATTTTATTCTCCCCACCATCAATTCTATCAGTGTCCAGCTTGGAACGGACACACACCAGGTGTTCAGCAACACATCTGGAGGCACATTCATGCTTGCAAGTGTGCATATGTATGACTGGGTCCACACACAGGTTCATGAGCTGATGTAAATCTCCACCAAGGAGGCACAGGTGCACAGAGACATGGGCTGTCACACCCATCACTCTAAAACAAACTCTGATTGAACAAAACCTGGCACCTTGGATACAGGAGGAAGCAGAAGTCACGTGAATCCTCCAGCGCTCAGCCCTGTCATCATCCCCTCCCACCTCAGCAGCTGAGAGTAGGACTCAGAGGGTGTCATAGATCAGGGCTCTTGCCATCCACCTGGGCCTATCCCAGATGTGAAGCTGCAGAGAAGAACCCCAGCAGAGCCCATCTGTGCCCCTCCTAGGCATCAAACCCCTTGAATAAGGCAATTGAAAGTGTAATCTAACTCTGCCTCATCTCTCTCTCGCAATCTCGTTTTCTCAGAAGTAACTATTCCGCACAGGCCCGCCCGCACAGCCTGCGAGGCGGCTTCCATTTCACACTGGTTTTATCTCCACAATTTCTCGTCTCAGTGCACTTCTATCCCAGGCCCTGCCACGTGGCAGGTGAGGCCAGAGCTAATAGCATTTCCTACTCATTTGGAATCATAAGCCAAGAGGAACAACTGTTGGAACGCATGGCCATGGTCACCCAGTCCATCCGCTCGTAATGACCTCTCTGTGAGTCCGTTTGCAGTGTGGTGTTTACTAGGTCAAGGGAGGGAGGGAAATAGAGGCTCCCCTAGCCTCCAGCTCCCTACTGACACAGGGTAAGTAAGGCTGGGAGACAGGGCTGGACTAATGAAATGGGGGTCAGCTCAGGGGAGGGACTGACACCTCTGAAGTCAGAGAGAGGGTGGGTAGGGAGTAAGCTTTTGAAGACTCATGGTAGCCTCGGCATGAATTCTGGTTCTGTCATTTTTCCAGTTTTGCCTCAGCTTACTCAGTGACTGAATGAGGAGAGACTACATTAAATAATCATTTCAAAGATTCGTTTAGATCGTAGACATGAAATCCTTATAACAAAGTTTGACCCAGTAGCTGAAGACAATCAGCTATGAGAATGTACGGCCATCTATGGTATGATCCAGCAAGTCTATCCCTAGATCTGGGGAAGAGGCAGAGCTGCGGGAGGGGGTGGGGATGGGGGCGGGGTGGGAGCGAGATGAGCTCCAAATCTGGGTGACAGAAGTGGAAGGGAAGGCTCAACTCACAGCTGAGGGTTTGCGTGTGGAAGATGGCGGGGTAGGGGGTTGCTGAAAGGTTCTGAAGGGGGCCTGGCACAGGACAAGACACTGAAAAGCAGTCCTGCAACATGTCCATTCTCCTAATTGCCAAGCCCTGCCTGCCCCCAGTTAGCTTCAACAGAGAGAACTGCCTGGCAGTTTCCCTAGCACCTGCTGCCAGTGTTATCCCACTCAGCTGGAGGGTGGCACTCCACATCATCCCTCCCCGAGTGCTCCAGGGTCACTGTGAGCCAGCCAGTGGCCAGAAATCCCATGCAATCTGTCCCCTGACAAACCCAAGAGTGGCACAGGCACAGGCTGCTGTCTGGAAGCCTCCATACCCAGCCTGTCCCAGAACCACGATGGCATCACCCTGTCTTTTTCCTATACAACGTGTGTGTGTGTGTGTGTGTGTGTGTGTGTGTGTGTGTGTGTGTGAACTTTCCTTAAGCTCCATGCGGACCCTGCTGAGGAGGAAAGCTTGGAGCATGTTGCAGGGACAACTAAGGACAGGGTGGGCTACTTGGAAGCCGAGTGCTGACCCAGGCTCTGCAGAGTGGAGGCCCCCGGGGAGCAAATTCCAGTAGAGTAAGAGTAGGAGGCACTTATGCAATGGGCTTTGGAGGAGGCCAACTGTCCTTAGCATCTTGCATTGGAACCCCCCCCCCCCAAACCACTGTGACCTTGGTGTATCTAGAGGCAGAAAGCGCCGAGGCCCTGGCTGGGGAAGAAAGCTAGGCCCTGCACAGCCTGGAGTGTGGGATAAGAGTGGTGCAGTCTTCATCTACCTGGGCACTTTTGACAGAACATCAGATCAGTGGCTTGTAAGCAGCAGATTAACTTTCCCACACTAGGGCCTGGGAAGGTCAGAACCAAGGCACTGGCCTGTCCGTTGTCTAATAAGAGCCTGTTTCCTGGCTCATGGACAGCTGTCTTCCCACTGTAACTTCACACACCAGGAGGGAGGTGGGAACTCTCTGGGCTCCCATGCATAAGAATACCAACCCCACTCATGAGGTTCTACCCTCAGGGGCTGTATCTCCTATCTTCACTATGGGGATCCTGGGATTAAGCTCGGAATTGGGAGGAGACACATACATTCCAGGAGCCAGCTGAGAACGTTTAGACAGGCTGGGAGGAGGAAACACCACGACGGAGGGCAGCTTCGTGGGCTGACCCACAGACTCCCTTGGTCTTCTTTGGTCCTTCATCAGGACCTGGGCGCATAGGAAGCTGTGCATGCTCACTGAGGTTCATTGACTGGTATGGTGCAAGTACCTAGTGCGGCCTCTCCCTCTCTATGACAGGAATGGGTATCTTTTCTGTTTGTTTCCCTGCAATCTCAAGCATAGTTTAAAAGCTATAGATCTAGGCAAGGCGGTGGTGGTGGTGGCACACGCCTTTAATCCCAGCATTTTCAGGGCAGAGACAGGTGGATCTCTGAGTTCAGGGCCAGCCTGGTCTACAAGGTAAGTTACTGCACAGCCAGTGCTACATAGAGAAACCCTGTCTTGGAAAAACAAGCAGGCAAACAAACAAACAGCAGCTAGAGCCCTGATTACCAGCTGGTCTTTGTGCCCTTCCCCACCTCCCTTTAATAGTACCCACACCATCACCCCAACCCTAACCACATGTTCCTAGAGGAACTCAGCATCAAACAACACACACACACACACACACACACACACACACACACACACACACACACACCTCCTGCTCCCCATCCTAGCTAGCTCTTCTAGCTCTTTCCATTTCCAGAGCTACTTTTTAAATTTTTTTTTTGGGGGGGGGCAGGGTCTCCTGTAGCCCAGGGTGGCCTGGAACTCACTATATAAGGATGATGTTGAACGTCTTATCCTTCTGTGTCTACCTCCAGAGTGATGGGATTACAGGCATGTATCACCATTACCCAGTTTAGTAGTGCTGGGGCATCGAACTCAGGACTTTATGCATGCTCATCAAACAATCTACCAGCTGAAGTACACCCCCAGACCACCAGATCCACCTTTCACCCTACTTTGGGCACAGGTCCCACAAGCCTACTGCTCTACAACTCATTCTTCACTCAGCAGCAAGAGAAGCTTTTCCAAATAAACCAGGCTGCTGGTCACTACCCAGGTTAGAACAAAGCTTCTCACAGCTTTCAGTACAGTGAGCGTGGCACACCTGCTTTGCATACAGCCTGTAAGAGCTTCATGCAGTATGGCCCCCACCTCCCCATCCCACAGTGAGCTCCACCACACTCCAGATCCACCTCCTACCTCGGGGTCTTTGCACATACAGGCTCTTCAGTGCCTGTTGCCTTCCCATCCTGGAACTTAAATATCAACAGAGAGGACTTTTTCACCCACCACACCCTTTCCTTCTCTCTCTCTCTCTCTCTCTCTCTCTCTCTCTCTCTCTCTCTCTCTCTCTCTCTCTCTCTCTCTCTCTCCCTCCCTCCCTCCCTCCCTCCCTCCCTGTCATTTCCTTTTGAGTTTTCAATAGCAACTGACCATTGCTTTTGTTTTCCTTTCGAAGGTGTAATTCTTGAGGCCTGTCTTCTCTACCGCTGTTCTCCTCATACTGAACCTGACAGCCGCCCTAAGCATAACTTCAATAAATGAATGAAGAGACTTAATGGCAGCTATCCAGATATTACTGGCAAGCATCTCTGGCTGGAGTGGGCAGATTTACGTAGGCAGGTGCCCAGAGCAGGGAGAGCCCTGATGGCATACTGCTGCCCCTCTGCCACATAGCCCAAGACAACTGTGGCTCGGTGGTCCTAAGAAGAAGAAAGAGACAGCTATGGTAGCACTCAGTCCTGTCTGCCACGAACGACTTTTTTCCCTTGTACGTATGCACGCATGCACGTTTGTGTTTGTAATGGGTGCCAGGAGTCAAATGTGGGTCCTCGACCTCATGCTTGTACAGAGAGTACTTCATGGACTGAGCTCTTTTGATAAGAGTGTTTGAGAGGTGAATCCCAGGGCTCTACCCCATGATTCCTTTACACATAAACACTCTGACCTGCTCAGGGTGTGACAGGCAGAGCTGCAGGGTTCATGGGTCTATGGGAGGCCAACAGCGCAGTCCTTTCCTCTTCAGCTTGTCCTGAACCTCTTGGCTCCTCATACAGACCCTATCTACCTTGCTATTCTTTGAAGGTCCTCTGGGTATCTAAATATGACCACTTTCCCCTTGTAACCTAGGCTGAGCCTTTAGGAGCTGATGGGAAGAAAAGACCCCTGAAATTTCCTATAGAGAACTCCAGACCCAAGCCTTTTTCTGTCCGGAATCTCCCAATCCTATCCCAGGCTGCAGAAGCCAGTCCCCATGTTCCTTAGAGATGTGTTACCTGGAGCCACACATCTGTGAGAGGTGAGAGGGATGTGTCTGGAAGCTGTGTTCCCCAGACAGTGACTCAGCTACAACGTGGGCACCTATAAAGCCAGCGTCACCCATCTAATGAAATGGGGCTCCCAAGAGGCCTACACTCTCCACAGAGGAGGGGGAGGAGGACCCACACTCTCAGACAAGTCTCAATTTCACAGCATCAGGGACATGAGCACCAACTCGCTGAACCAGAAAACGAGAGTCTGGCAGGAGCTGCAGACACGCCGTGAGCGTCGGGGATCAGAGATTAGGGCCCTTCAAAATCAATTTTGAATTCAAAGTTTTAAATGTGTTCTCCAGGAGGCACAAAGAGGGGACCCTACAGTCTGGCTCAGCCTTCCCAGCTGCTGGGCTCTGCTTCCTTCTTGAAGCAGCAGAGCCCAGCACCTGCTAGCTACAATGAGTTGGACACTGGAGGAAGACAAAAACAAACAAAAAGAGACTGGGAACTTCTAGGTACAAGCTGCAACAGCATAGGGCTGGGGCTTCCTGTTGACATCCCAAAGGCTGCGATAGCCCTTCTCTGTGGAGTGGGAGGGACCCAAGCAGCTTAGATGGTGGACTCGGAGGTGGGGTAGCTATGGATTCTAGACCAGCCATGGGCTCCCAGGGGAAGATCTTTGTTCAGAATAAACTTCCCTTCTAACAAAATGGAGAGAGAAGACCTGGAACATACCCCCAGGGGAGCAGGTGTGTGTGTGTGTGTGTGTGTGTGTGTGTGTGTGTGTGTAGCACAGCCCCAGGGAAGCGGGGTGGGGGTAGGGGTGGAGGTGCTGGATCACAGGCTCCAGGAAGCAGGAGGCCACTATGTGGCAGTCAGTAGAATAGACTCCTGCTAATGCAGCTACCAGCTGTACCACATGCTCTCTGTAGCTGGGAGCTGCCTGTTGGACAAGCTGTCTGTCATCTGTCAGGCCATGTCTGGGGGACTGTGAAGTCACCACAATACACAGGGCGAAAGGTCTCACCAGGAACCTGGGCAGATAAGATTATTCCAGCCAAACCCTGGAAAGGGCTTCAGAGCTTGTAAGAGGACACTCACCAGAGTGGGCTCCAGGTATCCCATCTTGGTCATGTGCTCCAACCTGGGGCCAACGCCAGTGACTTTTCACCTATAGTCAACCCATAACTGATGTCTTCTCAGATGGTGTAGGGAAGCAACCCTCTAACAAGCTTTTGATCCCAGTGTTTCTGCAAGCCCAGCCTCCCCCACTTCTCCTAAACCTCAGGCCCTCTTTATGCCATCGTGGTCCTAAGAGATAAACCTCAATAACCATGAAGCATTCAGCAGCGGACAAACAGCCACGGGAGCATCAGTGTCTTGGATCCACTTCATGGGGAGCTCCTTATTTTTAAAAGGAACAGTGAACAGCAGCTGGGGTTCCCAGACCACTTAGGGGCAAGGAGGCAAGGACCCCCTAGCTTGGGAGTGGGTTGCTGGCTTTTCAGGGAAATTGCAGCGAAAGCCTGGGTAATGCTCCTTTTAGTTACAGCATAAACTGTGGCGATAAAGCGTACCTGGGGAATGTTTAGAGAAAGCACTAATGATTTCTTCCCCAGTGGTTAATAAATTCACTTCTAGATCAATTTGTTCGCGATAGAGCCCGGCGAGCGGAACCCGCGCGGCGGGCACAGCCGAGTGTGTCTTTTTCAGTATAAATGATTTATTACAATGATTAGCGGCACATAAACAATTTAAAATACAACGCTAATTAGTTTGGGGAAGAAAGGAGGGGAAAAGCCGCCCTGCCTCTCTACCCATTATGTTCTACTTCTCTAAGTATGTACTTTTTAATTAAATCCAAATGTCACAATAAATTTAAAGTGTTTTATTACAGCTCAGGCTAACTGAGGCAGTCAGGCAAGGTCCCCCCCCTCCCACTCCACCCCCAAGGCATCAGTAGGCAGGAGTGGGGGTGAGGATCAGGGGCACCAGAGGGGCCTGCTCACATCTTTCCTCCTGGGTGAGATCTCCACGGGCTCCTGCAAACCCCTCCGGGTTTCTGGCAGCTCTGGACTGGCAAACACTAGAAACTCCTAGGTGCCTCCAACCTTCTGCTCACCTTCGCAGTTACCTGAGTAGAATCTCTTCCTCCATGCTTGATCTGAGCAGTCTAGAAGACAGCCATGTCTCCATGATGGTCCCAGCTGTCCTCTACCTACTTTAACCACTTGCCCAGAGAACTTTACCTAAAGGCCCTTCCTGTGTGCCCCTCTTAGGGTGATGACCTGCTATGGGCACTTCAGTTTCTGGGGTGGGGGAATGCAGCACAGGGGATCAGTCAGAGTCTAAGGATTCTGACATGCCTGGGTTCAAGTTGAGGCTCTACCACTGGCTAACAAGGCAGACTGGTTCTTTAGTCTCTCCAAGAACTTCAACTTTTGCCTAAGCAAAACCGGAGCAGCCATACCCAACTTACAGTATAGAAAGAATGCAAACAATTAAAGCAATAACACCCGTAATTCTTCGCATGCTCCACAAGTGGTAATTACTTTTCAAAGCCCTTGAGGTGAGCTGAAAGAGTGCTAGCCCTATGACCAGAAAACTGAGGCGAGCCAGGTTACAGTGAATTCCAGAACCCAGCAAGGACCAGACGGTGGGTAATCTCTCTTCCAGAAGCTTGGACGACTAGGGAATTTTTCCCCATAAACAGCCCTGAACCCTGTTCATTTAACAACAAATGTCTTAGGCTAAGGAGATGGATTAGTGGTTAAAATACTTATCACTAGAACCCACATAAGAGCTGGAAACTGTGTTGCATGAGTCTATAATCCCTGTCCTACTACAAGAACACAAGAGGCAGAGACAGGAGAATCTCCAGAAGTGTGCAGCCCATCCAGCCTGGTGTGCACACAAGAGACCCTGTCTCAAATAAGATAAAAGGCAAAGACCAAAACCTCAGGTAGTCCTCTGACCGCCACACATATGCCATAGTATGTATACATCCCATCATAAGCACAGGTGAATCCCAGAACCCAGCAAGGACCAGACGGCAGGTAACCTCACTTCCAGAAGCAGGGATGGGCTCTCTGCTGAAGCATCTATGTCCTTCAAGCACTAGGCCCTATCTGCAAAGAGGGCATGGCTCTGGGGAAGGGTCTGTTTTTCAGAACCTTGAATCTGTTCTATATAGAGCAGTGTGACTATGCACATGAAGTGTGGCCAGTGCCTTATGGGTCATCAGAACTACATAATGGCATGCACAATGACCTAATCACAGTGGGGGTTGGGGAGAGATTGTGCCCTTTCCTGGGGCCTCACTTTGGGCCAGGTTCAAATTTGGGTGAAAGTTCAAATCCCAGGCACATGGGCAAGAGGGAAGGAGGCACGGATGCCCTCGAAGGGGCTGATCTGAAAGGGTCAAAATGACAAAGCATCTGGTTAGCAGGAGGTACCAAGCATACACGGTGGCAGAAAAAGGCCCCCTGAGTCTTGGCTAAGGGCTATCTCCACAAAGGCAGGCTAGCTTCCATGTCTCTCATCTGTGGAAATGGCCTCATGAAGGGGACATTACAGCTTTGGTTTATGAGAGGGATGTCTGGGCCTTCATATCAACAGAATGTTGATGAAAAGGTGTCCATTTTCTATGTATAAGCCTGGCTCCTAGGGTCTCATGGGGAGAAGCTGTCTCAGAAAACTGTACCTTAGGAAAACTACACGATAATTCTCCAGAATTCTTCTTAGGTCCTGAGGAGCTGAGGACCAAGATGTCAGAGGAAAGGTGGCCGGAGTTAGGGTAGGTACTCCTGGGCTTCCAAAACCACCAACAGTTCCTTAGTCTTGACATTTGTGTAGGGAACACGAAGCATTGCTCTAGGCCTTAATTTATTTTTAAGGAAGCCAAGGATCAGAGAGGTTAAGTGGTATGCCCAGGGTCACCATGCAGTGGGCAAAAGAACAATTCCCTGAGATCTCACAGACAGAGGCTGGCAGAGCAGGCATGGGACAAAGGTTGTGCTTGCCACCCCCTAAGCCAGCAAACCACCTCCGCAGCAACTCGTCAGACCTGCCTGGAACTGTTATTTCTTTTAAAGAATTTTACAGATTCCAAATCTGCAGTGTCTGGACCCATGACCTTGAAGGTTCTCTCTCCTTGAGGCTAGACATTAGCACACCTTCTTCAGAATCAAACCAGGCCCCTTTCCACTGCCTCCTCCATAGGCCCAGGATGCAAGCTAGGAAGGAAACCAAAGGAAGGAACAAAGGACACATGGGCAGAGGAGTGGAGCGTGATCGTTACAGAGCTGGAAGAGGGTCCCTTCCTCCCACTGCAAGCTCCACGGTCTGCTTCTAGCCTCATTCCTTCCAGTCTGTTCTCACAGAGTGGCCCAAGTGATCTGATAAAGCATCCTGACTCTGCCCACAGCCCTCCATGTTCCCCCACTGACCTCCACATGAATCTTCAACCCTTACCAAGGCATAGCCATAGCTCACAATAGTGTGGTTCCATCAATGATTAACGTTGCGGTCATACCCATGATGCTTTGAGCTCTAGTTCTGAGCCACCTCTTTAGCCACCACCTCATCCTGGGACAAATGAATCTATGACTTGCATTGACCTTCCACTCTGGACCCCCTTCACCTGTTGGCTCACTTGACCAAATGGACTCACCAAACCCCTTCTATTGGGATCTTGCTCTTGACCCCTGCATTTTCATAATAACTATACCAGTGGTGGTGGGTTTAATTAAGAAAGTAATTCTTAATAAGCTTCACTGAGCCAATTGGATTTCTTGATCAATTTTTCTGTTCAACACTATGAAGCCAGCCACACCCCCAATTTATTTGTATATTTTTACCAAGATCAATTATTTTAATTTTTTTTAGTGACTGCTTGGTCCATGATTTTTTTTAAGCTCATATCAAATCTTATAAATTAGAATGTTTGTCACTGCTGAGACTTCTTTTGTGACAATTATTTCTCCCAGAAAATATTTCCGGAGCCAACTTCTGCAGATCTAAATTTTGTCAGGAAGATTTGATTCTTCTGTCAATTTTTAGTCAATAACATATTTTACCAGGTGCAGGCCTGACTGTTGCCAGCTTAACTCTGTGTTAATTATTTCAACTGATTTTAATTTTTTTCCTGGATTCTTTTTTTTAACTTTGCATTTTCAATAATACTAATGAGATATTATTCTTGTGGGTAAGACAGACTTGCCATGAATTTGATAAACCCCGCCTGAGATCAAAGAGCAAGATGAAGGCATCCTTGGGGCAAACAGGCAGGTGAAAACACCACACTCTATACTTGAGTCGATGCCAGGTTGCAACCAGGTGCCCCAGGGAGCCCTGCCCCCTGCCCAATACTCCCCAGGGTCCTGGCCCCTGCCAAGAAGAGGCCTCACAGATGGGAAATGGCTTCTGGGTAGGGGAGGCGGATGTGCAGCTGCCTCAAAGAGGCAGACTCCCATCAAAAAGCAAACAGCCCAACTGTCCAGTTACCCTGCCAATGTAAATGGGGATAGGACCTGCCCAAAAACATTCTACAAGGCAATGGGCCAGGATGGGGATGCTGGAGTTCTGGCTCTCAGCACCGTGCTCCTTAGGCACCTGTGGGAGTGCTCCAGTCTATAGGAGTTCTGTTCCCTCACAGGGAACTATAAAGCCATCTCTGCCTAGGCTGCCTTACAGGTCTGTCTTCCTCTCACCTAGCAAAGCCATTAGAGATAGGAGTTCTCAGCTAACAGCTACAGGTAGGCTGGCTCAGAAGGGACCACCCTTACCTCTTCCAAGGTGCTGAGAGAGAAGGCAGGCTCTGAGCAACTAAGTCCCACCAGATAGCTGCTCTGTAAGCATATTTACCACTTAATAAAAAACAAAATTAAAAAGAAAAAAAATAACCCTGAAGTCTGGAAACCTCCATTTCCAGAAATAATGTCTATGTATGTGGTAGGGGTGTGTGTGTGTGTGTGTGTGTGTGTGTGTGTGTGTGTGTGTGTGTGTGTTCAGTTCATAACACTAGAGCCAGTCATTTTCCACATGCTCCTGACAGGCAGGGACCTCATTCCAGCCCTGCCATTTACCCACTTCCTGGGATATGCATTTCCTACTCTGGGAGGAAATGGAGCAGTGGAAGGAGGATGATCAGGAATTCAAGGCTAGCCTGGGCTATATGAGCCCCTGGCTGTGGTTGGTTGGTTGGTTTTTAGACATTGTGACTTACAGATAGAAGGTTAGCTTCCTACGATTGGGGAAAGTGCAGGTAGCCATTGGACACCTGAGCCCTAAGGCACAGTGGCAGAAGCTGACTGGGACTTTCTTCCTTAGTCTTCACTGGTGGCCTTCAGAAAGCAAGCTGCCACATTGCAGAGGCTGCTGTGCGGTGCTGAGGCCCACAGAAGTGCACCTGTAGTCAGTCACCCGTAGTAGGCAGCCAGAGAGGCCCCTAGCCCAAACCGCCCATGAACTGAATCTTTATAGGCAAATCAGAGAGCAGAAAGGGGATCATTTCCCCAGGTGGATCTGAGAAGAGTCTGCACCTCTGGCTGGCAGATGCCATCATTACCATCTCTGAGAGGCTCTGAGGATCCAGTCAAACTGCCCCAGCCCCCTGTTCCACAGAACTGAGATGACAGTTGTAGTCTGTGTCAAGGTGCTAAGTTCCAAGCTAGCTGCTACACAGTGGTAACTCATCTACCACCATTCAGGTCACTGAGGCAGTCTACAGACACATCTTACCCCGCAGGCTGACAGCTACAAGCTTTCTTCAGGAGGATAGGCCTGGGAAGCAAGTGTGGAGAGGTCGGACTTGAACCTAATCTATCTGACTCAAAACCTGTGTGAGATCCACTTGTTTTTTCAAGATAAAACAGTGGATCAAAGAGTTCAAGCATTCTCTGGCATTCGCAGGCAACGCTTCTCATCTGACACTAAGGATGGCCGTTCACGTATATATACAAGAAAAGATGGAGTTCGGGTTGGATCAGGGTGCTAGCTATGGGTCCTGGGAGTCCGGGCTAACACTGTCCTGAATTCTCTGGAAAACATAGGTTTCCCCACCAACACACACACACATTTCAATGGAGTCACAGAAAGCCAACCAGCAAGGTTGAATTATTAAAACTCCTTCTGGAGTGCCATGTGGATTTTTCTCCACGGAGACTGAGAGCAGAGGGGCGGCTGCTCCCGCCACACAATATTAAAATGTCACGAGTTTAAGGCCTGCGTTGGTTGAGTCATAAGTTATCAGCACCCAGTGAGGGCCGACAGAAAGCCTCCCTTAAATTATTAAGCAGAGAGCGTCAGACTGTAATATTTTGCTAAACCAAAGTACAGACACAGACAAAGATGTCATTTCAATATTTGAAACCAGCAAGTTTAATTTAAAATAAGAGCAAACCAATAAGCTCAGAACATCGTGGTGCATGAGAGGAAAATTATACTGGGGGTGGGGGGGGGGAGAGAAAGTGGAAGGACTTAAGAAATTTATAAAAGTAATCTCCAAGCAGAAATTAGAAATCAAGGCCTAGAAACAGAATAACACAAAAGAAATATTACTGTCCACTTTCTAAATCAATATAACACCGCTCCACGCCGGAATTACCATGGTAACTCAAGTAAAAAGAATCAAGCAATTCTTATTATTTCAAAATAAAATCACAGCCTGAAGCCTGGGTTTTATTACAACCACTGATAGATCGCTGGCTTGTATTTATCTGAAATATTGCTTTTCAATCAGCTGGTTTATGAATGTACACAGGCCTCTCACCAGCCCACTTACTGCCCTATTGTGAGGCCAGGGGCCAACCGATGACTTTGATGTGTCCTGCATCTGCATATGTGTGCTAGTTAAGGCCGGAGTCTCACCCCCTTCCAGCCTGTCCTGTGACTTCGCAGGACAGAGGAAGGTGGGGAGAAGCAGTGGAAATGGACTCATAATGCTTCTACCCCAAATCTTGTCTTTGGAGGAACGGGCCCAGGGCTCCAAAGTGTGCACACATGCACATACACACATACATGCACACATACATACATACATACATACACATACATACATACACACACACACACACACACATAGGCACATACACAAATACACACAGGTACACACACAGGCACACATACACACAAACACACAAACACACACACAGACACACATACACACAAACACACACAGGTACACACACACACACACACCTAGAGAGCTCCTTCCCACCCCAGGTCTTCCTCAAACAGGCTCTCCCAGGAGTTCTCCTCAGCTCCAAGGATGGCAGATGGGAAATGAAGCCAGAGAATGAGCTCCACCGTCAGACCTCCTGGTCTCACAGCCCAGCTCTGATGCTAGGAAGCTGTGGGGTCTGGGACCAATCCGCCAGGCTCTTGTATCATGACTTCTCATCTGTGGAATGAGGGTAAGAAGAGTGGCTTCTTCCTAAGGTCGTGATGGGCACTGGATGACATCAGACAGGGAGGATGCTGGGGAAGAATGGAAGGTTGGATCCAAAACTGTCTGATCTCCATACCTCTTTGTAGCCATTGTCCTTCATGATATAAGCTGCCACCTCCTATCTTCAAGAGTAGAACCTGTTTCCCAACCGCTTGAACCATGGGATGACTGTGATTTATTTTTGCCAGTGGAATGTGTCATAAGTGACAATATCCCCATACCAAACAGTGGCCCCAAGAAGCCTGGTATGTATCCAGTCTCTCTAGATCCATCTCTGTCATGATAACTAGCCAGGTGACATGGCTAAATGACAAGGGCCTTGAGTCTTGTTACCCCAGCATCTAACTGAGCAGCCATCCTCCAACCTCCAGGTTTGAGTAAGCCCAGCTGAGGTCAGAAAAAAACTTCCCAGCCTAGCCCAGTCTAAATCTCCAACCCAATGATCTGTAGGCTAAATAAATGCTTATTGTTTCAAGCCGCTGAATTTTGGTTGGTGATGTAGAAATCACCGATACATATGCATTGGGCAATGACTAGTGTTTAGGGTTTAGTAGACAAAAGCTGCTGTATGTTTATGATACCTAAGGACCAAAAAAATCACATTGCAGAGAGGAAATGTTCCCACGGGCATGAGACTTCCTGGTGTATTGCATCTGTGGACAATAGATACTGGGTACAGTTCATGTTGTAGAGAGAAGAAAACTGATACCCAGTAAGTTGTCTGAAGTCAACCAGCTCTCAACTAGGACCACAGCTCAGGTCTTCTGAATCATGCTAGACTGTACTGAAATTATCAGGTCCCTCAGGAAAAGCCAGCCAATGCCTAGAAGAAGGGGTGGGAAGATGGAGCTGGTGATACAGCCCAGTAGGCCTTCACACTAGGTATCTGTCCCTGAAACCTGGCTCACCCTGCTCACCACCTGCTTTAATTTGTCTCTGGCTGTATCAGTCCCTGTGGGTTCCTCCCTTAGAACATAAACACAAGCCAACCAATGAGAGACAAGCTTGTTGCTGGGTGGATGCTGTCTCTGAGCATGGCCAAATAAGAGGGAATGGTGTGTGGGGCAAGGAGAGCAACAGGAGCAAAGCGATGGAGGCAAACACTGGGGTTACTCGGAACACAAGCCAGTGTGGACACATTTTAGCTACATTTTTGGTGTGATGGTTGGGGTGGCAGCCAGCCTTAGGCAGAATGAATGCCAGGGTGGCAGAGGTCAGCTCTCTCTGGCTGTAATAAACACCAGGAGACAGATGGTAGATGGGATGGAAGATGGTAGCAGCAGAAGAGAGGGGTAGGTCCAAAATCCCACTGAAACGCAACCTAGACATGTGCTGAGAAGCTCAGCCATTGGCACTCCAGGAAAAGGACCTGTTTCCCGGTATACAACTATTCACCCTGTGGCCGATTCTAAGCTGTTGATGCCATGTTACTGAGCTCAGAGTTGGGGAGCAATGCACAAAATCAGCTTCTGCAACTGCTCCAAGGTGCCTTCACAGTATGGTTGTATCTTGAGTAGGGACCTGCCAGGAGGCTAGAAAGCGCTAGTAAGCCTGGTACTAGGATGATTCCTGTGTGCCTCAGTGTATCTGATCTCCATGCAACTCAGATAGGCAGGATAGGCTATGTCATCCATGTGTGTGGGACTTCTTAGCTCAAAAGGCCTAGGACAGATGTGTGCCCATTGGCACCTTCTAGGAGGTCTTACATCTGAGAACTGGGAGGTCAGTAATTTGCCTGGGACCATGACTGGGATACCCAGGCAGACATGTTGTTCCAGTACATTTGATGGTCTGCCCCCAAATTCATCATGACCTGGGACCAGAACAGTAGGGACATCAGCTGGACATGGAAACCAGAAAAATGCTGAAGCTCTGGGTGCTATCTCTCCACATAATCCTGGACAACTCTCTTGCTTTCTCTGACCCTTAATCTAGGCCCCGCCCCCACATAAATGGAAGGATGTGGAAGAGTATTCTTGAAGGCTTTTCCCATGGGACACTTGCCTTGAGGAGCAAGACACCAGTAAAAAGTAAAGGCAGTTTGTCCCCCAGGGATGACCAAAAGCCAGGAGGGACAGTGAGCATGGCCCGGTTCTCGTTAGTGAACATGCCACTGGACTGGGCCCCGGTCTTGTTTCAGACAGCACTGAAACTGAGCATGGAACAGAGATGCCTCCCATCATGATGGAGTTTCCTGTTGGGCCAGTGTATGCACAGACAGCACCTCATTTAATTCTGGTGACAATGTAGGCAGACGGGATTGTTCTCATTGCAGAGCTGAGAGGGTATGGGGGCAAAGCAGCCTCAACATCGGATGGAGCATGGTGGACAGAGCAGACATTGCACTGGCAGAGCTCAACAGAATGGTAGAGGTTGTAGTAATGCCCCCTTCTCTACCATCTGTCCTAACCATCCCTCGGTCTGTCTAATGCCTTGATCAGAATGTACTGGGAGGCCCTGTGATCCTGGAGTATTAATCCAAGCAAAAAGTTTGTCCTCTTTGTTACATAGAAGGAGAGATAGGTTTGCCATGTGTGGGGCACCGCTCAGGTGCGGGGAGCACCGTTCAGGTACAGGGAACACCAAGTCTTTGAACTTGCATTTGCACAGAACTCCGCATGACCCAGGTCACTCATGGGCACCACTCTCCCCATTTCCACCACCACAGCTCTGTCTTCTGAAAGATGGCCTAGCCCATGCAGCCACAGCCATTTCCCACCCTGCCTCCAGCTGGCAGCCCAGACGAGGCTGAATCTCAGGAGCCTTTCTCCCAGGACCACAGAGGGTCTGCCGCCAATGTTCATCAGCAATCATCCTTCTGAGAGACCAAAGGAAACCATGCCCAAGTCCTGTTCATAACTGCTGAGAGGCCCTTTAAATTAAAGAAGGTGGCGCTGGCCTGCCACTGGGTCTGATTCCTTTGGGAGAGGGTGTAAGGGAGGAAATGAATTCTCAGAAGAGGTGAGAGGCAGACCCCAGCATATTTCCATGTGCTAAAAGTATCTTTGCGGAGCAAGGTTAGAGCGAGAGAGCCAGGGAGACGGGCAGCTCCCGCAGCCACAGAGGCCAAGCGGGTGGCCGTGCCAGTGCTGAGCCCCGGCACGCAAAGGGTGAAGCTTTTAGGCGAGCAGCGGCTAGTGATCTCAGCTTCCCTTGGTCTTAATGCTCCTGAAAGGCTCCCTGTAATTGGGCATCAGTAGTTAATGCAGTATTGACTGCATTACACGCTCCCGTGCCTCCCCTCGCTAATGCCAATTGCATCACCTTGTACAGTCACCGGCTTGCTTAGCCAATAGCCGTTAAAAGCAATCCAAATCATGAATCATATGGGAAACTTTTAGCAAGACACCGCCATCCAAGGAGACAATTTACAGTTGAGTTAATCTGGGTACATTAGTGAGACATGGATTCTGGACGACAGACCAATTTATGTTGTTTCCCTGTCCCCCATCCCCCTTAGTCCTCTGTGTGGGCGAATGAATGGAAGAGCAGGGGAGCTGAGCAGAACACCTGCCTCTCTGCTCTGCGTTCCAGGAGGGGTGGGGGAGCCTCATCTTTACAGACTCCAGGGCTGGCTGAGTTTGTGCAGGAAGGGGCAGTAACTGTCCTGCTGCTCAGGATGTGTGACGCCTCCCTCCCAGCACAGAGTGGCTGCTGCTGAAGCTGGTTACAGCAGGTGTGGATGAAGACAAACCCTCCTGCCAGGCACTAGGTGAGTGCCAGGTGGAATCCCCACTCTGCCATCCATGCCAGGCCTTTACTAGCCCTTAGCTGGCTGTAGTACCCACTGGGCTAGGGTCTCGGCCGTGGAACAATACTGTGGCCTGCTCCCAGTCTCCATCTCCACAGGCCACACTACTCTCTGTGGTCTAAGGCATGATGGGACAGACCAGGAGGTCCTGCTGGCAGCAACCTCACAGACAAACTGAGTCAGCTGTGAGGCTGTGTTCCTAGCAGTCATTAACAATTGAAGACTCCACTGTCTGGTCCTCCCCAACCCAGCTTCCCTTCTCCTTAAGCATTTTTTACTTATTAAAAAATGTTCTGGGAATCATGTCTGCTGTTTAGTTCCACAATGTGCCTGCTGCTTCCTGTGGTCACTCAAGCCATCCTGCTGGGCTTTTACAGAGGCCTTTAGACCCAGACCAGCCCTGCTCCAGCATGCATTTGGGAACATGCTGGCATTCCCAGTTGGGTGCCCACAGCATCCTCTCTTGCCCAGGCCTTCACAGCTCAAGGTCTTACTCTTCAGTCTGGTCCCCACTGAGGGGGTGGAGTGGGGTGGGCATCACTTTTCCATCAGTGAAGGTCAAATTTGATTTGCAGGGTTCAGGGTAGGAGTTTCTTTGCTCCCCTGGGACTTCAGTCTCCTCTGCCCACACTCCAAGTCCATAGTCTGGTGCCAGCCCAAGCTGCAGGTGCCAGGGGATGGGCTATCTTTCCAAGAGAGTCGGAAGAGCTCGCCACCCCTTTTGCTGACAGGGAGACCCACAACATTTAGAAAGCCCGAACCCTGAGTTCCAGTAAAGTGGAGATAGCTAGGCCAAGAGCAAGCGTCCAAATGAAAGCAATTAATCTTAAAACCTGAAGTTTAACCATTTGCAAAACAGATCTTTCTGTCTCTGTGGTGACCCTTCACTGCTCGACCTAATGGATCACTTTATTAATAATGCACTGTGCTTAAAAGCAAAAAAAAAAAAAAAAAAAAAAAAAGAATTTTTTTCTAACCATTCAATACTTCAGAAAGTCTCTTAAACCCGTTGCTAGGGCAAAACGATTGATATTTTATTATCTTTCAGAAGTGCAACATGAAAGCCCCGCAGCCCAGCAGAGCGAGGGCTTTGGTCCTCTGCAGCTGGCAGAGCCGACTTCAACCAGAGGAGCCCAGCCTCTCTCACAAGATGCTGTTGGGTACAAAAAAGGTGTTGGGGGAGACTAATGGGAGGCCTGAGGTCCTGCTGCTGCCAGACAATGGGTGCTCTGTGCAGCAGAGGAACACACCTTAGGGCCTAGGGCACCACATCTGCCATGCAGTTCAGAAGGCTGCATTCTGGTAGGGCAGAAGTGTGTATGAAGTTAAGCAGTAGGTGTGGAGAGGCGGGTTAGTGTAAACACAGCTTTTCTTCATTCCCCAATGCAGATGCCACCTTCAGGAACCCAGCCACCTGCTTTCCTTATGTTGTCATGGACCCCAGAGACCAGTAGTACCATTGGTGAAAGGCGCCATATTATTTGGCTGTACAGGTAGGAGATGAAGTGATGTCTTGAGCTCCCCTCTGTAGTTCTGGTGAAGACCACAGGAATCATATGCCCAAGATATCCAGTTACCCAGCAAGTATAAAGGCCTCCAGACATGCAGTCCCTTTAGCATTATCCCCAGAGCCCACACCATTCTAGGGCAGACCCTGGGAAGAGGTGGAAATGCCATCTTGCCAACAAATAGTTAATCTTCCTAGACTGATGGCTCCCTCGTACAAAACTCAGGTCTTCTGGGTTCTTGGCTTAGACCTGGGGAGCTGTGCATGTGGGATAACTTTGGTTAAAGATGCACCCTGCTTTCCACATGCTTCTTGTAGTGACAGTCCCTGTAGATAACCAAGAGAGAGCTCTGGAGCTGGGCAAGAGTGATCTGAAGTAACACAGGATAAGGAATTACTGATGAAAACAGTCAAATCAATGGCTCTTCTCTCCCTGTCTGGCTTGACCCCAGACCTCATCTTCTACCTAAAACAGAACCAGCCCAGTACTCTGATGGCCTCCTGGAGCTCCAGGGTCTGTGAATAGAGGAGAATGTGCTGAAGATGCTGTTATCCTTCAGCCAGCCCAGAATCATCTAGATCCCCTTTTATCTCTTCCTTCACTCACTCATGCCAAGAGCCTATCTTTGGGGACTGACCGGCTCTATGCCTTCCCTGCATACATCCACCCAGGTTGAAGCTTTTTAAGGCCTTTTCCTTCTGATACCTCAGAAGATATAGTTAGTCCGGAACAGTTGCATGAGACAGCAACCAACTGAACACTGGTGTGACCTTGAACAAGTCCCTTAAGTTTCAGTTTCCAGCGGTCGTCACGGCAACCACACCTCAGTGGACAGAAGGCACAAACCCAATGGAGGATTCCTGGGGATGCCCCATTCATCACTCCTAGCCTTTCCAGTCCCCACCCAAATGGCATTAACAGCGGGCTTGCCAACAATCTTGCCCACCTTTCCCTACAGCACCTACAGAACACACAGAGGACCGGAGGCATTCTGGGGCAGTCACTCCCTGGACCTGCTGCCTGTCTTAGGTCACAGGACACAGGCTGTATTTTACCTTCAAGACAGTTGGGATTCCCCGACCTTTTAGGCCACTTAGTGCAAGGCACTCCCAGTAAAAATGACTTCAGGGTCTATGAAACCAACTGCTAGTGGTCTACAGCCATGTGACCTCTCAGCTCCGAAGCTGTCTTGAATGCACCCAGGCTCTTGACCATACTTCCAGGCCACCCTCAAACCACTCCCTCTGAAGTGCTACTGGCCCATGGCGGGACAATTGCCCTGGCTCAAACTCCCGCCTTCACATTCAAGGAGACATGAGATAGAGGCCATCACAGGAGACGTCCCTCTCACCAAGTCATGCTGGTGGGCAGCTTTTCCCCGGAGGACCCAGTTGGCCTTCTCCTCTTGGGCTTGCATCCCGGCTTTTGCGCGGTCCTCCCGCGCTCTCGCTCGCCCCCAAGCTCTCTATCCAGTTCCTTTCTCCCTGAAGCTGCTGATTTGCTGGGCACTCAGTGCCTCTCGGGTTACGCGGCGGGCGCGGGGGTGATGGCTGCGGTGAGCGAGGAGCAGCCGCAGAGACCAAACGCTCAGCGCCAAGCGCCAGGGCGCGGAGACCAGAGGGCACTCTGAACCTCCACACCGCCCCGCGGCGAATCTCCTCGCCCCGCCTGTCCGGAGACCTAGAGACCAAGGGGGGCGCGAGGCCAGGAGCTCGCCCACCCCACCCGGGTCCGTCCTCCCTCCCCGGGCCGCCGGCTGGCTCCACAACCTGGCGTGGCCCCGCGTCTGGGTCCCTGGGTCCCGGTGCGTGGCATCCCGCGCGCCGCGGTGAAGGGGTTGGGGGCGTCGGGACCCCTGCCTGCCACCTACCGTCCTCCTTGTCCAGCACCATCATCTCGGGCGCTCCGTGTCCAGCCGCTGCTCGGCTCGGCCGGGAAAAGGGCGCCGACTC
Organism: Mus caroli; assembly: GCF_978045245.1. Classification (NCBI taxonomy): domain Eukaryota; kingdom Metazoa; phylum Chordata; class Mammalia; order Rodentia; family Muridae; genus Mus; species Mus caroli. The sequence continues at coordinate 36,911,665 of NW_028227263.1, read as the reverse complement.
CGGGCGCGCTTAGGCTGGGCGGCCGGTCCTCCGGCAGCAAGCGGGCTCTAATTACCCGCTTGTCCGGCTCTTAACCTAGATTGCACTCAGCTAGAATTACATTCAGGAGTGAAGCACTTCGCAGATACAAAAGCAGTCTCACCTACTTTTGTGCCTCAGAATTGCAAGGAACTACGAACTGCAATTTAGAGAGAAAGAGGGAGAGGGAGAGGGAGAGAGAAGGGGGAAGAGAGGATCAGAGCCGTTTCTTTGATTCTCACCTTCTAAATGGCTCAATTTGCCCAGTATAATCTGTCTTAATGTAATTGCATTTGATAGCTCATAACCCTGGCTCTGGCAACGACACAGCTTTCAGCCTCATAAAGTGTTTTCCCCTCGGATTTAATCTGAATCTCAATCTGAAATTATATTCAAAGAGATGGGGGAATCTCGGCGGCCGTCTCCCGCTGCCTTTCTCCCTCAATGTATGAGGTTTGCACTCCTGCTACTGAATAAATGCACACATTTCCCGAGGCCCCCCTCCCTGCCGGGTTAATGGGGAGTGGAGACGCGCGGTTGCCCGGCTCTGCAGCGCCACCTGGAGGCCTCTCCGCTCATGTTCGGCGAATGACTCCGATGGGTACCAAGGTTTCTTCCTGGTCTCCCATGTCACTCTGGTGGACGCTGCCTGCCCCACGCCCTTCAACCTTGGTTTCTGTTTCCTCATAGGAAAGCTATTTCTCTAATCATGTTTTCTCTTTACCAGCTCTGCCTAGGGTTTCTAGTCGATTCTATAGTTGTCTGGCAAAGTGAATTCCTCTGCAGGGCACAAAACTCCTCCTGTGAGTCCTACAGTGACTGTTCCTGATCACAGCGGTGTCATGCTGCCCCCCATTCCCACCATCCATCAACATCCTGATTCTGTGTGCAGAGGGAGAATCCTGTTTCAGCTTCTCTCTGAGCAAGCATAGCTGTTTGAAAGTGTTTTTTCGTCTGCAAATATTTATTGAGCATTTACTATGTACCACACACTATTCTAAGGCACTGGATATAACAGAAAAAATCCTGTTGTGGAGCTGACAATTCTTGCTCACACAGCAGGAAGGAAAACAGGTCCAGTGCCTCTCCTCCTAGACTCTACTTCCCTGAAAAAACCCTGTCCAGGCTGCCTACTTTTAAACCCCCAAGGGTGCCCTGCCCCCATCCCAGATATTCTAGAGGTCCAAAATGGGAGTGGAAATAATGACTTTCAGCTCAAGAAGGCTCAAGATAGAGATGTTAGGAGCTTGGTCCTGGCAGTTGCTGAGGACTTGGCATTGGCGAGGTGTAGGAAGCTGGGTCTCCTACCGAGCTATCAGATGGAAATCTATCCATTTGTTGCCAATTAACAAAAGCCAGGCAGTGGTGGCCCACGCCTTTAATCCCAGCACTTGGCAGGCAGAGGCAGGCAGACTTCTGAGTTCAAGGCCAGCCTGGTCTACAGAGTGAGTTCTAAGATAGCCAGGGCTACACAGAGAAACCCTGTCTTTAAAAAAAAAAAAATAGATAGAAGCTCTGAAAAATCACTTCTTTTTTGCCTCAGTTTCCCCACTTTGTTTTGTTTTTTTTTTTTTAAACAAGGTTTCTCTGTGCAGCCCTGGCTGTCCTAGAACTCACTCCATAGATCAGGCTGGCCTTGAACTCACAAAGATCTGCCTGAGTCTGCTTCCCAAGTGCTGGGATTAAAGGCATGCTACTAGTTCAGTTTCCCTGTTTATGAACTAGTCACATTTGTTCTGGCTCTCAAGGTGCCACAGAAAAGCATGTGAAAGGTAACTGTGGTGCTCCAGAGACAATGTGGGGTGGGGCACTATCTCATACACAGGAGACCAAAAGGCAAGCATTGCCCTTTAGATCCTAGGAGCCGCGCCATCCCCCACCCCTACTTTAAAGGAGGGTGAGGTGGGGAGTGTAGCCCTTCCTCACTCCTAGGCAGGGAAGTCAGGCTTTGAGGAGCCTGAAGAGCAGCTGTTTCTAATGAGATGCCTCATTCCCAGCTCAGAGGGTTTCGCTTTCCCCTTCATCTTGAATACTTAATCCTAATAGTCCTTGAGTATATTTGATGTTAAATATATCATTTTGCTCAGACTCACTGTCCCTCAGGACTGCAAGCTTGATCCCCTACCACTGCAGCCAGAGCTGTGCCCTCAAGGTGTGAGGGGAAGCTTCATTGTTGCTGACCCCCTCAGCCCAACTGGTGCAGCCTCCCCCCTACCCCCACCCCCTAGGTGAGGGGGCCAATCAATGTAGCAAGTACAGGGCCTGGGAAGGGCAGTGTGTTGAAGAATTATCTCTGGGTTATCTGAAGACATAAGGTCTGTAGTCTTGCTCCTGATCCCCAGGGGCCTACAGTCTGCTTTGGGGTCCTGACCCTGACCCACGACGACTCAGTCAGCTTGGATCACATTCCCACTCTTGCGTCTGAACCTCCACTCATGCCAGCATCCAAGATACCCAACAGGCAGCCACTTGGCCAGCATCCCTTTGAGGAGCCAGGACTCCTTGTGCCCAAGCCTGAGGCACAAGGTAGTGAGCTGCAGAAGCAGGCAGGGCATATCAGCAGGGAAGTGGTGCTGTCTGTGAAGGTTGCTTGTCCCCACAGGTGGGCTTCCTCTACACCCTAGCTATGAGCATGGTCCCCTAACTTGTTCTGAAGGGAGAACCCCAGAACTAAGTGGCAGTGCTGCCCAGCAAGTCTCCGGGGGGTTAGGAAGGAGCCAAATGTGAGCTTCACATGTAGGGTGGTCTCTCTTAAACTCATAGGTGGGCTGCACCCTCCTGTCCTCCTCCTCTCAGGCATGCCCAGATCCTGGGTGGAATCCTAAGATGCCCTGGGGCTGGAAGAGACAGTTTTCACTCCACACATTCCACAGGTGGTGAACAAGCCATCTCACTTCAACACACCAAAACTGCTCCAAAATGCCCTCCAAATGCCTCTGGGGACATCCAGGGGATACCAGTTGATCAGTCCCCAAAGTTTCTAGGAAGAGAATGGGGGTGGGTGCTAGCTGCCTTACATATTTCTGAACAGGTCCCAGCAGTTCATCCTTGTACCTGGCAGAAACATCCAAAGAAAAGGGTTCCTGCATTGGGGGTGGGGGACAGTTTCACTGGATGCCTAAGGACCCAGGCAGACTAGATTAATCCAGAGATCTTCAGAGGCTGGCCAACATGCCAGAGCCCCGAGGGCGTTTCTCGAAGCACAGTGATGTTATCTCCAAGATGGGGTTACACACTGACCAAGTGGTTACTAGAGAGGTATTCAGGGGTGACAAGGGTCCTTTCCCTGTGCACGTGACAGTCACAGGACAGAGTAAAGCAGCATTTGCCGTGCCATCAGGATGCCTGCTGGCCAGGTTCTGATGCCCTGTCTTTCCACTACAACACACAAAAGCAGCCAATGCACAGGAATTTGCAGCCAGCTTACAGTGGAGAAGTGCACCGTCGGCAAACTCCCTCTTTGGGAGTCTAGAGAGGCCTTCTCAGAAACTGCAGTCATAAACTGTTAGGCCTTAGAAAGGCCTAAGCCAAATCTGCATAAATCTGCCCTGCCCCTCCATGAGAGCCACCCCACCCCTGTACACGAGCCCCTAAACAGCTAGGGGTTTAGGAGGGCCCTAAGACTCGGGGATTTCCTCTGCTACCAGACTTTCTATGCTAAAACAGACTGTCCTGGACAAGCCAGGACAATTGATCACCATAGGGGAAGATGGTAGGGCAAGACAAGTAATTAATGGGACCAAAGAAGAGACCAGACAGACAGACCCTCTTCCTAGTGATTAGCAGCTCCAAACTCTAAATTGTGGAGTCTCCTGTCCTACTATGTCATACTCTAGGCACGAATGTCCTCAGCCCTGAGGATGGTACAGAGATGACTTCTCCAGACAACGACAGTGCAGTTGGGGGAGGGGGCGGGGAAGGGAATAGTTAGACCCAAGGGTAGACTTAGATTTTGTGAGACCCAAAGTTTACAGCAGTCTTAGGGAGCGGGGCTCCTTAAGAAAAGCAATATGATCCCAGCCTGGGCTGCAGAGCAAGACTTTCAACTATCCTGAGTTCCCCCAACCCCAACCCACCTGGCCAAAAATGAGAGAAAATGAGATTCTTAATACAAACGGACCTGGTAGTCTGGTAGATCTGGTAACAGTAGAAGACCCCAAAGGCCCCAAACTTCTTGTCTAGTCCACCCATCTATCCTAACCAGCAGGATACTCACTAATGTAGTCTGGGTGAACTGACGGCATGCAGCCTCCTAGCCCTGCAGAGGGCCAAGACAACACCACCCACCAAGTAGGCCCTGAAGTCTCAGACCCCAGGTGCAAGGCTGGGAGGACCCAAGGACCAAACTATTTAGAATACACCTTCATCCGCCAAGTTCTCTGAGCACCCCCTCGGGCTCCCTTTCACACCGTGGTATGGGAAAACATGAAAATACTCAAGGAGGCCCAGAGAGTGGCTGGCGGTGGGTACAACCACAACCGGGAAGCCCGCACCCCACTGGTTCTCTGTATGCTCCGGATGCCTGCAATGGGGCAAGAGCAAGAGAGAAAGTTCCCGGCTGCAGTGTGCCCAGCTAACAGGCTCCAGGATGCGCGCGGGGCGGGGGGGAGACTTCCTCATCCCGGCGAGGAACACGGGGCGGCGCAGAGCCTCCTGGCACCTTCAACACACACTCACACACACAGGGCACACGTCCAGCTTCCGAGCTTCCGGGAAGCCGCCAACAGGCTCCAAGCAGCGGTCGAGACCGGTGCCTGGGCCTCTGTCACCGGGATGGAGGTGGCCTTGGCAGAGCCCGCGCTGTTCCCAAGTGTCCCTGAGCACCTACCGTCCTCTTGGTCCAAAACCATAGTCCCCAGGCGGCTCCAGCCGGGTGCGGGCGGAGGATGCAAAGGGACTCGCGGCTCGGACTGTCGCCTACGGGGCGCCTGCGCTGCTTCCCGCGGTCGCGCGTGGGCCCCGCGCCCCGTGGCCGCCGAGGAGGGCGGACGGAGCGGCGCCCGGAGCGCAGCGCCGCGGGCGGGCAGGGCGCTCGGAAGGAGCGAGCGAGCGAGGGCGCGGCGCGCTCAGGGGCGGGCGCCGGGCGGGGCTGCGGCCGCGTGGGCTGAGCAACTGGGACCCGGCCCGAGCCAAGCGGGAGCCTGAACCCGAGCTAGGGCCGGAGCCCGGGCCGGAGCAGCCGCCGCAGCCGCGCGCTTGGGTTCCCGCTTGCAGTCTGCTGCGCTCGCTCTCACCAGAGTGCAGCTTGCATTTCCCAGGGCCCCTCAGACTCCCCTGTTAATTAAATCAATTCATTATGCTCAGATCTGATTAGCGGCCCTTCCCCCCCTTTGAATCAATTATTCAATACACAAACATAATTGCTTGGGCCAGAGGTGTCCGCCATTAGCTTATTTAACTCCAAGGACACTAATTACCCGCAGGGCACGGGAACTTTTCTCATTAATTCTGACAAAACACAAAAGCACAGCCAGAGTGTGTGCATGTGAGGGAGTCTGTGCATGTGTGTGTGCCTGTGTGACCGCATGCCTGAGTGAGGGATGTGTGGGGTGGTGGGCCTCTGAGACACCTTATGACCAGTGGGGAGGGTGGCATTTGTGCCATCGTGTGTGGGAGTGTGCAATTTCAACGGAAGAACATTCTAGTGTAAGTGTGGGACTCCAACTCCGTGTGTGAGTTGAGCTGGGTGTGGTCTGGGACTGTGGACTAAGGTTAGAGACCCAGCACAGGAATGCAGAGTACTTCTCAGAGTATGACTTTGAGAATGTGACTCTCTGCCACACTACCCCCTCCTTTTTCATTATAGCCCAGCGATTGCAGCTACAAACCTGGAAAGCACAGACTACAAAAGAGAAGCCAGGCAGGAGCAGATTGGGGGGGGGTGCAGGGGGCATCGAGGATGGTGTGGGTGAAGCTGGAGCCAGCCTACTCCACAATATCTTACCCCCTCCCCAGTCACCTGCTCCTGCACTGACTGGGCTTTGCCAAATGCACCCTCAAGTTCCCACCCCACCTCGCCCCTTACTCCTTTCTCCCTCACTGCCTCTTCCCATTCAATGCTACCCTCACGCTTCAATGTACCATAAAAGCCCCCACTCTCACATAGGCTTGACACCGGGGCAGCTCTACCCACCCCATCCTAGTTCTCCTCCAGTCTCAAAGCTGGAGAGAGGGTGTGCTTATGGTGGACCAACTCTACATTTTACCTCCCAGGAAATCTCTATTGAGGGAGCCAGGGAGAGAGCCCACAGAGGCAGGGACACAGAGGGTAATTGATTCCCCCAAATTAGGTTTCTGCTTTCCAAAGACTGGTATTGTTCGAGTTCTCAATGTGCACAGAGGTATTGAAGATTTCCTTTTTGTTTCCTCGGGCAATGAATGAGCTTAATCCATTTGGCTTTTATAAATCAGGAAACTAATATTCACTCCTTCCATGGAGGCTTAAAAATTTTAATTGGTGAGTGGGGGGGGGCTTAGTAGTCCTTATGCTGTACTCAAGCCCCCACTTATCAAAACACATTCTGATGGAGGGGTGGGGAGAATAGGGAGAGTCACACTGATCCCCCCGCCCCCCTCCATCTTTATACATGGTCTCAAAGTATCTGGGAAAGTTTCTGAAATTATTGCACAAATTATGTTCAATTTAGTGATGAAAAGAAGGCTGTTCAGAGGGTGCCTCCAAATTGGCTGCTTAGATACCCAGCAGTGCTGAGACTCTGGGTGTACCCATGCCGTGGCTGGTTTGCCAATTCCCTTTTCTCTCCATCCTAAGCAGTTCCAGATTATCATCTTCCTGATGCCAAATGTTTGTTACCTTGTGCCTTTCCTGCTCTGACAATCTTGGGGGGGGGGATGCGGGGGGGGCAGTTCACAGAGAGTTGGCTCAGCAAGCAAAGGCAGTTGCAGCCAAGTCTGGCAACTGGGGTTGGATCCTGGGGACCCAGATGGCTGAAGAAGAAAATGAACTCTTGCTGGTGGTCCTTTGACCTCCATGGCATGTGTTCTCTGCCCTAATAACTAAATAAGTAAATGTGATCTTAAAATTTAAACAATCTTCTCATGCATGTGTGTATGTGTTCCTGTATGTTTGTGTGTGCATCTGCAGGTGTGTGTGGGTGTGGGCATACATGCATGTGTGTGCTCGTGCACACTTAGGTGCAGTGTGTATGTCAGTGGGCTCACACATCTAGAGACCAAAGGACAATCTCAAATGCTGTGGTGGTTTGAGTAGGAGGACTCATGTGTTTGAATGCTTGCCCCATAGGGAGTGGTGCTATTAGGAGGTGTGGCCTTATTGGAGGAAGTATGTCACTGTGGGGGTGGACTTTGAGGTCTCATATTCTCAAGCTACATTCAGTGGTGCTCTCAGTCATTTCTGCTACCCGAGGATGAAGATGTAGAGCCCTCAGCTCCTTCTCTAGCACTATGCCTGCTTGCATGCTGCCGTGACTATAAGAGACTGAACCTCTGAAACTGTAAGCCAGCCCCAATTAAATGTTTTCCTTTATAAGAGTTATTGTGATCATGGTGTCTCTTCACAGAAATAAAACCCTAAGGGAGACAGATGTCATTTCCCCAAGAACACTGTCCTGTCTATCTCCATTGACATAAGGTCTTAACAATTAGACTAGACTGGCTGACCACTGAGCCCCAGGGACTCTTCTGTCTCTGATTCCTGGGCTCTTAGAACTCAGGTCCTCAGGCTTGTGAGGCAAGGACTTACCAACTGAGTTATGTCACCAGGCCCTGCTCAGGTTCCCCATGTTTATCAGCAATATACTTGAATATGCTTAGCTTATGTTTAGGCTGGGAACACCCGGCCACTACATGCCCCTTGCTACAGTTTAGATGATAACTACTCAGTGCCATCTGCTTGTGCTCCTGCCTTGGTGACTCTTCATATAGATCCCTCTCCACAGAGGCTCCCCCCTGCTGCTCACAGTCCTGCAAAGGCACTGTTCTCTATATTCCCACAAGTGGCTGTGTACGTGAAGGCTGAGGTTGTTGAATGATTTGTGTCTGAGTCTGGAGACATGGGGGATGAGGTCAGCTCTGAGGTCAGAGATCAGCTCTCAGTTCTGGTTTTTTGAGTTGCATATTTCAAAATGGAGTTTCAGAGGCAGAACACCAAGTTTTCCCAGGATGTCAAGGGGATAGACTGGGACCAGAGCCCACAAGTTTATTTCTTTTACAGGCCCAATATGTAAGACTATGTTTAGTTCTCTCTGTGGCCAGTCAGGGTCACTGCCTAAAACTGACACTAGTTGCTCTTTATACTTGGACATCTGGTGAATGGGAGCAATTAGGACCTCAAACTCTGCCTTTCACTCCCTAAGCCATGTGTATGCCATAGGCTGCACCTACTCCAAGAAGAAAACATATCTTTTGATAATTTATACTTCTGGGCTAGCATGGAGGATTCCACATGAGGCCCCAGTCACTTTACAGCCATCCATCCTGACTTTGGAAAGAGCCTGTATGAACTTTAAGGGAATATCCAAGAGGGAAGAGAGAGACAGAGAGACAGAGAAAGGCACACACACACACACACACACACACACAGAGAGAGAGAGAGAGAGAGAGAGAGAGAGAGAGAGAGAGAGAGAGAGAGAGAGAGAGAGAGAAACAGAGACAGAGATGGGAGACATGAGAGACACAGAGATAGACCTAACTACTATAGAAGACAAACTAATGCTGCATGCTGATGTACAAATAGCCAGCCCCATCTTGCATTTGCATGGAGCCCAAAACCTTGATGAATGATACTGAACTTAGTTCATAGCTGGGACTGGGATGTTAGCAGACCTGTCATAATTGCTGAGGTCCCAAGAGCATAGAGGGGGAGAAAAGGGGAGAGGCAGTGTAGTAGACCAGGTTGCAAGGGCCTGGCCGATGCTTGGCCGATGCAATGACTTCAGAGGTGCTGCTAGGCTGAGAAGGGGACAGTGGTGACAATAAGAAACTGGGTCACTAGGGACTCTCGTGTTGCTTTGTGAACCCCTAGTAATACAACTGTCCCTAAAAGCTAAGGTGTCACCTTGCTGGGCTAAGATGGAAACGAGGAGGAACGGGTCAGCAAGATGGTGGCACTGGCTGCTCTAACTGTAGGGAGGCATTGATCCTCCTAGCCCATCAACCTGACCTCTCAGCCTTTGGATTGTCAGGAAATTACTCTCTGGAACTTGAAATTTAGTGGTGTCCAGAGGGGACTTGAGCTGTGCAGATAAGCATTTTTTAAATGTCTTGTACATTGTGGAGACGATTGTCCTGAAAAGAGAACTGGAGCTTAGAATTTGGGGTAAATTATTGCAACTGTAAGACCAGTACTTGGCATTTATATCGTCTTTATGTTCTAATCTGCTTTGCGTACACAACAGGCATGATGGGAAAGGCGTTGTCTGTGAGGATGGCCCAGAACAGAAGGAGAGCAAGCCCACTGCCCGCTGCTCCTGGTGCCAACGGAGCTGCCTGTATCTGTATGTTACAGAGAAGAGAGTGAGGAGAGTGAATTTCCCTACTGCAAAACAGATTGTCTGAGTAAGTTAAAAAATAAAATACAACCAAATGCTGTTTACAAGAAATTCTCCCAAAACAAGGTGACAAAAAAGACCGAAAATAAAGCAAGGGGCGAAAACTCTGCAAGCAAGTGAAAGCAGAGAGGGAGTAGAAACAGCAATATTAATGTCAAACAAAGCAAGCTCCAAGGCTAAAAGCATAAACGTCTCAAAAATGAAGGCATACACTCTGGAGTTACTTCTGAATCAAAAATAAGATCAACCCCAAAATAGAAATCATATAATAATGTAAATGACAACAGCATACCATGCAGAACCTGTGAGACACAGCTGTAGTCAGAGGGGAAATCTACACCCTTAAATGCATTTAATATCAAAAAGAAAATAGGAAATGGATGGAGGAAGACTTAAAATGAAAGCCTATATACATAATATAAGACATTAGAAAAAGGCTTTCTACGTAGGTCAGTAGCCACAGTGTTAGCTTCCAAGCCCAAGGGCCTGAGTCTGTTTCCTGGTTCAGAGAAGATGGAGAACTGAACTGATCCCACTCGTGTTCTCTGATCTCCACACAAGCACCGAGGTATGCACTCCCCTTCACCTCCGATAACAAATGCAATTAAATATTCTTATAAAAGAAAAAGTACAAGTGAGTAAGTCCATAAAAACCGGAAGTAAGGGAGTCAAGTTCAAGTTAGAAAGTGATTTTTAACAATTAAAATAATAGTTAAGAAGAAATATTAAAATACAACTAGTAGAAAAAATTGAGCCAACTTGACTAAGACACGAAGAAAGGAAAAATATACAAACAGAAGAGTGAGAGAGCGAGAGTGGGAGAGAGCGAGAGGGGGCTGAGGAGAGTGTCACTAGTACACAACAGGCTGAAGGGTTCTCATAGCTGTCTGTATAGACCTGTGAAAGTCAAAGTGAAACCTAGAGAAAACAAGCCATGTCAAGCAACATAGAAAATTATAAAAGCCAAGCATAGAAATCAAAATCCACATTCAATCAATAGATGGGAGAGACTTAAAAAGAAATCAACATTGTGTCATTAAAACAGAGAGATTCCATACATGCCAGCTATTCCACTTTTGCTGTCTTAGTTTGGGTTTTATTGCTGTGAAGAGACCCCGTGAACAAAGCAGCTCTTATAAGGAAAACATTTAGTTTGGGCTGGCTTACAGTTTCAGAGGTTCAATCCATTATCATCATCATGGTGGGAAACATGGCAGCGTCCAGGCAGACATGGAGCTGGAGGAGCAAAGAGTTCCGCATCTTGATCCAAGCCAGTTGGGAGGGGACTGTCTTCTGTCCTAGGCTGAGCCTGAGTGTAGGAGGCCTCAAAGCCCACCTACACAGTGACCCACTTCCTCCGACAAGCCCACACCTCCTAACAGTGCCATTTCCCATGGGCCAAGCATAATCAAACCCCCACAACCCCCCAGAAAACTGAAAGCAACTTTCCTCTGCAGCATTGTTTACAAAAGTCAAAAGGTAGAAGCGATCTCAGAGTCTATCAACAGTTACCTGGGTGAACCAAGTGTGATATGTCCACACAGTGGTGTGTTAGTCAACCTGAAGAAGGAGGAATGCGATCTCAGAGTCTATCAACAGTTACCTGGGTGAACCGAGTGTGATATGTCCACACAGTGGTGTGTTAGTCAACCTGAAGAAGAAGGAATGCATGCGCTACAACATGGATGTCCTTGAGGATGTGATGGTTAGTGAAATAAGCCAGTTACAAAAAGGTGAGTACGGACTGACTTTACAATATGTAGAGCATGGGGTGGCTGGTGTACTCAGATGTATAGAAAGCAGAATAATTGCTGTAAGGGACTGGGAGGAGGGATCAGTGTAGAGCTGTTTTTTAATAGGCACATCATTTCTGACTTTCAAGACAAAAAAATTGGTTGCACAACAATATAAATATGAACAACCAACCTGTATACCTAGTGGGTATAAGGACAGTGAATATATATATATATATATATATATATATATATATATATATATATATATATATATTCACAATTAAAACATTTTAAAGCTCAAAGAAAAGACTATATTCCAGCAAGTTTTACACATTTTAAAGCCTGATTTAATGCTATTTAAACCATCCCAGGCAATATAAAAAGTTGGAGAGCTTCCTGGTTTCTTTTATGAGCTAGCAATTTCTTAATTCCCTAACCTTATAAAGATTGATTTTTAAAAGAAAGGGGAAAAAATCACAGAACAGCTTGATAGGAGTATAAAGTCTGAAATAAGATATTAACCAACTGGAGATGGGAAAAATACCAACATAATAGCATACTATAAAAGAGGAAGGTTTATCGTAACACTACAGGCCTGAGTCAGCATCAGAAAATCTACCTACATGAATACCCACATCAGCAACTAAAGGAACACACTGTAGTAGTAACAGATGTCAAAAAGTCAAGCCTAGAGTTCTGCCACATGCCTCGAATCCCAGCACCGCAGAGATGGAGGTGGGAACATCAGAAGTTCAAGGCCAACCTTGGCTACATAAACAGTATAGGGCTAGCCTGGGCTACCTTAGAGTTTGTCTCAAAATAGTCAATAAAAAGCCAAGAATTACTATATTCAGCATGTGTTGCTAACAAACAGTCAGAGATACTAAAATAGAAGAAAACTACTTCATTATGCAATGCCAGGGTTCAAACCCATGGACCCACATGTGCTGGGTACCTGTTCTACCACTGAAAATGAACTAATAAGAATAAATAGTAGGTTTTTAAAAACAGACAAAATATGTTTATTTACAAGTTATGTCATTGAAGACCAAGGAAACCCAATAAAATGTAGCTTAAAAGTTTACTATAATTAATTCACTAATTGAGAAGGTACTTAACACATAAGTAAGCAGAAATCAGTAGGCTTTTCCAAATATGAATGTAAAATATAAAAAGAAATAAAGAGACTATTCGTGACAAAGCAATCAAATATCTAGGGATGGTTTAAAAACAAGACTCACCATAACAAATGAGAAGGTCTTCTTTGGAAAAAGTGACAGGATAATATTGGTGGTGGCATATGACAAGGTCTAAACATATAAAAGCCCAGCCACACATAAGGAAGAAAAAGGGGGATGGGTGGGCAGGATGGCTCAGTGGTTAAAAGCACTGGCTGTTCTTCCAGAGGTCCTGAGTTCGATTCCCAGCAACCACATGGTGGCTCACAACCATCTGTAATGGGATCTGATGCCCCCTCCTGGCATTTAGGTGTAAATACACACAGAGCACTCATCATACATACATACATACATATATACATAAATCTTTTTTAAAAAGTAAGGAGGAAAGAAGAGTATGAAAAAACAATCTTCCTTAAATTACTATATAGATTTGACCCACTTTTTTCTTTAGAATCCCAGATTCAAAACTTATATAGAACTAAAACCGTCATGTTTGTGTGTGTGTGTGTGGGGGGGGGGTGTATATGCTCCTATGCATGTGTGAATGTGGGTGTACATGTGCATGCACAGGCCAAACATTGACATTTTGTGTCTTCCTCAATCGCTCTCCACACTATTTTTTGAGACACAGCCTCTCACTGAACCTGGAACTCACCCACACAGCAGGCCGGCAGGTCAGCAAGCTCCAAAGACCCACCAGTCTTTGCCTCCCCAGTGCTGGGGTCACAGACATGCGCAGTGCACTTGATTTCTTATGCGGATTCTGGGGCTCCAAACTCACGTCCTCATGACTGTGCAGCAGGCACTTCCCCTACTGAGCCTTCCGTCACACCAGGCCTGATCCACAGTGCATTTGGAAACAATACAGATCTGCGGTTAGTTATGAAAACATATCTGAGGAAGGCCTGTGTAAGGAACCTGTGTTATCAGGTAATGAACTCCTATAATGAACCACCCATAATCTAATGGCATAAGCCAGAGAGTGGACTTAGAGAACTGAAAGCTGATTCATGGATCCAATTATAGAAAGACATTTAAAGCATGACAAAGCATTCATTTCAACTCATTAGAAGAAAAAAAAAAAAAAAACAACAACAACAACACAGCATTGTCATTTGTAAAGATGTCTCCAAGGAAGAAATACATAATAAAACTAACAAATACCTGAAAAGACTCTTGGCCTCAATGGTCATTAAGAAATGCTCTCAAAAGCCAATGACCTTCTACCTCAGAGTTGATTCACAGTCAGTTAGGACCTGGAGAGATTGCTCAACAGTCAAGAGTTGGAGCTCAGGCAGACCACTTGGATGTGTTCCCATCATCCACATAGGGAGGGGCTCACCACCATCTATAACTGCAGTTCCAGGGAATCCGGTGCCTTCTTACAGCTTCTGTGTGCATTGCATGTACTTACGTACACGAAGGCCAAATACTCATACACAGAAAAAAATAAAAATGAACATTAAAAATATCCCGCAGTAACAAATGTTGGCAAGGACTTGGAGAGATAACAGTACCTCCCCAGACTGCTAGTGGGAATATAATCTGCTACAGCCAGCCACTCTGGAGAACAGCCTGATGGTGCCTCAAAAAGTCAAAGTCAGAGTCACTGTCAGACCAGCAATTTCATTCCACCACATATACCTGGGATTGACAATGTGTGTCTGAGTAAAAATTTGCTCATTAATGTTTATGGCAGCGTTACTCACAAAAGCCAGAAGACAGAGGGAAATCAAATATCTATCAACTAAAAATGAATGTCGTTTGGCCATAAAAATGTATAGCATAAGATGAGCAGATGCTAAAACCACGATGTGAAGAAACAGACCACAAGAGTGATTCCATTTCTATGAGACGCCCAGGATTTCTCAACTTGTAGAGAAAGAGGTCAGGTTAGTGGTTGCCAGGGACTGACAGTAGGGACTGGATGATAGCTATGGATGTAGAGATCTTTTTTGAGGTCATAGACGTATCTGAAAACAGACTCTGATGATCATCTATTGGTGAAGTGTGTACTTTAAAAAGTCAAAGGTATGATGAGAAATGTTAATTACGTCTCAATTAGTGTCAAAAATGGTGCTAATAAATGACTATATAGCTTTGCTCTTTTTTTTTTTTTTTTTTTTTTTTTGAAACAGGGTCTCATGCAGCCCAGGCTGGCCTGGAACTCACTACTGTAGCCAAGAATAATCTCAAACTCCTGATTCTCCTACCTCTGCCTCCTAAGTGTGCACTGTTGTGCCTAGCTCCATCCATCTTTAGAAATATGGAACCCCTGCTCCCTGAAATAGAAAAATCTTATATTTCAAGTCTATAGATACTTTAAGAATAAAACACAAAAAAGTTAGAAAAAAAAACGTTAAGAGGAAAAAAAAACTGAGTTTGAAAAGTAAAAGCACAAATAATTTGTTGAGACTCACAAAGGAGGGAAAGAGAATATTACACATACTTTTGATTGTTACTTAATTTGGGGACAGTTTTGCTATGAAGCTCAGGCTGGCCTTGAACCCTCAATCCTTGTGCCTCAGCCTCCAGATTTCTTGAATTACCGGCGTGTACTGCCACAATAGGCACCTGATATTTTAAGACTTGGATGGCAAATGAAAACATAAACACAGGAAAAATACAAGTAGTTTTCTGAGAAAATACTTGCTAAACTTGTGGGAATAAAAGAAAAACATTGCCATCCGCACAAAGACTCTGCAATTTGCAATGAAGGAAAGCCCTAAAGAAAGTTGAACAGGGTACAAAGGAGTCTCTCCCAGCAGGAGGTTTCAAAGGCCCAGCAAATGCTTATCCTCATTATTCACTGGGAAAATGCAAGTTAAAACAAAATAAGTTTTCGTTATTCAAATTAATCAATTTTGGGGAGAAAATGTAAAAGAGTAAAATGTTCATGTGTTACTAAAACTTTGCTACTGAACAAAGCATCTGGCGTGATTTCTTACAGTCTGGGGCAAATGTGTCTGGGTGTGGTATAATCTTCCTGTAATCCCACACTTGGGAGGTGAAGGGGTTGGGGATTGATCAGGAATTCAAGGTCATCCTTGGCTACAAAGGGAGCTCCAGGGTAGCCAGGCTACAAAGTGAGACCAGGACTCAAAACACAAACAAACAAAAACCTGAAAACATTATCCTTCGGCTCTGCTGTAGAGTGTCTCATACCACTGAACCGTGATGGGTTTGACTCAGCTACCAACTGACAGAGCACATCTGTGATGTGTCGCAATGCGTAGTTGCTTGCTAATTCATAGGTAGTATTGTCCCATTGAGAAAACCTGAGAGATTGCAGGAAGTCTCTGGTCGGACTGTCAAAACTGGAGACCTTAGTGGGGTAAGAATGAAAGACGGAGGAGACAGGGCTGTTTAGAATCTTTTTATTTATAACAGCTAAAAGATTTATCATTTTGATTAAAAGCAAATTGAGATGTCCTTTTGTTTTGTTTTGGTATTTTGAGACATGATTGGAGCTGGTCTTAAACTCATTATATAAGCAAGAAGATCCTTAAATTTGTGGTCTCCTGCTTCCACCTCCTGAGTGCTGGGATTACAGACATATGTGCATTAAGTCCGGTTTACGCAACCCTGAGGACTGAACCCAGGGCTTCATGCATACACTCTACCAACTAAGCTGTGTCCTCAGCCTGTCAGAAGGGCTTTGTGACACTCTTAATCCTGGTCACTACTATTGTGCCAGTTCAGGGACCATGACTCCTCCCACATGAGGTCAAGATCTGCTATTGGCACATTAAATTCACTCTGAGCCACAGTGGTTACACCTCAGCACACAACCGGGAGATATTTTAAAAATACAAACCAGAGTTTGTCAACCTTCAAGACTGTAGTGGCTTCCTGTTGCACTTTGGAGCAAGCAGCCTCCCACTCCTAGCCTCGGCAGACTCTACTTGACTTTTGACAAGTTCCCATCACCACCACCCCATCCTTGTTCCTGTGATGCAATTTATTGCCCTGTTGCAGGTTGTCCAAAGCACTGCCCAGCTAGCTGAAGTTCTGTGTTTCTGGACTAGAATGTTCTTCTTCCTCTCCTCATTTGGACAACCTCATGCTCACCCCTGAGGTCTGGGATTTAACGACAGGGTGGCCTGTCTCTGCAGGACTAAGGTATATCTATCTCTCTTGTATAGCCCTTTTCCCACAGTGCTTATCACAATGATCTAGTTAATTACATAGTTATTTGTATAATTATTTGTGTGATCGGGATAGATGAAAGGAAAACTCTTAAGCTAGAAGTATGCACGCCATCTCTCCCAGTCCCCTGGCTTGGAAGAGCAATGGATCAGAGAGGTCAGATGAGGGCTCTGCAGCCCAGCCATGTCAGAGATTCTAAGCTTGACTTTGCCTTCTGTGTGTTACCACCTTTGCCCTCCTCTCATTTCCCTCTGCTCTTTGATGTATCCAGCCAACTAGCTTGTTCTGAGAATTGATTACAACAAAGGTCTCTAAGTTGCTGGGGGGAGCTAATGGGCTTCTTAAAAGCTGAGGTGATCTCCAGTCTCCAAATGGATTCGTTCCTGTAGCTACTATCCTTCAGAGCTTTTCACCAAAGGTAGCTGGAGCCCCAACGCTCACCTCCGAGACTATAAATACTGAGCCACTGAGCTCCAGCATGACCTGGTGCTGTGGAAACATCCCCTAAACCTCCCTCTTGCACAGTGAGAAGTCACTTGTTCCCATTCCTGCCACCCTGTCACCTGTCCATTGATGACCGGAGCCCTCCAGTGATCCTGAGCTGGGTGCGAGAGGCCACATGTTAACCAATGCTCCTGGAGCTGGAGCCAGTGCACAAGCTGTATAGACTCCCATGGATTGGCCCATGGAGCTGAGCACCATGGCTCACTCCCAGGGAACAGACATTTTCCTGACAAGCTCCCCAGAGTGAACACACCCACACACAGGTGGTCCCCCCCAAGCCACAGCCACATGCCCCAACAGCACTTCACAGATACAGTCCTCCCCAGCGCTGCAGGCAGGGGCTGCAGTATGTGGAGCCAGCTGGCTCCAGGGCACACCCACCCCATTTATTCCTTCCTTCCCTGGTTTCTGGTAGGATCTTCTTGCCCTATCTCTGACTCGTGATCCAAGAGACCAAAGGGATTCCTTTCACCCAGCACCCAAGTTGTCTGAGAGGCTCTGCCAAATCCTAAGTGATACAAATTTGGGAAAAGAGCCATCATTCTAGAAACCCACATTTCTCTGTAGTTGGTGCTCCCCAGGGCTTGTCTGGGCTCCGCCAAGTCAGGCTTTGTGTCCCTGTATTTGGGCCACCTCGTATGGTGAGTCACAGAGCTATCTGAGTCCTATCAGGGCTGGAGGTCATGATCAGCTACCACTCAAAGCCTGCACTAGACGTGCCCAAACCGAGCAGACTGAGCGACCTGGAGGACAGGCTGTTGAGTCAGTGTCAGCCAGAAAGGGCAACCAAGAGGCATGCATCTTGGTGACAGTGGCTAAAGCCTATGTCCCAGTTCTCATTCTCCATGCAGATCTCAGGACAGTTGCTTCTTTCTGGGCAATCCTGACTGCTGGTAGTACCTCTCACACCAGTCTTGCCCCTTTTCCTGCACATGGCTACTCAGCTAGAGGCCCCGTTTCCCAACTACCTTTCCGAAAGTAGCTAGGTGAGTGACTCTTGTGTGTAAGTAGAAAAGGTAAGATAGTTTCATCTCTCTTGCATACAAAAAAAAAAAATTGCTTTTCCAGGGCTTACTGTCCTCGCCTCTTCCCACAGCTGAGATCTTGGGTTCCATGCACATAAGTGGAACACTGTAAGAAATGCAGAGAAAGAAAACTGAAGGATGCTGGGCTCTTGAGTGACCTTGTGAAGTAGCCCTGTCAGTTTGGGTTTCTTAAAAGGCAGTTTCATGTAACCCTGAACTTTCTGTGAAACTGAAGCTGGTCTTGAACTCCTGTTCCTCCTGCTTCTACTACCTTCCCAAACTTGGACTTAGATCTGTTACAACAGAGCGGAAATGAAACTCCAGTTGCTACTTCTGTGGCTTGCGATGTCACTATCAAAAAGCCTTTTGCGGGCTGGTGAGATGGCTCAGTGGGTAAGAGCACCCGACTGCTGTTCCGAAGGTCCAGAGTTCAAATCCCAGCAACCACATGGTGGCTCACAACGATCCGTAACGAGATCTGGCGCCCTCTTCTGGAGTGTCTGAAGACAGCTACAGTGTGCTTATATATAATAAATAAATAAATCTTTTAAAAAAAAAGCCTTTTGCTCAAGGAATAAGCTAATCCTGATGCCCCACTAATAAAATCATCTAGATATTTTCTCCTCATTTCAGAATATTCAAATTCTGTTTTATGAAACTTCCTAAAGTTTACCTGGTACAGAAATTCAGCCTCAGCCTGGAGCTAAGGCTGAACC